>NC_084637.1:11960477-12612977 GCF_033978795.1 Nerophis ophidion
GGCCGTATGAACAATGCCAACACAGTCATAAATTTGTGCCACATAGTGAAAAAACACTACTAAACAACAATGACAAACACATTTTCGGAATATTTGCACCACAATACAACGTAAACACTACAGAACAAATTACCAGAATTGATGATTACATGAATATTTTTTAGCAATACAAAATATTCTTTTGTTTGTTATGTTTATAAACTCAGGAAATATGTCCCTGACACATGAGGACTTTAAATACGACCAATGTATGAACCTGTAGCTACTTGGTACCGGATTGATGCCCAAATTTGTGGACCCGCTTCCGCACGGAAAAAAACAAATGATGACATCACAACTGTTGTCAACTAATATAATTGTCGGCAAGAAATTTTGCTGCATCCCTTCTTGAGAACCACCGAGTTAAGACTTTCCGAACCAGACAAAACCTGACATAATGGTGGTGGATAAACAGCAGAAGACAGTGCTCGAAAAATACCAAGGGTTGAAAGAAGAGCTGGAGAAAATATAAGGTGTGAAAGCAACAGCGGTGCCAGTAAAGTACAGTAGTGTAATCTCAATGGGATTTTTCTTGTTTAAATAAAGTTGAATAAATAAATAGAAAGTACTGTTCGGGCTGTGATCCAGCAGATATCCGACTTCTCTGAAGAATGCAATTCTGGGAACATCCAAAGCCCTGTGCAGAACCATCAAGCTCCCAGGGCTCTGGAGAGGAACCACGCCAGGAGAGACAGCCTAGGGGGGAAAACATTTTTTTTTAGTCAAAGAAGTCATGTTGTGCACACATGAAACACCCAGGGTAAATCAAAACGTTAGGGAGACCATTCAATAAGAAGACAATATACAACAGTGGCTAACAAATGAATGCCATTCAAAACGTGGCCGATAAAGATGATTGTGATTGTGATGTATTCAATATTCATCAATACCTGATGCTGACCCTTGTATTGTTACATATTCAGCACTTTAGGGCCACAAATTAAAAAAAAGTTAAAAAAAAAAAAAAGTTAAAAAAAAAAAAAAGATTTCCGGCTTTTGACTCGCTCGACCGCTCATAAAAGCAATGGTACTCTGTCTGTGAATGGAGCTTGGAGTTACATATTATATCCATCCGTCCATTTTCTACCGCTTATTCCCTTTTGGGGTTGCGGGGGGCGCTGGTGCCTATCTCAGCTACAATCGGGCGGAAGGTGGGGTACACCCTGGACAAGTCGCCACCTCATCACAGGGCCAACACAGATAGACAGACAACATTCACACTCACATTCACACACTAGGGCCAATTTAGTGTTGCCAATCAACATATCCCCAGGTGCATGTCTTTGGAGGTGGGAGGAAGCCGGAGTACCCGGAGGGAACCCACGCATTCTCGGGGAGAACATGCAAACTCCACACAGAAAGATCCCGAACCTGGATTTGAACCCAGGACTGCAGGACCTTCGTATTGTGAGGCAGACGCACTAACCCCTCTTCCACCGTGAAGCCCACATATTATATAAATATTTAAATATTATATAAATATGTACATAAAGTGTTGTAATTATATTCCAACTCCGCGTTCTTGTTGGTCATCGCTGCCGCCGCTTAACCCAAAACCCCCCCCTCCCCCTAACCCCACCCCCGCCCGACCACACCACCACAAATAGATGCCTGACCTGTGGGAAACACTGCATATCAGACATTTGTGATTCAAGAATTCGTGTTTACACACTTATATTGCTACATGAGCAAAAGCAAGAATCTCCCTCTGAAAGATTATGTTTTATCTTTCCGACTATTTTGATGAAAAGTCTTTTAAAATAACAAAGCTAGTCTTGTGGAGGCCTAAGACTTAGATGCACGTCATCCACAAGTGAACTGTCAGAGAACTGTGCTTTAAATGAGCAGTCAGCTTTGGCAGGTGTCAGGAGCTCTTATTGATAAGAAATGGTGTTCCCGCGAGCTGACAATGACTTGGTTTCATGCCAGTTACAGTCAGTAGGCTTTCCAAGAACTTCTACACTGTTACTGCCAATAGCAAATACTGGGTCTGCACATGAGTCACACAAACATGCCGTGAGGCCACAAGTATGAGGCTGATATAAAGTTATTGGTGATTATTTGTGAATGAGAGGCTTTTACTTCTCACTTGGAAAGCATTAAAGGGGAACATTATCCCAATTTCAAAAAGGTTAAAAACAATAAAAATCAGTTCCCAGTGGCTTGTTGTATTTTTTGAAATTTTTTTCAAAATTTTACCAGTCCCCGAATATCCCTAAAAAAAGCTTTAAAGTGCTTGATTTTTGCTATTTGCGATGCGATTATCCATTTCCCTGTGATGTCACACAGTTCTGCCAATGTAAACAAACAACGGCGAATACCACAGCAAGATATAGCGACATTAGCTCGGATTCAGACTCAGATTTCAGCGGCCTAAGCGATTCAACAGATTACGTATGTATTGAAACGGATGGTTGAATTATGAAAGTATTGAAGAAGAAACTGAAGCTATTGAGCGAATAGTATTCATAGCCATAGCATGGCCGAATAGCTGCGTTAGCATCGCCGGTAAAATGTGCAGACCAAACGATCAGGACTTTCGCATCTCTTGACACTGGAGCAACTTAAATCCTTCGATTGGTAAGTGTTTTTTTCGCATCAAATGTGGGTGGAAGGAAACGTAATATAGTTGCAAATGCATCTGCAGGTTATCCATACATCTCTGTGCCATGTCTGCTTTAGCACCGCCGGTAAATAGCATGTTAGCATCATTAGCGTAGCATGTTAGCATCCATTAGCTGGCAGTCAACATCAACATAACTCACCTTTGTGAATTCGTTGACTTTAAAGTTGCAAATGCATCTGCAGGTTATCCCTACATCTCTGTGCCATGTCTGCTTTAGCACCGCCGGTAAATAGCATGTTAGCATCGATTAGCATAGCATGTTAGCATCGATTAGCTGGCAGTCACACCGCAACCAAATATGGGTTGTACTTGTATAGCGCTTTTCTACCTTCAAGGTACTCAAAGCGCTTTGACACTACTTCCACATTTACCCATTCACACACTGATGGAGGGAGCTGCCATGCAAGGCGCTAACCATCAGGAGCAAGGGTGAAGTGTCTTGCTCAGGACACAACAGATGTGACGAGGTTGGTTCCAGGTGGGATTTGAACCAGTGACCCTTGGGTTGCGCACGACCACTTTCCCACTGCGCCACGCCGTCCCAAATATGTCTGATTAGCACATAAGTCAACATCAACAAAACTCACCTTTGGGATTTTGTTGAATTTATCGTTGCAAATGCATCTGCAGGTTATCCATACATCTCTGTGCCATGTCTGCCTTAGCATCGCCGGTAAAATGTGGAGACACTCTGGCACATTCAATGGGGGTCTGGCGGCAGACACTTTCGCATCTTCGGGCCAGTGGTGCAACTTGAATCCCTCCCTATTAGCGTTGTTACAACCTCCGACAACTCACCGACGAGGTATGATGTCTCCAAAGTTCCAAAAAATAGTCGAAAAAACGGAAAATAACAGAACTCAGACCCAATATTTGCAATGTGTTGAAAATTAAAATGACGGCTTTATTACCTCGGAGACGTCACGTTCTGACTTAATCGCAAAAAGAGCGATAAACAGAAATGCGTTTAATTCGCCAAAATTCACCCATTTAGAGTTCGGAAATCGGTTAAAAAAATATACGGTCTTTTTTCTGCACCATCAAGGTATATATTGACGCTTACATAGGTCTGGTGATAATGTTCCCCTTTAACTATATCAAGTATATATTGTTCATATAACGCCAATTCATAACAGTTATTTCAAGGCAATTTACACATTGAGCAAGTCCAGAAATCACATTCTTCTTCCATGAAAGAAAAGCAGTTGGACATAAACATTCTGTATTAAGTATGTACGGCCCTGTGAGGACGTAAGCGCCTAACTTTCCCAACCTTTCTGCTTGATGATATCTTGGTTTCAGGTGCAAAACTTTCAGGGGTTTTAATAGTATTGAAAATAAATCTGGATTTACACTAAAGGCTCGCTTGAGAAGGAAGGATATGTGAGACAACACTATTTAATTAACACATTTTTAAGAATGGATTAATTATAATCTCCGCAGCAAAATGGAATTTTTACTCTGCTGTAGAGATCGACCAATATATATTTTTTTAAGGCCGATACTGATTATTAGTGGTGAAGGAGGCCGATAACCGGTATTTGGAGCCAATATTCATTTCCAGTAAAAGCCACATACTGGGGTCAACATTTTAAATAATACTATTACAGACTCAAACACTTTGTTTAAATGCATAAAGCATATTTATTAAAAACAAGTAAATAAAAACAAACAAAACAAAGAGTGCAGGGAGCTCCTTGGCACAGTAGCTTCTCTCATAAAGCTGAATAAAAAATTTAATGCATAAATAAAAAAATAACTCCCTGAAGTTTTGTATGCGTGAAATAATTTGTATCCCTTAATAACATCAATTGTGATTGATGTAGTCATTCCAAATTCAGAAGTGTTGACAATGATCACTCAGTAATATACTTTATTACAAAATGGAAAACGTTTTTAAGAAGATATTAAGTACAAAACGTACTGTACTCATCATCAAAAGCCATATTTAGGTAGAAACATAGGTCACATTATCAACATCTTTATTAAGGCATGATCAAAACAATCCACATTACCGTATTTTTCGGAGTATAAGTCGCACCTGCCGAAAATGCTTAATAAAGAAGGAAAAAAAAACACACATATAAGTCGCACTGGAGTATAAGTCGCATTTTTGGGGTAAATTTATTTGATAAAACCCAACACCAAGAATAGACATTTGAAAGGCAATTTAAACTAAATAAAGAATAGTGAACAACAGGCTGAATAAGTGTACGTTATATGACGCATAAATAACCAACTGAGAAGGTGCCTGGTATGTTAACGTAACATATTATGGTAAGACTCATTCAAATAACTATAACACATAGAACATGCTATACGTTTACCAAACAATCTGTCACTCCTAATTGCTAAATCCCATGAAATCTTATACATCTAGTCTCTTACGTGAATGAGCTAAATAATATTATTTGATATTAGGCGCCAGCGCCCCCCCGCGACCCCGAAAGGGAATAAGCGGTAGAAAATGGATGGATGGATATTTTACGGTAATGTGTTAATAATTTCACACATAAGTTGCTCCTGAGTATAAGTCACACCCCCGGCCTAACTATGTAAAAAACTGCAACTTATAGTCCGAAAAATAAGGTATATATTTTTTACACACTTGTATATACTGCAGCAGCATATACAATACAACATATTTCAGGGATACAAATTTTGCATGACAACTGTTTGGTGTTCTTCATATTCTTGTGTGGCTATTCTTTATTCTTTTCGTCAGACTGAGTGTAGTTTGAGTTCGATAATATCTCTCTCAGTCACACAAACATGCTTCTGCTATAACAGACTGTTTCCATATCGATAGTTTCAGTAGCTTTTAAGTGATCCACAGATACGACGTAGGGTACTACGAACTAACCAAGTCGCCACCTATGTTCATCAAGTTTTTTACGGTATTCTGCTCATTTTTACGTTACTAGTCGTTATAACATGTAGAGGACTGGGATCTTTATTACAATCTTGTGAGAATTTTCTGATTTTACGTAGCTTTGACACATCCGTACACTTTCTCTGGAGTGAGATTGTCAAGCCTGCCTAAGACCTCGGCTTCTGATTGGCTCTGCCTCCTACCGTTGCTTGGTTTGCATCATCATTCGCCTTCTCTTCCTTTTGCAGATTGCGCATCAACATGTCTTATCTGTCTTCCTGAATTTCTGTCTTTGACAGCAGTGTTCAGTGACATCAGGTTTGTCAAGTCAAATAGCAGATGTTGTCTCGCCAGTGTTTTGTGTTTTTTCCTCTGCATCTTCCTTCTTCTATCATTCCTTCTTGGCAAAATTTCCTTACACCTTGAGTAGAGCGTTTGGTGTGATCGTAGAGCTTCAAAACTTTGGATTTAATTGTGCATGTGATGGCGGTAAGCTTTGTTGTACAAAGCATGTCTTCAATTCGCGTATGATCAGATAGTCTTATGTTTGTAATGAATCTCATTATACGATTTTGTAAAACGACTAATTTTTGCAAGTATTTCAAGGTCCAGTAAACACATTACAATCTGTAGCATACAATACGTATTACGTAGGTGTTAAAGATCTTTGATTTTAGAATCATTTATATCGTTTTTTATGTCAGTGCTGCTTTACTCTTATTAAAAGCTGCTCAGGCTAGGCCAAAGCGATACTGAACGGCAACTAGTACGTCATTTTTCGAGGAGAGTTTATGGCCTAGGTAGGCAAATTCAGTTACTTGAGAGATTTGATGGTTGTAAATAGTAAAATGATGGTTTGTGTGGATTTTATTAGTTGTCATGCATCTGGTTTTGGTGATATTAGTTTTCAAACTGACTTTGGCTGCATATTTAGCTTGAAGAGGAAGTAATGTTAGAGTTACTTGAGGTATGTTTGCCAATTGCTGTTGGGAAGGTATTTTGTAGTTGACCTAGTTTATAGCTGATAAAGAGGTGGTTTCTCTTCGGGATGTCATTGACTATAGATTGAATATTATCAGAGACCGCTAGGTGGAATGAGATTGGGATTTAGCACTGAATTGAATTAAATTGAATAACTTTGTTTGATTAGGACAAAGCATACTGAGCAACATATTAGCAAAGCATCACAGTAAATATGCAATACTTAGCAACAATAGCTAGATTTAATCTGTTTTCCTAAGTCAGATATCATGAAAACAGACAAAAAATTACAGACGTCAATCATACATACATTATAAGATGACTTACAATAAATATTGGCAATAAAACAAGTCAACATAGGTATTAAGACCAATCTTGAGAATTTTCCTTTCAGGCTTAAGAGAGCCAGTTTGTCAGAAATTGGATGATGGTCTTGTATTAAGGTAAATTTGTTTATAAGAAAGCCAAAGCCGTTTGATCGTGGGGTTTCGTTGTTAGAAAAGAACAGCTTGTAGCCAGTTGTTTCTTGGATTTCGATCTGGCTTTTTTATACTTTGTTTTGACAATCCAACCATGTCCCATTTTGCCTTGTTGAGTTAATGAAGTATTTTATCTAAGGAAGGGTTATTTCAAGTCATTGATCGTTCGTAAATTGTAGGTACAGATGTTTAATGTTCTTTTTTATATAGTTTTTCCTTTGGTCAATTGTATGATACCAGCACAAAGCTGCTGATATGATCCGCTGGTTGCATCTGTCACAGCAGTTCAGGGCTACTGATGCGCAAGTTTGCGGAACCAATGCAAAATAACTCGGCTTCTGCTTAGGATCTGTTGCTTACTCGTGCGCACTTTGCGTAACCAGTTAGACGGCACAGTGGGCGGGACAAGGCTGGAGCCTGCGCCAGAGCTAAACTGACCAGTTTTATATGGGTCCGTCAAATTCAAAAAGGAAAACAATTGTTTGATAGTTCTTACATTTAAAATTATAGCAATGGTGATAATAGATGTTAAATATTACTATTCATTACTAGGCGCCAGCGCCCCCCGCGACCCCAAAAGGGAATAAGCGGTAGAAAATGGATGGATGGATTATTGTAAAAAAAAAAAAAGCCGATACCATTAAAAATGCTGATCCCTACTCAAATGCATGTATTGTGTTGCATGCATTACAATATAGAGGGAACCAGATCACATAAATGCCGGGAAGCAGGCAATTCAGTTGGAAAAACTTTTTCAAAGGTATGTAACCACTTTAATCAGATTTAGTTGAACTTTAATAAGAAAATACTGACACACGTGCAGACTGATCTTTCAATCAATCAATGTTTATTTATATAGCCCTAAATCACAAATGTCTCAAAGGACTGTACAAACCATTAGGACTACGACATCCTCGGAAGAACCCACATAAGGGCAAGGAAAACTCACACCCAGTGGGCAGGGAGAATTCACACCCAGTGGGACGCCAGTGACAATGATGACTATGAGAAACCTTGGAGAGGACCTCAAATGTGGGCAACCTCCCCCCCCTCTAGGGGACCGAAAGCAAATGATGTCGAGCGGGTCTAACATGATACTGTGAAAGTTCAATCCATAGTGGCTCCAACACAGCCGCGAGAGTTCAGTTCAAAGCGGATCCAAGACAGCAGCGAGAGTCCCGTCCACAGGAAACCATCCCAAGCGGAGGCGGATCAGCATCGTAGAGATGTCCCCAACCGATACACGGGCGAGCGGTCCATCCTGGATCCCGACGAGCGGTCCATCCTGGGTCTTGACTCTGGACAGCCAGTACTTATTCCATGGTCATCGGACTGGACCCCCTCCACAAGGGAGGGGGGGACAGAAGAGAAAAAGAAAAGAAGCGACAGATCAACTGGTCTAAAAAGGTTTATTTAAAGGCTAGAGTATACAAATGAGTTTTAAGGTGATACTTAAATGCTTCTACTGAGGTAGCCTCTCGAACTGTTACCGGGAGGACATTCCAGAGTACTGGAGCCCGAACGGAAAACGCTCTATAGCCCGCAGACTTTTTTTGGGCTTTAGGAATCACTAATAAACCGGAGTCTTTTGAACGCAGATTTCTTGCCGGGACATATGGTACAATACAATCGGCAAGATAGGCTGGAGCTAGACCGTGTAGTATTTTATACGTAAGTAGTAAAACCTTGAAGACACATCTTAAGTGCACAGGAAGCCAGTGCAGGTGAGCCAGTACAGGCGTAATATGATCAAACTTTCTTGTTCTTGTCAAAAGTCTAGCAGCCGCATTTTGTACCAACTGTAATCTTTTAATGCTAGACATGGGGAGACCCGAAAATAATACGTTACAGTAATCGAGACGAGACGTAACAAACGCATGGATAATGATCTGAGGGTCTTTAGTGGACAAAATGGAGCGAATTTTAGCGATATTACGGAGATGAAAGAAGGCCGTTTTAGTAACGCTTTTAATGTGTGACTCAAAGGAGAGAGTTGGGTCGAAGATAATACCCAGATTTTTTACCGAGTCACCTTGTTTAATTATTTGGTTGTCAAATGTTATATTATTAAATAGAGGTCGGTGTCTAGCAGGGCCGATAATCAGCATTTCCGTTTTTTTTTGAGGAGCACTATAACCATAAGAGCCGAGGCAGATGTCACAAAATCAACCCTTGAGTTTTGTGATGGAATGAGGGGGAGTGCATGTAAACTGGGACTTCAAAGAGAGAAATGTAGAAACACAGTGAAAAACAAACTGTAAAGGAATCCGCCAGACGTGTGCTTATAAACTTAGGTTGGATGCCAGCATGTCCGGCTGCACACACAGTGTTGCGACCCTGAACTGAGTCCAGTGGGGTTCCAAGACACTGTGACTGCAGTCAGGAAGTGTCTGTCTGTCGTCCTGCCTCGAAAAAACATGTGCAGTACGGCTGTGGTGTGTTATTGTGCACTTCAGCATCGGGATCGTCCATGGGGAACATTGCTGAGGGCCCGCTGCAGACGTAAACAGTACTTTCGACAACACACACGTCAATACCCAGGTGTATTGTTGTCCCTGGCAGGGGCCGGGGACAAACAAACACTGAGACATTTCGGAGAATGGCAGTTTTAAAAGAGTGTGACGAGTCAAGATCACTCCAACAAAATAAATAAATGCAGTAGCTTTGCCGGATTTGATCTCATATTCTGTCCACGTGTTCATGGTTTTCCACTCTCCACCATCTTGGTGCAAAAGTAAAGACCGGTCCGCAGTAATTATCTATGAAGTTAGGTGTATGAAATCCAAGGTGCATGCTCTAAATTTGTATCTCACTTATCCCGCATGCCATTTTCCGTCCAATGACCCCTTTTCATCCTCCAAATGCACGCGATGGCTCGTCGCACTGCTTAAATCCCGGGGTGAAGGGGTTAAAAGCTCTTGCTGCAATAAAGAGGGCTTATCCCTGAGTCTATTTTTAGAATCACACACACAAGATATGAGGCACATGCATGCACGGCGAACAAACAATCATTATTTTTGGCCTCCCATGCTGATTCCCCTCTTCACGATTGAGCAGTTTGTTGCAGTGTGCTAATAAAAGCACGACAAGTGCACGCATGACACAACCGCCGCCTCTTTTATGCAGTGGCCATTGCGATGCGAGTGTGAGTCTTTGTCAAGGATCATTTGGAACCTTCTGTTCATGCTCCGGCTGCCGTCCTCTTGTGCTGACATGTTTTTTTGGGTCCGTGCTACAAATTACGAAATTGTGGCAGATTGCAAAATGTGGCTCAGCGGCGAGCAGCCACAGTACCACACCCTCCCTCTTCTTGCTGTGAGGTTCATGTCAGGCAGATGATTCCGTCCTCCCATGTGTAACCACTGTGGGACCGTGGTGGAAGGGGGCCGCCTCACTCATTGACCCTAGCCGGAGCACATAAACCTCACTGGGCATGAACTTACACAGCCATGTTAGTCGGGTTTTTAGTACATTTTGGGACTTACTGTAAAACTGTGATGATTAAGCTTGAGCTAATAAACAGAGATGGAGATATCCTTTGTAAATGTCTTTTTTAGGGTGGCGTGTCTCAGATGGTAGAGCGTATAGCCAGAAATTTGAGGATTCCTGGTTCGAATCCAGCTTCCGCCATCCTAGTCACTGCTGTTGTGTCCTTGGGCAAGACATAACACCCACCTTGCTCCCAGTTCTACCCACACTGGTGTAAACGTTGCTTAAATGTAGATTATGGGTTTCTCAATATAAAGCGCTTTGAGTCACGAAAGGAAAAGCGCTCTATAAATATAATTCATCTCACTTCACCTTTTTCTCCAAGAAAGGGTATACACTACACCCGCGGGCACCAGGTAGCCCGTAAGGACCAGATGAGTCGCCCGCTGGCCTGATCTAAAAATAGCTCAAATAGCAGCACTTACCAGTGAGCTGCCTCTATTTTTTTTTTATTGTATTTATTTATTAGCAAGCTGGTCTTGCTTTGCTCGACATTTTTAATTCTAAGAGAGACAAAAGTCAAATAGAATTTGAAAATCCAAGAAAATATTTTAAAGACTTGGTCTTCACTTGTTTGAATAAATTAATTTTTTTTTTTTTTACTTTGCTTCTTATAACTTTCAGAAAGACATTTTTAGAGAAAAAATATAACCTTAAAAATGTACCTTTTTACCTTTTTAAATTCCTTCCTCTTCTTTCCTGGCCATTTAAATCAATGTTCAAGTATTTATTTTCTTTATTGTAAAGAATAATAAATACATTTTAATTTAATTCTTCAATTTAGCTTCTGTTTTTTCAACGAAGAATATTTGTGAAATATTTCTTCAAACTTATGATTAAAAGTCAAAACAATTATTCTGGCAAATCTAGAAAATCTGTAGAATCAAATTTAAATGTTATTTCAAAGTCTTTTGAATTTATTTTAACATTTTTGTTCTGGAAAATCTAGAAGAAATAATGATTTTTCTTTGTTAGACATATAGCTTTGTCCAATTTGTCATATATTCTAACAAAGTGCAGATGGGATCTAAAACATGTCATCAAAATTCTAAAAATAATCTTAATCAGGAAAAATTACTAATGATGTTCCATGAATTCTTTTTTTTATTTTTTCAAAAAGATTCGAATTAGTTAGTTTTTCTCTTCTTTTTTTCGGTTGAATTTTGAATTTTAAAGAGTCGAAATTGAAAATAAACTATGTTTCCAAATTTTATTTTCATTTTTTTCCTGTTTTCTCCTCTTCTAAACCGTTCAATTAAGTGTTTTTTTCATCATTTATTCTCTACAAAAAACCTTCCGTAGAAGGAAAAAAAATGTACGACGGAATGACAGACAGAAATACCCTTTTTTTAAATATATTTATCTGTTTCTATATATGTTTATTGTCAGAAATCATTAAGATGATCAGTGTTTCCACAAACATAAATATCATTAATTATTAACAATAATATAGAGTTAAAGGTAAATTGAGAAAATTGGCAATTTTATGCAATTTATTTTTAGTGTGTATCAAACTGGTAGCCCTTTGCATTAATCAGTACCCAAGAAGTAGCTCTTGGTTTCAAAAAGGTTGGTGACCCCTGCACTACACTAATAAGAACTGTCTGCTGCAATTAGGGTTTGCACTGCAGCATGAGACTCCTGTTTGTATGCCTTTTTGCAAACACATCCTACACGGCTCCCAGTGGTTCTTTACTGGGGAATAACATCCTAATAGTACTTCTCCTCTTTGTGCATTTCATATGTTTGAGGACATGAAGCATTTGGCTGAACTAACAGAGCTTTGCAGTCATATTCCAAAACTCCTAGCAACAATGTGTAGCGTCATTGTTGAGGTCCACAAGGACATGACACCATTGGTGTACATCAGGAATATCTAAACTTTTCCACCGACGGCAGAAAAATGGAAGGATATGTGGTGTCGCTTTCATACATTTCGTGCATTAAAGATGCTAAAACCAATCCACGGTAGGAAGGTCAATGCAGGGCTACCTTGGTTTTCCATAGTTGTGCGAAAATAATCACATTTTCCCATAATAAATAAGGTAACTCTAATTGAATGTGTTCCAGACGCACAAAACTATTAAAATTAAATATATTTTATAGAGAATAATCATAGTTGCACATGCAGAAACAATGCAAAATACTAGGGATGTGCAGTTTGTTTTTTTTCAATAACGTCCTGCTTCTTAAGACAGACTTAACTTATTAATTAAATGTTTAATAATGTGTAATAATTGTAGTTCGTGCACACCTGGAGTTGGGAAAGACTCAAAACAAATATGGATTTAACAAATTTTACTTGTAGATTTGTCCTGACTGAAGTCAGTATATTCAACAGTGGTAAAGTACTGGTTGTCCAGCTCCCTCATCTCCGTAATGAATTTAAAGATCACTTTAGCCCCTCAGCTCGTCCGTGGCAAACATTTTGCACTTTTTCAATGCCATGAAGATTGGAACAAATTGGCTTTGAGGCAGCTTCTTTAGCAGCAAGCATCTTAAAGGCCTACTGAAATGAGATTTTCTTATTTAAACGGGGATAGCAGGTCCATTCTATGTGTCATACTTGATCATTTCGCGATATTGTCATATTTTTGCTGAATGGATTTAGTAGAGAACATCGACGATAAAGTTCGCAACTTTAGGTCGCTAATAAAAAAGCCTTGCCTTTACCGGAAGTAGCAGACGATGAGCGCGTGACGTCACGGGTTGTAGGGCTCCTCACATCCTCACGTTGTTTACAATCACAGCCAGCAGCAGAACCTTAGCTATTCGGGCCGAGAAAGCGACAATTTCCCCATTAATTTGAGCGAGGATGAAAGATTCGTGGATGAGGAAATTTAGAGTGAAGGACTAGAAAAAAAAAAAGGCGAGGGCAGTGAGAGCGAGTCAGATGTTTTTAGACACATTTACTAGGATAATTCTGGAAAATCCCTTATCTGCCTATTGTGTTGCTAGTGTCTTAGTGAGTTAAATAGTACCTTAAAGTCGGAGGGGTGTGGCCACGGGTGTGTTGACGCCAGAGTCTCGGAGAGAAGTCACGTCAGCTGCAGGAGGACGCTGGCTCCGCAAATCTCCGGTACGAGGCGACTTATTTCCACAATTTTCTCACTGAGAACTGCCGGTTGACATGTCGTCGGGATCCATGTTCGCTTGACCGCTCTGATCCATAGTAAAGCTTCACCTCCGGGAATTTTCAACAAGGAAACACCGTGTGTTTGTGTGGCTAAAGGCTAAAAGCTTCCCACCTCCATCTTTCTACTTTGACTTCTCTATTATTAATTGAACAAATTTTGCAAAAGATTCAGCAACACAGATGTCCAGAATACTGTTTAATTTTGCGATTAAAGCAGACTACTTATAGCTTGGATCGGGCTGGAAATTAATGTCTGCTACAACCCGAGACGTCAAACGCACGAGTCATACGAGTCATCATACTGCGACGTTTTCAACACGACACTTTGCGGGAAATTTAAAATTGCAATTTAGTAAACTAAAAAGGCCGTATTGGCATGTGTTGCAATGTTAATATTTCATCATTGATATATAAACTATCAGACTGCGTGGTGGGTAGTAGTGGGTTTCAGTAGGCCGTTAATAGGCTTTTAAAACAACGTCGTAGTGATGCTAGCATTTCAGGTGGCTGATAGTTTGTTGTGTTGAAGCACAATGTTTTTACTTTTTGCCCTCCTTGCTGAACATTTGGTGCAAATAGCACACGGAAAGTCTTCCCCTGAAACTGAAGTAGAGTCAGACGATTTACGCCAGGTTTGTTTGCAATGAGCTCAGGGGGAGTTTATAGCAATTAAGGCAAGCAAATAACACTTGATTTACTCACCTTAACCCATTTATTCTTGCCTCATTGGACCATTTTTTTATTGGTTATTCTAGCTAAATTTTAATGTTATTGAATTTATTGTTGTGACATCATAATTCCACTTATTATCGGCCCAAAATTTATTGTGAACCCCTTCAAAATACTTACATGGGGATGAATGAACATTTAACATCCCTTTTACCTTTTATTAAACACAAAGAAGGCAGAGAGCGTGGGAAGTCAGGATGGAAGAGCCAAACAGACACTTCCTTGCAATTTGCAACAAGTTTTTTGCTTAAATCGTGTTGGTATAGGTAGCTTATTTTGCATGGTAAAAATAAACAAAGACACAGTCACCAATGTGTGGGATTCACATGGGAAGATGGACTTTTTTTTTACGTGCATTGTTTGACTGTATGATTGCCAAAACAGCATCAAAAAACAGCTGCAACATTTTGGCGAAAATATTTGTCAAAAAACAAATACCAACAATATGTATTTTGAAGAGATTCATTTATCCTACTGATGTGTATTTATATATGGTTGATTTATGAAGGCTGCAGCAGAAAGGTAGCCGAAACTTGTCAGGTACAAAACTTTACCTTATTAGCCTATAAAAATCAACCATCCATCCAATTTTACTACCACTTGTCCCTTTTGGGGTCCCGGGGTTGGTAAATCAACCATTTATAAATATATATGAAAGAATGAAAACTGACAAACCAGTATGCTATGCCAGTGCTTCTCTAATATTTTCTGTCACGTACCCCACCCAGGCAGAAGAAATTATTTCGCGTCCCCCTCCGCCGTGACTATGAATGGTATAATTTTTGTAGAAAAGGTGTATTACTATACCTCTGCATTAGGGCTGGGTGATATATCGATATACTCGATATATCGCGGGTTTGTCTCTGTGCGATATAGAAAATGACTATATCGTGATATTTGAGTACACGTTCTCACTCAGTTGCTTTTAGCTGCTGGCATTACACTACAGCAGGGGCGCTCACACTTTTTCTGCAGGCGAGCTACTTTTCACGGGTGACATGACGAAAAATTACATTTTAAATAGATTTGGGCGGGTGGCGGTTGAACCATTCGGAAATATTTGATAAACATGGTTCAGGGATCGGCAACCTTTTCATGCTCAAAGGGCCATTTTGACCAGTGTCATAAAGTAAAGAAGACAACAGGAGCCGCAAACATTCTCGCGAATATCTGCTGGCAGTCACCCAATTAACAAGAATTTGGGTCTTTGATGCCTTCTACAACATGTATAAACTGCATGCCAGTCCAGCAACATGTTATATGGGGTCTCCGCAGACACACCTACATGACTGAGAGGCATACTGGGTGACACAGAGTACACTGATGGTTGTGATATAAACAATTTTAACACTCTTACTAATATGCGCCACACTGTGAAGCCGCACCAAACAAGAAAGACAAACACATTTCGGGAGAACATCCTCACAGTAACACAACATAAACGCAACACAACAAATACCCAGAATCTTTTGCATCCATAACTCTTCCTGACTATATTATACACCCCGCTAGCACCAACCCCCCCCCGTGTGCATTGGTAAGGTGGGCGGGGTTGGGGCTGCGGGGGTGTAAAATGTATTCAGGAAGAGTCATGGATGCAAAGGATTCTGGGTATTTGTTGTGTTGCGTTTATGTTGTGTTACTGTGAGGATGTTCTCCCGAAATGTGTTTGTCATTCTTGTTTGGTGTGGCTTCACAGTGTGGCGCATATTAGTAAGAGTGTTAAAACTGTTTATATCACAACCATCAGTGTACTCTGTGTCACCCAGTATTGCCTTTCTATCTTGTACGTGTTTCTGCAGAAGCTGCACAGAACATGTTGCTGGACTGGCAAACAGTTAGTACATGTTGTTGAAAGTGTCAAAGGCAATGGCTTCATAGCACACCCTTATTCTCGTTATTTAGATAAGCACCAGCAAAAAGTCGCGAGAATGTTTGCGGCTCCCATTGTCTTCTATACTCTGTGAAACGGGTCAAATTAGATCTATGAGTGGTGAAGGCTGCCGACCCCTGATATATAACAACGGGCGGGTGGCGGTGTTGATAAAATGTTGGTTTGGGTGGATGGCGGGTGGATGACGACTTTAGTCATGCGGTTGCGGATGATATAATTGCCTATCCGCTCATCTCTAGGAGGGGGGCTTTAAAGTTTTAGTGTGGCTGAAACGAGGCTTAGGCTAAATAATTATTTGTTTAAGGGGTTATCCGGCTTAGTGTAGACATAGTTTAAGTCTGACATATTGCACTAGTGCCTCACTTAACTGTGCTCCTGCTTTATTGTAATCTTAAACATTGTTTTCTCTTAAATAGTTTTCCAAAAACGAGTCTTAAAAAGGAGGGGTTGTCTTCGATTCAGATCAATACAGTACTTCTGATTGTTTGCAAGTGGTGATGACTCGCCTAGGGGTCACCTACTCTGTTGGCATGACATCATCCAGTTCCGTAGGGAAGAACAATTGCAACCCTGAAGGAAAAGGAGGCGTACTTGATTAATTGCATTGTTCCTGTCAGGTTCACCTTGATCGCTGTGGAGTCAACACGGACAACGGCCAGAGCAACACCGCTGCGGTGAACGCAACAAGACTTAAGCAGCCTTCCTTTTTTGTCTTCCTGGCACACCTTTGTTTGAGATGCCCAATGTCGCAGTTGCTGTTGGGTTTTTTTCTCCTCTCTCCTGTCTCTTTGTGCCGGAACACATGGTCATTCAGCAATGCGGCAGACAAAGCGACCCAGCCTCTCCTGCACACCTCTTTTACGGCAAAGTCCATAACATGCATGCCCCCTGACGAGCGTGCGCTGCATTCGCTTGAGTTGACTGACTGTATGCCTAAGGCAAACCAAGGCTATTTATAGCTCCCTGTCTCTTGATGCTCTCCCATCGGTAACGTGAGTGGAGGATGAGGAAAAAGGGAGTGCTGCATAACAAGTCTTCGTTCAAAATCATTGGTCCGGGTTGCAGAGGGCGGTTGCGGTTTCATGCACACCTGTACTCTGCACACACGTATTCGGTATCGACAGTGTGGTTTTGACTAAAAGCTCATATGTTTTGTTTCAGTAACCAAAGACAAGCCGTCTGCCCTCTTGATTTCCTTCATGCACATCAGACATGTAAAGCGGCTTGCAGTAATTTGTGCAAACGCAGCTTCAAATTACCCACCAAGCCACAGGTGTCATTACTTGTTGACGTGCCACATTTGAATTGCAAACTCTGGTGCCGTGTTTTTGATTTGAATGTGCTCGTCAAGAGATATTCTCAAAGGGGATCTGTGTGTTTTTGAGAAGGGGGGCGAGACAGATTGACCACCTGTTTGTTGTCGCAATTTTCCCATGTGTGACCCATATAAAGGCCTACTAAAATCAGATTTTCTTATTTAAACTGGGATAGCAGGTCCATTTTACGTGTCATACTTGATCATTTCGCGATATTACCATATTTTTGCTGAAAGGATTTACTAGAGAACATCGACGATAAAGTTCGCAACTTTAGGTCGGTAATAAAAAAGCCTTGCCTTTACCTGGAAGTAGCAGACGATGTGCGCGTGACGTCACGGGTTGTAGGGCTCCTCACATCCTGACATTGTTTCCAATCATAGCCAGCAACAGCTAGAGCTATTCGGACCGAGAAAGCGACAATTTCCCCATTAATTTGAGCGAGGATGAAAGATTCATGGATGAGGAAATTTAGAGTGAAGGCCTAGAAAAGCAAAAAAAAGGCGAGGGCAGTGAGAGCGATTCAGATGTTTTTAGACACATTTACTAGGATAATTCTGGTGGAGGAGTTCAAATACCTAGGAGTCTTGTTCACGAGTGAGGGAAGAGTGGATCGTGAGATCGACAGGCGGATCGGTGCGGCGTCTTCAGTAATGCGGACGTTGTACCGATCCGTTGTGGTGAAGAAGGAGCTGAGCCGGAAGGCAAAGCTCTCAATTTACCGGTCGATCTACATTCCCATCCTCACCTATGGTCATGAGCTTTGGGTCATGACCGAAAGGATAAGATCACGGGTACAAGCGGCTGAAATGAGTTTCCTCCGCCGTGTGGCGGGGCTCTCCCTTAGAGATAGGGTGAGAAGCTCTGCAATCCGGGAGGGACTCAAAGTAAAGCCGCTGCTCCTTCACATCGAGAGGAGCCAGATGAGGTGGTTCGGGCATCTGGTCAGGATGCCACCCGAACGCCTCCCTAGGGAGGTGTTTAGGGCACGTCCAACCGGTAGGAGGCCACGGGGAAGACCCAGGACACGTTGGGAAGACTATGTCTCCCGGCTGGCCTGGGAACGCCTCGGGATCCCCCGGGAAGAGCTAGACAAAGTGGCTGGGGAGAGGGAAGTCTGGGTTTCCCTGCTTAGGCTGCTGCCCCCGCGACCCGACCTCGGATAAGCGGAAGATGATGGATGGATGGATGGAATTCTGGGAAATCCCTTATCTGCCTATTGTGTTGCTAGTGTTTTAGTGAGTTAAATAGTACCTTAAAGTTGGAGGGGTTCAGCCACGGGTGTGTTGAGGCCAGAGTCTCGGAGAGAAGTCACGGCAGCTGCAGGAGGACGCTGGTTCCGCTGATCTCCGGTAAGCGGCGACTTATTTCCACAATTTTCTCACCAAAAACTGCCAGTTGACATGTAGTCGGGATCCATGTTCGCTTGACCGCTCTGATCCATAGTAAAGCTTGACCTCCGGGAATTTTAAACAAAGAAACACTGTGTGTTTGTGTGGCTAAAGGCCAAAAGCTTCCCACCTCCATTTTTCTACTTTGACTTCTCCATTATTAATTGAACAAATTTTGCAAAAGATTCAGCAACACAGATGTCCAGAATACTGTGTAATTGCGCGATGAAAAGAGACGACTTTTAGCCGTAAGTGGTGCTGGGCTAATAAGTCCCCTCCAACCAATAACGTCACAAACACGCGTCATCATTCCGCGACGTTTTCAACAGGAAACTCCGCGGGAAATTTAAAATTGTCATTCAGTAAACTAAACCGGCCGTATTGGCATGTGTTGCAATGTTAATATTTCATCATTGATATATAAACTATCAGACTGCGTGGTCGGTAGTAGTGGGTTTCAGTAGGCCTTTAAATGGCACATGTTTTTAAGGTGACATCAACTTCCTATAACCACCCTGTTCATCACCGAGACTGATGTGTCACTGGAGTGCGAGACGGTGAAAGACATGAGAATTAGTGGTCTTCAAGCTCTACAGCATATGTGGCAACCTCGTCCGGTGATAGTGGAACACATGCCTGTTGTTTTCTGTCTCTCATTCCTGTAAAGCAGGGGTGTCAAACTCAAATACAGAGTGGGCCAAAATTTTAAACGGAACAAAGCGGCGGGCCAAGGTTGAACAAATGAACCTTTTAATAGGGACCCAAACAAGTTTTGCATTAAATATTGAACAAGCAAAGCTTATATAACTTTAGTGACATGCAAAATCCAGTTTCAAATAATAATAATAATAATTTTAAAAATATCAATTGCATATCAAATAAAATTTAAATAAAAATGTTTTGCCTTTTTTTCTATTTGCAATCTTCTGAGGTAAATATCATTTTTTTTCCACAGGCTAATAATAAATTTGAAAATAAAATAACAATAATGAATCAACCAAACATTCAAACCTTGAAGTAGCAAGAGAAAATGCATGAATCAAACGTTAATTATTGGTCAGTTTGCTGGAAGTTTCCCGGAAGAGTTAGTGCTGCAAGGGTTTCTGGGTATTTGTTCTGTTGTGTTACGGTGCGGATGTTCACCCGAAATGTGTTTGTCATTCTTGTTTGGTGTGGGTTCACAGTGTGGCGCATATTTGTAACAGTGCTAAAGTTGTTTCTACAGCCACCCTCAGTGTGACCTGTATGGCTGTTGACCAAGTATGCCTTGCATTCACTTGTGCGTTTATGTGTGTGTGTGTGTGTGTGTGTGTGCAAAAGCCACAAATACTATGTGACAGGCTGTTAGTATGGAGGAAAAGCGGACGTGATGACAGGTTGTAGAGAACGCTAAAGGCAGTGCCTTAAATGCACGCCCCCAATATAGTTGTCCAGGTGGAAATCGGTAGAAATTCGGGAAAATGGTTGCCCCGGGAGATTTTCGGGAGGGGCGCTGAACTACGGGTGTCTACCGGGAAAATTAGGAGGGTTGTCAAGTATGAGTATTAGCGGTGAATGCGGTGTTACAGCGGCACCGACGCTGTATAACACTGGCGGGCCAGCTCTAATGCTAAATTGATATTACTTTAAGGGCCAAATTAAATTACACGGCGGGCCAGATTTGGCCCGCGGGCCAGAGTTTGACACCCATGCTCTAAAGGCATTTTTCAGATGTTTCATCTCCCATCTGTATAGGCTTATGATTAGTGATCCACCAAGTTTTAGCCATTGAAAATTTTTCGGCCCAAAAGTTGGGATTTCGGTGCTTTGCCGAAATACTTTTATCACAGAAACAACCCTGCTGAAACCTGATCTTGTGATTATGTAAGCAAGAATCAAGCGCTTGTGGACATATTTCAATATATCCAAAAAGAGCCACGGACAGGGATTTGCAAAGCGGTCAGTGTGGAAATCTCGGGAGGAGGATCTGCTGCAAAGAAATTCTCCATGGGGGTCTAATAAGTCGCTTGAAATCAAAATATCCCGATCACTATTCTGGTTATGGGAACAATAATGTATCCCTAAAGGCTCCAACTCCGCATGAGGCCCTGTTCGGTATTTGCCCTCCACATTATACAAAACCCAAAACCAGTGAAGTTGGCACGTTGTGTAATTCGTAAATAAAAACAGAATACAATGATTTCCAAATCCTTTTCCACTTAAATTCATTTAAATAGTCTGCAAAGTTAAGATATTTAATGTTCAAACCGAGAAACTTCTTTTTTTTTTTTTTGCAAATAATCATTAACTTAGAATTTAATGGCTGCAACACATTGCAAAAAAGTTGCCACTGGGGCATTTTTTACTACTGTGTTACATGGCCTTTCCTTTAAAGAACACTGAGTAAACGTCAATGTTTGAAGCTTTTCAGGTGAAATTATTTCCCATTCTTGGTTGATGTACAGTTTAAGTTGTTCAACAGTCTCTGTTGTGGTATTTTACGCTTCATAATGTGCCACACATTTTCAATGGGAGACAGGTCGGGACTACAGACAGGCAAGTCTAATACCCGCACTTTTTTACTATGAAGCCACACTGTTGTAACACGTGGCTTGGCATTGTCTTGCTGAAATAAGCAGGGGCGTCCATGATAACGTTGCTTGGATGACAACATATGTTGCTCCAAAACCTGTGTGTACCTTTCAACATTAATGGTGCCTTCACAGATGTGTAAGTTACCCATGCCTTGGGCACTAATACACCCCCATACCATCACAGATGCTGGCTTTTGAACTTTGCGCCTAGAACAATCCGCATAGTTATTTTCCTCTTTGGTCCGGAGGACACAACGTCCACAGTTTCCAAAAACAATTTGAAATGTGGACTCGTCAGACCACAGAACACTTTTGCATGTTGCATCATTCCGTCTTAGATGAGCTCAGGCCCAGCGAAGCCGGCGGCGTTTCTGGGTGTTGTTGATAAATGGCTTCGGCTTTGCATAGTAGAGTTTTAACTTGCACTTACAGAGCGACCAACTGTAGTTACTGACAGTGGTTTTCTGAAGTGTTCCTGATACCATGTGGTGATATCCTTTACACACTGATGGCGCTTTTTGATGCCGTACCGCCTGAGTGACGAAGGTCCATTATATCATCGCTTACGTGCAGTGATTTCTCCAGATTCTCTGAACGTTTTGATGATTCTATGCACCATAGATGGTGAAATCCCTAAATTCCTTTCAATAGCTTATTGAGAAATGTTGTTCTTAAACTGTCGGACAATTTGTTCACGCATTTGTTCACAAAGCGGTGACCCTCGCCCCATCCTTGTTTGAGAATGACTGAGCATTTCATGGTAGCTGCTTTTAGACCCAATTATGGCACCCACCTGTTGCCAATTTGCCTGTTCACCTGTGTGATTTTGCACATTAGTGTTTGATGAGCATTTCTCAACTTTCTCAGTCTTTTTTGCCACTTGTGCCAGCTTTTTTGAACGATGTTTGCAGGCACTAAATTCCAAATGAGCTAATATTTGCAAAAAATAACAACGTTTTGTAGTTTGAACGTTAAGTATCTTGTCTTTGTAGTCTATTTAATTGAATATAGGTTGAAAAGGATTTGCAAATCATTGTTTTCCGTTTCTATTTATGTTTTACACAATGTGCTAACTTCACTGGTTTTGGGTTTTGTATATTGTTGTAACGCCAAATATTTTAAAAATGGTGTGATTCTTCGAAGGATAAATATTTGTTTGTGCGATTGCTGCATTTAATGAGGTTAGTACCATTAGTGCAATTGTATTTATAATTTGCATTATGCTCTCTCGGGTCTCTGGCCTTATTGTCCTGGTTTTCGTTTTCGGCCCAGAATATTTATTTTGGTGCCTTCCTACTTAAAACCAGAGTTACAGTAGTCGATACCAATACATGTGGAGTTCCACGTGTCAAACAAAAAAATAAACCATGCATTCTTTAATCCATTACTTTATTGGCAACTGTTTCAAACTGTCAAGTTTTTAAGATCACTGTGCGTCAACATTTTTTTTTTTGAAAATTTTAAATACAGAAGCAGCTACAAAGAGGTAACTTAACATTAAAAAAACAACAGCAGTTGCCCCTAACCTCCAACTATATCAAAACAAACAATATTGTGCATATAAATATGCTCATTAATAACAACAATTGTCTACTTGTTTACATTTAAAAAAGTGGTGTGGAGTTTAAGTATAAACAAACAATGTTATTCTTAATTTTCTCTCAATTTGGTGGTGGTGTGACATCATCATGTCATTTTGTAATGAAATAGACCAGTGGGGGTACTTCAAGGTATGCCAAGGGGTACGTGAGATTTTTTTTTTTTTTTTATAAGATTCTAAAAATAGCAACAATGCAAAAATCCTTTATAAATATATTTAGTGAATAATACTTCAACAAAATATGAATGAAAGTTCATAAACTGTGAAAAGAAATGCAACAATTTAATATTCAGTGTTGACAGCTAGATTTTTTGTAGACGTGTTCCATAAATATTGATGTTAAAGATTTCTTTTTTGTGAAGAAATGTTTAGAATTAAGTTGATGAATCCAGATGGATCTCTATTACAATCCCCAAAGAGGGCACTTTAAGTTGATGATTACTTCTATGTGTAGAAATCTTTATTTATAATTGAATCACTTGTTTATTTTTCAACAAGTTTTTAGTGTTTTTTATATCTATTTTTTCCAATTAGTTCAAGAAAGACCACTACAAATGAGCAATATTTTGCACTGTTGTACAATTTAATAAATTAGAAACTGATGACATAGTGCTGTATTTTACTTCTTTATCTCTGTTTTTCAACCAAAAATGCTTTGCTCTGATTAGGGGGTACTTGAATTAAAAACAATTTTCACAGGGGGTACATCACCGAAAAAAGGTTGAGAACCACTGAAATAGACCATCTAAAAGACTCGAACATATATTTGAAGAAACATGTTTGTGTTTTTATTTGTTAATTAATAATAATATTTGTAATAATAATAATTATTATTGAAGAGGAAGAGCTACAGCATTAAGGTGTTGGCTTACAGATATGTTTGCTTAAAAAGAGATAAAAACAACACAAGACAATGTATTAGGCCACAAAAAGGCATTTTTAAATAAAAAGGTTTTTAACTGTTTTTGTGAATATCTCCACCCTCTGAGGTGCACTCAGAGATTCTGTGAGCACATTCCACACGCATTTCAGTTTTTCTTCTATATTTTATGCCTTTTTGCTGAATTTTCCATTTTTGCTGTTTTTTCAGTTTTTTTTTTTAAATTTTATTCCTACAATGTACCACAGGTCCATAAAAAAGGGATGCACTGGGAAGTAAAATGTTTCCAGCCGACAGTTGTGTCTCTCTAAGCTGTTTTCTTAGCACTTATGAAAGTGATGAAAGTTGGGTTGTAATGCACACTCCCTGAATTTCTGATCTCACTCACACGTCGAATACTTTGCTGTTCATGACCGTTCGTATTTCATTACTTAATAAACGCAAAATGCATGACACAAGATACGCTCCTCTCCTCGCTACCTCGCTAATTGGCAACACAGATCCCTTCTGCTACGTCTGATTCTCTGGCAAAGCAGGTGCATATGAGGTGTGTTGTGAAGCGGTGTTATGATGATACCGCCACAGTTCCATTATAATTTGTTTATGACCGACGGCGAACCGGAAACGCTGAAAACACTTTTTTTCCCAAGACAGTGTGCGATCTTTTTTGGCGTAGACTGCTCAGTGCTCACACGGAAATAATTGATGCGGCTGGCCACGGTAAAAAAGTTGTATAGTATTACGTACTAATGACACTTAAAAAAAAAGCAGGCATCGATGCATGTTCAAAATTAACTCAAACTTTGTATCAAAGTATCGGTACTTTTGATGACTCTACCTCCAATTGAGTAATTGCATATTTTTTTGTCTCAAATATGGGTCTTAGGCACCACAAATACATGTACAGTGGGGCAAAAAAGTATTTAGTCAGCCACCGATTGTGCAAGTTCTCCCACTTAAAATGATGACAGAGGTCTGTAATTTTCATCATAGGTACACTTCAACTGTGAGAGACAGAATGTGAAAAAAAAATCCATTAATTCACATTGTAGGAATTTTAAAGAATTTATTTGTAAATGATGGTGGAAAATAAGTATTTGGTCAGCCATTCAAAGCTCTCACTGATGGAAGGAGGTTTTGGCTCAAAATCTCACGATACATGGCCCCATTCATTCTTTTCTTTTCTTAACACGGATCAATCGTGCTGTCCCCTTAGCAGAAAAACAGCCCCAAAGCATGATGTTTCCACCCCCATGCTTCACAGTAGGTATGGTGTTCTTGGGATGCAACTCAGTATTCTTCTTCCTCCAAACACGACGAGTTGAGTTTATACCAAAATGGATACATGGATGATACAGCAGAGGATTGGGAGAATGTCATGTGGTCAGATGAAACCAAAACAGAACTTTTTGGTATAAACTCAACTCGTCGTGTTTGGAGGAAGAAGAATACTGAGTTGCATCCCAAGAACACCAGACCTACTGTGAAGCATGGGGGTGGAAACATCATGCTTTAGGGCTGTTTTTCTGCTAGTGGGACAGGACGATTGATCCGTGTTAAGGAAAGAATGAACGGGGCCATGTATCGTGAGATTTTGAGCCAAAGCCTCCTTCCATCAGTGAGAGCTTTGAATGGTTGACCAAATACTTATTTTCCACAAATAAATTCTTTAAAATTCCTACAATGTGAATTCCTGGATTTTTTTTTCACATTCTGTCTCTCACAATTGAAGTGTACCTATGATGAAAATTACAGACCTCTGTTTGGGCTTCACGGTGGCAGAGGGGTTAGTGCGTCTGCCTCACAATACGAAGTTCCTGCAGTCCTGGGTTGAAATCCAGGCTTGGGATCTTTCTGTGTGGAGTTTGCATGTTCTCCCCGTGAATGCGTGGGTTCCCTCCGGGTACTCCGGCTTCCTCCCACTTCCAAAGACATGCACCTGGGGATAGGTTGATTGGCAACACTAAATTGGCCCTAGTGTGTGAATGTTGTCTGTCTATCTGTGTTGGCCCTGCGATGAGGTGGCGACTTGTCCAGGGTGTACCCTGCCTTCTGCCCGATTGTAGCTGAGATAGGCGCCAGCGCCCCCCGCGACCCCGAAAGGGAATAAGCGGTAGAAAATGGATGGATGGATGTCATCATTTTAAGTGGGAGAAGTTGCACAATCGGTGGCTGACTAAATACTTTTTTGCCCCACTGTATTTAAATAAATAAAAAAATCTAACTAAATAAAAATATACAGTATATGTACGTATGTTAGTGTGTTTGTTTCACAACCTTTGTACAATACAATACTCTTCTCCTTTTTACACATCTTTCCTGTTTTTCTTCCATCCTCCCCTTGCTCCATCCTCCCTCTTACCTCTCGTCTTCCCCGTCTCCCCCTACGCCTCCTCCTCCTTCTTCCATCGTTCTCTGTCGCTCTGCTTTTTATAGCAATGTCTTCCCAGGGCTCGGCAGCTACAAAAACCTTTTCATGTTGCCACTATAATTACAGCCTGCATACACACAGACACACGTGCACACACACACACACACACACACACACACACACACACACACACACAAACACAGAGGAGTGCACAAACAGCAGTGTGTCTTTGTGTCTGCGTGTGTGTGCGTGCGTGCTCCGTATGTGCTGTTATACACAAAAGGGTGAGCTATTTTTACCTCCAACGCGCCCCCCAGCCCCCCTGCCTGCATCCCCCCATCCCTCTTTGCTGCTGCCAGCCACGTTTGCTATGCTGAGCACAGGCAGTATCAGTCGAGCCCCAACATCCCTCCATTCGCACGCGGATCTCACTGCGATGCAGGCTGCTCTTCCCCGCACCATCCCTCGCATCCCAGCATGTTTTTGGGCACCTCTGAAAATTCTTCATGTCACAGCCAGATGCTCGGGCAGTGGTATTGACACTGAAACACGCGCTTGCTGCCAAGCGGATGACTTAAAGCCAGCTCGTTCGGACTGAAGCGCCCGATTAACAGGGCTGTTGCTGCAAGCACGTCTCAATGTTGCGGACCATATTTGAAGCGGAGTGTTCTCTGTCTCCCACAGAGGGGATCCTGGGAAAGGAACAGCCACTGGAGGTTCTGAAGACGTCGGCGCTCAACCACATCCCAACAGGTTGGACACACATGCATGTTTGTTTTTGTGCCAGAGCGTGTTTATGTGTTTGCACTCTGAACCACATTTTGTGTAGGTTTGCATTCATGGTTTATCCTGATGCTTTAAAACATGCTAAATGGAGATTAAAAACATTATCCCTCATGTGAATTCTCACTGGAACTTCTGTATATTTGTTTTTAGATGAAAATGGGAAAATGAGTATGAAAGATATTTTCGGGATTAACTGGTTTTGGGTTTCTTTAAAATAAAGCTTTCCAAAAATAGAAAAACAAGTCCTTGTGCTGCATGCAACCAATCACATTTGCTTCTACATTTCTTTCCCTGGCTGTGCACAACATTGATGCAAATCAGAAGACGGATGTTGTTTATGCTTTTCTTAATCTCAAAATGGTCAAGGGCATACTTGGATTTTCAAAAACCTGAAATTAGTTAGAGTGCTCTTTACTTACTTTGCCGGTCTTTACATTTCTGCATCGAGCTAAGCATCAAGTATTCAGATGTCAGTCATTTTCTTGCTTAGAATACTCATCTTATTCTTGTGCCTGACCTCAGAGGCTTTTCATTTTTTTTATCTACTGTTAGCCATGCTGATTAACTGTTGAAATTTGCTGGAGTCAGCGCTTTTAAAAATTCTCACAAACTGTTGTATTGGTTTCAAAACTAAGTATTCCTAGAATGATAGGGCCTATGACTACAATCTACAGCATAATGTACCAGGAGTTTACCACCTAATTTTGATTTGCTCATGGGTCAAAGAATATTTACTTCAACTCTTTTTTTTTAAAGCAGTTCAATGCATTCAAATTTCATTTAGGAGGGATTTTATGTCAATGAATTTTTTCTACATACTGCATTAAAAACACTAGATTCTAACCAGAGACTAATTTCAATCCGTAGTCCCTAACGACGCAAGCAGACAGGGTTAAAACATTGTAAGTCCGTAAAAATGAAGCGTTAAAACATATTGTAGCATTATTAAATATTAATGCAAATGAACCATCCTCCACACACAAATACAGTTTCATACACTAACATACACCTCGTTTGACAGTTACAGGTGGCTACATTTCTATTTCTGCATAACCATTTCTTAACATTTGTTTTGAAAACAGTATATGTGTGATATTCTGGTAGTGTTTGAAGAAGCCAGTTCCATCGGACTGACAATATAAAATGACTTAAAGGGGGACATTATCACCAAACCTATGCAAGCGTCAATATATACCTTAATGTTGCAGAAAAAAGACCATGTATTTTTTTTGACCGATTTCCGAACTCTAAATGGGTGAATTTTGGCGAATTAAACGCCTTTTTGTTTATCGGTCTTGTGGCGATGGCGTCAGAACGTGACGTCACCGAGGTAATACACCCGCCATTTTCATTTTTACATTACAAACACCGGGTCTCAGCTCAGTTATTTTCCGTTTTTTCGACTATTTTTTTTAACTTTGGAGACATCATGCCTCGTCGGTGTGTTGTGGGAGGTTGTAACAACACTAAAAGGGAGGGATTCAAGTTGCACCACTGGCAAGAAATCTGCCGCCAGACCCCCACTGAATGTGCCGGAGTGTCTGCACATTTTACCGGCGATGCTAAAACAGACATGGCACAGAGATGTATGGATAACCTGCAGATGCATTTGCAACGATAAAGTCAACAAAATCACAAAGGGGAGTTTTGTTGATGTTGTTGACTTATGTGCTAATCAGACATATTTGGTCGTAGCATGACTGCCAGCTAATCGATGCTAACATGCTATGCTAATCAATGCTAACATGCTATTTACGCTAGCTGTATGTACATTTGAAACTAGATACCCACATTTAATGCGAAACAAACACTTACCAATCGACTGATTTGAGTTGCTGCAGTGTCACAAGATGCGAAAGTCCTGATTGTTTGGTCCGCACATTTTACCGGCGATGCTAATAAGGCAGCCATGCTATGGGCCACTTCATTAGGTACACCGATGCTATGGCCGAATAGCGTCAATAGCTATTCGCTCAATAGCTTCAGTTTCTTCTTCAATTTTATTTTCACTATCTGCCTCCATACTCCAACCATCTATTTCAATACATGCGTAATCTGTTGAATCGCTTAAGCCGCTGAAATCCGAGTCTGAATCCGAGCTAATGTCGCTATATCTTGCTGTGGTAACCGCCATGTTGTTTGTATTGGCAGCCCTGTATGACGTCACAGAGAAATGGACAGTTGCATCGCAAATAGCGAAAATCAAGAACTTTAAAGCTTTTTTTAGGGATATTCCGGGAGGTGTAAAATTTTGAAAAAAACTTTGAAAAATAAAACAAGCCACTGGGAACTAATTTTTATTGTTTTTAACCCTTTTGAAATTGTGATAATGTTCCCATTTAAAAGATATAAGGCCTGTGTGGTAATACCACGTCTCTTCTGGTTGAGGCACATTGGACTGTTTGCGGGTGATTTTCTTTTTGTTACATTTAACAGAAACCATTAGTGGAGGTACCCCGCTTCCCGCCCAAATGAAGCTAAAATAAGCCCCAGCCCCCCCCGCGACCCCGAGAGGGGCACGCGGTAGAGAATGGATAGCTGGCATTAGTGAAGGAGGAGCAAGATTGTCACGCAAAATTCAAACTGTAAGAGTCTCAGAGTAAAGAAACCGTTCAACCACACTTTCTGTTAGGTTATTTCTGATATGAAGAAAGTTTTGCCACTTCTTTTTTCTTTCTTTTTTTTCTTATATGATTTTTGATCCAAAATAACTCGGTACTCTGTACTATCACTCTTCAACAGCAGTGAGCTCCTCTCCACTTGGGAAAATGTTAGACTGTGTTGTCTTCTGCTGACTTTTAGAGAAAGCACACTGAGTCTGAAATCCATCTGTATATTGTGGACAGGACAGTGGTGAGGGTACATGCTGCTTCCAGAGTATTCAAAATCTGGATGTATTTCCCTTTGCGTCTGTGTACAATTGCGTGTGAACATTGTGACAAACTTCAGGCAGATTGTTAATATTTATAGAGAACAAGACTGGCCTAAGGACCGATCCCTGAGAAACACCAATGTCGCACCCTTAATTATGTCTACCAACACACACCGCAGTAAATACGAGTTAAAACACGAGAGGGCTTCTTCGGAAAAATTCAAATACGTTTTTCAAGGTCCATAAAGACAGCACCCACAAAGGGTCTTTTCATACAATTTGCCTTTATTTATTCACAAATGACCACAAAATCGCATAGAGACAATGACCACTCTGAGTGTTGATCTTCTTTGTAATTTAAGTGCAATATAAATGTTGCCAGTCAATTAAATTAGTAAAGTCTTCTTCTTTTGGTCAAAGTAACTCTCATTGTGAAGAAAGTTGGAGACCCCCCCAAAAAAAATTTACATTATTAATATAATTACCATATTTTTCGGACTATAAGTCCCATTTTTTTTCATAGTTTGGCCGGTGTGCGACTTATACACAGGAGCGACATATGTGTGAAATTATTAACACATTACCGTAAAATATCAAATAATATTATTTATTTAGCTCATTCACGTAAGAGACTAGATGTATAAGATTTCATGGGATTTAGCAATTAGGAGTGACAGATTGTTTGGTAAACATATAGCATGTTCTATATGTTATGGGGCGGCATGACGTAGTGGGTAGAGCGTCCGTGCCAGAAACCTGAGGGTTGCAGGTTCGCTGCCGTTGTGTCCTTGGGCAGGACACTTCACCCTTTGCCCCCGGTGCCGCTCACACCGGTGAATGAATGATGAATGAATGATTGGTGGTGGTCGGAGGGGCCGTAGGCGCAAACTGGCAGCCACGCTTCCGTCAGTCTACCCCAGGGCAGCTGTGGCTACAGATGTAGCTTACCACCACCAGGTGTGAATGAATGATGGGTTCCCACTTCTCTGTGAGCGGTTTGAGTATATAACAATAGAAAAGCGCGATATAAATCTAATCTGTTATTATTATTATTATTATTATAGTTATTTGAATGACTCTTACCATAGTATGTTACGTTAACATACCAGACACCTTCTCAGTTGTTTTTTTTATGCGTCATATAACGTACACTTATTCAGCGTGTTGTTCACTATTCTGTATTTATTTTAAATTGCCTTTCAAATGTGTGTTCTTAGTGTTGGGTTTTATCAAATAATTTTCCCCAAAAATGCCACTTATACTCCAGTGCGACTTATACATGTTTTTTCCTTCTTTATTATGCATTTTCGGCAGGTGCGACTTATACTCCGGAGCGACTTATACTCCGAAAAATACAGTATTCAATCAATTCTTTGCTTAGAATTGGTGCTGCTGACTGGGCTTTTAAGCTTGTGGCAAGTTGAAATGTTGCTTTTAGCACATGGGTGTCAAACTCTGGCTCGCGGGCCAAATCTGGCCTGCCGTGTAATTTCATTTAGCCCTTGAGGCAGTATGAAAGTAACATTAGAGCTGGCCCGCCGGTTTTATACAGCTAATACTCACCACTAATACTCATACTTGCCAACCCTCCCGCTTTTCCCGGATTCCCAAATTTCAGTGCCTCTCTCGAAAATCTTCCGGGGTAAACATTCTCCCGAATTTCTCCCCATTTCTACCCGGACGACAATATTAGGGGCGTGCATTAACAGCACTGCCTTTAGCGTCCTCTACAACCTGTCATCACGTCCGCTTTTCCTACATAAAAATAGTGTGCCAAACCAGTCACATTATATATGCGGCTTTTACACACACACGCACACAAGTGAATGCAACGCATTCTTGTTCAACAGCCATACAGGTCACACTGGCCGTATAAACAACTTCATCAGTCTTACAAATATGCACCACACTGTGAACCCACACCAAACAAGAATAACAAACACATTTCGGGAGAACATCTGCACCGTAACACAACACAAACACAACAGAACAAATACCCAGGATCCCTTGCAGCACTAACTCTTCCGGGACGCTACAATATACCCCCACCCCAGGCAATAATTAAGGTTTTACTCATGCACTTTCTCTTGCTACTTCAAGGCTTGAATGTTTGATTAATTTGTTATTGTTATTTTATTTGCAAAATTATTATTAGCCTATGGAAAAAGTTTATTTTGATATTTATCTCAATGGGCTGCAAATACAAAAGAGGCATTCCATTTTTATTTAAATTTTATTTGATATGCCATTGATATTTGTTAATGATTATTATTTAAAACTCGATTTTACATGTCAGTGTAACGTTATATAATCCTTGCTTGTTCAATATTCAATGCAAAACTTGTTTGGGTCCCTATTAAACGGTTAATTTGTTCAACCTTGGCCCGTGGCTCTGTTCAGTTTTCAATTTTGGCCCACTCTGTATTTGAGTTTGACACCCCTGTTTTAGCACATTGGTGCAGATTGACACTGCCATGATAGTGACATGATAACAATCAGACGTTCCTGACACTTAATGGCCGTGATCAGTTTTTCCCTATTCCAAGTACTGTGCCTGGGTAGGGGGAGCTCAAGTCAGCAACTAATTGAGGTTCACCCGGCCAACCCTTTGGAAGCAAATAAGCTAGAGGACTCACACTATTTTCTATCATCAAACACATGTTGCTTTTTCCTCTCATATTTCCTTAAAATTATCAATATTTTTTTCTCTTTTCGATCTTCGAGTTGTTAAAAGGAAAATATGTCTGCCGCCTACTATTGCTGAGACTGAACAGTTCCGCGAGGCTCAGCATGGCATCTGTTATGCCTAATGAGCACGAAGCTCTGGTGGTCAGACCGGGGGATATACTCTCAGAATCTCAAATCAATGATGCCAGCCTTCTTGTGTTCTCTGGTATAAATAGATTGGAGCCTAAAGAGTTGAGGAGTGTGCAGAGGGGCCTTAAACAGATTGTGATTTGTAAGAAAGAAATGGCAGAACAGAACATTGGGTGCAGGTATAGGGATGGGAAGATGCTGAAAGAGATTGGGATGAATATACAGTGAATCCACATGAAGAGATTCAGGTAGAGAGTAGCACTAAAAACAAGTAGGCAAGTTAAATAAGGAGAAAAACGTGTTTTTGACTAGAAATATATCTCACCGCCTTCCCTGAATTTGTAAATTAGTCTTTTTATGTCTTAGTGTGGCAACATTCGTTAATATCTTTATTTTTGGATGAAGCCAGAACATTTTGCACCAGGAGAAAAAATATTATATAGCCTAGCACAGTGGTTCTCAACCTTCTTTCAGGGATGTACCCCCTGTGAACTTTTTTTTAATTCAAGTACCCCCTAATCAGAACAAAGCATTTTCTGTTGAAAAAAAGAGATGAAGAAGTAAAACACAGCACTATGTCATCAGTTTCGGATTTATTAATATTTGCTTTATGTGTTTATGTTAAAATATTGCTCATTTGTAGTGGTCTTTCTTGAAATATTTGGAAAAAAAGGTATAAAAATAACTAAAACTTGTTGAAAAATAAACAAGTGATTCAATTATAAATTAAGATTTCTACACGTAGAAGTAATCATCAACTTAAAGTGCCCTCTTTGGGGATTGTAATAGAGATCCATCTGGATTCATGAACTTAATTCTAAACATTTCTTCACAAAATAAGAAATCGTTAACATCAATATTTATGGAACATGTCCGCAAAAAATCTAGCTGTCAACACTGAATATTGCATTGTTGCATTTCTTTTCACAGTTCATGAACTTACATTCATATTTTGTTGAAGTATTATTCAATAAATATATTTATAAAGGATTTTCAAAGTGTTGCTATTTTTAGAATATTTTAAAAAAAATCTCACGTACCCCTTGGCATACCTTCAAGTACCCCCAGGGTTACGCGTACCCCCATTTGAGAACCACTGTTTTAATGTAATACTTTTTTTATGATTTATTTTCTTAATCCACCTGCAATTTTTCCAAAAATGTAAGTGTATTTAAATACAGATTAACATTGGTTCATAAATGGCGGCAACAGGGCCACCCTACTCACTGTACCTTGAAGGATTAAAAAAAATAAAAAATAATTTACTGTATTATTCTAATAATTTTAGCGTTTAAAATAACTAGCGCTCAAGTTGCAAGCCAGTGATTAGCGGCGCTATACTTTTTCTTTGAATATCTTACATTCATATTTCTTGAAGTATTATTCAAGAAATATATTTATAAAGGATTTTTGAATTGTTGCTATTTTTATCATTTTTTTCCCCTCGACCCCAAAGGGAATAAGCGGTAGGAAATGGATGGATGGAATCTTGTGTACCCCTTGGCATACCTTCAAGTACCCCCAGGGGTACGTGTACCCCCATTTAAGAACCACTTGCCTAGGAGACCAATAACTCTCAGTGACTGGGAGAGGCAGACTCAATAGATAGATAGATAGATAGATAGATAGATAGATAGATAGATAGATAGATGGTACTTTATGGAGAGTTCCTTCAGGAAAATTAAAATTCCAGCAGCAGTGTACAGAGTTGAGATCAATTTAAAAAAATTAAAAAGTAAATAATGGGGGTTTAAATGGAAACAAAATTGAGAAATATTACAATAAGAATAATAAATAAAAAGCAACAATGGGAATAATCAATCAATCAATCAATCAATCAATGTTTATTTATATAGCCCCAAATCACAAATGTCTCAAAGGACTGCACAAATCATTACGACTACAACATCCTCGGAAGAACCCACAAAAGGGCAAGGAAAACTCACACCCAGTGGGCAGGGAGAATTCACATCCAGTGGGACGCCAGTGACAATGCTGACTATGAGAAACCTTGGAGAGGACCTCAAATGTGGGCAACCCCCCCCCTCTAGGGGACCGAAAGCAATGGATGTCGAGCGGGTCTAACATGATGCTGCGAAAGTTCAATCCATAGTGGCTCCAACACAGCCGCGAGAGTTCAGTCCAAAGCGGATCCAAGACAGCAGCGAGAGTCCCGTCCACAGGAGACCATCTCAAGCGGAGGCGGATCAGCAGTGTAGAGATGTCCCCAATCGATACAGGCGAGCGGTCCATCCTGGGTCTCGACTCTGGAAAGCCAGTACTTCATCCATGGTCATCGGACCGGAGCCCCCTCCACAAGGGAGGGGGGGACATAGGAGAAAGAAAAGAAGCGGCAGATCAACTGGTCTAAGAAGGAGGTATATTTAAAGGCTAGAGTATACAGATGAGTTTTAAGGTGAGACTTAAATGCTTCTACTGAGGTAGCATCTCGAACTGTTACCGGGAGGGCATTCCAGAGTACTGGAGCCCGAACGGAAAACGCTCTATAGCCCGCAGACTTTTTTGGGGCTCTAGGAATCACTAATAAGCCGTTATATAAAAATATAACAGTAAAATAAGAATATAACAAGACAAAGTAGGCAGTACAGACCATGTTACGAAAACGTATTGCACTGTTATTGTTTTGCATCCCCTGTCATCCTAGTACCCCCCGTCCCCCGCCCCAGAGAGGAGTTGTACAGTCTAATGGCGTGTGTGCTTGCTCAAATATACGGTATTTGATGGATGGAAGGATCTTTATTCTCATTGCACAAAATTTGGTTTTCAGCACAAACCTGTTCAAGATTAGACAAACACTGAACAGGGTTACAGAACAGGAACGCAAATGGGTCGCCACTACGGCTACTACTGTGGCGGTACTTCACGGCACTATCGGTGTGTGGAGTATCCATTGGCTTTAGAAACTATACTAAAGGGAAGAGTGAGAGAGACGGAGAGAGTGTGTGTTTATTGAGAGGGGGCGCGCGAGAGAGAAAGTGATGTTAGTTACTGGAAAAAAGGCTGCATAATAATAAACCAACTGCAAGACTGTGATGTCACTGCTGGGAAAACGAAGGAAAAGGGGCGACAGATAGACGCCTTGCAGGTTAAAGATGGAAAAGCGATAAACGCAGAATGAAAAGCCGTGGAATGGATACGGATTGTCCAATGAGCAGGACAGGGAGTTCTCTGTGAAGCACGAAGACGGAGAGGAAATACGCCGATGGGTAATAGCATCTCCTTGTTTTGGTGTGATGTGAGCCTTTGTCGCCGATTTCTAATGCGGGTGAGCCGCTTTGGTTTGTGTTAGGGACTCGACACCCGCGGAGGAACATTTTGTACAGTAAGTGGGAGTGTATGAGTTATGGCTTTCCATTAGCCAAGATTGGGCTGACGTTAATTGGCTCCCTTCTCTGCCTGTTCAAGACTACATAGAGCTGTGGTTCTCAACCTTTTTTCAGTGATGTACGTACCCCCTGTGTACATTTTTTTTTAATTCAAGTACCCCCTAATCAGAGCAAAGCATTTTTGGTTGAAAAAAAGGGATGAAGAAGTAAAATACAGCACTGTGTCATCAGTTTGTCATTTATTAAATTGTATAACAGTGCAAAATATTGCTCAATTGTAGTGGTCTTTCTTGAACTATTTGGAAAAAAAGATATAAAAATAACAAAAAACTTGTTGAAAAATAAACAACTAATTCAATTATACGTTTGTAAGTAAAGACATTTACACATGGAAGTAATCATCAACTTTAAGTGCCCTCTTTGGGGATTGTAATAGAGATCCATCTGGATTCATGAACTTAATTCTAAATATTTCTTCACAAAAAAAGAAATTTTTAATCATTCTTTTCACAGTTTATGAACTTACATTCATATCTATTATTGAATAAATATATTTACAAAGGATTTTTGAATTAAAGCTATTTTTAGAAAATGTTTAAAAAATCTCAAGTACCCCTTGGCATACCTTCAAGTACCCCCAGGGGTACGCGTACCCCCATTTGAAAACCACTGACATAGAGAGTGTAAAAGGCGAACATGAAAGATAAATAATTTGACTATGTCCATTAAAGGCCTACTGAAACCCACTACTACCGACCACGCAGTCTGATAGTTTATATATCAATGATGAAATATTAACATTGCAACACATGCCAATGCGGCCGGTTTAGTTTACTAAATTACAATTTAAAATTTCCCGCCAAGTTTCTTGTTGAAAACGTCGCGGAATGATGACGCGTGTTTGTGACGTCTCGGGTTGTGGCGGACATATTAGCCCAGCACCACACACGGCTAAAAGTCGTTTATTTTCATCGCATAATTACACAGTAATTTGGACATCTGTGTTGCTGAATCTTTTGCAATTTGTTCAATTAATAATGGAGACATCAAAGAAGAATGCTGTTGGTGGAAAGCGGTGGATTGCAGTTGCTTTTAGCACCGAAACACAGCCGGTGTTTCTTTGTTTGTTGTGAAGCTTTAACACAGAGCGGTCAAGCGAACATGTTTCTCTACGTCAACCAGCAAGTTTTTGGATGGGAAAATTGTGATATTAAGTCGGCTCTTACCGGAGACTTGAGTGGATTATGGGACCTCCTCCTGTAGCTGTCAAAAAGGCAGCTGTGATCTTGGCTCCTCGGCTTCTCTCAGAGACACTGGCGTTCACCGCAGCCATCCGACTTTCAGGTATGACTTTATGATCTCACTAAAATACTATTAAAACATTAAGCAGATAGGGAATTTTCCAGAATTATCCTAGTAAATGTGTGTAATTACATCTGAAACGCTCCCCCTGTCGCCGCCTGGAGCCGTCCCCTTTTCTTTCTTTCTTTTTTTATTTTTTATTTAGTGCTTCGCTCTAACTTTCCTCATCCAGAAGTCTTTCATCCTCGCTCAAATTAATAGGGAAATTGTCGCTTTCTCGTTCCGAATAGCTCTTGCTGCTGGAGGCTATGATTATAAACAATGTGAGGATGTGAGGAGCCCTATTACCCGTGACGTCACGCGCACATCGTCTGCTACTTCCGGTAAAGGCAAGGCTTTTTTATTAGCGAACTTTATCGTCGATGTTCTCTACTAAATCCTTTCTGCAAATATATGGCAATATCGCAAAATGATCAAGTATGACACATAGAATGGACCTGCTATCACCGTTTAAATAAGAAAATCTCATTTCAGTAGGCCTTTAATATCATCATCTTTACATTTTGCCCTTGGTTGGAAAAAATTGTGATGCGTCACCCTCCTGCCCTTCCGGTCTAATGAAGTAAAACAGTGCTGCATTTAATTGAATAACTGGGAACACATGAGTCAGAGTCTCAAATAGCAAAGGAGGAGGACTGAGAGATGTGTGGATGTAAGCAAATTAAAAAAAAAAAAGGTTGTGTGTTGCTGTCAGCTCCTCAGGCTAAGACTTCAAGGACCATTTGCGTGTTGGCACATGCCTTACCTGTTGCATCAAAACACAAGTCAACGCTATTAGGTCACATCTGATTGAGTCAATGTCCTCCTGGTGATGGCTGCTGTCACAAGTGTGTGTTTGCCTATTTATTATTTAACTTTGTTCTGTCTGACTTTTGCAAACATGTCACTCAATAAGCAGCAAGTCAACTTTTATTTTTTCAGATTAGTTGTGGGGGAAGCTGCATGAGTGCAGGGATTTATGGGCAGTTGGCTCAGCTGCCACACATCCGCACTAGTGCAAGCCGGGTCAAAGACCGGCTTGGAAAAAGTAGCTGGGCCTTGTTGGTAGTGGCGGCAACACCGTTTGTGCTCTCCAGGGAGCTCTGAACTGCAGAAGAAATATGGGTACTGCAGGAACATGCCTTCTGCAAAGATGATGGAGTACCAAACATATACCATATTTCTCATAATATAGAGCGCACCGGTAATGAGAGTGAATGTTGTCTCTCTGTTTTGGCCCTAGGGGTGTAACGGTACGTGTATTTGTATTAAACCGTACGGTACGGGGGTTTCGGTTCGGTACGAGGGTGTATTGAACGAGTTTGTAAACTAAAGTCTTAACAAGCTGCTCTGCTTTCTGCCTCTTTCTGAGCAGTGAGCACCCAGCATTGTCCCGCCCACACAACCATCTGATTGGTTACATACAAAGCCAATCAGCAGTGCGTATTCAGAGCGATGTAACAGCCAATCAGCAGTGCGTATTCAGAGCAATATAACAGCCAATCAACAGTGCGTATTCAGAACGCATGTTGTAAATGCTTCATTGTCGAGCAGACATGTGTTTAGCTGCGGACATCGTACACTCCCCAAATTTAAAAAAACACTTTCCAGTCACAACTATTACAAACATCACTATGAGCCCGTTGACATTTTAGAAACTTAAACTGCAGTTCAGCTCGCTCACAGTTCTGGCTTGAGGTGATGTGAAGGCTAATTAGCTTTTAGCGTTACGTTAGCTCATGTTGCTGTGTGTGTGTGTGTGTTAGGGGCAGCAAAGCCCTGTCTGTCTGTTATTTCACATGAACTAACATGAACTCCATAGATTTCAGGGAGGAATAGTCTCTCCTATTGCTACTGTACTGTTTCCCTCTTACACACATGGAAGAGGGCTGTGTACATGGCTATGAGTTGTTGTTGTTTTTTCTTCTTTTTTTTTTCCCCTTAGCCTCAGTCTGCACCCCCTCTCCAGGGCCCAGGCTAAGACCGATGTTTTTTAAATTTTATTTTAATCTTCTATTTTTTTTCTCCCATTCCCCCCCTTGTTTACCTGTGTCTCATCTTTTTTGTAAGGGGCGCTGGAAGCCGGCAGACCCGTCAGCGATCCTGTTCTGTCTCCCTGTAATGTTTGTCTAAACTTGAATAGGATTGTGCTGAAAATTTTAATTTTCCTGAAGGAACTCTCCTGACGGAATAAATAAAGTACTATCTAATCTAATCTATTTTTCAGCTATAGTTACATTAATCATACGTAATGTAGCAGCCTTGTTTTGAATGGCAGGGTGCCTGCTATCACATGTTGACAAAAATATAACATTTACATAATAAAAGTAAACCACAGGCTTCCCAAATGCTGTAATAAATCGAGCATGATGAGTTGACTTGAAACTGTTTAATGTTGCACTTTTTATATGTAGAAGAAGAGTTTTGTCATTTTATTCAATCAAAGACACAACTTGAGGCAGTTTAATTTGGATTAACGTTGGCAGAATTATTATAGTGTTCCCAATGTTAAAAGGATAAAGCCATTGTTTACAAATTTGGTACATAAATAACCCCAAAAATTATATTTGTTTGTTTTCTTACTGTACCGAAAATGAACCGAACCGTGACCTCTAAACCTAGGTACGTACTGAACCGAAATTTTTGTTTACCGTTACACCCCTAGTTGGCCCTGTGACGATGTGGCAACTTGTCCAGGGTGTAGTCCGCCTTCTGCCCGAATGCAGCTGATATAGGCTCCAGCACCCCCCGCGACCCTAAAAGGGACAAGCGGTAGAAAATGGTTGGATGGATGGACGGTATAGAAGCCACACCCACCAAATGTTAGAAGAAAATGTTTCCATATATTAGCCGCACCAGACTATAAGCCGCAGATATAAATGTTGTGAAATACATTTTTTACCGGGAAAGATTTTATAAATATTTACATACCTTAATTGTTTCCAAACGGTGCTTGTAACAGGGCAGTAAAACGCCTGAACCTACAAAACAGAAGTCATCGTCATGGACCGACGAGCTCCATAAGCCAGCTAAACAGACTCAATAACTCCAAGGTGGCGTTCTGGTGAATTTACTGAAGAATTTGTGAAACTATTCATCCAATCATCCATCTTCTTCCGCTTATCCGAGGTTGGGTCGCGGGGGCAGCAGCCTAAGCAGGGAAGCCCAGACTCTCCTCTCCCCAGCCACATCGTCTAGCTCTTCCCGGGGAATCTTGAGGCGTTCCCAGGCCAGCCGGGGGACATAATCTTCCCAATGTGTCCTGGGTCTTCCCCGTGGCCTCTTACCGGTTGGACGTGCCCGAAACACCTCCCGAGGGAGGCGTTCGGGTGGCATCCTGACCAGATGCCCGCACCACCTCATCTAGCTCCTCTCGAAACAATACAAAAATAATGCCGTTGTAAGATAATGACACTTACACAGACACTTGTAAACGAATAATGGTAACAGCGCTAGCTTGATTTCGTCACAATAGCACGTACAACTATGCATGAAAACACTACTATCAAACATACAATGGTTTACTATTGGTATATGTATATTGTGAAACTTACAAACGTTGCTTGGAGTAATGAATGAAGAAACTATATGAGGAATAACGCTATGGATGACTTGTAAGACGGAACAGCACTTGTACTTTTAGTTCAAGGCACTAAACAAAAGGAAATGCTGTAGACCAGGGGTAGGGAACCTATGGCTCTAGAGCCAGATGTGGCTCTTTTGATGACTGCACCTGGCTCTCAGATAAATCTTAGCTGACATTGTTTAATACGGTAAGTAATGGATAATTCCGCTGGTAATCACAGTGTCAAAAATAACGTTCAAAATATAAAACATTCTCATGCATTTTAATACATCCATCGGGTTTCTACCGCACCTGTTCAAGAAGTCGCATTAATGGTAATAAGTATTTTATTTATTGTTGGTTAGCTTCAGAATAACAAAGTCATTCAAAAGAATAAGAGACTTATTATATTCTAAAAATGTTGGTCTTACTTCCAATAATTCACGCATTTAGTTGTATTCAGTCTTTAAAAAATATTATATGACTCTCACAGAAATACTTTTTAAACTATTTGGCTTTTATGGCTCTCTCAGCCAAAAAGGTTCCCGACCCCTGCCGTAGACATTCAACTCGCAGCACCTGCAGTGAGTGAACTCGTCCAAAAGATAGCGCCATAGCACAAACAAAAAAAAAACACCTTTTCAGTGTCTTTGTGGGTGTGTTATGAAAACTATTTGTTTAATACAAAACACAATGGCTGTTAGCGAAGAAAAATCCATCAATTAGCCGCACCTTTTTATAAGCAGCAGGGTTCAAAGCGTATAAAAAAGGTAGCGGCTTATAGTCTGGAAAATACAGTAATCTGTTTAAAATGTTAAGATGGTTCTTTTGTCAAAAACGAGCCCAAATTGCTAAATCTTCCTGAGACGTTGGTTCTCAGGAGGATATATCAGGGATTAGAAATCTCACGCGAATCCCTTTAATGAATCACAGTTGATGCATTTATTGCTCACAGCAGCTTGTGTAGCTCTCAATTCTCTATCCCCCAGCAGGCAGCTGTGTTTAGATACGTTCTGAGGAACTCTGATTTGATCCTGCTTAGATGCACTTGTTGCAACGAGCGAGGCACACATGAAGGAGCTTTGTTGGATCAGTGTCAGGCGCGCAGATGGGTTTAGACAATTACTACTCTTTGATTTTCAACCTGTTGTTGTCCTGTTGCTCGGCGTTTCCTTGCTTATGTTTTCCTTGTGTTTCAACGTGATGAGAAAATGTGGTTCAAGGAAAACAGACGTATTTTTCATTTGTGCAAAAAAATATGAGCGATACACAGTTATTTTTAAAGGCAATTCCGATATAGCTTTTCAAAACCAAATCTGCTGATAATCGATACCTTATTTATGTCTATTAATTATTTAACTCGTTTGAGCCAGCTTTTCTTTGCAGTTGGCTTTGGAACAGCTTCCTTAGCATCTTGGTCGACTTTCAAAACACCTTTTGAAGCAAGGCAGGCATTTCAAGGTTTGATGTGTTGAAGCTCAGTATTTTTTCTCATCCTCACAGAATGTTTGCAGGACATTCGGTGCAAATAGAACGTAAAATGTTTTCCTCTGAATCAACGAAGAAGTCCCACACGATCGAAGCCATGGATTTTTTTTAATGGGCTTCGTCTAATTCAGGGGTCGTTTGCTCAGGGGCCGCATAGAGTAAAATGTATTCCCACGTGGGCCAGACGGGTAAAATCATGGCATAATAACTTAAAAATACAACTACGACAACTTTCAAATTTGTTTTCTTTGTTTTACTTCGGCCCAAAAGAGAACAAGTACCGTATTTTTCGGATTATAAATCGCTCCGGAGTAGACGTCTCACCGGCCAAAATTGCATAATAAAGAAGGAAAAAAACATATATACGTCGCATTTTTGGAGGAAATTTATTTAATAAAATCCAACACCACGAATAGACATTTGAAAGGCAATTTAAAATAGATAAAGAATAGTGAACAAAAGTCTGAATAAGTTTACGTTATATGACGCATAAATAACCAACTGAGAAGGTGCCTGGTATGTTAACGTAACATATTATGGTAAGCGTCATTCAAATAACTATAACATATAGAACATGCTATACGTTTACCAAACAATCTGTCACTCCTAATCAGATGTGGGTAGTAACGCGCTACATTTACTCCGTTACATCTACTTGAGTAACCTTTGGGATAAATTGTTCTTCTTTGAGTAGTTTTAATGCAACATACTTTTACTTGAGTATATTTATAGAGAAGAAACGCTACTTTTACTCCGCTCCATTTATCTACAATCAGCTCGCTTCTCGCTACTTATTTTTATCTATCAGTTAATGGACGCTTTGTTTTGTTTGTCAGACAGACCTTCAAAGTAGGATCTATCACATGCCTGCGTTTCACCAATCAAATGCAGTCGCTGGTGATGTTTGACTCCGTTTCACCAATCAAATGCAGTCACTGGTGATGTTTGACTCCGTTTCATCAATCAAATGCAGTCACTGGTGACGTTTGACTCCGTTTCACCAATCAAACAGAGCCAGGCGGTCACATGATTAACTGCACACTTTTTAAAAAAATAATTTTTATAAACCTTTATTTATAAATTTCAACATTTTCAAACAGTTGAAAATAATAATCAAAGTAAGTACAAAAACAGTACAAAACAGTATAAAAAATGTACAAAACAGCGCCAGGGCGTTGTAAATTCAAACTAACTAAAATAGAATGCAATGTAAAATAAACAAAGTGCAAAGCCATAGGCTCACTCAATCTGAGTAAATAACTTAAATTTGGAACAGAGCATCATCGTTTTCACAGCTTTTTTAGAGGTAGAGTGTTTTAATGTAGAGTTCTAAATCTTTTTAAAGGCACATAAAACAGGTCGGGTATAGAGAACATTTATATTACATTTATGAATATAAAACTTAGCCAATAGTATAATGAAGTTGCAAAGGTAAAATTAATTTCCAATTTTTTTTTCAATATAGTGTAAAACCAAATATATATTATTTAATATATATTATTGTTTTAGTTGCTTAAGAGATATTCCTGGCTGTGAATTTGTTCATTGCTATTTTCATGTTTTTGTGCCGTCGAACAGGTTAGTCATCAGTTACTCGGTACTTGAGTAGTTTTTTCACAACATACTTTTTACTTTTACTCAAGTAAATATTTGGGTGACTACTCCTTACTTTAACTTGAGTAATGAATCTCTAAAGTAACAGTACTCTTACTTGAGTACAATTTCTGGCTACTCTACCCACCTCTGCTCCTAATCGATAAATCCGATGAAATCTTCTTCCTCGATGTTGCTTCTAAACAACTCTGCCAACTCCAAAGGTATGCGCCGCTTCCTCTTGTCGTTTTCTGCTGCATATTTCACTACGTCCAGCGTGTAATCTGCAGTACATGATTTCCTTTTCGGTCCAATTTTTGTTCAGCCCTTTTATAAGTTACCGCCAACGCTGAAATTATCCATTTTAATAGCTATGGCAGTAGCATATAGCAGTTAGCATTCCATGACCCACAATGCACTTCTGCCATGACCCTCCCCCGCCGAATTCTTATTGGTTGACGTGTGTGTGATGATTACTGACCTTTTCTTCGTCTCCTCCGCGAATGAGATACAATTATTTGATATTTTACGGTAATTTGTTAATAATTTCACACATAAGTCGCTCCGGAGTATATGTCGCACCCCTGGCCAAACTGTGAAAAAAACTGCGACTTATAGTCCGAAAAATACGGTACATTCTGAAAATGTACAAGTTAGTTAAAAATTCTGGGGGAAAATCGGTGCCGTTTCAAAAACACCATGAAGAATGCAATGAAATCAGACTTCATCTCAGTGGATCTACAAAGCAATTAAACTTTAAGTCACAGCCCATCTAGAATTAACAAAAACAAAATAAAGCATGGGCTTCACGGTGGCAGAGGGGTTAGTGCGTCTGCCTCACAATACGAAGGTCCTGCAGTCCTGGGTTCAAATCCAGGCTCGGGATCTTTCTGTGTGGAGTTTGCATGTTCTCCCCGTGAATGCGTGGGTTCCCTCCGGGTACTCCGGCTTCCTCCCACTTCCAAAGACATGCACCTGGGGATAGGTTGATTGGCAACACTAAATTGGCCCTAGTGTGTGAATGTGAGTGTGAATGTTGTCTGTCTATCTGTGTTGGCCCTGCGATGAGGTGGCGACTTGTCCAGGGTGTACCCCGCCTTCCGCCCGATTGTAGCTGAGATAGGCGCCAGCGCCCCCCACAACCCCGGAAGGGAATAAGCGGTAGAAAATGGATGGATGGAAAATAAAGCATAAATACAAACGCTTCTATATATCTCCTGCCTCAGTTGTCAGCAGCAGCAGTGGCCACGCCACAGAATAATTTTTGATGATTTAACACCCAATTCGAACACTTGATACTGAATGCAAAGCAGGGACGTAACGGGTCCCATTTTTATAGTCATTGGTATGACTCGGCCGGGGTTAGCGATCTCAGGGCGGACACTCTAACCCAGGTCACAGCAATTATTTTGACTCGGGGGCCAAATTTAGAGAAAAAAATGTGTCTGGAAGCCGGTATATCTGATTTTTAGAAACACTAATACAAAACCTCACAATAACATCTAATTGAAAGCTAAAAAATGTATGACAGACCACCTTAAAATACAGAATGGAATTTTTCCTTGTTTTACTGAATGAGACACCCAGAATGTACATGAAAATAAATAATGTGGGATTTACAATATTAACTATGAACAATAAAACACTGAATATTGAAAAGAAATGAACGTCACACCTCCTGTCGGTAGACACAACAAAAAAGGAATATATGAACGCGAAGGGAAACCCCAATCTCCCCCAAACCCCCACACACACACCTACAATCTGATTTATCTGATATATCTCTAAGCTTTAGAACTTTGTTGTAAAAATCTCTTTCCGCGTCTGTCCCTGACACTCGCATTTCAGGCTGGTTGCCCTGGAAACACTCTGTGGAAACGCTCCCCACCCACACTGCTTGGTGCCCCGTCTGGGCTGCGGTGACTTAGATTATCCTAATAACTTGTATATAATGCAAAAGCGCAGATTCCAACCATTGAAATACTTTTTATAGTTCAAGACTTCCGGTATTTTGAAAATGTCACTGCACATCATAATGGCAGCTACAGTTTCCATCTTAAAGATCTAAACAAATTATTTGGGAATGTCCGGCGGGCCTGATTAAAAAGCTTAACGGGCCACAAGTGGCCCCCGGGCCTTATTTTGCCCAGGTCTACTCTAACCACTAGACCAAGTACCACTGATAGTCACACACTCACTAGGCGTGGTGAAATTACCCTCTGCATTTGACCCATCCCCTTGTTACAACCCCCTGGGAGGTGAGGGGAGCAGTGAGCAGCAGCAGTGGCCGCGCTCGGGACTAATTTTGGTGATTTCACCCCCAATTCCAATCCTTGATGCTGAGTGCCAAGCAGGTCCCATTTTTATAGTCTTTGGTATGACTTGGCCTACCGATTTCAGGGCGGACACTCTAACCCCAAGCCCACTGAGCAGGCCTTATACACACCTATACAAATATCGACTCTAACGATACCAAGTACAAAAGCTTTATAGTCTATACTCCAATGATTATGTTGATATTTCATAAAATCACAGAATGTTTTATAATTATATATATATATATATATATATATATATATATATATATATATATATATATATATATATATATACATATATATATATATGTGTGTATATATATATGTATATATGTATATATATATGTGTATATATATATGTATATGTATATATATATATGTATATATGTATATGTATATATATGTATGTATATGTATATATATATATATATGTATATATATATATATATCTGTATATATATATATATATATATATGTACATATATATATATATATATATATATATATGTATATATATGTATATATATATGGATATATATATATGTATATATATATATATATATATATATATATATATATATATATATATATATATATATATATGTCTTAATTTGATTATCCAGAGAATAGTGCTCAATACCGTGGTAGAGCACAATATGTATGTGTGGGAGAAATCACAAGACTACTTCATCTCTACAGAACTGTTTCATGAGGGGGTTCCCTCAATCGTCAGGAGAACCCCTCATGAAACAGTTCTGTAGAGATGAAGTAGTCTTGTGATTTTTCCCACACATATATCCATCCATTTTCTACTGCTTATTCCCTTTTGGGGTCACGGGGGCGCTGGCGTTTATCTCAACTACAATCGGGCGGAAGGTGGGGTACACCCTGGACAAGTCGCCACCTCATCGCAGGGCCGACACAGTAGACAGACAACATTCACACTCACATTCACACACTAGGGCCAATTTAGTGTTTCCAATCAACCCATCCCCATATATATATATATATATATATATATATATATATATATATATATATATATATATATAATTATAATTTTAATTTTAATTTTCACACACTAGGGCCAATTTAGTGTTGCCAATCAACCCATCCCCATATATATATATAATATAATTATAATTTTAATTTTAATTTTCCTGAAGGAATCAATAAAGTACTATCTATCTATCCATCCATCTATCTATCTATCTATCTATCTATGTATCTATCTATCTATCTATCTATAATTTAAAAACAATTTTTTAACTCAGGAAATATGTCTCTGGGCACAAGAGGACTTTAGTTTTGACCATTGTCTGACCCTGTACTGGTACTGGGTCATAACCACCATTTTCAACCGCTTGTAAATCATAATTTTGACAAAATAATACTTGCAAATGGCACAATATGTTTCGTCATGGTGAATTTCACCACATTTTCTCTCTTTGTCTTAACAGTGGACATCAACTCAGCACTGCCCCTCCGCCTCCCCCCCGCCGCCATCCCTATGGATCTGCGCATGGACCAGCACCAACAGCAGCAGCAGGTGTCCCCGCTGTCTCCTCCCCGCCAGCATTCCCCGCTAGGGGGAACAGGCCAGGCCGGCGGGGGCGTGGCCTCCGCTCCTGTGCGCGAGCAACAGCTGCAACAGGAGTTACTGACCCTGAAGCAGAAGCAGCAGATCCAGAGGCAGATCCTCATCGCCGAGTTCCAACGGCAGGACGAGCAGCTTTCCCGCCAGCACGAGGCCCAGCTCCAGGAACACATAAAGGTAAATCATCATTATTTACCAGCTGCAAATTGGCTTCTTAACTTACTTTGCTGCAGCAGAGAAGAACAACACGTCACTTTGACTTAATTTACTAAAACGGAGATGGAAATTGTGTGCAAACTATTGGTGTTGCATAACCAAACAGGGCTATTATACTAAAGTACATTCCTGTTAATTGCTGGAAAGTTGAAAGCAAGACTTTATATGATCAGTATTTACTTCCACTGTGGCAGTACTGCATGCATGGCCGCCATCAGGCTCGTTGGGCTGGAAAGTGAATCGAGATCAGCACACCCACACTCACTGCCGCTCAGATGTCTTCGAAATATTTCTATGCTCATTTTACAATCGCACACTTGTAATGTGTTCCTAAAGATGAATTAAATATCTGAAAATGGATTTTGAGGCAGAAGATTGGATTTCAGTTTAGAGGATTATATGATGTCTTGCTCGCTGCTCCTAGTTTCTTCTCTCTCCTCCTTTTCCCTACTTTACTGTTGATTTCCTTCTTTTCTTTCTTTTATTCATTCTTGCCTTCGTCCTCCTTTCAAATCGCTCCTCCCCTTCTTCATGTCTTTCTTTCATTTTAGTCCATCTCTTTTTACCATCCTTAGATCATTTTCTCTTTTCTCACCTGCCGTCTGCCTCTTCTCCATTACTTTTTCCGTCCACCCACCTTCCTTCCTTCTTTGCCTCTGTTTCTTTCTCCCTCATTCTCCCTTGAGGGAGAGACAATGTTGTGGAGGGTCCTTCAGCCTGTGGTAGGGCTGCAGGATCACTCGGGTGGAAGCCAGTGACGCATAGCCTTGCCAAGGAGGCCCGGCCTCAATCAGCCCCATTCACAGCTCCTGTGTACACACACACACATCCACACCGGCAGGGAGCCATTAAAGCACACTTGCTCTCAAATGTCTGCAAACACATGGTTACACACATGCGCAGTGTGCCTCGATTGGACGGCGAGATGCTTGGGGAAAAAAGGCCTGGGCTAGTATGTGCTCTCACTTTTCTTACCAGCCCTCACAAGAAGCCTTCCTACTCCACAGACGTGCTTCCGACAATTAATATGTCCCTGCCGCTTGGCGTCGATTGCTGAATTTGGAAAAAGTCTCAGTTAGTTGACAAGTGTAACCAGGTCTAGGTAATGCTTGCATCCGAAGTATTATCCAGTAAACCGAATAGCGAACTTTCCACTAAACGTGTGCAGAGTGTATTGCGTCTGTTAAGTAAGCAGAATACATTTTGCATGTCTGTCTTTGTTAATATGCAGAATATATGTTGACCGTCAAAACAGCCACAATACCGGGAGGAGAAAATGAAAATATAATTATTTAGCATGAGCAATGTGATTTATCAACACTCATCACTGTTTACAGAATATTTTGGTTATTTTAAAACTCAGGAGTATATCTCGGGAAACAGGAAGGCTTTTAGGGCAAAACCCAAATAATTTAAATTGAAGCCAAAAGTAGTTTTTTTTTTGTTTTGTTTACTTATTGTGCACTGGTCACTTAATTTAATTAAAGAATGTGTATGCAGCATTGAGTGCACTGCAAAAAGTGAGTGTTCAAAAACAAGAAAAAAATTACAAAAATGAGGCGTATTTTGATTGAACTAAGCAAAATTATCTGCCAATAGAACAAGAAAATTTGGCTTGTCAAGACTTTCCAAAACAAGTAAAATTAGCTAACCTCAATGAACCCAAAAATACCTTAAAATAAGTATATTGTCACTAATAACAAGTGCCCCTTTTCTTGGTAGAAAAAAAAAAATCTGACTTTTTTGCTCAATATGTTGAAAAATATTCTTAAATTAAGCTCTTTTAGAACTTTGTAGTGTCAGGCCTGGTTTTGTAGGCTGTCAGTACTTTCAGACACCACACTGCAAGAAGTCAGTGTTCAAAAAAGAGAACAAAAATACAAAAATGAGGGGTATTTTACTTGAACTAAGCAAAATAATCTGCCAATAGAACAAAAAAATTTGGCTCGTCAACAATTTCCAAAACAAATCAAATTAGCTAACCTCAATGAACCCCAAAATACCTTAAAATAAGTATATTGTCACTAATAACAAGTGCCCTTTTCTTGGTAGAAAACAAAAATCTGACTTTTTTGCTCAATATGTTGAAAAATATTCCTAAATTAAGCTCCTTTAGAACTTTTTAGTGTCAGGCCTGGTTTTGTAGGCTGTCAGTACTTTCAGACACCACACTGCAAGAAGTCAGTGTTCAAAAACGAGGAAAAAAAATACAAAAATGAGGGGTATTTTACTTGAACTAAGCAAAATTATCTGCCAATAGAACAAAAAAATTTGGCTCGTCAACACTTTCCAAAACAAATCATATTAGCTAACCTCAATGAACCCAAAAATACCTTAAAATAAGTATATTGTCACTAATAACAAGTGCCCTTTTCTTGGTAGAAAACAAAAATCTGACTTTTTTGCTCAATATGTTGAAAAATATTCTTAAATTAAGCTCCTTTAGAACTTTGTAGTGTCAGGCCTGGTTTTGTAGGCTGTCAGTACTTTCAGACACCACACTGCAAGAAGTCAGTGTTCAAAAACGAGAAAAAAAATACAAAAATGAGGGGTATTTTACTTGAACTATGCAAAATTATCTGCCAATAGAACAAAAAAATTTGGCTCGTCAACACTTTCCAAAACAAATCATATTAGCTAACCTCAATGAACCCAAAAATACCTTAAAATAAGTATATTGTCACTAATAACAAGTGCCCCTTTTCTTGGTAGAAAAAAAAAAAATCTGACTTTTTTGCTCAATATGTTGAAAAATATTCTTAAATTAAGCTCCTTTAGAACTTTGTAGTGTCAGGCCTGGTTTTGTAGGCTGTCAGTACTTTCAGACACCACACTGCAAGAAGTCAGTGTTCAAAAACGAGAAAAAAAATACATAAATGAGGGGTATTTTACTTGAACTAAGCAAAATTATCTGCCAATAGAACAAAAAAAATTGGCTCGTCAACACTTTCCAAAACAAATCATATTAGCTAACCTCAATGAACCCCAAAATACCTTAAAATAAGTATATTGTCACTAATAACAAGTGCCCTTTTCTTGGTAGAAAACCAAAATCTGACTTTTTTGCTCAATATGTTGAAAAATATTCTTAAATTAAGCTCCTTTAGAACTTTGTAGTGTCAGGCCTGGTTTTGTAGGCTGTCAGTACTTTCAGACACCACACTGCAAGAAGTCAGTGTTCAAAAACGAGAAAAAAAATACAAAAATGAGGGGTATTTTACTTGAACTAACCAAAATATCTGCCAATAGAACAAAAAAATTTGGCTTGTCAAGACTTTCCAAAACAAGTAAAATTAGCTAACCTCAATGAACCCAAAATACCTTAAAATAAGTATATTCTCACTAATAACAAGTGCCCTTTTCTTGGTAGAAAAAAAAAAAATCTGACTTTTTTGCTCAATATGTTGAAAAATATTCTTAAATTAAGCTCCTTTAGAACTTTGTAGTGTCAGGCCTGGTTTTGTAGGCTGTCAGTACTTTCAGACACCACACTGCAAGAAGTCAGTGTTCAAAAACGAGAAAAAAAATACATAAATGAGGGGTATTTTACTTGAACTAAGCAAAATTATCTGCCAATAGAACAAAAAAAATTGGCTCGTCAACACTTTCCAAAACAAATCATATTAGCTAACCTCAATGAACCCCAAAATACCTTAAAATAAGTATATTGTCACTAATAACAAGTGCCCTTTTCTTGGTAGAAAACCAAAATCTGACTTTTTTGCTCAATATGTTGAAAAATATTCTTAAATTAAGCTCCTTTAGAACTTTGTAGTGTCAGGCCTGGTTTTGTAGGCTGTCAGTACTTTCAGACACCACACTGCAAGAAGTCAGTGTTCAAAAACGAGAAAAAAAATACAAAAATGAGGGGTATTTTACTTGAACTAACCAAAATATCTGCCAATAGAACAAAAAAATTTGGCTTGTCAAGACTTTCCAAAACAAGTAAAATTAGCTAACCTCAATGAACCCAAAATACCTTAAAATAAGTATATTCTCACTAATAACAAGTGCCCTTTTCTTGGTAGAAAAAAAAAAAATCTGACTTTTTTGCTCAATATGTTGAAAAATATTCTTAAATTAAGCTCCTTAAGAACTTTGTAGTGTCAGGCCTGGTTTTGTAGGCTGTCAGTACCTTCAGACACCACACTGCAAGAAGTCAGTGTTCAAAAACGAGGAAAAAAAATACAAAAATGAGGGGTATTTTACTTGAACTAAGCAAAATTATCTGCCAATAGAACAAAAAAATTTGGCTCGTCAACAATTTCCAAAACAAATCAAATTAGCTAACCTCAATGAACCCAAAAATACCTTAAAATAAGTATATTGTCACTAATAACAAGTGCACTTTTTTTGGTACAAAACATTTTTGGGGACTTTTTTGCTCAATTTGTTGAAAAATATTCGTAAATAAGTAAACGCTAGTGCCATTATCTTGACATAATGATATGCGCTCGGAATCATGATTTTTTTTCATGCTTGAAATAAGAAATGATGACTTTAAAAATGTAGTTTTATACTTGTGAGTGTTGATGACAGCTTTCCATTCATCCATCCATTTTCTACCGCTTATTTCCTTTAGGGGTCGCGGGATGGCGCTGGCGCCTATCTCAGCTACAATCGGGAGTTGCAACACTTGATATTCTAGTTTCAAGCATGTTTTACTCAATATAGGTCATAACATCTCAGCAACAAGCTGTAATATCTTACTGACATCATTTAGGACCAAAACACTTAAAACAAGTAAAACACTCGGACATAAAATCTGCTTAGTGAGAAGAATTCTCTTATCAGACAGAAAATAAGCAAATATCACCCTTATTTGAGATATTTAATCTTACTTAGATTTCAGTTTTTGCAGTGTGTTACAATAATGTACATATATGATTTACAACAATACTTTTTATGAGATAAGTTTAAAAAAAAAATGTTTGTGTTTACTCTGGCTAAAGACATTTTCACCTTTACAATCTATTGTCAAAGTTTGGGATCTTAGACTCGAAATCTAATCGGATCTGAGGCCAAAAAAATAAGTTTGGGATTGGAGTCCGAAATGTTGATCGTGACATCCCTAATCCCAAAGTTTAAACACCTTTTCTTATTGGGCCATTGTTGAGACAGTTGCTGTATTTGTTTTGGATTCTTGCAGCAGCAACAGGAGCTGCTAGCGATCAAGCACCAACAGGAGCTTCTAGAGCATCAGAGGAAAATGGAGAACCACCGTTTGGAGCAGGAGCTGGAGAAGCAGCAGCGCGAGCAGAAGCTGCTGCTGCTGAAGAACAAGGAGAGGGGGCAGGAGAGTAAGTAGCCCTGAGTCTTTTTATAATATGTTTTGTCAACAAGACATGGATGGTTTTGTTTCTATCTCTGGAAGAAGGACATCATGGCACATGCCTTTTTGTAAAAATGGAAATGAAAGAAAAATATGGCTTGATCCCCTTTTGTCTTCTCCAAACTGTTTCCACAAAGTTGGAATAGAATGGTCCCTGAATGCATGTGGTCAACACATCTGCCTGATAAAGCAAGCGGCGCTGGTTTCCAAACTTGGAGCTCTCTGTGTGTAATTTGCATGTTTTCCCCGTGTTTTTTCTCTCAGTTCAAAAACATGTTAGGTTAAGTGCGGACTCGTAATCGTCAATAGATAGTGGATCTGGTATTTGTGAATGCTCCATGAATGACTGGCAACCAGTCCAGGATGTACATCCTTCTTGCCCAAAAAAAGCCGGGATAGTCTCCATTTTACTGTGATCCTGAAAGGCATAATGCAGGGATTAACTAATGCAGACTTGGACCTAAAGTCAATTGATGTATTTTCCGGACTATAAGCCGCATCCATTTAAATTTTAGAAGAAAAAAAATATATTTTTAATATCTTAGCTGCACTGCAGATATATACTGGTACATTGTAAAATAAGATATTTACATAGAAACATTTTCTAAATGTTTATTTACCTACCTTAAGTGTTTTTAAATCAGTGCCTGTAAAACGACTAATCAGACAAAACAGAAAGGTCATTGATGTCTCTATCCATCTTTTAAGAGATGAATACCATTTTATCCTTTATTAATAAGGTTTAAGATGTTTATTTGTTTTTTTCTTCCTTGTACTTTGTAAACACTTTGAGTTTGAACAGTTTCTTAAAGGCCTACTGAAACCCACTACTACCGACCACGCAGTCTGATAGTTTATATATCAATGATGAAATATTAACATTGCAACACATGCCAATACGGCCTTTTTAGTTTACTAAATTGCAATTTTGAATTTCCCGCGAAGTGTCATGTTGAAAACGTCGCGGTATGATGACGCGTGCGTTTGACGTCTCGGGTTGTAGCGGGCGTTATTTTCCAGCCCGATCCAAGCTATAAGTAGCCTGCTTTAATTGCATAATTACACAGTATTCTGGACATCTGTGTTGCTGAATCTGTTGCAATTTGTTCAATGAATAATGGAGACGTCAAAGAAGAAAGCTGTAGGTGGCAAGCGGTGGATTGCGGCCGCCTTTAGCAACACAAACACAGCCGGTGTTTTATTGTTTACATTCCCGAAAGATGACGGTGAAGCTTTACTATGGAGCAGAGCGGTCAAGCGAACACGGTTGGATTGGACCACACACAAAGTACAGTGTATTGTGCAGCGATCATTTCGAAAGATCGTGTTTTGAAGAGAGTCCCTTGCGAAGGGCAGAGATGGGCATCGCCACCACCGTCGACTGGTGCTGAAGAAAGGAGCGGGGCAGACCTTCAGGTTGTACAGGTACAACCATATAATCTCACTAAAACACTAGTAACTAGTAAATATTAACATTGCAACACATTGCAAAACGGCCTTTTTAGTGTAATAAATTTGCAATTTTAAATTTCCCGCGAAGTGTCGTGTTGAAAACGTCGCGGTATGATGACGCGTATGGTGACGCGTGCGTTTGACGTCTTGGGTTGTAGCGGACATTATTTTCCAGCCCGATCCAAGCTATAAGTAGTCTGCTTTAATCGCATAATTCCACAGTATTCTGGACGTCTGTGTTGCTGAATCTTTTGCAATTTGTTCAATTAATAATGGAAAAGTCAAAGTAGAAAGATTGAGGTGAGAATCTTTTAGCCTTTAGCCACACAAACATAGCCGGTGTTTCCTTGTTTAAAATTCCCGAAGGTGAAACTTTACTATGGATCAGAGGTCAAGCGAACGTGGATCCCGACTACATGTCAACCGGCAGTTTTCGGTGAGAAAATTGTGGTAATAATTCGGCTCTTACCGGAGACATCAGCGGAGCTTCCGTCCTGCTGCAGCTGCTTGACTTCCCTCAGAGACTCTGGCGTCAACACACCCGTGGCCACACCCCTCCGACTTTCAGGTACTATTTAATCTCACTAAAACACTAGCAACAAAATAGGCAGATTTTGCAGAATTATCCTAGTAAATGTGTCTAATAACATCTGAATCGCTCCCACTGCAATCAACCTTTTTTTTTTTTTTTTCTATTTCTAGTCCTTCACTCTAAATTTCCTCATCCACGAATCGTTCATCCTCGCTCAAATTAATGGGGAAATTGTCGCTTTCTCGGTCCGAATAGCTCTAGCTGCTGCTGGCTATGATTGTAAACAATGTGAGGATGTGAGGAGCCCTACAACCCGTGACGTCATGCGCACATCGTCTGCTACTTCCGGTACAGGCAAGGCTTTTTTATTAGCGACCAAAAGTTGCGAACTTTATCGTGGATGTTCTCTACTAAATCCTTTCAGAAAAAAATATGGCAATATCGCGAAATGATCAAGTATGACACATAGAATGGACCTGCTATCCCCGTTTAAATAAGAACATCTCATTTCAGTAGGCCTTTAAAGTGTGCCAGTTTGATTGCTTTGCTTACTCCATTCCATCATTTGTCCGTTAGTAAAGAAAAAGCTATAGATTAGCCACACCTCGGTATAAACCACAGGCTTCCAGGCTTGGAAAAAAGTAGCGGACTTATAGTCCAGAAAATACGGTAATTATTTCAGTATTGGAAGTTTTGACAGCTCGATTCTGTTTTAACCGGCGCAGCTTTTTTTAAGACTTGAGACTTTGGGGCGGCTCGGCAAAGATGGTACAATAACCATGCCAGCAACTTGCATGGCAGCCTCTGCCATTAGTGTGTGAATGTGTGTGAATGGGTGAATGTGCTCATTCCAGGTATAGTAAAGCCATCCATCCATTTCCTACCGCTTATCCCCTTTGGGGTCCCGGGGGGCGCTGGTGCCTATCTCAGCTACAATCGGGCAGAAGGCGGGTTACACCCTGGACAAGTCGCCACCTCATCGCAATACTGATCATCATTTACAGTACTGGTTCATTGGATCAGGAAACACACTGACCGATAGCATGCAAGTTAAACCAGCCCACATGATACTGCTCAACCAATCACATTTGTGCATTCCAGGCATTAAACATGGCGACTCTAATTGCAGGACAGAATACGCAGAATATTGGTTTGTCCGTACAGAAAACTGCAAGCATTGTGTGTGTGTGGGCATTGGTGTGTTTCCATCACTCAGCAATGATTTTCCCATTTTGCTCGGAGATCCTGCTATTGACTCTAGTAGAGGGTCAGTCGCCTTGGCGAGGTTGGTCCAGTTGTTACCGCTGGCTGTCTTTAAGTGGACAGGAGTCTTAAGAGAGCTGTTTGCACCCGACTGGATGGATGCAAAGTACTAATAGATTGTGGTGAAGCCATTTTTGTTCGAGTCACATCTACCCACTGAAGTGCCCTTTTTGTTGACATGTTCTGTTTCCATTTTCCTATTTGCTTTAAAGCAATTGTTCGTTGCAAAGAAGATTTTAGACTATTATAAATAAATAAAATGATAAATGGGTTGTACTTTTATAGCACTTTTCTACCTTCAAGGTACTCAAAGCGCTTTGACACTACTTCCACATTTACCCATTCACACACACATTCACACACTGATGGAGGGAGCTGCCATGCAAGGCGCCAACCAGCACCCATCAGGAGCAAGGGTGAAGTGTCTTGCTCAGGACACAACGGACGTGACGAGGTTGGCACTAGGTGGGATTTGAACCAGGGCCCCGGACTATAAGCCGCATCCATTTACATTTTAGAAGAAAAAAATATATTTTTAATATCTTAGCTGCACTGCAGATATATACTGGAATTTTGTAAAATAAGATATTTACATAGAAACATTTTCTAAATGTTTATTTACATACCTTAAGTGTTTTTAAATCAGTGCCTGTAAAACGACTAATCAGACAAAACAGAAAGGTCATTGATGTCTCTATTCATCTTTTAAGAGATGAATACCATTTTATCCTTTATTGATAAGGTTTAAGATGTTTATTTGTTTTTTTCTTCCTTGTACTTTGTAAACACTTTGAGTTTGAACAGTTTCTTAAAGGCCTACTGAAACCCACTACTACCGACCACGCAGTCTGATAGTTTATATATCAATGATGAAATATTAACATTGCAACACATGCCAATACGGCCTTTTTAGTTTACTAAATTGCAATTTTGAATTTACCGCGAAGTGTCATGTTGAAAACGTCGCGGTATGATGACGCGTGCGTTTGACGTCTCGGGTTGTAGCGGACGTTATTTTCCAGCCCGATCCAAGCTATAAGTAGCCTGCTTTAATCGCATAATTACACAGTATTCTGGACATCTGTGTTGCTGAATCTGTTGCAATTTGTTCAATGAATAATGGAGACGTCAAAGAAGAAAGCTGTAGGTGGGAAGCCGTGTATTGCCGCCGCCTTTAGCAACACAAACACAGCCGGTGTTTTATTGTTTACATTCCCGAAAGATGACGGTGAAGCTTTACTATAGAATCGAGCGGTCAAGCGAACATGGTTGGATTGGACCACACACAAAGTACAGTGTATTGTGCAGCAATCATTTCGAAAGATCGTGTTTTGAAGAGAGTCCCTTGCGAATCGTTCATCACCCCTCGGGTTGCGCACGGCCACTCTTCCACTGCGCCACGCCATCCCACACATGGCTAGCTGACAGTAATCCATCATTATTAACAGTGGTCCCCAACCTTTTTGTATCCGCGGACCGGTCAACGCTTAATAATTTGTACAACAGCCTTAAGGGGGGTTGGGAATCTTTTTTTTTTTTTTTCTTTGTCATGAAAAAGGGACGTTTTTGTTATGAAAAAGGGAGGTTTTTGTGGTTGGTGCACTAATTGTAAGTGTATATTGTGTTTTTTATGTTGTTGATTTAATTAAAAAAAAATATATATATCTTTTTTTTAAATAAAAATGAATAAAAAATTCTTCTGCGGCCCGTATCAATCGGGCCACGGCCCGGTGGTTGGGTACCACTGATTATTGACATCATCACACAAACATAGTGAGCTTCTGGTTTAACTGAGAGTATCCTAAAAGTTATTTTACGGCTTATTTTTTTCCCCTCCTCAGGTGCGGTAGCCAGCACTGAGGTTAAGAAGCGTCTCCAGGAGTTTGTTCTCAACAAGAAAAAGGCCCTGGCTCAGCGGAGCTTCAACCAGGGCGGTCCCCTCAATGATGCCCCCTACTGGTACAGGTGAGTAGTCTTCACTTGTTGATGTTGAATAAGGTAAACGCAATGGAGTGGCATTAATGGAAAAACCTTACATCAACACTGTGCTGGAAAAGGTGGCAGTTGTTTTAGCAAGAGCTTCTTTTCCTGCCTCAGTGTTTGCTGACATATTGATGGGGTCACAAAGAGTGGTGGCAACAAGCAGATGCATACACTTGAAAGCAGGTTATTGGAACCTGATGATATGGGCACTTAATTTTAATATCCGTCCTTGAGGTCCTTATTGTCGCGCCTCTGCAGCTTTTTCAGGTGTTCACACACAGTCGTTTCCTCTCTGCCACCCATCACTGCGTGCATGATCCAAATCAGTCAACGGAAACTGAGTCCGTAACTTTCTTTTAATGCGTTTTTGTTTTACCGTCATAGAAAAACGCAGCACAGCTCTCTGGACCAGAGCTCGCCTCCGCAGACTGGTATGTCCACCTATAACCACCCCGTGCTGGGCGTCTACAATCCCCGGGATGACTTTCCCCTTCGGAAAACAGGTGTGCCACACACCCACACACACTTTGAGATCTTCAAAGCTGTATGTTTCTGTCTCAACTTCCAGCGGCGCAGCCATGAAGCAGCGGTCATTTCACACTGCAATTATTCACTTTATTTTCCGTGCAGTTGGCCGTTGCCAGTATGACTCTGAACTTTGGGGCTGCTGGCCTCGACACCAGGGTTGACACGGGCCTGCTAAGCAAACATTCCACCCTGCCAGCACAGTTGAAGAGGAATAAAATTAAATTAAATAACACAGAAGCAGAATAGTGCAGACTTTACTGACTCGTTTAAAGACTAAACACTATTTAATTTGTTAACTTAAACAAAACTCAACTTGTGGTTATGACTTATTTATGTTTAATAAATTACACAAAGGAACAACACTTGGCTACATTTTTGCAATTCAAAAGGATTAGGAAGAAGCAAATCTTGTATTTAATCCTACCCCCTTTCAGTTGTCTTTTACCATAATTCACACTTTACATCATAACTTTTGCATGTTTAAGTTATCAATCAATCAATCAATGTTTACTTATACAGCCCTAAATCTCTAGTGTCTCAAAGGGCTGCACAAACCACAACACAAACCACTACGACATCCTCTGTAGGCCCACATAAGGGCAAGGAAAACTCACACCCAGTGGGAAGTTAAATTCAGTTCCTGTGTGAAAGAAAGAATGGAATGTGTTGGCACAAAAATAACTTATAATTTAAAAAAAAATAAACGAGCACATCTAGACTAATGCGAATTTTTCGCTGTACAGCGATTCAATTCAATATCGAATCTTGGGGTCGCGATTCGATTATATATCGATTTTTTTCGATTCAACGCGATTCTCTATTCAAAAACGATATTTTTCCGATTTCAAAAGGATTCTGTATTCATTCAATACATAGGATTTCAGCAGGATCTACTCCAGTCTGCTGACATGCCAGCAGTGTAGTAGATTTTTTAAAAAGCTTTCATAATTGTAAAGGACAATGTTTTATCAACTGATCGCAATAATGTAAATTTGTTTTAACTATTAAACGAACCAAAAATATGACTTATTTTATCTTTGTGAAAACATTGGACACAGTGTGTTGTCAAGCTTATGAGATGCGATGCAGGGATTAAACCACTGTGACACTATTGTTCTTTTTTTATTTTTATAAATCCATCCATCCATCCATTTTCTACCGCTTATTCCCTTTTGGGGCCACGGGGGGTGCTGGCACCTATCTCAGCTACAATCGAGCGGAAGGCGGCGTACACCCTGGACAAGTCGCCACCCCATCGTAGGGCCAACACAGATAGATAGACAACATTTAGACTCACATTCACACACTAGGGCCAATTTAGTGTTGCCAAATGTCTAATGATAATGTAAATGAGGGATTTTTAATCACTGCTACGCTGAAATTATAACTAATATTGATACTGTTGTTGATAATATTCATTTTTGTTTCACTACTTTTGTTTTGTTCTGTGTCGTGTTTGTGTCTCCTTTCAATTGCTCTGTTTATTGCATTTCTGAGTGTTGCTGGGTCAGGTTTGGTTTTGGAATTGGATTGCATTGTTATGGTATTGCTGTGTATTGTTTTGTTGGATTAATGAAAAAAAAAATTGATTTGAAAAAAAAAGAGAATCGATTCTGAATCGCACAACGTATTCGATTCGCATTCGAATCGATCTTTTCCCACACTCCTATTAAATATACATACTGGATCTAATAGAACACTTCATAATTAATCCCTAAATATACATAAAGTAATAAAGTATTGGTGATAGTCAAGGACTCAAGGAATGGACTGTGTAGTAATCTGTTACTATTGTGGAGTTGTTTTTGTTGACTTCAAGTCTTTATGAGTTGGCTTTTTTTTATCGTAGTTGAAATAATCATCTTGAGTATTGCAATGATGAATGAATCATTTTAAATGCAACATTATATACTATTTTTGAAAAAGAATGATTAAAGATGCAAGTACATTTGGATTTCTTCGGCAGTTACGGTGATACCAAAGTCCTTCTGCAGTTTAGTTTATGGCTTGCATTCCCATTAGCTTAAGAACTGTGCTTTACCATTATATACAGCCATAGTATAAACACGCTTTGTTGAGTTAATTTGTGGTCATTCAGACTGGTGAGAGGGTTAAGCTCAGGGGCCCCCAAACTTTTTGACTCGGGGGCCGCATTGGGTTAAAATAATTTGGCATGGGGCCGGGCTGCGTATATATATATATAAATATATTTCTTGCGCACTAATTGACTGAAAGAGCGCGCACTTGCCGCTAATGATGTCACATTATCGATGAGAAAATGCATTTTTTGACAATATGATTTGCCTGAGCGGCTGGGTGACACCGAGAGTAACAAGAGTAAAATGGATTAGGAAGGACAAATTAAAAAAAAAAATTATAATTAAAAACTTGGGACTTCCCGCGGGCCGTGATTTTGGACGCTGGCGGGCAGTATCCGGCCCGCGGGCCGTAGTTTGGGGACCCCTGGTTAAGATCCTTGTTATGTAGGAGGTAATTATTGTTATTATTCATTATCAATAGTGTTATTTCTATTGGAATTTGTATTGCTTCATTTGTAGTGTAATAATGTTCATTGTCATTTCTGTATTATTGTTTATTTCACTAACTGCTTCTTTGCTACCACTTTTACCATCATATTTGTACTTATCCTATTTGCTGATGTTGTTGTTGTTGTTATTGTTTTGTTTGTTGTTGTCTCTCTGTCTTATCTTCCTCTTGTCCCCGCAATTTCCCCCTCTGTCTTCCTTTTTTTCTCTTTCTATCCCTCCTGTTCCGGCTCAACTGCACCAAATAATAATAAACAATCCATTTAATTAAGTCAAATACAAATAAGGCAACTAGAGAAGTATCTCTTTTGTAAAGTAAATTGGTACAGACGATATGGGCATCTGCATCAACAATATGATTTGCCTGAGTAGCTGGACAGGACAAAAAAAAAAGATACTTTTTATATGATTTTTAGCAAAGTTTTGTGTAAGTCATTTTATAAATTAATTCATTAATTAAAATTAAAGTCTTTCATGGGTTTTCCATCGGTACATTATTATTTCAGAAGCACTCATATGCATTGGATGTGTGGGTGTATATGTTATTTACTTTTTGTGCATATTTTTTTTCCTAATCATTCATTTAAATGAGCGTCATAAATTTCCATCATCATAGTGGTGTTGGACACCACTTAATGGTGCCGTACCTTCACACCTCATCACTCACACTGTTTTTCACATGTATTTTTATCCGAAACTGTGAGTATTAGCAAGTTTGCGATGAATGCATTCGGGAAAAAGCAAGTCATATTATGTAGGCAATGTAGTAGCAGACTTAAAGGCATCGCATTTTTAATCTGTTGTTGTTAGGCTGTCTTTGTATTTTGCTGGCATTGATGGTATTAAAACAAGAAAACACTTTATTTGGGATTCAAAATTTTTTTTCGAACATTTGCATATAATTTCCTGCTACTCAAGACCGATACCGATAACTTATTCATTGTATAGTTTGTGCACACCTTTCTTTGCGGCTGGCTTTGGATGCAGCTTGTTTGGTCGCACAGGCGTCTTTTTGTCATTTTGGCTGGCATTTTAGGTGGCTGATAAGGTTTGATAGGCTGAAGCTCAATGTTTTTTCACCATTTTTGTGGAATGTCTGCAGAACACTTGGTGCAAAATGTGTTCCTCTGATAAAGTGCAGAAGTTCCACAAGATCATATTCGCTTACAGTGAACTCAGCTGAATTTATGAAATGCTGCGCTCAGATACTTGACATAGAAGAAACAAAGCACTTTATTTGCTCTCCCTAACCCACCTACAGCACTGTTCGGGTAATCTGAATTGAAACATTTTTTCATTTTTATCTGAACAATTTTTTTAAATTTTATTTGATTTGTGACGTCAAAATTCTTCGACCATAAATATTAAATATATATCATGCACCCCTAAATTTATTGCGGATGCAGTTTACATCTCAAATTAATTTCAAAGAGCTACAGACTCTGTAAAACCATTATCCGTTTCAGATAAACAAAGATAACGTTATCAGATTAAAACAGACAAAAATACAGTTCTAATTGTTGTTTTTAAAACATTCAAAGTACAGATGTACCTCAACTTAATAGTTTAGTTGGTTCTGGGACAGAGCTCCTAACTCTAAACACTTGTATGTCAAATCAACGTTGCCAGTTGAAATTAATCGAAATTAATTCAATTGGGGTTTGGCCCACCAAAACAGCACAATTTTAAAATGTAAAATGCCTTTTAAAAAGAAAAACAAACTTTTAAATGATGAAATATTTAAAGAAAATCATAATAGAATGTACACCAAACAACTATAGTATTTTTTATCACATAGTGCAGGGGTAGGGAACCTATGGCTCGCGAGCCAGATGTGGCTCTTTTGATGACTGCATCTGGCTCACCGATAAATCTGAGCTGACATTGCTTAACACGATAAGTAATGAATAATTCCACTTGTAATCACAGTGTTAAAAATACCGTTTAAAATATAAAACATTCTCATGCATTTTTAATCCATCCATCTGTTTTCTATCGCACCTGTTCAAGAAGTTGCGTTAATGGTAAGAAGTTATTTATTTATTATTGATTAGTGTGGGGCTTGCCCTCTTGAGGGTTCTTCAGACCACCAAGCACCGACATGAGAGCCTTTTTCAGGGTTACAATATTGTTTTATTTTTCAATAAGTCTCTAAGTTGCTTTCCAGCAATTGTCTTTTTCTCTTTCGTTCTCGCTCGCGCTCTGGCTCCAGCCCCAACCCCGTCTCTCCTCCTGGCTGCTGCTTATAACAGAGCGACAGGTGATTAGATAACAAGGCCCAGGTGGGCCATCCACGCACCTGTCGCTGATTTCGAGGCCGGTCCTGGCACACCCCGGTTCGCTGCATGCCCGCAGGCCACACCCCCTCCACAGTTAGCTTCTGAATAACAATGTTATTACAAAGAATAAGAGACCTATTGTACTCTAGAAATGTTGGTCTTACTTAAAAATGCACACGTTTAGTTGTGTTGAGTGTTAAAAAATTATTACATGGCTCTTACGGAAATACATTTTAAAATATTTGGATTCTTGGCTCTCTCAGCCAAAAAGGTTCCCGACCCCTGACATAGTGTAATAATAATGTACAGCATTTACCTTAAAGAGTGGACTCCTACGCAATCTTTTTCCAGCATTAGCAGCTTTTTCATACTTTCATGGATAAATGTCCGCTGTTTAGGTATTATTTTAACATCCTTGGCAGGCGTTAAAGACTTATTCAGCTTTAGTATGGTGTACAACAGGGGTCAGGAACCTTTTTGGCTGAGAGAGCCATGAAAACCAAATATTTTAAAGGGTATTACCGTGAGAGCCATATAATAATTTTTAACACTGAATACAACTAAATCCAAGCATTTTCTTAACTAAGACCAACATTTTTAGAGTGTAATAAGTCTTTTTTTTTTTTTATAACATTTTTATTGTGAAGCTAACCAATAATAAATAAAATACTTCTTACCATTGATGCGACTTCTTTAACAGGTGTGGTAGAAAACGGATGGATGGATGGACTAAAATGCTTAAGAATGTTTTATATTTTGAACGTTATCCAAGATGTCCTGTTGCAAGGTGTTGTTTTTAATTTTCTAACAATACTTGTTCCTTTTTAGAACTTGTATGACAGAGAACAATGCTTTAACGGTCATAATAATTATTTCCAGTCATGACATGTTAACCCAACCATTGTTCAGTGATTTTTTTATAAATAGTTTTAGTCCCATGTTAATTTTTTCCCGCTGTTTCTTTCGCTAAATTAGTGCAACGCGAATGTATACCCGCATTAAAGTATAAATCTCAGGCCTATTTCTATAAATTGTTTTAGAATGTGGGGGGCGGCATAGCTCGGTTGGTAGAGTGGCCGTGCCAGCAACTTGAGGGTTCCAGGTTCGATTCCCTCCTCAGCCATCCTAGTCACTGCCGTTGTGTCCTTGGACAAGACACTTTACCCACCTGCTCCCAGTGCCACCCACACTGGTTTAAATCTAACTTAGATATTGGGTTTCCCTATGTAAAAAGCTTTGAGTCACTCGAGAAAAGCGCTATATAAATATAATTCACTTCACTTCATTATTTCTAACACTGTGATTACCAGTGGAATTATTCATTACTTATAGTATTTAGCAAATTCAGCTAAGATGTATCCGAGAGCCAGATGCAGTCATCAAAAGAGCCAGATCTGGCTCTAGGGCAGGGGCGCTCACACTTTTTCTGCAGGCGAGCTACTTTTCAATTGACCAAGTCGAGGAGATCTACCTCATTCCTATTTATAATTTATATTTATTTGTTTATGAAAGAGACATTTTTGTTAACAAGTTAATGGTGTTTAATGATAATACAAGCATGTTTAACACACATAGATTCCTTTCTTTCATGAAGACAAGAATATAAGTTGGTGTATTTGATTCTGATGACTTGCATTGATTGGAATCAGACAGTGGTGCTGATAACGTCCGCATTTTCAAATGGAGGAGAAAAAAAGTCCTCCTTTCTGTCCAATACCACATGAAAGTGGTTGGATTTGGCATCTCATTTGTCCAACTTGCATACTCGTTTTTAAACACTTTGTTATGAGAGTAGCATATGTGTGTGGCCCTTTAATGTCTGGCAGCAGGTGAGTGACGTCAGTGACTGTGCGGGTGGGCAAGCAAGTGAGAAAGCGGTCGCTGAGGGCTGGGGAGAAATACATTGGCATCAAACTCCGTAGCTTGCTAGCTTGTGCACGCTAGCTTTCTGAGACTCTTATTTTGTTAGCACAGGCAGGATGAAACAGGTCTTTTATGGTGAAGACAGGAACTGTGCAGTCGGTCTTTAGAGTTTTGACAGTAGGTACGGAGTCTCTAGAAATAAAATGTGTTTCTCTGCGTCCGCCCTGTTAGTGATTTTTTTCTTAAATATGAGCTCGCAGCAGCCAGCGTCATCTCACAAGATCCTCGGGTGCCGGGAATGTCAAACAACTGACGAAAGTGAAGTCTTGGTATGATTGATGATTGCTCATTTTTATGTTTATTTTTTAATGCCTGGCTTGAGATCGACGTAATGGGCACCCCTGCTCTAGGGCCATAGGTTCCCTACCTCTGGTGTACAGACTACCAGTGCTACCCTTCAAATGCTTCAACGAGTTGGCTACATGCTTGATCCACTTTTTTATTTCTTTAATTCAATGAATATCATCCACTCTTTCTTCTCAGCACTGCTCTTCAAACTCACTTACCTCCCACGCTTAGAAAATCAAAGTTATGTACATCTCTAGATATAAGCTAAGGCTAGCGAGTAAAACTAGATGTTTTGGGCGGATCTTAGGAAGTTCACGATGACATTTGCTGCGGAAACTGATGGCGGGGATGCTTGGAACTGGAAAAAAAAGACACTAATCTCAAAACATTCTTATGTTTGGGGACTTTTCAGTTGAGGCTTTAAAAGCTTTAAGTCTGTCTTTTTGAAGAAGTTGGTCTTTAGCTGCCATGTAAAAGCCTTCACAGACTATGAGAGTAGCTTGGTCCTGGGAGATTGGAGAAGGGTTTAAGCCTGTTGTTGGAGCTGAAAAGTCTTGGTCCAGCGTGTTTTGACAAGAGTTCTTTAAGATAGTCCTCTGCATTTCCAAAAAGGCCTCGGTGTGTGAGCAGGCAGCGTTTGTATTCAAGCATAGAGGAGACTGAGAGCCAATGTACGGACTGGATTGTCAAATGGTGTGGTCATGTTTCCGCATCCTTTTCAGTACCCTCGCAGAGCTGTTGTGGTTATATTAGAGCTTTTAAAAGCTCTTGCCAGGTGTCCTGAATAATTTGTGGCCATTACAGACGTTCACCTTAAAGGAGATAAAGGCATCGCTGATTTTTAACATTTGGGAGAGAATGTATGTTTAATATGCGTTTTAAATGTCAAATAGGGGTTATATTTTATCCCCAAGTTATTACCAGAGGATGACGGGAATGGTTTGGCTGGAAAATGAAATGCTGGTAATGGGAATGTATTTAAGTGGGTGGGGAGTGACAATGAGCACGGCCTCTGTTTTAGAGTTGTTAAGCTGGAGGAAATTCTTAGTCATCCACACCTTTATTCTCTCCCGGCAGGAATTTAGGGCTGATGGATTTATTGGATTATTGTATCAGTTCCAATGATACGTAGCGCTGAGTCCCGGCAGTATACGAGTGGAATGATAGTCAGCCCAAGTAACGACCCTGAGGGAAATTCACAAACTCGGTCAATAGAGATGGTGTAGGATATAAATTACAGATGTCAAACTCTAGGCCCGTCATGTCATTTTATATGGCCCCGAAAGCCTAAAAATATTGTCAAGTAAGTTATCTTTTTTTACAAAATGTATTCATTTACACAGAACAAATACATGTACTGCATCTAATTGCATATATTTTAAACTTTATTATGATTATTCATGAACGAAACAAATATATTATCATACATTCCAAACCTTTTTGTTGAAATACAAATAAATACTTAAATATTCGTTTGACTTATGACTTCAAAGCAGGTTATCCATCAACTTGTACGCTGTAAAATCAAACTACTGTAGATTTTACGGTAAAACACTGGCAGTTTACCGTATTTTTCGGAGTATAAGTCGCTCCGGAGTATAAGTCGCACCTGACGAAAATGCATAATAAAGAAGGAAAAAAACATATATAAGTCGCATTTTTGGGGGAAATTTATTTGATTAAACCCAACACCAAGAATAGACATTTGAAAGGCAATTTAAAATAAATAAAGAATAGTAAACAACAGGCTGAATAAGTGTACGTTATATGACGCATAACTGAGAAGGTGCCTGGTATGTTCACGTAACATATTATGGTAAGAGTCATTCAAATAACTATATGTTTACCAAACAATCTGTCACTCCTAATCGCTAAATCCGATGAAATCTTACAAGTCTAGACTCTTACGTGAATGAGCTAAATAATATTATTTGATATTTTACTGTAATGTGTTAATAATTTCACACATAAGTCGCATCTGAGTATAAGTCGCACCCCCCGCCAAAATGAAAAAAACTGCGACTTATAGTCTGAAAAATACAGTAGTTGCCTATTTTTCTGATTTTTATATTTAAAACTGTGGTACTGTTTTTACTTTTACAGCAACATGCTGTAAAAAACAACAACTGAACTTTACAGTAAAATTCTGGTGACTGAGCTGTGTATTTATGCAGTGTGTCGTGAAGAAATTGCGAACAGGAAGTAAACATAAGTGTTCGCAATTGCTATGTATTGGATAAGGGGTAAGATCTGCTCCTACCTACTCCTTTTCGAACATGTTGAAAAGAGAAACTGGAAATTGTGATGTATCACATTGTAATTATGTGGATGTTCGAAATAAACTCTAACCATACCCAACGTTGTCAACGCATTCTAGTTTTCTAGATAACGGCAAATGTCTTTCCACAATGCAAAGCCGTAAAATTAGCAATCCTATCCCCCATAGAGGAAAATAAATTATGTTTCTTAATAGTATCACTGAAGGACGAGGAATAGCTAAACATGCTACACTACACACCATAGAATGATATGTTTACCGATAACCGATAAACTAGAGCTCTTGAATGTAAACAGAGGTGGGCGGATTAATGCAAATATCAACAGTAACGATACCAAGTATAATATCAGTATATGGTGAATAATAAAGTGATTAGATCAATATTCTTACTATCACAAAATAATTTCTTGCTTTTAATATTGTTTACAAAGTCATTCAATAAGTCCCTAAATAAGACTTTAAGGGCAAAAACAAAAAAAATATAAATCAGAGTCAAAAGTAGTAAATAATTTAAATATTTAATTGACATTGTGCAATTGTTCACAAGTGAGGGAAGAGTAGATCGTACGATCGACAGGCGGATTGGTGCGGCGTCTGCAGTGATGCAGACTTTGCCTCGATCCGTCATGGTAAAAAATGAGCTGAGCCGAAAGGCAAAGCTCTCAATTTAGCGGTCGATCTATGTTCATTTCCTCACCTCTGGTCAAGAACTTTGGGTTATGACTGAAAGGACAAGATCACAAGTACAAGCGTCTCAAAATAGTTTACCTACTACTTACTACTCTCCCTTAGAGATAGGGTGAGAAGATATGTTATTTGGGAGGAGCTCAGGTGCGGTGGTTCGAGCATCTGGTCAGAATGCCACCTGAACGCCTACCTGGGGAGGTGTTTCAGGCGCCTCTGACCAGTAGGAGACCACGGGGAAAACCCAGGACAAGGTGGAGAGACTATGTCTCCCAGCTGGCCTGAGAAGGCCTCAAGATCTCTGGGAAGCGCTCGAGAGAGTAAAGTCTGGTCTTCTCTGCTTAGGCTACCAGACTTTGGATAAGCGGAACAAAATGAATGGATGGATCGATGGACAATTGATATTGTACATTGACATCTTTTGTTTTTGTCTGGTTATAATTTTGATCAAAAATGTCATCATCCAATGATCTTGAAAATTTGAAGTACCAGTATCAGGATTTGGTATGACCACCACTGCCTATGCAACTACTTGGTATTGGATCGATACCCGCATTTGTAGTACCACCTAAATCTAATGTATCCAAAAAAACGAACTATTAGTGCATATTACGTATTAACAAACGTTTAGATATCACCATGTGACAACAGAAAGTAACCAGATATTAACTATAAATTAGAAAGTAGACAATTAATTGTTTTGAAAATGTTACAGTATATATCAGCAACCATAAAAGGGGCCTTTGTAACTTTTTTTGAAATAGTTCCATTATGATTTACATACCAAGTAATATATCGTTATCACTGAAGGCTACAATATACATTGTGATGTAGATTTTAAGCCATATTGGAAATCACTTTGTGACATAGAAACAATTCTATTTAAGGATGATTTTGGACAATTTGATGTGGTGCTTGAGCCGTAACAGTCATATATTATGATCCACAATATTAAAATCACCTAGGAGATGAAGTAGTGTAATTATAATTATCAAAGTTTGGGCATAATACATAAGGAAATAATTTTTGTGAGGAGAACTTTATTTGAAAGTCTGTGACAGCACATACAAAAGGATCTCCCAAATTTGAGTTAATTGCCTTTAAGCTACATTGTCTTTAGGAAATTGGATAAAAATATATTTTCTGTAGAAAATACACAAGTAGGGGGAGTTGCACAATAGTGAGTAGCAGGGTATAAGTGTTGTTACTAAGTACGCTTCATAATATATAGCGTTGCAGTTGACTAACATGTAGCGCTTGAATCCAAAGCCTATGAAACTTAAACTGAAGGGACTACCACATTTTGGATAATATTTATAATCAATGATGCTGTAAGAATGTCACATGATCAGTTGTCCTAAAATCCCTTTTAGGTAGGAAAGTTTTTTTTCCAAAACAATTTATCTTCTTCCTTCTATTTTTAGCCTCTGAACCCAACTTGAAGCTGCGCTCCAGGCTGAAGCAGAAGGTCAGCGAGCGAAGGAGTAGTCCACTTCTTCGCCGTCGAGACAGTCCCATCTCCTCTGCAAAAAAACGCTCCTTGGACATAGCAGGTAGCAGCTTTTCAGGGTTCCCATGACATTTTTACTTTTATTTTAGGGTTACTGGATGCACTAAAAGTTTTTTATGTGTGGGTTGGATGCAGATTCCGTGTGTAGCAGTGCCCCAGGCTCGGGCCCAAGCTCCCCGAACAACAGTTCCAACAACATTCCCAACGAAAACGGCATCACTGTGTCAGTCTCCAACAGCACTGAGGTAACATGATGAAACTTAACATGGAGTTGATGCACAGGCTCAGCCCAACTAAGTCCAGCATGTGGGCCATTCTACCAAATCTGTGCCATTTGCATCCACATTGTTTTTTTATGCTCAATCTATGAAAACCTTTGATTTATAATTAAAGATTCATCCATCCATCCATCTTCTTCCGCTTATCCGAGGTCGGGTCGCGGGGGCAACAGCATAAGCAGGGAAACCCAGACTTCCCTCTCCCCAGCCACTTCGTCTAGCTCTTCCCGGGGGATCCCGAGGCGTTCCCAGGCCAGCCGGGAGACATAGTCTTCCCAACGTGTCCTGGGTCTTCCCCGTGGCCTCCTACCGGTTGGACGTGCCCTAAACACCTCCCTAGGGAGGCGTTTGGGTGGCATCCTGACCAGATGCCCGAACCACCTCATCTGGCTCCTCTCGATGTGAAGGAGCAGCGGCTTTACTTTGAGTTCCTCCCAGATGGCAGAGCTTCTCACCCTATCTCTAAGGGAGAGCCCCGCCACACGGCGGAGGAAACTCATTTCGGCCGCTTGTACCCGTGATCTTATCCTTTCGGTCATGACCCAAAGCTCATGACCATAGGTGAGGAAGGGAACGTAGATCGACCGGTAAATTGAGAGCTTTGCCTTCCGGCTCAGCTCCTTCTTCACCACAACGGATCGATACAACGTCCGCATTACTGAAGACGCCGCACCGATCCGCCTGTCGATCTCACGATCCACTCTTCCCTCACTCGTGAACAAAACTCCTAGGTACTTGAACTCCTCCACTTGGGGCAGGGTTTCCTCCCCAACCCGGAGATGGCATTCCACCCTTTTCCGGGCGAGAACCATGGACTCGGACTTGGAGGGGCTGATTCTCATTCCGGTCGCTTCACACTCGGCTACGAACCGATCCAGTGAGAGCTGAAGATCCCGGCCAGATGAAGCCATCAGGACCACATCATCTGCAAAAAGCAGAGACCTAATCCAGCGGTCACCAAACCGGAACCCCTCAACGCCTTGACTGCGCCTAGAAATACTGTCCATAAAAGTTATGAACAGAATCGGTGACAAAGGACAGCCTTGGCGGAGTCCAACCCTCACTTAAAGATTCATACTTTGCGGAAATTCATTTACAAAACCCAAAACCAGTGAAGTTGGCACGTTGTGTAAATCGTAAATAAAAACAGAATACAATTGTTTGAAAATCCTTTTCGATCTATATTCAGTTAAATACACTGCCATGACACTTAACGTTCGAACAGGTAAACTTAGTTATTTTTTGCAAAAATTTGCTTATTTGGAATTTGATGCCTACAACATGTTTCAAAAAAGCTGGCACAAGTGGCAAAAAGACTGCGAAAATTGAGCAATGCTCATCAAACACTTATTTGGAAAATCCCATAGGTGAACAGGCTAATTGGGAACGGGTGGGTGCCATGATTGTGTATAAAAGCAGCTTCCATGAAACGCTCAGTCATTCACAAACAAGGATGGGGCGAGGGTCACCACTTTGTGAACAAATACGTGAGCAAATTATCAAACAGTTTAAGAACAACATTTCTCAACGAGCTATTGCATGGATTTTAAGAATTTCACCATCTACAGTCTGTACTATCATCAAAACGTTCGGAGAATCTGGATAAATCACTGCACGTAAGCGGCAAACCAACATTGAATGCCCGTGTCCTTCGATCCCTCAGGCAGTACGGCATCAAAAAGCGACATAATTGTGTAAAGGATATCCCCACATGGGCTCAGGAACACTTCAGAAAGTCCCTGTCAATACCTACAGTTTGTCGCTACATCTGTAAGTGCAAGTTGGGGACGGCGTGGCACAGTGGGAGAGTGGCCGTGCGCAACCCGAGGGTCCGTGGTTCAATCCCCACCTAGTACCAACCTCGCCACATCCGTTGTGTCCTTGAGCAAGACACTTCACCCTTGCTCCTGATGGGTGGTGGTTAGCGCCTTGCATGGCAACTCCCTCCATCAGTGTGTGAATGCGTGTGTAAATGGGTAAATGTGGAAGTAGTCTCAAAGCGCTTTGAGTACCTTGAAGGTAGAAAAGCGCTATACGAGTACAACCTATTTATCATTTATCATTTAAGTTAAAACTCTACTATGCAAAGTGAAAGCCATTTTTATCAACAACACCCAGAAGCATCGCCGGCTTCGCTGGGCCCAAGCTCATCCAAGATGGACTGATGTAACGTGAAAAAGTGTTCTGTGGTCTGACGAGTCCGCATTTCAAATTGTTATGGGAAACTGTAGTCGTTTTGTCCTCCGGAACAAAGAGGAAAATAACCATCCGGATTGTTATAGGCTCAAAGTTCAAAAGCCAGCATCTCTGAAGGTGTGGGGGTGTATTAATGCCCAAGGCATGGGTAACTTACACATCTGTGAAGGCACCATTAATGATGAAAGGTACATACAGGTTTTGGAGCAACATATGTTGCCATCCAAGCAACATCTTTTTCATGGACGCCCCTACTTATTTTAGCAAGACAATGGCAAGCCACATTCTGCACGTGTTGCAACAGCGTGGCTTCATAGTAAAAGAGTGCGGGTACTAGACTGGTCTGCTGTACCTGTCTCTCATTGAAAATGTGTGCCCCAATACGAAGCCTAAAATACCACAACGGAGACCCCGGACTGTTGAACAACTTAAGCTGTACATCAAGTAAGAATGGGAAAGAATTCCACCTGAAAAGCTTTAAAAATTGGTCTCCTCAGTTCCCAAACGTTTACTGAGTGTTGTTAAAAGGAAAGGCCATGTAGCACAGTGGTAAAAAAATGCCCCTGTGTCAATTGTTTTGCAATGTGTAGCTGCCATTAAATTGTAAGTTAATGATTGTTTGCAAAAAAAAAATAAGTATCTCAGTTAGAACTTTAAATATATTGTGTTTGTAGTCCATTCAATTGAAAATAAGTTGAAAAACATTTGCAAATCCTTGTATTCTGTTTTTATTTAGGAATTACACAACGTGCCAACTTCACTGGTTTTGAGTTTGTAATTTAGTTATGTCCACAACGAATTAACAGCTATAAATGAGGAATTACTCTACTCATGTGAAGGATTACTTGAATTTTAAGTGTCACAGCAAATAGTGTGAGTACTTGCTCATGGAATATTTAGGGGATTTGGGCTTTTAATAATGTTTTCTCCTGGCCATAAATGCGTAGGCCTTTCTGAGTGCTTGTATAAATGTGCTTCCAGATATCAATGAGCCAGAGGCTGTGCAGTGGTGCTGAGCGGGGCTCTATAAGCCAGCTGTCCCTCTACACCTCACCATCTTTACCAAACATCACGCTGGGCTTGCCTGCCACTGCCACCGCCACCGCTGCATCCAATGTAAGAAGCTGGCTTTGCAACTAGCGGAATCTCTGCATGTACTGTAAACAAACACCTACACTTTTCTCGCCTGTTTTTTTTTTTTTTTTTTTACAGGTGACATCGGCGCAGCAGGATGGCGTTTTGCAGCCGGCGCTCTCTCTCAGCCCTCCTTTCCTCTCCGGTGGCCACTTGACACAGTACCTGGCTGAGACAGCAGCAGGGACAGGCGGGCATGGCGGGCACAGTCCGCTACTTCAGCACATGGTACTCATGGAGCAGAATCCTGCACAGAGCCCCCTGGTGACAGGTAGGGAAATCTTAGCCTTAGTCAATTAATAGAGATAGAAAATAGTCATGACTGCAGTGTTACATTCATAGAATAGCTACGGAGGTCCACTGTGTGCCCTTTAACACTCACACAGACGTCCATTCATAAGTCCCGGACTGATGAGCTGCTTTTTTGGTCAGTGTGTGCACTGAGTGACGACGGACATGGATGCATTATGCTCTCTCTCCCATCAGCGAAACCACCCTGACTAACACACACTGCTATTTGCAGGCATTAGCAATGAAAAGGCCAGTGACGCACACAAAGACATATCTTTGTATCTGCTTGCATAGGAACTTTGAAGCAGACAAGGACACATGCACACCCACCAGCCGGGGGCACAGAGTGAATTTTGCAGGGCAAATGAGATTAATAACTTCTCAGTTCGGTCACACAAAGGGATTAGCCTACATAATGTCAATGAAAACAAATGAAAAGGAGAGAAAAGAGTTTCCCCCATAGATATATTGTAGTTTGTGTGTATGTTTCTGTGCTCAAGAAGCTCAGAAAATGATTAAGCAATTTTTTTTCATTATGTCCTCACTGTAAAAGAGCAGCAATATGGCAGCACAGATGGTGGTTTTATTCGGCTCACAGTTGCATCTGCTAACCCATATTAGGTTTGACTCTTCAAAGACTAAGAATCCATGTGTTGAAAAGAAAGATTTTTTTTTTTTCCTTCGTTTTTTCGTCTTCGTCCATCTGGAAATCAACTACTGGTCGTTTACACCTTCGTCGGGTTTGTGAATAGGAAGAAAAGCTATAGAAAGAGTTCAACATGTTACATGCTACAAGAAATCTTCTCCTTCTTGGTTGGAAAGATATGACGGTCTGTTTTGTGACCTCATCACTAATAGACTCTTTCGTTGTATTGACGCCACACCGCAGGTGTCAGTGGCTTGTCTATGTCGTCGGCAGCCTCCATGGCCAAGCTGCAGAGGCAGCATCGACCTCTGGGACGCACTCAGTCGGCACCGTTGCCCCAGGGAAGCGCTGCCCAGGCCCACGCACAGGCACTGGCCCTGCAACAGCTGGTGGTCCAGCAGCAACACCAACAATTCCTGGAAAAGCACAAGCAACAGTTCCAGCAGCAGCAGCTCCAATTCAACAAGGTAAGAAAGGTAAGAGGTAGATGGAGGAAACTCTTTTTTTCTTTTCTTCTGCCTCTTTCTTCCATTTGGCAAGACACAAAAATAATCTGTAAAGTACACCGGTTGGCTATTTTTTTCAACATCTGTCAAGGCTGTGTCCTCTAGATCAGTGGTTCTCAAATGGGGGTACGCGTACCCCTGGGGGTACTTGAAGGTAGGCCAAGGGGTACGTGAGATTTTTTTTTAATATTCTAAAAATAGCAACAATTCAAAAATCCTTTATAAATATATTTATTGAATAATACCTCAACAAAATATGAATATAAGTTCATAAACTGTGAAAAGAAATGCAATATTAAGTGTTGACAGCTAGATTTTTTGTGGACATGTTCCATAAATATTGATGTCAAATATTTATTTTTTTGTGAAGGAATGTTTAGAAATAAGTTGAATGAATCTAGATGGATCTCTATTACAATCCCCAAAGGGGATTGTAATAGAGATCCATCTTTAAAGGCCTACTGAAACCCACTACTACCGACCACGCAGTCTGATAGTTTATATATCAATGATGAAATATTAACATTGCAACACATGCCAATACGGCCTTTTTAGCTTACTAAATTGCAATTTTAAATTTCCCGCGAAGTGTCATGTTGAAAACGTAGCGGTATGATGACTCGTATGATGACGCGTGCGTTTGACGTCTCTGGTTGTAGCGGACATTATTTTCCAGCCCTATCCAAGCTATAAGTAGTCTGCTTTAATCGCATAATTACACAGTATTCTGGACATCTGTGTTGCTGAATCTTTTGCAATTTGTTCAATTAATAATGGAGAAGTCAAAGTAGAAAGATGAAGGTGGGAAGCTTTTAGCCTTTAGCCACACAAACACAACCAGTGTTTCCTTGTTTAAAATTCCTGAAAGTGAAGCTTTACTATGGATCAGAGCGGTCAAGCGAACATGGATCCCGACCACATGTCAACCGTCAGTTTTCGGTGATAAAATTGTGGTAATAAGTCGGCTCTTACCGGAGACATCGGCGGAGCTTCCGTCCTGCTGGAGCTGCGTGACTTCCCTCAGAGACACTGGGTCAACACACCCGTGGCCACAACCCTCCGACTTTCAGGTAACATATAATCTCACTAAAACACTATTATAACAATAAGCAGATAAGGGATTTTACAGAATTATCCTAGTAAATGTGTCTAATAACATCTGAATTGCTCCCACTGCAATAGCCTAAATTTTTTAAACTTTTTTTTTGTAGTCCTTCACTCTAAATTTCCTCATCCACAAATCTTTCATCCTCGCTCAAATTAATGGGGAAAATGTCGCTTTCCAAATAGCTCTTGCTGCTGGAGGCTATGATTATAAACAATGTGGGGATGTGAGGACCTCCACAACCCGTGACATCACGCGCACATCGTCTGCTACTTCCGGTAAAGGCAAGGCTTTTTTATTAGCGACCAAAAGTTGCGAACTTTATCGTCGATGTTCTCTACTAATTCATTTCAGCAAAAATATGGCAATATCGCGAAATGATCAAGTATGACACATAGAATGGACCTGCTATCCCCGTTTAAATAAGAAAATCTAATTTCAGTAGGCCTTTAAGTTGATGATTACTTCTGTGTATAAATCTTTATTTATAATTGAATCACTTGTTTTTAGTTGTTTTTATATCTTTTTTTCCAAATAGTTCAAGAAAGACCACTAAAAATGAGCAATAATGTGCACTGTTATAAATTAAATAAATCAGAAACTGATGACATAATGCTGTATTTTACTTCTTTATCTCTTTTTTTCAACCAAAAATGCTTTGCTCTGATTAGGGGGTACTTGAATTGAAAAAATGTTCACAGGGGGTACATCACTGAAAAAAGGTTGAGAACCACTGCTCTAGATCAGTGGTTTTTAACCTGGATTCGATCGAACCCTACGGGTTCGGTGAGTTGGCCTTAGGTATTCGGCTGAGGTCATAACACACCCGACTCATCGTCTAAATACAAACTTCTCCCTATCGGCGTATTACGGATACGGCAACAGCTGACTGATTTGCCGGTGTGTAATTTGTTGTGAGTTTATTCACCGTGTTGGTTTTGTTGTTTGAACAAGGTGATGTTCATGCACGGTTCATTTTGTGCTCCAGTAAAAAAAACATGGCAACACTTTAGTATGGGGAACATATTCACCATTAATTAGTTGCTTATTAACATGCAAATTAGTAACATATTGGCTCTTAACTAGTCATTATTAAGTACTTTTTAATGCCTTATTCGGCATGTCCTTATTATAACCCTAACCCTCTAACCCTGACCCTAACCAAATAACTCTTAATTAAGTCTTTATTACTTAGAATATGTTCCTCTAGTGTCCAAATAACTCTAAATTAAGTCTGTGTTACTTAGAATATGTTCCCCAAACGAAATTGTTACCAAAAACATATAACTTGTCTTGAAATAGAAATTAAAAAAATATATATATATTTTTCATTAAAGAAGGGTTCGGTGAATGCGCATATAAAACTGGTGGGGTTCGGTACCTCCAACAAGGTTAAGAACCACTGCTCTAGATAGAAGCAAAGTCCACCATCTTTTGCCGATGGGAGTTTTCTCAATGACCAACGATTAATTAAAAAAAAAAACAATCCTGAGTCCTCAATTCAGCGTTTTTGTTTGTGTTTTGTTTCCTCATGCCAAGCACCACAATGTTATTGACCTATTGAAATTGTGAAAACACAGAGAGTCTAGGCATTTACTGTTGTGACATCAATGGTTACATTTTTAGGATCTTGATAGTGAAAAGGATGCATAGTGGAATCTAGACCATGATGTAAAGGTGTCGCATGATTGCTGTTGACATTATCCCAGCATGCAGAGAAGGCAAGCGATGTGCAGGCAGAAGATCATTTTGTTAGAAGAATATACAGGTTGAGCTGGAGAAATGAACAGAACACTGTGGCATACAGAACATATAATGAACACGCATCTACGTGCAGGCAGACGAAAGCTATAACCCTAACTAATTGTTCTTCCCTGCAAGTGAGTCTAATCAACTAGCCGGGTCAGGTTTGTTCAATCAAACAAGACACAAAAACAAACACCGATCAAAGGAAAAATATAACAAAACAAAACAGTTAGGAAATATCATTATACATGAATTTGTTTTTGATGCAGTTTAACAAAATATAGTAAAATCCAACACATAAATGTACAACAGATTTGAACCTGCCTACATGGTAGAGCAGTGGAGTCAAACTCAAATAAAGAGCGGGCCAAAATTTAAAACTGAACGAAGCGGCGGGCCGAGGTTGAACAAATTAATCCTTTAATAGGGACCCAAACAAGTTTTGCATTGAATATTGACCAAGCAAGGCTTATATAACTTTATAGTGACATACAAAATCCAGTTTCAAATAATAATAATTAAAAAATATCAATGGCATATCAAATAAGATAAAAACACAAATTTAATGCCTTTTTTCGGCGGCGGGTTTGAGTTGGGGCGGGGTTTGGTGGTAGCGGGGGTGTATATTGTAGCGTCCCGGAAGAGTTAGTGATGCAAGGGGTTCTGGGTATTTGTCCGGTTGTGTTTATGTTGTGTTACGGTGCGGATGTTCTCCCGAAATGTGTTTGTCATTCTTGTTTGCTGTGGGTTCACAGTCTGGCGCATATTTGTAACAGTGGTAACCTTGTTTATACGGCCACCCTCAGTGTGACCTGTATGGCTAATGACCAAGTATGCCTTGCATACACTTGTGTTTGTGTATAAGCCGCATATATTATGTGAGTGGGCTGGCACGCTGTTTTTATGGAAGAAAAGCGGACGTGGCGACGTGTAGAGAACGCCAAAAGCAGTGCTTTAACGGCCCGCCCCCAATATTATAGTCCGGGTGGAAATCAGGAGAAATTCGGGAGGGTCACTGAACTTCGGGAGTCTCCTGGGGAAATTGGGAGGGTTGACAAGTATGAGTATGAGTATCCATGTTCAAACTGCTTCCACAGTGGAGTGTTTTAAGTGTCGTCTTAAGACCCACTTTTATTCTTTGGCTTTTAACACTATGTGAGTTGTGTGGTCCTCTGTTCTCTGTTGTCCTCTGTGTTTTTTATACACTTTGATTTGTATTTTACTGTTTTAATTGATTTTACCCTTTAAAATAGTTTTTAATCATATTTGTTTTTGTATTGTTTTTATTGGTTTTATATTTATTTCTTTTTTCTTTTTATTCAGTCATTGGTGGAGCATAATATATATATATATATATATATATATATATATATACTTTTTTTTATTCTATTTTATTATTTTTTTTTTACAATTGTTTTTAACATGGCTGTGCAGCACTTTGGAAACGTTATTGTTGTTTAAATGTGCTATATAAATAAAGTGGATTGCATTGGATTGGATTATTAGTGGTGAATGTGGTGTTACAGCGGTGGCCCAGCTCTAATGTTAATTTGATATTGCCTCAAGGGCCAAATGGAATTACACGGCGGGCCAGATTTGGCCCGCGGGCCAGAGTTTGACACCCGTGTGGTAGAGGGTCCAAATCTTCATTCAGGCATCTCATTGTGGAGTTTGCATGTTTTCACCATTTCAAAAACATGCATGTCAGCTTTAATTTGAAACTCTAAATTAGTGTTGTGTGGTATACCTGTATTAGTATAGTACCGCAATGCTAATGAATGCTATTCGGTACAATACCGCCTCTGAAAAGTACCAGTAAGTTTCTTAAAGGTATCATCCCTTCAGGACAAGGAATGGCTAAACATGTTTCACTACATGCCGTAGCTCACCGGCTTCACAATGTAAACAAACGCCATTGATGGATCTACACCGAACATCCACTGTAATGATACCAAGTACAGGAGCGTATCTAGTCGATACTACTATGATTACATCAATATTTTTTGGCATCACAACATCTTCGCTCGTTTTTTTTAAATGTATATTATATTTAAAAACTCAGGAAATATGTCCCTGTACACATGAGGACGTTGAATATGACCAATGTATGATTCTGTAACTACTTGGTATCGGATTGGTACTCAAATTTGTGGTATCATCCAAAACTAATGTAAGGCATTAAAAAAACAGAAGAATAAATGATTATAATATTTTAACAGAAGTGTAGATAGAACATGTTAAAACAGAAAATAAGCAGATATTAACAGTAAATGAACAAATAGACTAATAATTAATTTTCTACCACTTGTTCTTAATAATTTTGACACAATGATAAATGACACAAAATGTTACAGCATATGTCAGCAGACTAAATTAGGAACCTTTATTCGTTTACTTACTATTAAAAGACAAGTTGTCTTGTATGTTCACTATTATATTTAAGGACAAACTTGTGATAAGAAACAAATGTTTAATGTACCGTAAGTTTTTTTGTTCAAAAAATGCCATTTTTGTGGTCCCCTTTATTTAGACAAGTATTAAAGTACCGAAAAGTACCTAAATAATTTTGGTACCGGTACCAAAATATTGGTATTGAGACAAACTACTTTAAATTGTACATAGGTATAAATGTGAGCGTTAATGATTGTCTATACGTGCCCAAAGTCAGCTGGGATAGGCTCACCCATGACCCCAATCAAGACCATCAGAATCAAAAATGGACAAAGCGTCCACAACCAGAAAACAATAGGATTTCCATCCATCCATCCATTTTCTACCGCTTATTCCCTTTCGGGGTCGCGGGGGGCGCTGGCGCCTATCTCAGCTACAATTGGGCGGAAGGCGGGGTACATTTCACATTGGATTTTCAAAAATCTTACTGAATGTGATTTTGAATTAACTGACAATGCTGAATCTAACCAAGCATACATAGTGTTTCTGTTCAGATCATTTTTATGATTGTTTTGTAGTTGCAGTCATGTGAAATAAATGGTTTACGATAATTTAATTGCATAGCAATATTGGTTAATACCACAGAAGTTTTCACACAAAATATATGTAATAAAGTCAAAAAAGTCTAATAAAATGATTACAGCCAGAAGACACCATATTGTTTGTGTGGGCGGCAGCCTGCGAATGTGTGTTTGTGCGTATGTTGTGTGAATGTGTGTGCGCACAGTCCTTGATTTTCACTTTTCTCTCTTCGTCTCCCTTCTTTGCTGATGAGTAGGTGGTGGTAGATTTGGGCGAACACACAAAGAGCTGAGCACGTGCGCAGGGGCATAGGAATAATGTTTAACATAGGAGGGGGACACACATAGATAGATATGACAGAGCAGAAATATGTCATCAATTAACTACACTGAAACCTTCACAAAACGTTATGTCACCTGAACTGTTTTTTTAAAGGCCTACTGAAATTAGATTTTCTTATTTAAACGGGGATAGCGGGTCCATTCTATCTGTCATACTTGATCATTTCGCGACAATGCAATATTTTTGCTGAAAGGATTTAGTAGAGAACATCCACGATAAAGTTCGCAACTTTTGTTCGCTAATAAAAAAGCCTTGCCTTTACCGGAAGTAGCAGGCAATGACGTCACCGGTATGAGGGCTCCTCACATCCTCACATTGTTTATAATCATAGCCTCCAGCAGCAAGAGCTATTCGGACCAAGAAAGCGACAATTTCCCCATTAATTTGAGTGAGGATGAAAGATTTGTGGATGAGGAAATTTAGAGTGAAAGACTAGAAAAATGAATAAATAAAGTTAAAAAAAAAGACGATTGCATTGGGAGCGACTCAGATGTTTTTAGTCACATTTACTACGATAATTCTGGGAAATCCCTTATCTTTCTATTGTGTTGCTAGTGTTTTAGTGAGTTAAATAGTATCTGATAGTCAAAGGGGGTGTGTCCACGGGTGTGTTGACGCCAGTCTCTGAGAGAAGTCACAAAGCTGCAGCAGGACAGAAGCTCCGCTGATCTCCGGTAAGAGGCGACTTTTTACCACAATTTTCTCATCGAAACCTGCCGGTTGACAAGTGGTTCGCTTGACCGCTCTGATCCATAGTAAAGCTTCACCTCCGGGAATTTTAAACAAGGAAACACCGTGTGTTTGTGTGGCTAAAGGGTAAAGTTTCCCACCTCCGTCTTTCTACTTTGATTTCTCCATTATTAATTGAAAAAATTGCAAAAGATTCAGCAACACAGATGTCCAAAATACTGTGTAATTGCGCGATGAAAAGAGATGACTTTTAGCCGCAAGTGGTGCTGGGCTAATATGTCCCCTCCAACCAATAATGTCACAAACACGCGTCATCATTCCGCGACGTTTTCAACAGGAAACTCCGCGGGAAATTTTAAAACTGTAATTTAGTAAACTAAAAAGGCAGTACTGGCATGTGTTGCAATGTTAATATTTCATCATTGATATATAAACTATCAGACTGCGTGGTCTGTAGTAGTGGGTTTCAGTAGGCCTTTAAATAACAATTTTAACACAATTATAAGCATTTTACATCAATTTAAAACACCAAGCAGTTCGGCTAACGAACATAAAGTCTTATAAACAAGCTTTGTTTTCCTCCAACAACACCATGTGGTTCTGTGCAACACAGATGAATACAAGTAATAGTAATAAGTATTTGCTTTTTCAATGTGTATTGTACTTCTGCTTTAAATGTTAGTTTTAAAACTGTCCTTTGCCTCTATTTCTTTGTGGTGTACAGCCCTTTGTTCTTCAACCCTGGTTGTTTTTAAAGGGCTTTATAAATAAAGTTGGTATGGAATGGTAAGGTAATACCTCTCACTTCAAAGTCACAAGGTTTCTCACTTACATCTAAGTGTGCTGTCACTTTTACAGCCCTGCATTCAATAACTTGGTGGTGCTGGAATGAGATCAAATTACATTTTACCAAGTGTTGATGTTACTCGGGAACACTGACAAAGTGATCAAATAATGGACAGGTGACCATCCCAGGATGAAGATGACTTAAATTAAAAGACCCATCCATCCATCCATCCATCCATTTCCTACCGTTTGGATGTTTTTTTAAATATGTAGATTAACGTAAACATTTTAAAATCAAGCTGTATTCGTGGCAACATTCCCTTCAGACCTTTGTACAATCCGCCTCCTGTCTCCCGTCTGACCAACACTCTTAAGAGTCAAAGACAGCCGGGAAGCCAGTGACATGATACTGTACAGCAGAGTTCTTCAACAGGCGGTCCGCGAGCCCAAGAAAGTCCGCAGAAATACTGTAGGTGGTTGTGAAAGTTTTGGTTTATTATATTTTTTAATGCAGTGATTCTCAACCTTTTTTCAGTGATGTACCCCCTGTGAACATTTTTTTAATTCAAGTACCCCCTAATCGGAGCAAAGCATTTTTGGTTGAAAAAAAGAGATAAAGAAGTAAAATACAGCACTATGTCATCAGTTTCTGATTTATTAAATTGTATAACAGTGCAAAATATTGCTCATTTGTAGTTGTCTTTCTTGATCTATTTGTAAAAAACTTGTTGAAAAATAAACAAGTGATTCAATTATAAATAATTAATTTCTACACACAGAAGTAATCATCAACTTAAATGATAGAGATCCATCTGGATTCATGAACTTAATTCCAAACATTTCTTCACAAAAAAAGAAATCTTTAACATCAATATTTATGGAACACGTCCGCAAAAAAATCTAGCTGTCAACACTGAATATTGCATTGCTGCATTTCTTTTCACATTTTATGAAGTCATTTTTGTTGAAGGATTATTCAATAAATATATTTATAAAGGATTTTTGAATTGTTGCTATTTTTAGAAAAATTTAAAAAAATCTCTCGTACCCCTTCAATCCAATCCACTTTATTTATAAAGCACATTTAAACAACAATAACGTTTCCAAAGTGCTGCACAGCCATGTTAAAAACAATATTTAAAAAAAAAAACAATATTATGCTCCACCAATGACTGAATAAAAAACAAAAATAAATAAATATAAAACCAATGAAAACAATATAAAAACAAATATGATTAAAAACTATTTTAAATCAGTGTCAGAACTTGGTCTGCATTGCTTGCAGTAAGTCGGACACGTTTCCAGTGAGGGTTGGACTCCACCAAGGCTGTCCTTTGTCACCGATTCTGTTCATAACTTTTATGGACAGAATTTCTAGGCGCAGTCAAGGCATTGAGGGGTTCTGGTTTGGTGGCCGCGGGATTAGGTCTCTGCTTTTTGCAGATGATGTGGTCCTGATGGCTTCATCTGGCCGGGATCTTCAGCTCTCACTGGATCGGTTCGCTGCCGAGTGTGAAGCGACCGGAATGAGAATCAGCACCTCCAAATCCGAGTCCATGGTTCTCTCCCGGAAAAGGGTGGAGTGCCATCTCCGTGTTGGGGAGGAGCCCCTGCCCCAAGTGGAGGAGTTCAAGTACCTAGGAGTCTTGTTCACGAGTGGCGCAAGAGTGGATTGTGAGATCGACAGGCGGATCGGTGCGGCGTCTTCAGTAATGCGGACGTTGTATTGATCCGTTGTGGTGAAGAAGGAGCTGAGCCGGAAGGCAAAGCTCTCAATTTACCGGTCGATCTACGTTCCCATCCTCACCTATGGTCATGAGCTTTGGGTCATGACCGAAAGGATAAGATCACGGGTACAAGCGGCCGAAATGAGTTTCCTCCACCGTGTGGCGGGGATCTCCCTTAGAGATAGGGTGAGAAGCTCTGCCATCCGGGAGGAAGTCAAAGTAAAGCCGCTGCTCCTCCACATCGAGAGGAGCCAGATGAGGTGGTTCGGGCATCTGGTCAGGATGCCACCCGAACGCCTCCCTAGGGAGGTGTTTAGGGCACGTCCAACCGGTAGGAGGCCACGGGGAAGACCCAGGAAACGTTGGGAAGGCTATGTCTCCCGGCTGGCCTGGGAACGCCTCGGGATCCCCCGGGAAGAGCTAGACGAAGTGGCTGGAGAGAGGGAAGTCTGGGCTTCCCTGCTTGGGCTGCTGCCCCCGCGACCCGACCTCGGATAAGCGGAAGAAGATGGATGGATGGATGGAACTATTTTAAAGGCATACCTTCAAGTACCCTCAGGGGTACACGTACCCCCATTTGAGAACCACTATTTTAATCTACTAATTATTTTATGATTCATTTTTTTAATCCACCTGCATCTTTTCCAAAAACGTAAAAGTATTTAGATACAGATTAACATTGGTTTATAAATGGCAGCAACATGGCCACCCTACTCACTGTACCTTGAAGGATTAAAATAAAATAAAAATAATTTACTTTATTATTCTAATGTCCTGCAGTCTTGGGTTCAATCCCAGGGTCGGGATCTTTCTGTGTGGGGTTTGCATGTTCTCCCCGTGAATGCGTGGGTTCCCTCCGGATACTCCGGCTTCCTCCCACTTCCAAAGACATGCACCTGGGGATAGGTTGATTGGCAACACTAAATTGGCCCTAGTGTGTGAATGTTGTCTGTCTATCCGTGTTGGCCCTGCCATGAGGTGGCGACTTGTCCAGGGTGTACCCCGCTATCCGCCCGATTGTAGCTGAGATAGGCGCCAGCGCCCCCGCGACCCCAGAAGGGAATAAGCGGTAGAAAATGGATGGATGGATGGATATTAGCGTTTAAAATAGCTAACTATCAGCGTTCAAGTTGCAAGCCAGCGATTAGCGGCGCTATACTTTTTCTTTGAATATCTTAATATTGCACAATGACAAGATACACTTCGGATCAGTTTCATTTAAAACACAATTTGATACAAGATATATAGGTAGGGGGTCCCCACTCAATGTCTCCACCAATGTGAAAAAAATGTTGAAGACCCCCTACTTTACAGTATTGCTGTTCCAAAATAAAAATACCTAAGTTAAAGATTTAAAAATCAAATGTTTTCCCCCCAGCTGTATAATTTATGAGTGGACATCTGAAGTGAATTATATTTATATAGCGTTTTTTCTCTCGTGAGTCAAAGCGCTTTAAATAGTGAAACCCAATATCTAAGTTACATTCAAACCAGTGTGGGTGGCCCTGGGAGCAGGTGGGTAACGTGTCTTGCCCAAGGACACAACGGCAGTGACTAGGGAATTGAACCTGCAACCCTCACGTTTCTGGCACGGCCACTCTACCAACCGAGCTAAACCGCCCCAATCTGCAAATCTGCGCCTATCTCCAATATTTGAGGGGACGCCTCTCCTCCGTTCCCCCCGGTTCCCAAGCCTGTGTGTGCATCAGTGGTTCACGTTCATCAGAGTATGGCCGAGTATTGCTGTGGGTTGCAAGGTAACCAGTGGCTGCCATGGTAACCAAGCGGAAGCGTTTGCCTTGTACGGCCAAGTTGGAAGTGAGCAGACATGGCTCTGAAGGCAATACTTACTCGGGTACGCACCAAAGGAGAGTTGTGTGGATGAATTGAGGGATTTTTTTTTATCCACCACCTCCTTCGCTCTGGACTCCAGGCTGTCAAGATCCTCTGACAGGTCTCTTGAGTAAAGCAAGTCCAAGGCGTGTTGAGTTGTGACTCATTGAAATAGATACAATTGCACACCTGTATCCTGCAAAAACTTTCCTCCATACACACAAAAACACAATATAAAACAAATTTAGTATCAGCCCAACAGCTACTTGTTTAACAACCTGGCCCAGAGCGGGTAGCCTCCAGCTAAATACATTTTACTCAGGAGTACAGTCAGCCGAGTGGCCAATAGCATTTAATTAGAACCGAGACGTTTGAGATGAGAGAGACACCAGTCTGGCTGTGTAATACACATTAAGCTTGTTAAAAGAAGAATGCTCCAGAGGAAAAAGTAATTAGGAAGAAAGCAATTTCAGTCAGCCGGTGTTGGTGCGCAGCATCTCTGAATTCAGCCTCACACATTCTTACAAATCTGCCAGATCCTACTGTTTGCTCACGCACTCTCCCCACCCGCATGTGTGCCTTTCTAGATGATAGCCAAGCCCAGCGAGTCGCCGGTGGGCCGACAGCACCAGAGCCACCCTGAGGAAACAGAGGAGGAGCTGAGAGAGCACCAAGCTGTTGGTGCCTTACCGCTAGGGGTCACCATCAAGCAGGAGCCCCCTGACCCGCAAGAGCTGGAGGAGGAGGTGCTACAGCAGCACAGAGAGAGGCAGGCGGAACAGGAACTTCTCTTCAGACAGGTACGGGTGTGAATTGGGAAAAACAAGAACAAAGTCCGGAGAGAGAGGCAAAACTGCTTCTATTTCAAGTTGCCTAAACTACTGCTATGTTTTGAAAAAGACTGTAATGTATCGGGCAATCACTTACTGGAATAGACTTCCACAATATCTGCTATCAATCACCAGCGTAGTGGGCTTTAAGAATAGACTAAAAGGAGAAGTATTGCGTAAAGAGATTATTCTAGATTGTACCTAATGTCATGACTGTTTTTATTGACTATTGAGTATTTTATTGATTATGGGATAAGCAGCAGAAAATGGAAGGATGATACTTTTTCGTCACTTATTGTTTGTCCTTGGTACACTAATGTGTATATTTTAGGCCATTGGTTCTTTGTTTTATTTTTGCAAAAATGTATACAGTATATCTATTTTTATATTGCTATTTTTATCTTTGGTATGAAAATTATTATGTAACAACATTTATTAGTCTTTTTTGGTTCTTTGTTGTTGCTATTTTTGTATTATCCATCCATCCATCCATTTCCTACCGCTTATTCCTTTTCGGGGTCGCGGGGGGCGCTGGCGCCTATCTCAGCTACAATCGGGCGGAAGGCGGGGTACACCCTGGACAATATTATGACAATTTATTATTGGATCATGTTGTATTGCATTTTAATCGTTTGTTCTGTGGTTGTGTGATGTTTTTTGCCTGGACCCCAGGAAAAATAGTCTCCACTGCGGTGTAGAATAATGGGGATCATTAATAAACTAAACTAATAAACTAAACTGCAATGCACTTTATGCTGGCATTAGCCAAAAAGCTCTCTCCCGGTTGCAGTTGGTAAATGCTAAATTGGTTGTACTTGTATAGCGCTTTTCTACCCCTTTTTAAGGAGGCCAAAGCGCTCTGACAGTATTTCCACATTCGGCCATTCACACACTGACGGTGGGAGCTGCATTGCAAGGCGCTCACCAGGACCCATCAGGAGCAAGGGTGATGGGTCTTGCCTCAAGGACACAACGGACGTGACTAGGATGGTAGAAGGTGGGGATTGAACCAGTAACCAGATTACTGGCACAGCCACTCTACCAACTTCGCCACGCCGTCCAGTTAGTCCAGGACGCGGCAGCATGACTTTTAACAGGGGCCAGGCAACGCCGGCATATAACTCCAATCCTTGAGAGTTTGGACTGGCTGCCTGTTCATCTTGGAATTGATTTTAAAACCTTGCTGTTTGTTTTTAAAGCTTTGCATGGACTGGCCTCTCAGTATATCTCGGACCTCATCCAAACTTACAATCCTGCGCGCGCTCTGAGGTCCAAGAGCCAGCTTCAGCTCGTGGTGCCCAAGACCAGACTTAAAGGGGAACATTATCACAATTTCAAAAAGGTTAAAAACAATAAAAATCAGTTCCCAGTGGCCTGTTGTATTTTTTGAAGTTTTTTTCAAAATGTTACCGGTCCCCGAATATCCCTAAAAAAAAGCTATAACGTGCTTGATTTTCGCTATTTGCGATGCGGCTATCCATTTCCCTGTGACGTCATACAGTGCTGCCAATGTAAACAAACAACGGCGAATACCACAGCAAGATATAGCGACATTAGCTCGGATTCAGACTCGGATTTCAGCGATTTAAGCGATTTAACAGATTACGCATGTATTGAAACGGATGGTAGGAGTATGAAAGTATTGAAGAAGAAACTGAAGCTATTGAGCGAATAGCTATTGACGCTATTCTTAGCCATAGCATGGCCGAATAGCTGCGTTATCATCGCCGGTAAAATGTGCGGACCAAACGATCGGGACTTTCGCATCTCGTGACACTGGAGCAACTTAAATCCGTCGATTGGTAAGTGTTTTTTTTCGCAGGAAACGTAATATAGTTGCAAATGCATCTGCAGGTTATCCATACATCTCTGTGCCATGTCTGCTTTAGCACCACCGGTAAATAGCATGTTAGCATCGATTAGCGTAGCATGTTAGCATCGATTAGCTGGCAGTCAACATCAACAAAACTCACCTTTGTGATTTAGTTGACTTTATAGTTGCAAATGCATCTGCAGGTTATCCATACATCTCTGTGCCATGTCTGCTTTAGCACCGCCGGTAAATAGCATGTTAGCGTCGATTAGCGTAGCATGTTAGCATCGATTAGCTGGCAGTCACGCCGCAACCAAATATGTCTGATTAGCACATAAGTCAACATCAACAAAACTCACCTTTGTGATTTCGTTGAATTTATCGTTGCAAATGCATCTGCAGGTTATCCACACATCTCTGTGCCATGTCTGTCATCGCCGGTAAAATGTGGAGACACTTTGGCACATTCAATAAGGGTCTGGCGGCAGACACTTTCGCATCTTCGAGCCAGTGGTGCAACTTGAATCCCTCCCTGTTAGTGTTGTTACACCCTCCGACAACACACCGACGAGGCGTGATGTCTCCAAAGTTCCAAAAAATAGTCGAAAAAACGGAAAATAACAGAGCTGAGACCCGGTGTTTGTAATGTATTGAAAATTAAAATGGTGGCTTTATTACCTCGGAGACGTCACGTTCTGACGTCATCGCAAAAAGAGCGATGAACAGAAAGACGTTTAATTCGCCAAAATTCACCCATTTAGAGTTCGGAAATCGGTTGAAAAAATATATGGTCTTTTTTCTGCAACATCAAGGTATATATTGACGCTTACATAGGTCTGGTGATAATGTTCCCCTTTAAGACCAGGGGAGACAGGGCCTTCTCTGTGGTCGGCCCTAAGCTCTGGAACACTCTCCCCCTCCATATTCGAACTGCTCCCTCAGTGGAGTGTTTTAAGTCTCGTCTTGAAACCCACTCTGGCTTTTAACACTATGTGAGTTGTGTGGTCCTCTGTTGTCCTCTGTGTTTTTAAAATTTGATTTCTATTTACTGTTTTAATTGGTTTTACCCTTTAAAATAGTTTTTGATCATATTTCTTTTGTATTGGTTTTATCCATCATCCATCCATTTCCTACCGCTTATTACCTTTTCGGGGGCGCTGGTGCCTATCTCAGCTACAATCGGGCGGAAGGCGGAGTACACCCTGGACAAGTCGCCACCTCATCGCAGGGCCAACAGATGTAGACAGACAACATTCACACACTAGGGCCAATTTAGTGTTGCCAATCAACCTATCCCCAAGTGCATGTTTTTGGCGGTTGGTTTTATTTGTATTTATTTTTTTATTTTTTGTTTTTATTCAGTCATTGGTGGAGCTCAGGATAGTATTTGAATATTGTTTTTAATATTTGGAAACATTTTGTTGTTTAAATGTGCTATATAAATAAAGTGGACTGGATTGGATTGAAAACCGTGACAACTGTGATTAATTTTTTGTAGGGATGCACCGATTAATCGGTAAACGAATATATTCGGCCGAATATGGCAAAAAAAGCCACATTCGGCCTTCGGTGGAATGAGTTAAAAACAAGGCCGAATAGTGGCGTGTGACGCAATTTTTTGACGCAGTGACGCAATCAACCAACGTGCAGTGACGTGGTGACGTTGGGATATGTTGTGTACCTGTATAAGTGTATGAGGTTACAAGCACACACTTATTGAGATTTAGTGGGGCCTCTGTTTACATTATTAGCCTGTTGTGTAGGCTACCTGTATAAGTGTAAGAGGTTACAAGCACACACTTAATTGAGATTTACTTGAGCCTTCTGTTTACATTATTAGCATATCTACTGTGGCTAAGCAGACTTTTGCCAAAGGGACAATAATTAATTTGTTGTGGGTTTATCCACTTTAATGCACTTTTTTTTTTTTGGAATGCATGTTTTGTTTGAAGGCCTAATATAAATGAAAAACTTTGTGCTTTTTTTGAAAAGCAAAGGCTACTGGCATATTTAAAAGATGTCAATATTCAATAAAAAATTACTTTATTTGAAAATCATGTCAAAATATGTTTCTAGGCTATTTATGCAATATAGAAAAAATTGTGAAAAACTGCATTCATTGTTCGGTATTCGGCCTTCGGCCAAGCGTTTGAATTTTATTCGGCTTTGATTGATTGATTGAAACTTTTATTAGTAGATTGCACAGTACAGTACATATTCTGTACAATTGACCACTAAATGGTAACACCCGAATAAGTTTTTCAACTTGTTTAAGTCGGGGTCCACGTTAATCAATTCATGGTACAAATATATACTATCAACATAATACAGTCATCACACAAGTTAATCATCATAGTATGTACATTGAATTATTTACATTATTTACAATCCGGGGGGTGGGATGAGGAGCTTTGGTTGATATCAGAACTTCAGTCATCAACAATTGCATCAACAGAGAAATGTGGACATTGAAACAGTGTAGGTCTTATTTAGTAGGATATGTACAGCCAGCAGAGAACATAGAGAGTTCAGATAGCATAAGAACAAGTATATACATTAGAAGTACATTTGAGTTGTTTATAATCCGGGGAGATGGGATGTGAATGGAGGAGGGTATTAGTAAAGTGTTGAAGTTGCCTGGAGGTGTTGTTTTGGAGCGGTTTTGAAGGAATATAGAGATGCACTTACTTTTACACCTGTTGGGAGTGCATTCCACATTCATGTGGCATAGAAAGAGAATGAGTTAAGACCTTTGTTAGATCGAAATCTGGGTTTAACGTGGTTTGTGGAGCTCCCCCTGGTGTTGTGGTTATGGCGGTCAGGAAGTAGTTGGACATGTACTTCGGTATCAAGGAGGTGTAGCGGATTTTATAGACAAGGCTCAGTGCAAGTTGTTTTACTCTGTCCTCCACCCTGAGCCAGCCCACTTTGGAGAAGTGGGTTGGCTTGAGGTGTGATCTGGGGTGGAGGTCTAAAAGTAACCGGCTTCGGCCACAAATTTTCATTTCGGTGCATCCCCTAATTTTTTGCATGCGTGTTCATTTGTGCATGTGAGCAGCAGGCCCTGTTGTTGGAACAGCAACGTATTCACCAGCTGAGAAACTACCAGGCTTCCATGGAAGCGGCCGGCCTATCTATCTCCTTCCCAGGACACCGCCCTCTTTCCCGGGCGCAGTCGTCTCCAGCTACAGCCTCCTCATTTTCCATCAGTGTCCCATCCACTGATCCGCCCGTCAAGCCACGCTTCACCACCGGTCAGAACCACTTCCACAGTATTTGCTTTGTCGAAATCAAAACCAACAAAGGATCGTGTCTGTGTGTGTTTCCCCCAGGTCTGGTGTATGATTCTCTCATGCAGAAGCATCAGTGCATGTGTGGCAACACCAATAGTCACCCAGAGCATGCGGGGCGGATCCAGAGCATTTGGTCCCGTTTGCAGGAGACTGGACTGAGGGCGCAGTGCGAGGTATTAGTGCAACATTTCTTTGTTGTAAAAGCACGTCATTAAATTTATGTCCGTGTGCAGTGCATCCGCGGGAGGAAGGCCACTCTTGAGGAACTGCAGACCGTTCACTCTGAAGCCCACGTCTCGTTGTATGGAACCAACCCTCTCCGGCAGAAACTTGATTGTAAGTACAGTACGACACGGGAGACTCTGCTCATTAACACACTGCATACACACTGGAAGCCTCATGTAACTAGAGATGCATAGCTTTCCTACTAAAAATAGATGTAAGTAAAAATCCAGAAGACGGTGTACGCGAGTAAAAATTCTAATTTATTAAACGGTCCGCACGCACAAATCCAAGCGCATTTCTTTGTTACATTGGAATCGACTTGAAATCAGCAACAGATGTGTGCGTGGTTTGACACGCACAGACCACGCCCCTTTATAAATGCGCAAATCGTGGGATAGGCTCCAGCACCCCCCGTAGAAAAATGGATGAATGGATGGGATATTGAAAGAAGCAATGTGCACGGTCTGACCAATCACAAGTCATTAGGAGGTGCTTCTTCCTTGTGTTTGGAGTAAGGTTGTCTCGATAACAATATTCTGGTACTGGTACCAAAATGTATTTCGATACTTTAAAAAAAAAGAGATCCCCAAAAAAATAAATTTTTTGGCTTAATTTCTAACAAAATATTTTACGATACATTAAACATATGGTTCTAAATGTACTCAAAAACCTATTTCCGAAGATTAAAGTACACAATAAAAGGCATTAAACAAATTAGACTTTTCTTGTTGCACTCAAAAAAACGACTTACAGTTTTAAATATTACATATTACCTAGGATTAGTTTGGAATAGAATAAAAAGTTTTCCTGACTTTGTAATAAATGCTGGCGAAGCAGGTAGAGTGGCTGCGCCAGTAATCTGAAGGTTACTGGTTCAATCCCCACCTTCTACCATCCTAGTTTTGATTGATTGATTGATACTTTTATTAGTAGATTTCACAGTTCAGTACATATTCCGTGCAATTGATCACTAAATGGTAACACCCGAATACGTTTTTCAACTTGTTTAAGTCGGGGTCCACGTTAATCAATTCATGGTAGTCACGTCCGTTGTGTCCTTGGGCAAGACACTTCACCCTTGCTCCTGATGGGTCCTGGTGAGCGCCTTGCATGGCAGCTCCCACCGTCAGTATGTGAATGTGTGTGTGAATGGGTGAATGTGGAAATAGTGTCAAAGCGCTTTGAGTACCTTGAAGGTAGAAAAGCGCTATACAAGTACAACCCATTTACCATTTACCATATATATATATATATATATATATATGTTAGGTCTGGAAAAAACACAGAGGCTATTTCATCCTGACAAGCCTGTTTCGCAGGTTTCCCTGCTTGTTAGGGGATTTTATTGTTTTATATATATTATTATTATATGTATATATACATATATAGTTTACATATAGTCCGCTTTCAGCCCCTACCCAATGCAAACGTCTGGACACCCCTGATTTACAGTATACCATATATCAGTGGTTCTCAAATGGGGGTACGCGTACCCCTGGGGGTACTTGAAGGTATGCCAAGGGGTACGTGAGATTTTTTTTAAATATTCTAAAAATAACAACATTTCAAAAATCTTTTATAAATATATTTATTGAATAATACTTCAACAAAATATGAATGTAAGTTCATAAACTGTGAAAAGAAATGCAACAATGCAATATTCAGTGTTGACAGCTAGACTTTTTGTGGACATGTTCCATAAATATTGATGTTAAAGATTTCTTTTTTTGGGAAGAAATGTTTAGAATTAAGTTCATGAATCCAGATGGATCTCTATTTCAATCCCCAAAGAGGGCACTTTAAGTTGATGATTACTTCTATGTGTGAACATCTTTATTTATAATTGAATCACTTGTTTATTTTTCTACAAGTTTTTAGTTATTTTTATATCTTTTTTTCCAAATAGTTCAAGAAAGACCACTACAAATGAGCAATATTTTGCACTGTTATACAATTGAATAAATCAGAAACTGATGACATAGTGCTGTATTTTACTTCTTTATCTCCTTTTTTCAACCAAAAATGATCAGATTAGGGGGTACTTGAATTAAAAAAAAATTCACAGGGGGTACATCACTGAAAAAAGGTTGAGAACCACTGCCATATACCATCAATATCGCGTAACCATATTTTGCTCTTAAACAGCAACCGTTGCTCGACATTGTCTCATGTTTTTAACCCGTATTTAAAAGCAGAATAACAACTTATTGACTTTAAGGTGTTGGTTTTATTTTCGTAGAAGGGTAGATGCGTGTGTGCGTATCAAAAAACGCATGTGTGATAAAGAAAAACAGGTATGATGTTTCCTGGGTTCCCTGTTCAAAGTGCACTCATTTTATAGATAATTGTTCATTTAATATTTTACTGTCTGAGTCGTTATAATGCACGCGAAAGTGTTTTTATGTGGACATGAATTTTTGGAAAGTCAGCTTGTGTGGATAAGGGGTTTTTTCAACACCAGAGTGACAGAAATGTTTGTGTGGACATGGCCGAAAAGCACTTGGGGCGAATCCATCTTTCTTGTGACAAAAAACTCCCACAAAACATATGAATCCATAAAAATTCCACGCGCATGAGGGCCAATTATGCAAACTAGAGTTACTAGGGTACGCAATGACTTGACCTGACCTTGTTTTTCCCCACTCCCCCAGGTTCAATCACTCCCATGTTTGTGCGGCTACCATGTGGCGGTGTGGGGGTAGGTGCTGCAATGTGTGAGCACAATGTGAATCGTAAAACATGCCTAAAAATGAACTTTTAACTGTGTGTTGTGTGTTTGTGGGGGAATGTTAGGTGGACAGTGACACGATCTGGAATGAAGTCCACTCCTCCAGCGCAGCTCGCCTCGCTGTCGGCTCTGTCGTGGAGCTCGTCTTCAAAGTGGCCACCGGGGAACTGAAGGTAACGCGAGCATTGCCACATGTGTGCATGAGCATCGTAACAATATTATTATTTTCTCTGTGCACACACAAGTATGACCATGCATGGGTCATGCAAGATTTAATCTTCACTATGAAGCGCTTTTGACCAAATGTTCAATCACCATTCAGTAAGAACATTTTAAATTGATGACTTGTTGTCCATCTTGTTTTGTCTTTCTAGAATGGTTTCGCTGTGGTGCGACCTCCTGGACACCATGCAGAGGAAAGCACTCCAATGTAAGGACACCCCCATCACCACACTCAGTGGCCTGATTTACTAAAGGTTTGCGTGTACTAAAACGTGTGCAAACTTCATAGCACACGCAAAGCTGATCTACTAAATGTGCGCAAAGTGCAATGCATCTGTTAAAGGCCTACTGAAATTATATTTTCTTATTTAAACGGGGATAGCACGTCCATTCTATGTGTCATACTTGATCATTTCGCGATATTGACATATTTTTGCTGAAAGGATTTAGTAGAGAACATCAACGATAAAGTTCGCAACTTTTGGTTGCTTATAAAAAAGCCTTGCCTGTACCGGAAGTAGCAGACGATGTGGGCGTGACGTCACGGGTTGTAGGCCTCCTCACATCCTCACATTGTTTATAATCATAGCCTCCAGCAGCAAGAGCTATTCGGACTGAGAAAGCGACAATTTCCCCATTAAATTGAGCGAGGATGAAAGATTTGTGGATAAGGAAAGTTAGAGTGAAGCACAAAAAAAAAAAAAGAAAAGGCGGCGGCAGTGGGACCGTTTCAGATGTAATTAGACACATTTACTAGGATAATTCTGGAAGATCCCTTATCTGCTTATGTTTTAATAGTGTTTTAGTGAGATTGTAAAGTCATACCTCAAAGTCGGATGGCTGCGGTGAACGCCAGCGTCTCTCAGAGAAGCCAAGATCACAGCTGCCTTTTTGAGCTGCAGGAGGAAGTCCCATAATCCACTGAAGTCTCCGGTAAGAGCCGACTTAATATCACAATTTTCCCATCCAAAAACTTGCTGGTTGACGTAGAGAAACATGTTCGCTTGACCGCTCTGTGTTAAAGTTTCACAACAAACAAAGAAATACCGGCTGTGTCTCGGTTGCTAAAGGCAGCTGCAATCCACCGCTTTCCACCAACAGCATTCTTCTTTATAGTCTCCATTATTAATTGAACAAATTGCAAAAGATTCAGCAACACAGATGTCCAAATTATTGCGTAATTATGCGATGAAAAGAGACGACTTTTAGCCGTGAGTGGTGCTGGGCCAATATGTCCCCTCCAACCAATAACGTCACAAACACGCGTCATCATTCCGCGACGTTTTCAACAAGAAACTCTGCGGGAAATTTAAAATTGTAATTTAGTAAACTAAAAAGGCCGTATTGGCATGTGTTGCAATGTTAATATTTCATCATTGATATATAAACTATCAGACTGCGTGGTCGGTAGTAGTGGGTTTCAGTAGGCCTTTAAGTGAGCAGTATAAGGTGTGCAATCTATTTTGCGTCTGTTTTCATTAATATGCAAAATATATGCTGATCATCAAAACAGCCACAATACTGAAAGAGGAAAATGCAAATATATTATACAGCCCAGGCAATGTGATTTATCAAGACTCATCACCGTTTTGAAGGCATTATTTTGTGTTTTGCTTAGCACATTTGGAAAGGACGCGCAAACTTGACACAATTCCACACACGGCTGTGAGAGTAGTGTTCCCGCTGCAAAGACATTACAGACAAGAATCCTCCGTCCTATGTGTACCTTTTTATTATATTTTGACGGTCATAAATAAAAAATATTAGACCCATCGTCTAATCAACAACATCCTTTTATAATTTTATAGCTGCTGGATGATTTAAAGGGGAACTGCACTTTTTTTGGAATGTTGTAGGGTTGTGAACGATAAACAGATGCGACCGAGTATTCGTTTCAATAAGTGATTGATTAGGCTGCATCGGTAGCAGACTCCTCAAATGATGCGAATAATCCATGAATTCCTAGCTGAATCGGTTATAGAGTCATGGATCGGTTATCGCGAGACTTTGCATGGATTTGTTAGATTACAATATGCGCCAGCGTATCTAAAACAACACCAGAGCTGAAGCTACTCGCCAAACACGGTAGCTGCCTAGCACAAGTGATAAACAAGGGACACCACGGAAAACGAAAGAGGAGGAGAACGAAAGCGTCAGTCTGACCGAAGGTGATAATAGACCGAAAAAGATTTTCAACGCATCGGGGAGACAGAAATCCAAAGTGTGCAAAGTTTTTGGGTTTTATAAAAAGGAAGGGAAGTTCGACAGAAGCCGCGCTATTTGTAAATTGTGTCGAGCATCGTTGACGTACACTGGCAGCACTACAAATCTCGACCAGCATGCAAAGAGGAAATACGGCCAAGAGTACGGGGAGTTAAAACCCCGTGCCACATTTTGAGATGTGTTATAGGTGTGGAACTTGTTTACATTGTAATGTTGCACCTTTGTTACCTACCTCTAGTGTTCAAAACACTATATGCTCAGATTGAAATATTGAATCTTTGTTACCTACCTCTAGTGTTCAAAACACTATATGCTCAGATTGAAATATTGAATCTTTGTTACCTACCTCTAGTGTTCAAAACTATGCTCAGGCTGAAATATTGCACTTTATTGTTACTTTAGTGCTACTTTTACCCCTGGAGTTCCCATCCTACAATTCAGCCAGACTTTTTTGGTCCATGTCTAAAAATAAATACATTGACATGTGATTTTGTTGTTCTGTTTTGTTTTGCCAGTGCCATAAAGCCACAATGCTTGGGGATTTGGAGTCTTGAATATTTACCATCAAATCGAATCGTAATCTTGAATATTTACCGTCAAATCAAATCGTATCGTTCAGAATCTAATCGAATCGAATCGGTCTCTAATCAAAGGATATCGTTTTTGAATCGAATCGTAACCTGTGTATCTAGATGCATATCAAATCGTTTATCAGAGAGAGATGTGCAACCCTAGAATGTTGCCTATCATTCACAATCCTCATGTGAGACAAGAACACATATGCTTTTCTTTTTTTTAATGCATTCTAAAGAGTAAATAAATGCGGTCAAAATTCTGCCTCCCATGGAGCTCTGTTCTGCCTATAAATTGCTCTAAAAACATCCAAACACATACATCAAGGTTTTATATACATGTTGTAAGTATATATGTAAGAAAGTAACGTACACAATCGTAATAACATGTAGTAATTACGTACTTTGAATATTTTAAGCATTCGGCAACTCATTAATTTCAAAAAAACGCATCCAAGTGTTCGCTTCCTGCCACAACAACACTGAATATTACTCACTGCAGACTTCATGAGAGCCAACAAACATAATAAAACATCACTTACCGTACAAGGTTGGCTGTCATTAGGATGCCGACTGCTAGGATTTTCATATCTTGCAGGTTAGATGAAGAATGACTCATAATCCCCGCAAAGAAAAAAGGTGGGTGGAACCAAGTGCAGCAGACCAAGCGTCTTTTTGTGTCTTTCTCGCCATTTCTGAGTCTAAATTGGAAGCCAAAGTTGACCAACTTGATATATTATGTCTTTATCTTTCTACTATCCAGATGAGAGGCATTATTTATGATCTACAACACACTCGGAGGCGTAAAAGCAGCTCCCCAGGCGCTGATTGCAATTCATCCAGCACAAGCGGTCTGCTTTAGCATTTATAATGACAATATCACTAATACTTGGTTAGTATTCAAGTCACGAAATGTAAATGGAGTATTTTTGACGCTTTTTGGATGTTTTTTTGGAGAGATTTATGAGCAGAACAGAGGACCCCCCATTGACTCTATTAGAAGTAGACTTTTTTTACGTTTATTTGCGAGTTACAATGCATTAAAAAAAAATCACTTCTGTCGTCGCTCTATTTAGCTGCCTTGCTGGCCCCCTCAAGAATCCCATTATTACAAGGTAGAATGCAAAAAAAATGAGAGACAAGGGCTAAAATATGTCAATTTATGCATTCTGGTGTCATTTATTATTTTTGAGGGACGTTTTTTTTTTTTGCAATATTTGGAGGGTAAAAAAAATATATATATTACACACATCGTCTACTACTTTTAGAATTGTATTTTATGACGAAAAACATATTTTTTTATGATATTTATTTTTTTCGGAATAGTGCAAAGTAGTGCATAGAAAAACGCTACAGGTAAGAGCATATTAACATGGATGTGTAGTAATTGAAAGTTTCTGTTGTGGTGATGCCTCGTATTGGGGACGGCCTGGCGCAGTGGGAGAGTGGCCGTGCGCAACCCCAGGGTCCCTGGTTCAATCCCCACCTACTACCGACCTAGCCACGTCCGTTGTGTCCTTGAGCAAGACACTTCACCCTTGCTCCTGATGGGTGCTGGTTAGCGCCTTGCATGGCAGCTCCCTCCATCAGTGTGGGAATGTGTGTGTGAATGGGTAAATGTGGAAGTAGTGTCAAAGCGCTTTGAGTACCTTAAAGGTAGAAAAGCGCTATACAAGTACAACCCTTTTAGCAAAATGTTCATTTAAATAAGGCGTTTGCACACGCGGTCTTAGTAGATCGCACGCATCACGCCCAATAATAGTACACGCTTTTTTTCAGCTTGCACACGCTGTTTATTGCAATGTATTTATTTATGTAGTGAAGTGAAGTGAATTATATTTATATAGCGCTTTTTCTCTAGTGACTCAAAGCGCTTTACATAGTGAAACCCAATATCTAAGTTACATTCAAACCAGTGTGGGTGGCACTGGAAGCAGGTGGGTAAAGTGTCTTGCCCAAGGACACAACGGCAGTGACTAGGATGGCGGAAGTGGGAATTGAACCTGCAACCCTCATGTTAGTGGCACGGCCACTCTACCAACCGAGCTAAACCACCCATACAGTACATACATGTATATATGTATGTACTGTATGCGTACAGTAGCTTTCAGCCGTTCTGCCCCTCATCTTTGGAACTCATTACCACCAGACCTTCGTACCTTAGACTCAATATCCCTTTTCAAATCAAGACTCTTAACACACCTATTCCTGACTGCTCATTCATTGTAAATCTTATCAATCTTTGTTGTTGTTGTTGTTGTTTTTACCAATTGATTTTATTGTTTTGATTTAGTCCTTGAGTGCCCAAAAAAGCGCCTTTATGAATAAAATGTATTATTATTTGGATTATTATTATTATTACAGTATATATATGTTGATATATGTATATATGTTCATATACATATATTTTTACAGTGTATAAATCAAATCAAATCAACTTTATTTATAAAGCACATTTAAAATTTAACACAGGGGTAGCCAAAGTGCTGTACAATGGACAGGTTAAAAGATAATACGAAGACCGAGCAAACAACAAAACACAAACAGAACATGATAAAAAATAAATAAATAAAACATAAAAACAGGTTCTAAATTGTCCCTAGTGTGTGAATGTGAGTGTGAATGTTGTCTGTCTATCTGTGTTGGCCCTGCGATGAGGTGGCGACTTGTCCAGGGTGTACCCCGCCTTCCGCCCGATTGTAGCTGAGATAGGCGCCAGCGCCCCCCGCGACCCCGAAAGGGAATAAGCGGTAGAAAATGGATGGATGGATAAAAACAGGTTCACAGCAGCTGTATAATGGGGCGCCATTGCAGGATGGATATCACTTAGTGTTAAAAGCCAAGGAATAAAAGTATGTTTTTAAGAGAGATTTAAAAACAGGAAGAGAGGAGGCTTGTCTAACACTCAGAGGTAGGTCGTTCCAGAGCTTGGGAGCAGCAGCAGCGAAAGCTCTGTCACCTCTAAGCTTCAGCCTTGTGTCAGGGACCGTCAGTAGCAGCTGATCGGCTGAACCTAGGGATCGAGTGGGGCAGTAAGGCTGAAGGAGGTCGGAGAGATATGTTGGCGGGAGGTTGTTTAGACATTTAAAATTAAATAGGAGTTTAAAATTGATTCGATAACGCACAGGACGCTAATATAGGGGTGATGTGCTCACGTCTGCGGGTCTGTTAGCAGACGAGCAGTTCTGCACGAGCTGCAGGCGGGCGACGGAGGCCTGGCTAATGCCGACATACAGGGCATTATATATATGTGAATATATTTATATGAATAAATGTTTAAATTCATTCACGCACATCTCTTTCCTCAACTATCATGATGGAGCAAATGAAGTGCCACAGATCCACTTTTAACCACTAATATCACAGTCAAAATGAAAGCTTGTTCCCATAGGCACCAAAAACTGTTAATAATGTTTAGACAAAAGTGTATATTATATATACTATTATATATATAGTATTTATATAGGTGTGTGTGTGTGTGTGTGTATGGTGGACATATGTGTATTTTGGGTATATGCATTTGTGTATGTATGTGATTATGTGTATGTATGTATGTGTATATATATATATATATCCATCCATCCATCCATTTTCTACCGCTTATTCCCTTTTGGGGTCGCGGGGGCGCTGGCGCCTATCTCAGCTACAATCGGGCGGAAGGCGGGGTACACCCTGGACAAGTCGCCAACTTATCGCAGGGCCAACACAGATAGACAGACAACATTCACACTCATATTCACACACTGGGCCAATTTAGTGTTGCCAATCAACTTATATATATATATATATATATATATATATATACATATATATATATATATATATATATATATATATTGTATGTGTGTGTGTGTGTATATATGTGCGTATATGTGTGTGTACATATGTATATATGTCAGCATGTGTGAATTTAAATGTATTATATATAGATAATATATAGCATCTACGCAGCAACCACTGAACTGAATTATATTATATATATTATTGTATTATATATTTTAAATATAAATTGTATATGTATAGGGGTGGGACCTAATAAGTTTACTTCTTCCCACTCCCTTTAGTCACATGTAATGTTTTCAATGTAGGTGTAAAAATAATGTATTTATATATTTCTTTTGTATTTTATGTCATTCTCTTGTTTTGTTTGCATGGCTCAAAATAAACCATTCATTCATTCATTCAAAGTGCATACTGAACATAATAGTGGACATAGGTGACAAACTTGTGTATAGATAGAAATACATAGGACGGGGCACCAGGTTGTCTCAGGAGGAAATAGGCAATCTGGCTTTCAGTGGCATCCAGTATTTTAAAGAACTAACAACCAAAACAGTAATTTGTTGTAACAAAATAAAAGCATAAAACAGAAAATATTGACAGACACGGAATAAACCAATGGAAAGTCTAAACTGTCATGTCGAATGTGACTGTACCTTTAGCGTTTAAACACTTAAATACAGTTTTTTAAACTTATAACTCCAGTTTATGGCCTAATTAAGTTTTATAAAGCCAACATTATATTATGATATTGTTAGCAGTAGAATGTTTGAGCTAGATTTGTATTTTAATATGATTTGTAGCTGTTAGAAAACATATACTGTTTTTTTTTAATGTACGGTACTGTGTGCTGTTGTTTATTTGTCTGTTAGTGTGATGTAGTAAAAAAGGGAATATTTCATGGATTGATTGGTAATAGTGATTAATCATGATTCATGAGATTTTAATCATTGGACAACCCTGTGTTTTTATTAATAAAAATGGATCTGACCGTTGTTTTAGGGGTTTTTGCTACTTCAACTCTGTAGCCATCGCTGCCAAACTGCTGCAGCAGAGACTCAACATTACCAGGATCCTCATCGTTGACTGGGTAATCAGAAGAACTTTTATTGCAAACTTGTACTTTGTCTCACGTTGTGAGATAACTTCTACTTGCCACTTCTTACAGTCTGAATTGGTCCTCTTTGTTTAAAAAAAATGTTCATTCTTTGTCATTTAGGATGTTCACCATGGGAACGGCACCCAACAGGCTTTCTACGATGACCCCAACGTTCTTTACCTGTCCATTCATCGCTATGACGACGGCAATTTCTTCCCTGGAAGTGGGGCGCCTGAGGAGGTAAGTTGTGTTCGTTTTGTTCAAAGAACAATGCACTGGTGTGATAATCAAAATGAAAGCTGTTTTTTAATTATATATATGTGTCCTGCCTTCAGGTGGGAAGCGGCCTTGGAGTCGGGTTCAACGTCAATGTCGCCTTCACTGGAGGCCTGGACCCGCCCATGGGAGATGCCGAGTACCTGGCTGCCTTCAGGTATTAAATGGATCCTGGAAGACAAATACATGGTCTTTGGAAAATAATGGCATCTATTTTTTTTTTTTATATTATCCTATTTTCCTCCACTCCTTTTCTTAGATCAGTGGTGATGCCGATTGCCAATGAGTTTGCCCCGGATATTGTGCTTGTGTCCTCTGGCTTCGATGCCGTGGAAGGACACCCTCCACCACTGGGAGGTTACACTCTGACGTCCAAATGTACGTACAATACTAGGTAGCGTGCTCTGTACTGGTCAGCTCAGGTAGTTAATTGTTGTTTACCCTCAAGGTTTGGGATTTCTGACCCGCCAACTGATGAGCCTTGCTGGAGGCCGGTTAGTCCTGGCACTAGAGGGGGGTCATGACCTCACTGCCATCTGCGACGCTTCCGAGGCTTGTGTGGCTGCGCTGCTTGGACAGGAGGTGAGCATCTGAATGCTAATTGTAAAGTAATTACTAAGGGTGTAGGAAAAAATGGATTTGAATACATTGTGCGATTCAGAATCGATTTTCTTTTTTTTTTTTAAATAGATTTTAATTTTTTCTTTAATCAATCCATCAAATCACTACACAGCAATACCATAACAATGCAATCCAATTCCAAAACCAAACCTGACCAAGCAACACTCAGAAATGCAATAAACAGAGCAATTGAGGAGACACAAACATGACACAGAACAAACCAAAAGTAGTTAAACTAAAATTAATATTATCAACAGCAGCATCAAAATTAGTTACAAATTCAGCATAGCAGTGATTAAAAATCCCTCATTGACAGTATCATTAGACATTTATAAAAATTAAAAAAAAAAAAGAACAATAGTGGCATCTCATAAGCTTGACAACACACTGTGTCCAATATTTTTACAAAGATAAAATAAGTCATATTTTTGGTTCGTTTAATAGTTAAAACAAATTTACATTATTGCAATCAGTTGATAAAACATAGTCCTTTACAATTATAAAAGCTTTTTTTTTTTATCTACTACTCTGCTAGCATCAATCAATCAATCAATCAATGTTTATTTATATAGCCGTAAATCACAAATGTCTCAAAAAACTGTACAAACCACTACGACTACGACATCCTCGGAAGAACCCACATAAGGGCAAGGAAAACTCACACCCATTGGGACGCCAGTGACAATGATAACTATGAGAACCTTGGAGAGGACCACCCACCCCTTTTAGTGGACCGAAAGCAATGGATGTCGAGCGGGTCTAACATGATACTGTGAAAGTTCAATACATAGTGGCTCCAACACAGCCGCGAGAGTTCAGTTGAAAGCGGATCCAAGACAGCAGCGAGAGTCCCGTCCACAGGAAACCATCCCAAGCGGAGGCGGATCAGCAGCGTAGAGATGTCCCCAACCGATACACAGGCGAGCGGTCCATCCTGGGTCCCGACTCTGGACAGCCAGTACTTCATCCATGGTCATCGGACCGGACCTCCACAAGGGAGGGGGGGGACATAGGAGAAAAAGAAAAGAAGCGGCAGATCAACTGGTCTAAAAAGGAGGTCTATTTAAAGGCTAGAGTATACAAATGAGTTTTAAGATGAGACTTAAATGCTTCTACTGAGGTAGCATCTCGAACTGTTACCGGGAGGGCATTCCAGAGTACTGGAGCCCGAACGGAAAACGCTCTATAGCCCGCAGACTTTTTTTGGGCTTTGGGAATCACTAATAAGCCGGAGTCCTTTGAACGCAGATTTCTTGCCGGGACATATTGTACAATACAATCGGCAAGATAGGCTGGAGCTAGACCGTGTAGTATTTTATACGTAAGTAGTAAAACCTTAAAGTCACATCTTAAGTGCACAGGAAGCCAGTGCAGGTGAGCCAGTACAGGCGTAATGTGATCAAGCTTTCTTGTTCTTGTCAAAAGTCTAGCAGCCGCATTTTGTACCAACTGTAATCGTTTAATGCTAGACATGGGGAGACCCGGAAATAATACGTTACAGTAATCGAGGCGTGACGTAACAAACGCATGGATAATGATCTCAGCGTCGTTAGTGGACAAAATGGAGCAAATTTTAGCGATATTACGGAGATGAAAGAAGGCCGTTTTAGTAACGCTTTTAATGTGTGCCTCAAAGGAGAGAGTTGGGTCAGCAGACTGGGGTAGATCCTGCTGAAATCCTATCTGTTGAATGAATACAGAATTGTTTAGAATCGGAAAAATATCGTTTTCGAATCGAGAATCGCGTTGAATCGAAAAAATCGATATATTATCGAATCATGACCCCAAGAATCGATATTGAATCGAATCGTGGGACACCCAAAGATTCGCAGCCCTAGTAATTACTCAAAAATTAATTTGACGTTTTCTATTTTTAAAAAAAAATCTCATTGCTATTTTAACAACACAAGCCGAAGGGGAAACCTGCGCAAAGGCATCATTACTTCATCCTGCAGTAAAATGTAGACGCACTAGAAAAAAACAAGGAGAAGGCATTTTTGTGTAAATGTTCAGATTTTATAGGATTTTTATTTTGAGTAAACATACTGCATGTATACTGTACATTTCTGGCTCCTGTTAACCATAAAAACGTTTTGTAACAACCAGAAAGAAGGCGTTTGCAACCTTTTATTTCTTGCTGAAGCAATTTATTTTTGGTCAATTCACATTCACAACACATTAACTAAGCATAAATGTATTATGTCCATCCATCCATTTCCTACCGCATGTCCCTTTCTGGGTTGCGGGGGGTCGCTGGAGCCTATGTCAGCTGCATTCGGGCGGAAGGCGGTGTACACCCTGGACAAGTCGCCACCTCATCACAAGGCCAACACAGATTGACAGACAGACAACATTCACACACTCGGGCAGGGGTGTCCAAAGTGCGGCCCGGGGGCCATTTGCGGCCCGCAGCTAATCGTTTACAGTTTATCACACATTCCGCAAAAAGTGCAAAATTGATGGTATTGCAAAAATAAATAAAAAACATTTAAAAAAAGTGGAATGAGGTGAAATCTAATGAGAAAAAGTGGCTACGTTGACACAAAGCTGGCATGCAGGCAGTATTTTTTCCCTTTTGTCTTTATTTTCTTTTTTTTCCATTGCTCAAAAAAAAAGGACAAAAAAAATCTGTCATGAATTATTACTTAACAATTATCACTTTATAATGTTTTATGTGGAAAAAATATTGCATATGTTGTGTGGTTGCCATAAAAAAACATCAACGTTTTGACAAAAGAGCAGAAAACAAACAAAATAATAGTTCCAACTTAAAATCGACAGATATATCGGAAGTTGATCTTGAAATGTAAGTGTTAAAAGTAAAAAAAAAAACCTAATAAAAATGCATCGCTTTATGAGTGGGGAACCTTTCGGATCTCAAATATATTTAGTATAGGATTTTATTTAACTTTTCACTGTGATTACTCAAAAATATTAAATAATTAAAATCAATGGTGTCCTGCATTATTGATCTTTGAGGGCTTTAATTGCTAAATAAAGTAACTCTCCTGAAGGAATCAATAAAGTACTATCTATCTATCTATCTATCCATCCATCTATCTATCTATCTATCTATCTATCTATCTATCTATCTATCTATCTATCTATCTATCTATCTATCTATCTATCTATCTATCTATCTATCTATCTAAATACTGCATATTTCAATTTTACTATAAAAAACAAAGTTGTCTTTGACAGAAAAGGCATAAAACCTTATTTGTTTAATCAACCTCAAGTTGATATAGAGATTTACTGTAAGCATTAAATAAGAAATAATAATAATAATTTGACTTATTTTTAACATTTTAGTGACTGAGACCCTCTATGCTCTGCCCTAGGGAGAAACAAAAAAAAATATTATGTTTCTTCTCATAATACACTAATTGAGTACAAACAAGCTAAATAAAATGGGACTCAGTTCATTGTTAGCAGCTGTGCGGCACTGATGGGTTCACTTCATTTACTCATCTTAAATCTGTAAGAAGCTGAACAAGACAGTCCTCTCGCCCCCTGGTGGAACATTTGGAAATGCAGGTTGTTGTACGTCTGTGTTGACACTTTTGTGTGTGCAGTTGGACCCACTGGCCAAGGCCGTCCTGGAGCAGAGACCCAACCCTAATGCTGTTCGCTCCCTAGAGAAAGTTCTGGAGACGCACTGTAAGTTACACCAGCCTGCATCTTGTCAGTCTTTGTATCCTCTCCGTCTTCTCAACTCCACTGCTTTGATTTCACCCCTTTTCTTAGGTAAGTACTGGCGTTCAGTGCATCGCCAATCACCACTGCTGGGCCTCTCCCATTTAGAGGCCAAGTGCGGAGATTCGGAGGAAGCAGAGGCTGTCAGCGCCATGGCTTCACTATCTGTAGCCAACACAAGCGCTATGGATCACAGGTAACACACCTTCAATGTGGACACAGCAGTGGAGCAAGAACTTGTATTAGGACTGTCAAAAATAACGCCGTAACATTAGTACTTAATTTTTTTCATTATTTAGGATAACATTTTGCCATATATAGTGCATTATAAAAAGCTACACCTCTTTGTTATGACATATAGTACAGGCAAGATGGAGCAAACTGAGGTCTTATGGGTGGATAACAATGATGCAGTCAACAGTTGACAAACAAAATGGGATTTGGAAAGAGTGATTATTCACCCTTTCTTTTGCGAATTTAAAGTTAAGAACGCTGTAATGATGATCCCAACACAGACTGATGCATTTGTTAAAAGCTGTCCCTCAAACAAAATGTAATGGTTTGACTTCAAACAAATTTAAGCATTGATTCAAGTTCTTTAGTGCAGTGGTTCTCAAATGGGGGTACGCGTACCCCTGGGGGCTTGCACGTGCACACATAGGGCCCTATGGGTGCTTGAGCCCCTGCCCTTTTTTGCCTCGTCTTAAAAAGTGCCCTCTGCCTGTGTGTGTATGTTTTGTTTTTGTTTTTTTTCTTTAAACAACATTAATAAATTCCTGTTAGGGATGTAAAAAAAAACAAAAAAACAGCGGCAAAAACTCCACGTTTTCTTGTAATACCGGGTTGTTTGAGCCTGCCGCTTCCGACAGAGAGAGAGAGAGTGGGCGAGCGAGTGAGAGAGAAAAAGGAGAGCCAACTGGGGCCTGAGGAGACGTGACAGTGGAGCAACTTGAACCTGTGAGTTATGGTCTAGTCGCCGTCCACTTATTCAGCATCTAATATGGGTAATATTTCAGAAAAACGCTGTATTATTCTATTATTTAATGTGTCAGCTTCTGTTTTTGCCGGACGTCGGAGCACAGCACATCAACCCCGCACAGAGCAGAGCGGATCGTGCGGGACAGGAAGTAGTGTACAAAATACAAAATGAAACAGCGGGTTAATTTTCAAAATAAAATGCACTGTGTTTACGGCGGATCCCATTTCTCTCACAGTAGAGGTTTAGATATAAAGTTGTATTGCATTTCAGTTGTTTAGTCTGAGCATTAAGTGAGAAAGACCATGAGTTACAACCTGATGGTGTTTTCATCAAGTTAAAGGAAGAAGGACAGATTTTTTTTCCATTTGGGTATTTATTTATTTATTTGTTCAATGTTCAATATTAAAGTGCTTATCTTTAACAATAAATAGCCTAATAATAAACCAGTGTTTTGTTGCTTTTCATGTCTTCCAAGCCTATGATAACGTGAATTAACTCATTCTGACAATAATTTGTTGACACAAAAGAAATGGCAATCACTTTTTCCTACAAAGGACACACAGCTAAGTAGCTAGCTTCCTATTAGCAAATTTAATTTTACATTACTTTCCATATTGTGTAAAGGACCAAAAAAAAAAAATGTCCTGCCCTTTTCTGACTTTGAGCCCCTGCCCCTCTATAATCTTGTGCACGTCCCTGCCTGAGGGTACCTGAAGGGGTATGTGAGATTTTATTTTTAATATTCTAAAAAAAGCAACAATTCCAAAATCCTTTATAAATATATTTATTAAATAATACTTCAAGAAAATATGAATGTAAGTTCATAAACTGTGAAAAGAAATGCAGCAATGCAATATTTAGCGTTGACGGCTAGATTTTTTGTGGACATGTTCCATAATTATTAATGTTAAATATTTCTTTTTTTGTGAAGAAATGTTTAGAATTAAGTTCATGAATCCAGATGGATATCTATTACAATCCCCAAAGAGGGCACTTTAAGTTGATGATTACTTCTATGTGTAGAAATCTTTATTTATAATTGAATCACTTGTTTATTTTTCAACAAGGTTTTAGTTATTTTTATATCTTTTTTTTCCAAATAATTCAAGAAAGACCACTACAAATGAGCAATATTTTGCACTGTTATACAATTTAATAAATCAGAAACTGATGACATAGTGCTGTATTTTACTTCTTTTTGTCAACCAAAAATGCTTTCCTCCGATTAGGGGGTGCTTGAATTACAAAAATGTTCACTGAAAAATGGTTGAGAACCACTGCTTTAGTGCATCTAGATGTACTTGTTAAGTAACTACTACAGTTCATTCAGGCAATTTTTGACAGTCGTACCTCAACTTATGTTCTTAAGCTTTATACCTGCATTATCCTTTCCATCCTTTGTAACTGAGCTACTGTGTGGAACAATTTCCCTTGTGGATCAATAAATGTTGTCGATTGTCGATAATGCCAACTTCATGTGAGCCATTAAATACTATTTTGAGACAAATGATCTACAACCCTATCTTTTTGAGCACAAATATACGCAGGATGAGTTCCAAGTTTTAGGAGCTATGTGCGAAACGGATACAGCTCTAGTGAAAATCTTAAGCATTAGAGATCCGCGGATAGGCAATTATATCATCCGCAACCGCGTCACCAAAGTCGTCATCCACCCGCCGTCCACCCGAACCAACATTTTATCAGAAACGCATCCGCCCGCCACCCGCCCGCTGAAATAAACATCAGAGGTTGGCCACCTTTACCACTCACAGAGCTGTCTCAATCCGTTTCACAGAGTAACGAAGACGATTGGAGCCGCTAACGTTCTCGCGATAATCCAACTGGCGTTCAGCCTGATGACAAGAATAAGGGCGTGCTGTAAAGCCATTGCCTTTGACACCTTCAACAACATGTACACACCGATTGTTAGTCTGGCAACATGTTGTGTGCAGCTTCCGCAATCACTCGTACAAGATTGAAAGGCATACTGGGTGATACAGAGTACACTGATGGTTGTGATATAAACAACTTTAACACTTACTAATATGCGCCACGCTGTGAAGCCACACCAAACAAGATTGACAAACACATTTCGGGAGAACATCCTCACAGTAACACAACATTAACGCAACACAAAAAATACCCAGAATCCTTGGTATCTGTGGCACATCCCTGAATATATTTTACACCCCCCCCACCTTACCAACACACGGGGTGGGGGGTGGTGGCGGGTTTGCTGCTAGCGGGGTGTATAATATAGTCAGGAATTGTCATGGATACAAAGGATTCTGGGTTTTTGGTTTGTTGCGTTTATGTTGTGTTACTGGGAGGATGTTCTCCCGAAATGTGTTTGTCAATCTTGTTTGGTGTGGCTTCACAGCGTGGCGCATATTACTAAGAGTGTTAAAATTGTTTATATCACAACCATTAGTGTACTCTGTGTCACCCAGTATGCCTTGCAGTCGTGTGCGTGTTGCTGCAGAAGCCACACACAACATGATGCTGGACTAACAAGCAGATCGTACATGCTGTAGAGGGCGACAAAGCCAATGGCTTTATAGCACGCCCTAATACTTATTATCTGGGTGACTGCGGGCAGTTATTCTAGAGAATATTAGCGTCTCCTATTGTCTTCTTCGCTTTGTGACACGGGTCTTGAATGGCAAAGAATACCGATCCCAGAACCATGTATATCAAATATTTCCGGATGATTCAACCGCCACCCGCCCGAATCTAATTAAAATAAATTTTTTCGTCATGTCACCCGCCCGACCCGCAGTTTATCCGCGGATGAGACCGCAAACCGCGCATCTCTACTAAGCATCATGTAGCATTATTGGTAAGTGCCAAACAACAAATGCAAACTACGGACATAATAAAACAAGCACGTACTGTACAATGTCTGCTCTCGCTGGGATGCCGATTTATGGAATGTTTATATATTCTTGTTTAGATGAATAAACAATTATAATCCACCCAGATTAAAAAAAATAATAATAAGGAAAGTGTTTGCAAGCTTGCATTTTTTTTGTGTCTTTTTCGTCCTCTCCTGGTTTAAATTGACTGTCAAAGTTTATAAACTTCTCGGTTTATGGCCACAACCTTCTACTATTCAGGTAAGAGACAGGATGTTTAATAGTAAATTAACTTTCACTAGTTTAGAGGCAATGCAGCAGCTTACCGGCTCAATATGTCAACACTGTTGCTGCATAAGCTAGTTAACTCTCTGTGATCACAGCGCGGTTAAAATATAGTTTGTCTGCGTTAGCGCTTATAATGAAAATATCGGTAATACGTGGTTAATATTCACGTCACAAGATGTAAATGGATTATTGTTGGCGGTTGAAGGATAGTTTTACAGGGCTTTATTGGCACACTAGAGTACTCTCATTAGCTGCATTACCTCATACTTGCTGTTTATTACAAATAAGAATGCATTAAAAAAAGAAAAACATGAATTCTTGTCTTGCATAAGGATTGTGAATGATAAGCAAAATTCCCCCCGCTCAAAAAAACAGTTCTCTTTTAAAGCTTAACAATTAGCAAATACACAGCTCTTATCTCAAAATAATAATAAAGGTCAGTTAAGGTTAAAGTTAAAGTACCATACACTAGTTGGGGTAAAATTACCCTCTGCATTTGACTCATCCGCTTGTTCCACCCCCTGGTAGATGAGGGGAGCAGTGAGCAGCAGCGATGGTCGCGCTTAGGAATCATTTTGGTGATTTAACCCCCAAATCCAACACTGTATTTTCCACACAAATAAGAGCAATGGCTGATATGGCCCAATTGAATTGTGTAGGATGAAAGTGTGGCTCTTTTAGTTTGCCTCTTCTTGTTTTAAAACTCTAAATAATGTTCTTAAAATACCTGCATATTTATATTTTACAAACCCTATTTCCATATGAGTGGGGAAATTGTGTTAGATGTAAATATAAACGGAATACAATGATTTGCAAATCCTTTTCAACCCATATTCAATTGAACGCACTACTAGGACAACATATTTGATGTTCAAACTCATAAACTATATATTTTTTTTCAAATATAATTAACTTAGAATTTCATGGCTGCAAGACGTGCCAAAGTAGTTGGGAAAGGGCATGTTCACCACTGTGTTACATCACATTTTTTTTTAACAACACTCAATAAACGTTTGGGAACTGAACCAGATTCTCTGAACCTTTTGATGATATAATGCAGTGGTCCCCAACCACCGGGCCGCGCCCTGGTACCGGGCCGTGGAAGAATTTTTTATAAAAAAAACAAAAAAATATGTTTTTTTTAAAAAAAAATTTATTAAATCAACATAAAAAACACAATATACACTTACAAATAGTGCACCAATCACAAAAAAATCCCTTTTTCATGACAAAGAAGAAAAAAAAAAGGACACCCCCCCCCCGGACCGCGGGACAAATTATTAAGGGTTGACCAGTCCGCGGATACAAAAAGGTTGGGGATCACTGATATAATGGACCGTAGATGTTAAAATCCTTAAATTTCTTGCAATTGCACTTTGAGAAACGTTGTTCTTAAACTGTTTGACTATTTGCTCACGCAGTTGTGGACAAAGGGGTGTACCTCGCCCCATCCTTTCTTGTGAAAGACTGAGCATTTTTTGGGAAGCTGTTTTTATACCCAATCATGGCACCCACCTGTTGCCAAGTAGCCTGCACACCTGTGGAATGTTCTAAATGAGTGTTTGATGAGCATTCCTCAACTTTATCAGTATTTATAGCCGTCAAATTCTAAAGTTAATTATTTTTTGCAAAAAAAAAAAGTTTATCGGTTTGAATTTTTTTATTTCTTTTTCTTTTTATTGACCTCCAGCATCAGACATTTCCATCCACTAAATCATATTCACATACATCACATAGCCATTGTCTTCCCTAAATGTCAAGTGTTTTTTGTTTATATACCCATCATACCACCAACCCTCCCCCAAAAATTAAAAAGAAACAGAGAAAAACAAAAACAAGGTAGTATACATTGATAATAATAATAAACAGAAATAAAATAAGATAAATATATACAGATACTTATATGTATATGCACACATATAGGGAGTAATCTTTTTTTTTTTTTTTTAAACAGTAATTTGAGAGATTTAAGTAAGGCTTATGGGGCATGACATAATTGACGCGATTTTCACAGTATGAAGTAAATTATAATTAATAAAATATTCTCCATTGTATAAGTATTTAGTCAGCCACTGATGGTGCAAGTTCTCCCACTTAAAATGATGACAGAGGTCTGTAATTTTCATCATAGGTACACTTCAACTGTGAGAGACAGAATGTCCAAGAATTCACATTGTAGGAATTTTAAAGAATGTATTTGTAAATTATGGTGAAAAAATAAGTATTTGGTCAACCATTCAAAGCTCTCACTGATGGAAGGAGTCTTTGGCTCAAAATCTCACGATACATGGGCCCATTCATTCTTTCCTTAACACGGATAAAAAATCCTGTCCCCTTAGCAGAAAAACCGCCCCAAAGCATGATGTTTCCACCCCCATGCTTCACAGTAGGTATGGTGTTCTTGGAATGCAACTCAGTATTCTTCTTCCTCCAAACACGACGAGTTGAGTTTATACCAAAAAGTTCTATTTTGGTTTCATCTGACCACATGACATTCTCCCAATCCTCTGCTGTATCATCCATGTATCCATTTTGGTATAAACTCAACTCGTCGTGTTTGGAGGAAGAAGAATACTGAGTTGCATCCCAAGAACATCATACCTACTGTGAAGCATGGGGGTGGAGACATCATACTTTGGGGCTTTTTTTCTGTTAAGAGGACAGGAAGATTGATCCGTGTTAAGGAAAGAATGAATGGGGCCATGTATCGTGAGATTTTGAGCCAAAAACTCCTTCCATCAGTGAGAGCTGTGAATGGTTGACCAAATACTTATTTTCCACAAATAAATTCTTTAAAATTCCTACAATGTGAATTTTTTCACATTCTGTCTCTCACAGTTGAAGTGTACCTATGATGAAAATTACAGACCTCTGTCATCATTTTAAGTGGGAGAACTTGCACAATCTGTGGCTGACTAAGTACTTTCTTGCCCCACTGTATATGTTATATATGTTTATCAATTTGAACATCAAATATGTTGTCTTTGTAGCATATTCAACCGAATATGGGTTGAAAATGATTTGCAAATCATTGTATAACGTTTATATTTACATTTAACACAATTTCCCAACTCGTATGAAAACGGGGTTTGTGTAACGCCGGTTCGGCATCGTGGTATCGGGTTCGATTCCCTCGAGGATGCGTCAAACGAAGAACACAACAAAGGTAAGATCTAACAAATTTATTAACAAAAAGTGAGCTCTGAACAAAAACACTGGAGCTAATAAAAAGGGAAACAAAAGACGCTAGCATGAAAGCTAGGAAATATAAAGAACTAAGATTTGGCACGATGGCACAAAAAATGAAAACAAAGATGATTAGCATGTGAGCTAAAGATGACAACAAAGTGGCTTAGCTAATGAGCTAGCGAGAAAAACATACCTGACGTTACTTGTTGCATGTGAGCAAATTAGAGTCCCAGAAAGAATAAACAGAAGAGGCTGGCTTATAAAGGGAAGGTGATTAGCAGTGAACAGGTGTGCAGGAACCGGGAGTAACAGCTGAAACTAATAAGTAACCATGGTGATGGACTAAACGGGAAATAAACGGATCAGACGGAGAATGAGAACAAAGATGGAAAAATAAACAATAATATTTGAAGATCCGAGTCACGGATCGCAACAGTTTGTATTATTTTATTTTGGTTAGTACAATACGGGCTTCACGGTGGCAGAGGGGTTAGTGCGTCTGGCTCACAATACGAAGGTCCTGCAGTCCTGGGTTCAAATCCAGGCTCGGGATCTTTCTGTGTGGAGTTTGCATGTTCTCCCCGTGAATGCGTGGGTTCCCTCCGGGTACTCCGGCTTCCTCCCACTTCCAAAGACATGCACCTGGGGATAGGTTGATTGGCAACACTAAATTGGCCCTAGTGTGTGAATGTGAGTGTGAATGTTGTCTGTCTATCTGTGTTGGCCCTGCGATGAGGTGGCGACTTGTCCAGGGTGTACCCCGCCTTCCGCCCGATTGTAGCTGAGATAGGCGCCAGCGCCCCCCGCGACCCCAAAAGGGAATAAGCGGTAGAAATGGATGGATGGATGGATAGTACAATACATTGACAAATGGCATATTTCTGGCACGGTTGGAAATGATGATTATTCATGGTTAATTAATTCATACTCTTTGTTGATCTGATTAAAAAATGTCAATGTGTTTTTTTTCGCCCCCGTCATCAGAGAGGAGGAGGAACCAATGGAAGAGGAGGAACCACTGTAACCGGCGGGAAACACAACGGTGTCAGCATTGACCTCTCCGGAGAAGACCTCTCTGAGAGTCTCGACTGATCCCCTCATTTAGTCCCTCCGACCTCGCGCACCACCTTGATTGGCGGAGGCAGAGGGGGTGGGCTCAGCCTCAAGAGTAGGGAGCCAATCAGGAGACCGAGGGCCGGACTACGGGGGTAAAAAAAAAATAACAAAAACATTGTTGCTTCACAGTCCTCGTGAGGAGACTTTTTTTTTTTTTTTTCTGTCAGTCTTTGCGCCCAACGTTGGCCTAGAGCGGCAGAAAGTTGTTTGGGGTTCGAAGCGAGGTCGGGCTAAGGTTCTCTGTGGAAACCTAATGGTGCTTCACACAGCTGCCCTATGACGCCACACTGTCCGAACACCAGGGTCCGCGCACATCCCTGCTGTCAATCACAGCTCGGCGGGGGGGTATTCTTTTCTCAACGACTCCCCCGCCCCCCCGCCCCAAATAATTTACAATACGCGTTCACTGTGGACTTTTCAGTCGGGGCCGCGCCGACTCGTACAAAGACTCGTTCGGGTCAGAGGTTCTGAGAGGAGTGCCTTGGTGAGGGTCCGCCGGATTTCACGATTGTTCAGGAAAAGTTTGCCTTAAGATTTTCTTCTCCGGGAGGGACGAGAGCGAGGGACGACAAAGCAAACAATCTCTCAGCATGTTTACTCGGAACGTGGCTGCCACCGCCTCTCTTGAAGAGTCGTTTTACTTTTTTCCGGATGGATCTATTTTTCTGCGGGGATGGACGCGTTCGGTAAAGGTAGTTGCCAGCTTCAGTGGAAACACCCGTAGTTCAATTAGCAACTGGTCTTAGCCTTATGTAGCTTCCCTTTAATCGATGGCCGTGTAGTAGTCACGGAAGGAGACGCCCCCATTGGGAATGTGACGCAAAGAAAGCCAAAGCATGAATCTGCATCCAACAAATATTTTACGGCACACGAGGAAAAGGCGGAATCGAACAGACTCACGTTACTGTGCTGGCAACTACCTACTTACTCCGAAAATCCAGTCTTGTATATAAAATTGAGTATATTTTGTGAGGCGCCACGGCGTCTTCATATCGATTTTTCCAAGTGTCCACTTTCTTTTCAAACTTTTTTTTTTCCCATTCATCATAGATTTGTTACTGGGTTTTTTTTTTTCATCCGATTTCTGGATAGTTACAGGGCTGTCACAGGATTCTTGTATTTATCAAAAGTAAAGAGCGCCTTTCTTTCTTTGTACGGCTCTCCATCGATTGTGTATTTATAATGTACTGTTTATAGAAGATTTGTATATGGAAATTTATATATGTACTCTCAACTAATGACAGCTATGATATTGTGAACGGAACACGGTATGGTGTTACTCCATGGACTTAAACAAACAAAAACAACAAGAAGCAGCATATTTAGCTCCTCATCGACTGCACTGTTTGGATATAAAGTCATCACACGGCTCTGCTACGGACTTTTTTTCCCCCCCTCACTCTGTTGCCGGAGTGGTAATCTTTCCTCTCGCGCAATGACGACGTGCACTTAACCCTTACGTTGGCGACCTCGCCGCAAGCGGGTCCAAAGGCCGTTTTTATGTAGCGAGCCGTTCGATTATGTTGCTTCAGAAAGGATCTGACATCAGTGGAAGGTTGGTTTCTTGGCAGGAATCATTAAGGCGTCGAAAACCTGCGATAATCCACGTATTGCAAGACAATTTGTTTACACTACCTGTGTCAGAAGAGGAGGTTCCCTGCTTTAGTTACTTGGGGTTAAATATCTATCATGTGCGACTACAGTGGGGCAAAAAAGTATTTAGTCAGCCACCGATTGTGCAAGTTCTCCCACTTAAAATGAAGACAGAGGTCTGTAATTTTCATCATAGGTACACTTCAACTGTGAGAGACAGAATATGAAAAAATTCACATTGTAGTAATTTTAAGGAATTTATTTGTGGAAAATAAGTATTTGGTCAACCATTCAAAGCTCTCACTGATGGAAGGTTTTAGCTCAAAATCTCACGATACATGGCCCCATTCATTCTTTCCTTAACACGGATCAATCGTCCTGTCCCCTTAGCAGAAAAACAGCCCCAAAGCATGATGTTTCCACCCCCATGCTTCACAGTAGGTGTGGTGTTCTTGGGATGCAACTCAGTATTCTTCTTCCTCCAAACACGACGAGTTGAGTTTATACCGAAATGGATACATGGATGATACAGCAGAGGCTTGGGAGAATGTCGTGGTCGGATGAAACCAAAATAGAACTTTTTGGTATAAACTCAACTCGGGTGGATGTCATATATTAAGATATAGGTCTAAGTGAGACCTACATAGAGGTTTTTGTTTCATGTCTCTCCGGCATTCCTACCGGAGGTTACAAGCAGTTTTGTCTGTGTTTTCTTCCTAGGAGCAGTTTTTTCTGTTTTATTCCAAAATTGCGCTACAGCGCAATTTTGAGTTTTGGGTTTTGTTTTTTGTCACCGATTCTGTTCATAACTTTTATGGACAGAATTTCTAGGCGCAGTCAAGGCGTTGAGGGGTTCCGGTTTGGTGACCGCAGGATTAGGTCTCTGCTTTTTGCAGATGATGTGGTCCTGATGGCTTCATCTGACCGGGATCTTCAGCTCTCACTGGATCGGTTCGCAGCCGAGTGTGAAGCGACCGGAATGAGATTCAGCACCTCCAAGTCCGAATCCATGGTTCTCGCCCGGAAAAGGGTGGAGTGCCATCTCCGGGTTGGGGAGGAGACCCTGCCCCAAGTGGAGGAGTTCAAGTACCTAGGAGTCTTGTTCACGAGTGAGGGAAGAGTGGATCGTGAGATCGACAGGCGGATCGGTGCGGCGTCTTCAGTAATGCGGACGTTGTACCGATCCGTTGTGGTGAAGAAAGAGCTGAGCCGGAAGGCAAAGCTCTCAATTTACCGGTCGATCTACGTTCCCACCCTCACCTATGGTCATGAGCTTTGGGTCATGACCGAAAGGATAAGATCACGGGTACAAGCGGTCGAAATGAGTTTCCTCCGCCGTGTGGCGGGGCTCTCCCTTAGAGATAGGGTGAGAAGCTCTGTCATCCGGGAGGAACTCAAAGTAAAGCCGCTGCTCCTCCACATCGAGAGGAGCCAGATGAGGTGGTTCGAACGCCCTAAACGCCTCCCTAGGGAGGTGTTTAGGGCACGTCCAACCGGTAGGAGGCCACGGGGAAGACCCAGGACACGTTGGGAAGACTATGTCTCCCGGCTGGCCTGGGAACGCCTCAGGATCCCCCGGGAAGAGCTAGACAAAGTGGCTGGGGAGAGGGAAGTCTGGGTTTCCCTGGTTAGGCTGCTGCCCCTGCGACCCGACCTCGGATAAGCGGAAGAAGATGGATGGATGGATGGATGGATGGATGGATGGATGGATGGATGGATGGGTTTGTTTTTCTATTAAATCGCAATTTTCGGCGGTCCTGATGTGTGTCAAGTTTGGTGGGTTTTGAAGCATTTGAAGGGGGTCAAATTACAGCTCAAGAGGCAAAAATTGCATTTTTTGCAAAAGTTTTGCTTTGAATGGGTTTTTGCAAAATCTTGGTTGATTTTTGCCCTAGAAGGTAAAATTATGAAATGTAGGTCTAAGTCAGTCCTACATAGAGGTTTTTGTTTCATGTCTCTACGACATTGCTAACGGAAGTTACAAGCAGTCTGTTTATTTTTTTTTTTCTTCCTAGGGGGCGCTAGAATGCAATTTTGATTTTTGGGGTTTTGGTTGCTTAATAAGTTGGGAAAGTTTGTGTGTCAAATTTGGTGAGTTTTGAAGCATGTTAAGGGGGTCAAATTAGGGTGCGATGGTGCGGAATAATAATAAAGAAAGAATAATAATAGGGACGGCGTGGCGCAGTGGGAGAGTGGCCGTGCGCAACCCGAGTGTCCCTGGTTCAATCCCCACCTAGTACCAACCTCGTCACGTCCGTTGTGTCCTGAGCAAGAAACTTCACCCTTGCTCCTGATGGGTGCTGGTTGGCGCCTTGCATGGCAGCTCCCTCCATCAGTGTGTGAATGGGTAAATGTGGAAGTAGTGTCAAAGCGCTTTGAGTACCTTGAAGGTAGAAAAGCTCTATACAAGTACAACCCATTTATCATTTAATAATAAAACCTTACAGATTCAATAGGGTCCTTTGGCCCATTGCTAGTCCTTTTGCATCATGCTTTGGGGCTGTTTTTCTGCTAAGGGGACAGGACGATTGAGCCGTGTTAGGAAAAGAATGAATGGGGCCATGTATCGTGAGATTTTGAGCCAAAACCTTCCATCCGTGAGAGCTTTGAATGGTTGTTTTCCACAAATAAATTCTTTAAGATTCCTACAATGTGAATTTTTTCCCATTCTGTCTCTCACAGTTGAAGTGTACCTATGATGAAAATGACAGACCTCTGTCGTCATTTTAAGTGGGAGAACTTGCACAACCGGTGGCTGACTAAATACTTTTTTGCCCCCGCTGTAAATATCATTTTTGCCCCCAACGTCATATCCACTAACACCTCGTGACGACCATCACGCTTATTCTAAGTTGTCTTTTTATAAACTTGTAAAATGTACTCCTTTTTCTTTTTTTTTTAACAAAACATCTAGCGAAAACATTCCATTTGATTAATTTGGCTTTATAAAAAAAAAAAAAAAAGAATCAGGTTATATTATTGTTTTGTAGACATTCAATATCGCTTTTTTTTAAATGTTTTATTTTAATGCCTGCTCGCACCAACTTTTAACTCTCTGCATGGTTTGTGAGTCAGCATGCTTGTCTGTGTAATAAAAATGTACTTGCACAACAGAGGAAGAAGAAAACAAAACAAAAACAAAAAAACCTCCTTGTAGTATTGCAGGATGGGTTTTTTTTTCTTCCTATCCAGCGTGCAAACATTTGAAAAGACTTTGTCCCCAATGGCTCCGCTTGGGAACACTTGGTTTCGGTTTTTCTTGTTTCTGACAAGTGATTTTAGCACTTAGACTATGGATGGACTGTGTTTGCTCTGCCAAACCTCTGCTACGTTCATAAAAGACTCTCCCAAAGAATGTTCCTCTTTCAAAGATGTTTCAAACAGGCACTGTTAACGCTGGAGAAATGCTGCGCTTTTAATGGAGAAAAGGTTTGGAGGAGGACATTTGATTGTCACACCCACCTTGGCCAGTCCTACAAATAACCACTGTGGCTCCAGAGCAATCCTAGGTTTACATGTACATGAAAAATACGTTTTTTGTTTTTTTTTGTTTTTTTGTTCATGCCGTCTGTCTCTAACAATGAAAAATGTTATTTCTTGGGGACCTACGCTTTGGAAGTTTCATCTCTGACATCTATAAAATATATTTCTGAAAAATACAAGGGTTTTTTTTGTTTTCTTTCTGTTCTCTGGGTGGAAAATTAGCTTTTTTTTTCTCCCTGAGGACTTGTGACTTCTTCAGTCGTTGAATACGATTATCTGGCTGACCCGAATCCTGAGAAGCAGCGTCTTTTGCAAAGTCTGTAACTCTAAAGCAGGGGTCTCAAACTCAATTTAACTGGGGGCCACTGGATGTAGAAACTGGGTGAGGCTGGGCCGCGAGAAAAGATTTCTTTAAAAAAATCTAACATGCACTTTTTAATGAATTCAGGCCTTCCCGTCCTAGCAACATACAGGTGCTGGTCATGTTATTGGAATATCATGAAAAAGTTGATTTATTTCATTAATTCCAATTAGAAAAGTCAAACTTGTAGAATGTATACATTCATTCCAAACAGACTGATACATTTCAAGTGTTTTTTTGCCAAAAATGAGATGATTATAGCTGAAAACCAATGAAAACCCTAAATTCAACATCTCAGAAAATTAGAATATGGTGAAAAGGTCAGGTAATGAAGACATCTGGTGCCACACTCTAATTAGTTAACTAACTCAAAACACCTGGAAAAGCCTTTAAATGGTCTCTCGTTTTGATTCTGTATGACACACAATCATGGGGAAGACTGCTGACTTGACAACTGTCCAAAAGATGACCGTTGATACTTTAAAGAAGGAGGGCAAGACACAAAAGGTCATTGCCAAAGAGGTTGGATGTTCCCAGAGCTCTGTGTCCAAGCACATTAATAGAGAGGCGAAGGGAAGACAAAGATGTGGTAGAAAAAAAGTGTACAAGCAAGAGGGATAACCGCGCCCTGGAGAGGATTGTCAAACAAAACCGATTCAAAAATGTGGGGGAGATCCACAAAGAGTGGACTGCAGCTGGAGTCAGTGCTTCAAGAACCACCACGCACCGACGTATGCAAGATATGGGCTTCAGCTGTCGCATTCCTTGTGTAAAGCCACTCTTGAATAAGAGACAACGTCAAAAGGACTGGACTGCTGCTGAGTGGTCCAAAGTTATGTTTTCAGATGAAAGTAAATTGTGTATCTCCTTTGGAAATCAAGGTCCCAGAGTCTGGAGGAAGACAGGAGAGGCACAGAATCCACGTTGCCTGAAGTCCAGTGTATAATTTCCACAATCGGTAATGGTCTAGGATGCCATGTCATCTGCTGGTGTTGGTCCACTGTGTTTCCTGAGGTCTAGGGTCAATGCAGCAGTCTACCAGGAAGTTTTAGAACACTTTATGCTGCCTGCCGCGGACCAATTTTATGGAGGTGAAAATTTCATTTTCCAACATGACTTGGCACCTGCACACAGTGCCAAATCTACCAGTACCTGGTTTAAGGACCATGGTATCCCTGTTCTTGATTGGCCTGCAAACTCACCTGACCTTAACCCCATAGAAAACCTGCGGGGCATTGTGAAGCGGAAGATGCGAGATGCCAGACCCAACAATGCTGAAGAGCTGAAAGCCACTATTAAAGCACCCGGACAACAATATTAAGGGCGTGCCGTGATTTCACTGCCTTTGGTGTCCTCTACAACCTGCCGTCTCGTCCACTTTTCCACCATACAAACAATGTGCCTGCTCAGTCGCATTATATATGAAGCTTCTGCAGACCCACGGAAGTGACTGCAAGACATACTTGATCGACAGCCATACAGGTCACACTGAGGGTGGCCGTATAAACAACTTTATCACTGTTACAAATACGCGCCAGACTGTGAACCCACACCAAGGCTGTACTTCCTCAGGAGACTGCACTCCTTCAACATTTGTAGAAAACTCCGGTGGATGTACTACCAGTCTGTGGTTGCCAGTGTTCTGTTCTACATGGTAGTGTGCTGGGGGAGGCAGTACATCTAAGAAGGACAGCTCCAGACTTGAGAAACTGATCAGGCGGGCCGGTTCTACAATGGGAATGAAACTGGACTCACTGGTGACGGTGGCAGAGAAGAGGACTGTGGACAAACTAGTGAGCATGCTGGATGATGCCAGTCACCCTCTGCATAGTGTTATCAGTAGCCAGAGGAGCCTGTTCAGTGCTAGACTGCTTCATCCCAAGTGCAGGACTAATAGACTCAAAAACTCCTTTGTCCCACACGCCATTGGACTGTAGAACTCCTCTCTGGGGCGGGGGACGGAGGGTATTAGGATGACAGGGGATGCAAAACAATAACAGTGCAATACGTTTTCATAACATGGTCACTACTGCCTACTTTCTCTTGTTATATTCTTATTTTACTGTTATAATTTTATTCCCATTGTTGATTTTTATTTTTTATTCTTATTGTAATATTTCTCTATTTTGTTTCCATTTAAACCCCCATTATTTACTTTTTACTTTTTTTTAAATTGATCTCAACTCTGTACTCTGCTGCTGGAATTTAAATTTTCCTGAAGGAATCAATAAAGTACTGTCTATCTATCTATCTATCTGTCTATCTATCTATCTATCTATCTATCTATCTATCTATCTATCTATCAAACAAGATTGACAAACACATTTTGGGAGAACATCCGCACCGTAACACAACATAAACACAACAGAACAAATACCCAGAATCCAGTGCATCCCTAACTCTTCCGGGCTACAATAGGGGGCGGGGTTGGAGGGAGTGTATATTGTGGCCCCGAAGAGTTAGAGCTGCATGGGATTCTGGGTATTTGTTCTGTTGTGTTAAGGTGCGGATGTTCTCCCAAAATGTGTTTGTCATTCTTGTTTGGTGTGGGTTCACAGTGTGGCGCATATTTGTAACAGTGATAAAGTTGTTTATACCGCCACCCTCAGTGTGACCTGTATGGCTGTTGATCAACTATGTCTTGCAGTCGCTTACCATGTCTACTGAAGCCAAATACAACATATAGCTAGGCTGCCACGCAGTTTGTACAAATTTTAAAGGACGCTAAAGGCAGTGCTTACGCAGTGTCCCCTTAATATTGTTGCTTGGGTTGAAATTAGGGAGATTTAATATCCCTGGAGGGGCACCAAAAATTGGGAGTTCCCCGGAAAAATCGAAGGCATTAAAGTAAGAAGCTGCTTTAGAGCATGATTACATAATCAATTATCGAAAAGTGCATGTGGGGGCAGATTGAATGACCAGATTCTTGAAAGAAATATGAAGGACTACTCGCTCCCTGGCACATGACGGTGACAGGGTTGGACACATGAGTGGGATAAAAAACCTCAGCTGACTTCCACTCACTAAGTGGAAAATCATGTTATGGACTCAAGGAGCACAAATCAGGTGACCGACTCTTCAAATGACAAGTGAGGCGAAAATGGCCTGCAAAGCAAAAACATACAAAATCTTTATGTAGGAAAAAAAATTGATGATTATGATGCCCACTTCCTTCCAGAATACAATAAGGCAGGGGTCACCAACGCGGTGCCCGCGGGCACCAGGTCGCCCATAAGGACCAGATGAATCGCCCGCTAAAAATAGCTCAAATAGCAGCACTTACCAGTGAGCTGCCTCTATTTTTTAAATTTTATTTATTTACTAGCAAGCTGGTCTCGCTTTTCTCAACATTTTGAATTCTAAGAGAGACAAAACTCAAATAGAATTTGAAAATCCAAGAAAATATTTTAAAGACTTGGTCTTCACTTGTTTAAATAAATTCATTTATTTTTTTACTTTGCTTCTTATGACTTTCAGAAAGATAATTTTAAAGAAAAAATACAACCTTAAAAATGATTTTAGGATTTTTAAACACATATACCTTTTTATCTTTTAAATTCCTTCTTCTTCTTTCCTGACAATTTAAATCAATGTTCAAGTACATTTTTTATTTTTTTTATTGTAAAGAATAATGAATACATTTTAATTTAATTCTTCATTTTAGCTTCTGTTTTTTCGACGACGAATATTTGTGAAATATTTCTTCAAATTTATGATTAAAATTAGAAAAAAAATCTGGCAAATCTAGAAAAGCTTTAAAATCAAATTTAAATCTTATTTCGAAGTCTTTTGAATTTATTTTAAAATTTTTGTTCTGGAAAATCTAGAAGAAACAATGATTTGTCTTTGTTAGAAATATAGCTTGGTCCAATTTGTTATATATTCTAACAAAGTGCAGATTGGATTTTAACCTATTTAAAACATGTCATCAAAATTCTAAAATTAATCTTAATCAGGAAAAATTACTAATGATGTTCCATAAATGCTTTTTAAAATTTTTTCAAAAAGATTCGAATTAGCTAGTTTTTCTTTTCTTCTTTTCGGTTGAATTTTGAATTTTAAAAAGTCGAAATTGAAGATAAAATATGTTTCAAAATTTAATTTTAATTTTTTTCCTGTTTTCTCCTCTTTTAAACCGTTCAATTGTTTCTTCATCATTTTTTCTCTACAAAATATCTTCCGTAAAATGAAAAAAAATGTACAACGGAATGGCAGACAGAAATACCCTTTTTTTTTTTAAATATATAGATTTATTTATTAAAGGCAAATTGAGCAAATTTGTGACAATTTTGTTTAAGTGTGTATCAAACTGGTAGCCCTTCACAATAATCAGTACCCAAGAGGTAGCTCTTGGTTTCAGGTTGGTGACCCCTGCAATAAGGTAATTCTACAAATGTTGCTATCTGTCTAAAACTAATAGCAACTACATGGCCAGAATTGCCAATACAACACTGCCTCAGTTTGGCACATTCAACATTTTGTATGATTTTGTTTTTCCAAAAATGTTCGCCAAAACTATTTACCTTCTTTTAACTTCTCTTGCTTTATTTTTACCTTACATTCCTCTACCTTCTATTTAGCTGGTTTTACGTTCTATTAACATTTTATTACTTTCTCTAAACCCTTCATTTACCTTATTTAACTTTTTTTTACATTTAACCTTGAATTAACTTATTTTACCTTTGATTTACATTTGTACATATTCTATTTTTTATTGAACTTGAGCGACCCGGAAGGGAATAAGCAGTAGAACATGGATTGATATTTAATTTATTGTACCTTCTTCCATCCATCCATCCATCCATTTTCTACCGCTTGTCCTATTACCTTTTTTTTTTTTTACCTTTTATTTAACTATTTTAACCATTTATTTACTTTTTACCATCGTTCACCCCTTCTGTTTAACTTCCTTTACATTTTTTTCATGCAAATTTTACAACATATGGGATCTCCGCCGAGGATGTTGTTGTGGCTTGTGCAGCCCTTTGAGATATTCGTGATTTTACCATGAATTGATTAACGTGGCCCCTGACTTAAACAAGTTGAAAAACTTATTCGGGTGTTACCATTAAGTGGTCAATTGTATGGAATATGTACTGTACAGCTTTTGGAACAACATATGCTGCCATCTAAGCGCCGTCTTTTTCATGGACGCCCCTGCTTATTTCAGCAAGACAACGCCAAGCCACATTCAGCCCGTGTTACAACAGCGTGGCTTCGTAAAAAAAGAGCGCTGGTAACTTTCCTGGCCCGCCTACAGTCCAGACCTGTCTCCCATCCAAAATGTGTGGCGGATTATGAAGCGTAAAATACGATAGCGGAGACCCCGGACTGTTGAACAACTGAAGCTCGACAGCAGGGGTGTCAAACTCAATTTGGGGCGGCATAGCTCGGTTGGTAGAGTGGCCGTGCCAGCAACTTGAGGGTTGCAGGTTCGATTCCCGCTTGTGCCATCCTAGTTACTACCGTTGTGTCCTTGGGCAAGACTCTTTACCCACCTGCTCCCAGTGCCACCCACACTGGTTTAAATGTAACTTAGATATTGGGTTTCACTATGTAAAGTGCTTTGAGTCACTTGAGAAAAGCGCTATATAAATATAATTCACTTCACTTCACAATTTACCTGGGGGCCACTGGATGCAGAAACTGGGTGAGGCTGGGCCGCAAGAAAATATTTCTTAAAATATCTAACATGCACTTTTTAATGAATTCCCGCCTTAACAACATACTTGCCAACCCTCACGCTTTTTCCGCGAGACTCCCGAATTTCAGTGCACCTCCCGACAATCTACCGGTGCAACCATTCTCCCGAATTTGTCCCCATTATTGAGGGGGTGCCATGACTGCACTGCCTTTAATGTCCTCTACAACAGTGGTTCTCAACCTTTTTTCAGTGATATACCCCCTGTAATCAATTTTTTTTATTCAAGTACCCCCTAATCAGAGTTGGGAGGCGCGGTTTGGTGGTAGCTCGGAAGAGTCAGGGCTGCATGGGATTCTGGGTATTTGCTTTGTTGTGTTTATGTTGTGTTGCAGTGCGGATGTTCTCCCGAAATGTGTTTGTCATCCTTGTTTGGTGTGGGTTCACAGTGTGGCGCATATTTGTAACAGTGATAAACTTGTTTATACGGCCACCGTCAGTGTGACCTGTGAGTATGCCTTGCAGTCACTGACAGAACCTTACAGAACATGTAGCTGAGACTGTATGCTGTATGTTTGATGAAAAGGTAGATGCTATGACTTGTGTTCATATAAAGCCAAATACAGAAAGGTCTGGAATGGACCCCTGTTAGTACAAGTTGAAGAGGGCGTCAAAGGCAGTGTCAACACGGCACCCATTGAACATTGTTGTTTGGGCGAAAACTGACGGATGTTCGCAGGAATGATTACCCTTGAATGATTGCCTTGAAATTCCGGTGTCTCCCGGAAAACTCGGGAGGGTTGGTAAATATAGCAAATATGACGCTGTCAAGCGCCATTCATATAAAACTTGCGGGCCACACTAACACTAACATATCGAGGTGCGTGCCGCGTGTCTGAGATCCCTACTCTACATAAAACATGAATGGAAAATAATTCCACTTTCAAAGCTTCAACAATTAGTTTCCTCAGTTCCCAAACGTTTATTGAGTGTTGTTAAAAGAAAAAGTGATGTAACACAGTGGTGAACATGCCCTTTCCCAACTACTTTGGCACGTGTTGCAGCCATGAAATTCTAAGTTAATTATTAATTATTTGCAAAAACAAAATAAAGTTTGAACATCTTGTCTTTTTTGTAGTGCATTCAATTGAATATGGGTTGGAAAAGGATTTGCAAATCATTGTATTCCGTTTATATTTACATCTAACACAATTTCCCAACTCATATGGAAACGGGGTTTGTAAAAGCGTTCCCCAATTTTATGTTCAATTGTGTGAGTCAGTCAGTGCACTCAAAAGGGCCAACAACTCCAGTTTGTTAAGATTAAATCAACGTATTCCCTGAGTTTGCAAGTGATATAAGAATACCAACAACAATATGGACAAAAAACAACAAAATAACAAGCAGCGCTGGTCGGGCCCGCTTTGGCTGCTGCCCCCGCGACTCAAGCCCTCGTCTAAGGCAGACCTACATAGAGGTTTTTGTTTCATTTCTCTACGACCTTCCTAACAGAAGTTACAAGCAGTTTTGTCCGTGTTTTTTCCTAGGGGGCGCTACAGCACAATTTTGATTTTTGGGGTTTGGTTTTTTATTAGATGGCAATTTTTGCCAGTCCTGATGTGTGTGTAAAATTTGGTGAGTTTTGAAGCATGTTAAGGGGGTCAAATTACAGCTTGACGTTTCTGGATGTTGTTGATAAATGGCTTTTGATTTGCATAGTAGAGCTTTAACTTGCACTTAGAAGCAATTTAAGAGACAAAAATGTTGCTTTGAATGGGTTTTTGCTAAATTTTTGTTGATTTTTACCCTAGAAGGTAAAATTATGAGAGTTTTGAAGTTTTGAGTTTTGAAGCATGTTAAGGGAGTCAAATTACAGCTCAAAGAGACAAAAATTTTGCTTTGAATGGGTTTTTGCAAAATTTTTGTTGATTTTTGCCCTAGAAGGTAAAATTATGAAATGTAGGTCTAAGTCAGCCCTACATAGAGGTTTTTGTTTCATGTCTCTACGACATTGCTAACGGAAATTACAAGCAGTCTGGTTTTTGTTTTTTTTCTTCCTAGGGGGCGCTAGAGTGCAATTTTGATTTTTGGGGTTTTGGTTGCTTAATAAGTTGGGAAGGTTTGTGTGTCAAATTTGGTGAGTTTTGAAGCATGTTAAGGGGGTCAAATTACCGCTCAAAGAGACAAAATGTTTGCTTTGAATGGGTTTTTGCAAAATTTTTGTTGATTTTTACCCTAGAAGATAAAATTATGAAATGTAGGTCTAAGTCAGCCTTACATAGAGGTTTTTGTTTCATGTCTCTACGACATTGCTAACGGAAGTTACAAGCAGTCTGTTTATTTTTTTCTTCCTAGGGGGCGCTAGAGCGCAATTTTAATTTTTTGGGGTTTTGGTTGCTTAATAAGTTGGGAAGGTTTGTGTGTTAAATTTGGTGAGTTTTGAAGCATGTTAAGGGGGGCAAATTACAGCTCAAAGAGACAAAAATTTTGCTTTGAATGGGTTTTTGCAAAATTTTTGTTGATTTTTACCCTAGAAGGTAAAATTATGAGAGTTTTGAAGTTTTGAGTTTTGAAGCATGTTAAGGGAGTCAAATTACAGCTCAAAGAGACAAAAATGTTGCTTTGAATGGGTTTTTGCAAAATTTTTGTTGATTTTTACCCTAGAAGGTAAAATTATGAAATGTAGGTCTAAGTCAGCTCTACATAGAGGTTTTTGTTTCATGTCTCTACGACATCGCTAACGGAAGTTACAAGCAGTCTGTTTATTTTTTTCTTCCTAGGGGCGCTAGAGTGCAATTTTGATTTTTGGGGTTTTGGTTGCTTAATAAGTTGGGAAAGTTTGCGTGTCAAATTTGGTGAGTTTTGAAGCATTTTAAGGGGGTCAAATTACAGCTCTAAGAGACAAAAATTTCGCTTTGAATAGGTTTTTGCAAAATTTTTGTTGATTTTTGCCCTAGAAGGTAAAATTATGAAATGTAGGTCTAAGTCAGCCCTACATAGAGGTTTTTGTTTCATGTCTCTACGACATTGCTAACGGAAGTTACAAGCAGTCTGTTTATTTTTTTTCTTCCTAGGGGGCGCTAGAGTGTAATTTTAATTTTTGGGGGTTTTGGTTGCTTAATAAGTTGGGAAGGTTTGTGTGTCAAATTTGGTGAGTTTTGAAGCATGTTAAGGGGGTCAAATTACCGCTCAAAGAGACAAAAATTTTGCTTTGAATGGATTTTTGCAAAATTTTTGTTGATTTTTACCCTAGAAGTTAAAATTATGAAATGTAGGTCTAAGTCAGCCCTACATAGGGGTTTTTGTTTCATGTCTCTACGACATTGCTAACGGAAATTACAAGCAGTCTGTTTATTTTTTTCTTCCTAGGGGGCGCTAGCGCGCAATTTTAATTTTGGGGGGTTTTCGTTGCTTAATAAGTTGGGAAAGTTTGTGTGTCAAATTTGGTGAGTTTTGAAGCATGTTAAGGGGGTCAAATTACAGCTCAAACAGACAAAAATTTTGCTTTGAATGGGTTTTTGCAAAATTTTTGTTGATTTTTACCCTAGAAGGTAAAATTATGAAATGTAGGTCTAAGTCAGTCCTACATAGAGGTTTTTGTTTCATGTCTCTACGACATTGCTAACGGAAGTTACAAGCAGTCTGTTTATTTTTTTTTTCTTCCTAGGGGGCGCTAGAGTGCAATTTTGATTTTTGGGGTTTTGGTTGCTTAATAAGTTGGGAAGGTTTGTGTGTCAAATTTGGTGAGTTTTGAAGCATTTTAAGGGGGTCAAATTACAGCTCAAAGAGACAAACATTTTGCTTTGAATGGGTTTTTGCAAAATTGTTGTTGATTGTTGCCCTAGAAGGTAAAATTATGAAATGTAGGTCTAAGTCAGCCCTACATAGAGGTTTTTGTTTCATGTCTCTACGACATTGCTAACGGAAGTTACAAGCAGTCTGTTTATTTTTTTCTTCCTAGGGGGCGCTAGAGTGCAATTTTGATTTTTGGGGTTTTGGTTGCTTAATAAGTTGGGAAGGTTTGTGTGTCAAATTTGGTGAGTTTTGAAGCATTTTAAGGGGGTCAAATTACAGCTCAAAGAGACAAAAATTTTGCTTTGAATGGGTTTTTGCAAAATTTTTGTTGATTTTTACCCTAGAAGGTAAAATGATGAAATGTAGGTCTAAGTCAGCCCTACATAGAGGTTTTTGTTTCATGTCATTACGACATTGCTAACGGAAGTTATGAGTAGCCTGTTTATTTTTTTTCTTCCTAGGGGGCGCTAGAGTGCAATTTTCATTTTTGGGGGGTTTTGGTTGTTTAATAAGTTGGGAAAGTTTGTGTGTCATATTTGGTGAGTTTTGAAGCATGTTAAGGTGGTCAAATTACAGCTCAAAGAGACAAACATTTTGCTTTTTAAGGGAGTTTTTGCAAAAGTTTTGTTGATTTTTGCCCTAGAAAGTAAAATTATGAAATGTAGGTCTAAGTCAGTCCTACATAGAGGTTTTTGTTTCATGTTTCTATGAGATTGCTAACGGAAGTTACAAGTAGTCTGTTTATTTTTTTTCTTCCTAGGGGGCGCTAGAGTGCAATTTTGATTTTTGGGGTTTTGGTTGCTTAATAAGTTGGGAAGGTTTGTGTGTCAAATTTGGTGGGTTTTGAAGCATGTTAAGGGGATCAACTTACCGCTCAAAGAGACAAACATTTTGCTTTGAATGGGTTTTTGCAAAATTTTTGTTGATTTTTGCCCTAGAAGGTAAAATTATGAAATGTAGGTCTAAGTCAGTCCTACAGAGAGGTTTTTGTTTCATGTCTCTACGACATTGCTAACGGAAGTTACAAGTAGTCTGTTTTTTTTTTTCTTCCTAGGGGGCACTAGAGTGCAATTTTGATTTTTGGGGTTTTGGTTGCGTATTAAGTTGGGAAGGTTTGTGTGTCAAATTTGGTGAGTTTTGAAGCATGTTAAGGGGGTCAAATTACAGCTCAAAGAGACAAACATTTTGCTTTGACTGGGTTTTTGCAAAATTTGTGTTGATTTTTACCCTAGAAGGTAAAATTATGAGAGTTTTGAAGTTTTGAGTTTTGAAGCATGTTAAGGGAGATAAATTACAGCTCAAAGAGACAAAAAATTTGCTTAGAATGGGTTTTTGCAAAAATTTTGGTTGATTTTTGCCCTAGAAGGTAAAATTATGAAATGTAGGTCTAAGTCAGCCCTACATAGAGGTTTTTGTTTCATGTCTCTACGACATTGCTAACGGAAGTTATGAGCAGTCTGTTTATTTTTTTTTCTTCCTAGGGGGCGCTAGAGTGCAATTTTCATTTTTGGGGGGTTTTGGTTGTTTAATAAGTTAGGAAAGTTTTTGTGTCATATTTAGTGAGTTTTGAAGCATGTTAAGGGGGTCAAATTACCGCTCAAAGAGACAAAAATTTTGCTTTGAATGGGTTTTTGCAAAATTTTTGTTGATTTTTACCCTAGAAGGTAAAATTAGGAAATGTAGGTCTAAGTCAGCCCTACATAGAGGTTTTTGTTTCATGTCTCTACGACATTGCTAACGGAAGTTACAAGCAGTCTGTTTATTTTTTTCTTCCTAGGGGGGCGCTAGCGCGCAATTTTAATTTTTGGGGGTTTTGGTTGCTTAATAAGTTGGGAAAGTTTGTGTGTCAAATTTGGTGAGTTTTGAAGCATTTCAAGGGGGTCAAATTACCGCTCAAAGAGACAAACATTTTGCTTTGAATGGGTTTTTGCTAAATTTTTGTTGATTTTTACCCTAGAAGGTAAAATTATGAAATGTAGGTCTAAGTCAGCCCTACATAGAGGTTTTTGTTTCATGTCTCTACGACATTGCTAACGGAAATTACAAGCAGTCTGTTTTTTTTTTTTTCTTCCTAGGGGGCGCTAGAGTGCAATTTTGATTTTTGGGGTTTTGGTTGCTTAATAAGTTGGGAAGGTTTGTGTGTCATATTTGGTGAGTTTTGAAGCATGTTAAGGGGGTCAAATTAGGGTGCGGAATAATAACAAAGAAAGAATAATAAAACCTTACAGATTCAATAGGGAGTCCTTTTGCAATGGGCCTGGCGGTTCCTAAAAATACAAAAAACGATATCATCGCTCTAGTATTGACCTAAGAGTGATATTACAACTAGTGTCGATATTTGGATCGATCCGCCCATCCCTAAGCGTGCGATATCCGTGATATCCCCTCTCTCTGCCGTCGACGGTCGCCAGTGCAACACGGCAATGCAACATTAGCTAACCTCCCGTTACCGCGACTATTTCGGTGGGGAGACCTGCTTCTACTTTTATTCCCCCCCTTTTCTTTCTTGCAATTTTTATTTTATTTTATTCGGGCCTCCCCTTCGCTGTACCATGCCGAACATAGTCCTCTTCAGCGGGAGTTCGCACCACGACTTGTCCCAGAAAGTGGCGGATCGGCTGGGACTGGATCTGGGCAAAGTGATCACCAAGAAATTCAGCAACCAGGAGACATGGCGAGTATATTTCTGCTTTCTTTGCCGAGTGCGCGGTTTATAAAGCGTGGAAATAGTTCAGCCCTTAATGATCACTTTGCGGGAAAACGTTAGCTCGAAGCTAACAATAGTTTACTTGGCGGTCCACACGTGACTGAGTAGCCTCATGTAAACACGGCGGGCTAGCAGGCTAATGCTAGTGCGTCCTTTATCGGACACCACGTTTGGGTTTTGACGTATTTTATTTTGTTTAGCACAGTTGTAACGTGCGGCAAATAAAAATGTAGCGCATGCGTGTTTGGGAATGGCGTAAAGTTCCAACGTTAACGTGTGAGTGCTAGCTAGCATGTTTTTTTTTTTTTTACGTTTTTTTGTTTTTTTTCCAAACAAACATCCATCTTCTTCCGCTTATCCGAGGTCGGGTCGCGGGGGCAGCAGCCTAAGCAGGGAAGCCCAGACTCTTCTCTCCGCAACCACTTTGTCTACAGTGGTTCTTAAAGGCCTACTGAAACCCACTACTACCCACCACACAGTCTGATAGTTTATACACCAATGATGAAATATTAACATCGCAACACATGCGAATACGGCCTTTTTAGTTTATTAAATTGCAATTTTGAATTTCTCGTGAAGTGTCCTGTTGAAAACGACGCGAAATGAGTACGCGTGCTTATGACGTTATTAGTTGGAGCGGACATTTTATCCCAGCACCACTCACGGCTAAAAGTCGTCTGCTTTAATCGCATAATTACACAGTATTCTGGACTTCTGTGCTGCTGAATCTTTTGCAATTTGTTCAATTAATAATCGAGACTACAAAGAAGAATGCGGTGGATTGCAGTTGCCTTTAGCAACCAAAACACAGCCGGTGTTTCTTTGTTTGTTGTGAAGCCTTAATATGGAACAGAGCTGTCAAGCAAACATGTTTCTCTACCGCATGTCAACCAGCAAGTTTTTGGATGATAAAATTGTGATATTAAGTCGGCTCGTACCGGAGACTTGAGCGGAGTTTGCGTCCTCCTGCAGCAGCTGTCAAAAAGGCAGCTGTGACTTTCTTGGCTCTGTCACGCCAAATTTCTTACCCCTACAAAAACCTTCCCCCCGGAAGACATTATGCGTTAATGCTTGAAGGACCCCAATGAGGGTGGAAGGACCTTAAAGCAGCCCACACAGCTGCCTGTTTTAAAAGCATTATAATTGGCTTGATTGTCATTGGTGAAAAATAACGGTGAGGAAAAAAATACTAGCATTCCAGCATGCTAACCTTTCAATCTATTTTTGCTTCGCTTATTTTGCAGCTGTAACCCTTAAGAGTTATATAACTTGGTATTGTTCCGCTCTCATTGGGGTCCTTCAGGCATTGGAGGGGCTTCCGGGGGGAAGGTTTTTGTAGGGGGAAGAAATTTGGCGTGACAGCTCCTCCATATGGCTTCTCTCAGAGACACTGGCGGTCACCGCAGCCCTCCGACTTTCAGGTATAACTTTATAATCTCACTACAACAATAGTAACACAATAAGCAAATAGGGGATTTTCCAGAATTATCCTAGTAAATGTGTCTAATAACATCTGAATCGCTCCCACTGCCGTCGCCTTTTTTTTACTTTTTTTCCCCTAGTGCTTCACTCTAACTTTCCTCATCCTAGAATCTTTCATCCTCGTCAAATTAATGGGGAAATCGTTGCTTTCTCGGTCCAAATCGCTCTTGCTGCTGGTGGCTATGATTATAAACAATGTGAGGACGTGAGGAGCCCTACAACCCGTGATGTCACGCGCACACCGTCTGCTACTTCCCGTACAGGAAAGGCTTTTTTATTAGTGACCAAAAGTTGCGAACTTTATCGCCAATGTTCTCTACTGAATCCTTTCAGCAAAAACATGGCAATATCGCGAAATGATCAAGTATGACACATAGAATGGACCTGCTATCCCCGTTTAAATAAGAAAATCTCATTTTAGTATGCCTTTAAAGGCCTACTGAAACTCACTACTACCCACCACGCAGTCTGATAGTTTATATATCAATGATGAAATATTAACATTGCAACACATGCCAATACGGCCTTTTTAGTTTACTAAATTACAATTTTAAATTTCCCGGGAGTTTCGTCTTCGAAACGTCGTGTAATGATGACGTGTACGCAAGACGTCACAGGTTTTTAGGAAGTATGAGCGCTGCGCACACACACAGCTAAAAATCGTCTGCTTTAACGGCATAATTACACAGTATTTTGAACACCTGCGTTACTGAATATTTAGCAATTTGTTCAATTAATATTGGAGAAGTCAAAGTAGAAAGACGGAGTTGGGAAGCTTTAGCCTTTAGCCACACAAACACATGGTGATTCCTTGTTTAAAATTCACGGAGGTGAAACTTTCCTATGGATCAGAGCGGTCAAGCAAACAGCAGGTTTCGGTGAGAAAATTGTGGTTAAAAAGTCGTCACTTACCGGATATCAGGTGAGCTTGTGCCGTCCATACAGCTGCCGTTGACTTCCCTGAGACACTACGCGTCAACACACGTACACTTCCGACTATCAGGTACTGTTAAACTCACTAAAACACTAGCAACACAATAGAAAGATAAGGGATCTCCCAGAATTATCCTAGTAAATTTGTCTAAAAACATTTGAATCCGTCCCAATGCAATCGCGTTTTTTTATTTTTATTATTATTTTTTTTTGTAGTCCGTTGCTATCAATATCCTCAAACACGAATCTTTCATCCTCGCTCAAATTCATGGGGAAATTGACATTTTCTCGGTCGGAATAGCTGTTTTTGTTGGAGGCTCCCATTAAAATCAATGTGAATACATGAGGAGCCATCAACATGTGACGTCATCATCTGCGACTTACGGTAGAGGCAGGGCTTTTCTCCAGTTGCAAACTTTATCGTCTATGTTCTCTACTAAATGCTTTCAGCAAAAATATGGCAATATGGCGAAATGATCAAGTATGACACATACAATGGACCTGCTATCTCCGTTTAAATAAGAAAATCTAATTTCAGTAGGCGCTTTGGGTCACTCGAGAAAAGCGCTTTATAAATATAATTCACTTCACTTCACTTTAATATGGAGAACATATTCAAAGTAACAGAAACTTAATTTGGAGTTATTTGTTTAGGGTTAGGTTTATAATGAGGCCATGCAGAATAAGGCATTAAAGGCCTACTGAAATGAGATTTTCTTATTTAAACAGGGATAGCAGGTCCATTCTATGTGTCATACTTGATCATTTCGCCATATTGCCATATTTTTGCTGAGAGGATTTAGTAGAGAACATCGACGATAAAGTTCGCAACTTTTGGTCACTAACAGAAAAGCCCTGCCTTTACCGGAAGTCGCAGACGATGTCACCCGTTGATGGCTCCTCACATCCTCACATTTTTTTTAATGTGAGCCTCCAACAAAAAGAGCTACTTGGACCGAGAAAGCCACAATTTCCCCATTAATTTGAGCGAGGATGAAAGATTCGTGTTTGAGGATATTGATAGCAACAGACTAGAAAAAAATTAATAAATCAAGTTAAAAAAAAAACGTGAGTGCATTGGGACGGATTCAGATGTTTTCAGACACATTTACTAGGATAATTCTGGGAAATCCCTTATATTTCTATTGTGTTGCTAGTGTTTTAGTGAGTTTAATAGTACCTGATAGTCGTAAGGGTGTATCCACGGGTGTCTTGAGGCCAGTGTCTGATGGAAGTTGACGGCAGCTGTGTGGACGACACAAGCTCAGCTGATCTCCGGTAAGTGGCGACTTTTTACCACAATTTTCTCACCGAAAACTGCTTGGTCGGGATCCATGTTCGCTTGACCGCTCTGATCCATAGTAAAGTTTCACCTCCGGGAATTTTAAACAAGGAATCACCGTGTGTTTGTGTGGCTAAAGGCTAAAGCTTCCCCAACTCCTTCTTTCTACTTTGACTTCTCCTACATTACATGAACAAACTGGAAAAGATTCAGCAACACAGATGTCCAAAATACTGTGTAATTATGCGGTTAAAGCAGACGACTTTTAGCTGTGTGTGTGTGTGCAGCGCTAATATTTCCAAACAGTCTGTGACATCACACGTACACGTCATCATTCCGCGACGTTTTTAACAAGAAACTCCCGGGAAATTTAAAATTGCAGTTTAGTAAACTAAAAAGGCCGTATTGGCATGTGTTGCAATGTTAATATTTCATCATTGATATATAAACTATCAGACTGCGTGGTCGGTAGTAGTGGGTTTCAGTAGGCCTTTAAAGTCCCAACGATTGTCACACACACACACACACACACACTAGGTGTGGTGAAACGTGTCCTCTGCATTTGACCCATCCCCATGTTCACCCCCTGGAAGGTGAGGGGAGCAGTGAGCAGCAGCGTGCGCCACACTCGGGAATAATTTGGCGATTCAACCACCAACTCGCGGGGGGCGCTGGCGCCTATCTCAGCTACAATCGGGCGGAAGGCGGGGTACACCCTGGACAAGTCGCCACCTCATCGCAGGGCCAACACAGATAGACAGACAACATTCACACTCACATTCACACACTAGGGCCAATTTAGGGTTGCCAATCAACCTATCCCCAGGTGCATGTCTTTGGAAGTGGGAGGAAGCCGGAGTACCCGGAGGGAACCCACGCATTCACGGGGAGAACATGCAAACTCCACACAGAAAGATCCCGAGCCTGGATTTGAACCCAGGACTGCAGGACCTTCGTATTGTGAGGCAGACGCACTAACCCCTCTGCCACCGTGAAGCCCTAAGATGTCACTAAGATGACATATCAAAGCAACACTAAATTAAAGTGCACTTTTTGTACAGAACACCACTACACTAGTTTAAAACAAATAAAGTGCACCTTAGTGCATGATGTCACACAAGATATTTCAATAAGTGTCAAATAAAAATGAGCTGCATAGTAGGAAATCCAATAGTGTATGTGGTAGGTTACTGCGGACGTTATCTCCTTCTGTTGTTGATTTTTTTTTCATGCGGTGTTTATGTGGAAATGCTTGCTTCGGCATTTTGTGGATGTGGCACCGAACGGAGATGTTGACATGCAGTTTCAAGCACTCTTCATTCTCCAGCGGGTGACTTTTCAAATGATGCTACATATTAGCAGTAATGCTACTTTTGGTAGCAACACTTGTGCCCCACATTTGACAAATTAAAGTTGTCTGTTCGACATATTCCCACTTGAAGCCAAACCACCGCCAGACAATGGACCCCCTGCTGTTTTTCTTGGGAATTAATTATTCCTTCAGTTGTTACCAGATTCGCACCTTCTCTCTCTCGTATTACCACTCGCACGGCTCCGCTAGCATCACAGCTAATATTACCCATGATGCTACCTATCTTCTCCGCCAGGGCGTATTAGTATTTGACGTATGTAAGAACATGCGCTTGCTGTCTGTGAGAATGAGACACAAGAAAGAGTGGGAAGAGCTTGTAGTTTAATGCCCGCAGCTGAAAGTAACTGTGTGAGAACGTATACTCGAATATCACGATATAGTCATTTTCTATATCGCACAGAAACAAACCCACGATATATCGCATTTATCGATACATCATCCAGCCCTCGTTTGAACTCACGACTTCCCAGTTTCAGGGCGGACACTCGTACCACAACGCCACTGAGCTACCTAAATCAGTTCAAATGGATGTCAATTTAAGAGCTTTTGTACTCTTAATCATTCTCTAAGATTTGATTGATAATTGTAACCCATCCAACCATTTTCTACCGCTTTTACCGTTCAAGGTCACAGGGGGTGCTGGAGCCTATTTTAGCTGCATTCGGGCGGAAGGCGGAGTACACCCTGGACAAATCGCTGCCTCATCACAGGGCCAACACAGATAGACAGACAACATTCAAACTCACATTCACACACTGAGGCCAATTTAGTGTTGCCAATCCCCCATTAAGCCAAATAGAAAATGTAGGCCTTACTTTCATAAATCAACATTTACATTATGTAGAAATAATTTTGCATGGGAGCATAATAATGTTGACAAACACTTCTATGTTACAATCGTTTACAAAAACACCAAATTTGAAATCTTCTATAGGGAATGGGTACTTCTCCCCACCATTGTTTCTTGGCAAATCTCTGGTCTCCTCCCAAAACATATGTACACTCTCACATTCCACAGATGATTGACATCCTCTACAGCTCCACAGATATAACAGCCATCAACCTCTGTTGAATTTAAGTTTCAAAAAATCCTTTGAAGGGTTTATTCCATTAATAATTTGAAATTGTATTTCTTTGATTTTGGGAAGAATTCCGTATGTAATATATTTTGTCCTTATTTTCCTTAGCTCCACTTTTGTAAACTCCTTCAGGATATGTTGTCTATTGCTCGCTAGCATGTTTCCTGTTGTCACATGGTGGTAGACCTAAACAGTTCAACTGTTGTTACGTACAATCACTTTTTAATTCGTTGGTTTTGTTTGCTGCTCGCGGAAAATTGTTCACATTGTTATCACGGGACTGTCGCGCCAATTTGGCAGCTATAGCTGTGTAATTAGTGGACATAAAATAGTGAGTCATTTGAACTAAGCAACACGAGTGCAATTCATGTTTAATTCAGTGTTTTTCAACCACTGTGCCGTGAAATACAGCCTGGTGTGCCGTGGGAGATTATGTAATTTCACCTATTTGGGTTGAAAATATTTTTTGCAAACCAGTAATTATAATCCACAAATAATGTTCCGATGTTGAGTAACTGTGCTGTCTCTTGCTTGGCAGAGTAACAGTGTTATTCTCTTCCATATCAGTATGGGGCAGCAGGTAGATAATTGTTTTGTAGATGTCGGGAACATGATTTGTCATGATTGCAATATGCAGACAGCGAGAGGCAGTGTGCAGGTAAAAAGGTATTCATAGCTTAAACCAGAAATAAACAAAGAAAAGACGAAACTTAGGGAAGGCTATGCACAACCGTACTTGCTACAAAGTAAACAAAAACAGAATGCTGTATGACAGCAAAGACTTGCAGCATTCGGAGCAGAGACGGCTTCCACAAAGTACATTTGTACATGACAAGACAATCAAAAATGTCCACACAAAGAAGGATAAAAAAACACTTATATTGTCTTGATTGCTAAATCTTTGAACTGTTTAAACTGCTTTTAACTTTTTAACTGCGTTTTTGTCTAACAAATTGCTCTTAAGATCATTTTATCTGCTTTTTCTATGTGCATATATATGTACCATAATTTCCGGACTGTAAGCCGCTACTTTTTTTCCTCGTTCTGGTCCCTGCGGCTTATAAAACTGGCGCACTACCGAGGATGCGCCAGACCGAGGCAGACATCTGGCGCTGTCATGCCAAATTTCTTCCGCCCTACCAAAACCTTCCCCCCCATTTACTTCCGTGGTCATGATTAATACAGACGCTATGTTACAAAAAAACACAAGCTATGGGATGCCACAAGAGGGAAACGTGACCCCGGAAGTAAATGCGTCATCCCGTAGCTTGTGTTTGTAAATTGTTTTTATAATTTGTAAAAAAATTTTTTGTAATATAGCGTTAAGAAAACGGCTGTATTTTTATAATATAGCGTTAAATATTTATAATATAGCGTTGACAAAACGTCTGTATTAATCATGACCCCGTACGTTAATGGGGGGGGGGTGTTTGCAGGGGGGAAGAAATTTAGCGTGATAGCGCCAGGTAACGAGAGCAAAACAAAGAGTAGGAGAGCGTCAGCGACAGTTTGCGCGAAGGAAGTGTTCATGCAAACACCCTCAATATGGAAAACAAACGGAGAAGTGCAAATGATGCTGCTTTTAAGTTAAAGGCAATCGATCTGGCTGTCAAAGAAGGAAATAGAGCTGCAGCACGTACCCTTGAAATCAACGAATCAATGGTGAGACGTTGGAGACGGCAGCATGAAGAACTGATTCAATGCAAAAAGACAAAAAAATCCTTCAGAGGTAATAAAATCAGATGGCCGGAACTTGAAAACTTTCTTGAGGACTGGGTGAACATACAGAGAGCAGACTGCCGGGGTGTTTCCACCGTGCAAATCCGACTGAAAGACCAAACAACCGCCAAAGAAATGAATATTGAAGATTTTACAGGTAACGTAAACGGCCGCGGGACTGCACTTTTACTGCCGTGTTACAGGCGAGGACTTTGTATTACTTTGCACCGTTGTATTATTTGTACTCTGCACGAATGCTGTTCGCCATGTCAAAGATGTGAAAGTTTGATTGAGTGATTGAAAGATTTATTGTTAATAAATGTTTGCGTTCCCAAACAGTCATCTCTGTCCCGACAATCCCTTCCGTGGTAGCAGGAACCCCTATATACTGCGGTAATTACACATCAAAACGCCTGCGGCTTATAGTCGGGTGCGGCTTATATATGGAGCAATCTGTATTTCCCCCTAAATTTAGCTAGTGCGGCTTATAGTCCGGAAATTACGGTATGTATATATATGTATATGTGTGTGTGTATATATGTATATGTGTGTGTGAATTTTACCTCTGTTTTAAATGATATTTTATTCCGTCCTTTGCCTGTATTTATTTGTGGTGTACAGACTAGGACTGGGCGATATATTGATATACTCGATATATCGTGCGATATAGAAAATGACTATCGTGATATTCGGGTATACGTTCTCACGCAGTTGCTTTTAGCTGCTGGCATTACGCTACAGGCTCTTCCAACTCTTTGTGTCTCCTCCTCACGGACAGACAAGCGCACCTTCTTACATACGTCACGTCATACGTCACATACGTATACGCCCTCGCGGAGCAGAGATGTATCAGCATGGGTAACGTTAGCTGTGATGCTATCGGATTCGTGCGAGTGGTAATACGAGAGAAAGAAGGTGGGAATCTGGTAACAAATGAAGGAAGAATTAATTCACAAGAAAAATAGCAGGGAGTCCATCGTCTGGCGGTGTTTTGGCCTCAAGTGGGAATATGTTGAACAGACAACTAATTTGTCAAGTGTGGGGCAAAAGTGTTGCTACAAAAAGTAGCATTACTGCTAATGCGTAGCATCATTTGAAAAGTCACCTGCTGGAGAATTAAGAGTACTTACTTCGCATGTCAACATCTCCATTAGGTGCCACACCAACAAAATGCCGAGGCAAACCTTTCCAGATCAACACTGAATGAAAAAAACAGTCAACAACAAATGAGATAATGTCCGCAGTAACCTACCACATAGCGAAGGACATACACTATTTCATTTCCTATCATGCAGCTAATTTTTCTTTGGCCGTTATTGAAATATCTTGTGTGACATCATGCACAAAAGTGCACTTTATTTGTTTTAAACTATTGTAGTGGCGTTCTGTACAAAAAGTGCACTTTAATTTAGTGTTGTTTTGAAATGTCAACTTAGTGACACCGTGCACAAAAGTGCACTTATAGCTTTTTTTAAAATGTCTCTGACAATTTTGCACTTTCTCATTTGGAAATGACATGAATGTTTATGCCACTACTTAATAACAGTTTAATAAATACAGTTTTGGTCAATTGACTTAGTTATGATTTCCCTCTCTGCATGAAAGTTTAAAATGAGCATATATTAATGCAGTATGAACAAGAATGTTTCAATGTAGACACAGAATCATCATGCTGCTGTGCATCAAGTGTTCATTCAAAGCTAAAGCAAAATATCGAGATATATATCGTGCATTGCGATATGGCCTAAAAATATTGATATATTAAAAAAAAGGACATATCGCCCAGCCCAAGTACAGCCCTTTGTTTTTCAACTGTGGTTGTTTTTAAAGGCCTTTATAAATAAAGTTGGCATGGTATTAGTTGGTAAAACAAAGCAGGTGCGGGGAATAGCACTCAAAGGTAGACATGAAACTGCTACAGGAAAATACCAACAAAACAGGAAAGGCCACCAAAATAGGAGTGCAAGACGTACACAGGAAAACACCAAAAACCTCAAAAGTTTTCACAATGTGACAGGTGGTCACAGTAGACCTACTTTGAGACAAGAGCTATAGTGATGCATAGTTGATCATGGTTTGAATTCATATCCAACAATTGCGGGAAATACTTTTTACTGTCAATGGGTTTCATTTTTAAATGTCTCTGCTGGTGGTGTGCCTCCGCATTCTTCAATCAAAAAAAAATTTGCCTTGGCTCAAAAAAGGTTGAAAAACGCTGGTTGATTGACATACGAAGAAGCGGGGCTTGTTACTTTGACAGGCAGGGACATCCTGGCTGAAAGGTCGTTCACAATAATGGAATAAAATATGCAATGTTCTGTTATATTTTGGGTTAAACTTAGTGCATATTTGTAGCCCGTTCATTAGTCAAGTGCTTAAATCACATGCACTTGGTTTGTACACCAGAATAATGGAATCAGTCAAGGCACGCTTCTCTTACACACATTGGGACTTTTTACCAGCAGTACATGTTTTTTTCTTGGCCTTCAAGTCCTAACAGACATGCAGAACTCTCATACATGCATTCCATTTTTTACATTCCTTATGTTGCTAAGAGAAAAACATAGTCCTACACTGAAGTCTCTTCCAATAGCTGGGTTGTATATGACGTCATATCTGTCTTTTTTTTCTTTGCGGCCTAATTCACATGGTCAATCAGCATCAGCGAATGATTAAAACAAGTGAGAGTTAGCGTAGAGCAGGGTTATTAAACTACATAATGAAAAGGGCCGCAGTTTCAAGAGTTCAAGGGCTCAGGGGCCGGACATCAAAAGTGCCTCTGCAGGTTATGTCTCTAAGACTGTGTTCACTTAAAGGTGCCATATGTAGTAATGTGGCCAGAAGTGGTACTGCAATGAAAATTCTGTAGTACCCTTCCACTCTCAATGACTGAGGTTGCCTGGTACGCGGCCAAATCCCAATCGTGTTCCAAGGAACTTCAAATGCCAATCGACAAGACCTACACTGTAGGTTTCTCTTGTTTTTGCTTAATGCAAGATGGTTACTAAGTAATTATGCCACATTTTACTGTATTGTTTACAATTTTGGTAAATAAATAACCCAAAAATGTATATTTTGTTGTTTTCTTACTGTACTGAAAATTAATCGAACCGTGGTACGTACCTAACCGAAATTTTTGTGTACCGTTACGCGCCTATGATAAACCATATATAGCTTGATATTTTTGCTTTAGCCTTGAATTAACACTTGTTACATATAATCACAGCAGTATGATGATTCAATGTGTCTACATTAAAACATTCTCGTTCATACTGCATTAATATATGCTCATTTTAAACTTTCATGCAGAGAAGGAAACCACAATTAAGTCAATTTACCAAAACTGTATTTATTAAACAGTTATTAAGCAGTGGCACAAACATTCATGTAATTTCCAAAACAGAAAGTGCAAGATTGTCAAAGACATTTTAAAACAAGCTATTAGTGCACTTTTGTGCATGATGTCACTAAGATGACATATCAAAAAAACACTAAATTAAAGTGCACTTTTTAAATATTAAATATGCACAATATTTTAAAACAAATAAAGTGCACTTTTGTGCATGATGTCACAAGATATTTCAATAACTGTCAAATAAAAATGAGCTGCATAATAGGAAATCAAATAGTGTATGTCCTTTGCTATGGGGTAGGTTACTGCGAACAATATCGTCTTCTGTTTACTATTTTTTTTCATACGGTGTTGATCTGGAAATGTTTGTTTGGGCATTTTGTGCGTGTGGCACCGAACACAGATGTTGACATGCGGAGTTTCAAGCACTCTTCACTCTCTAGCGGGTGACTTTTCAAATGATGCTACAAATGAGCAGTAATGCTACGTTTTGTGGCAACGCTTTCGCCGCGTACTTGTTCAACATCTTCCCGCTTGAAGCCAAACAACCGCCCGATGATGGACCCTGTGCTGTTTTTCTTGGGAATTAATTCTCCCTTCATTTGTTACCAGATTCACACCTTCTTTCTCTCGTATTACCACTCGCACCACTCCGTTAGCATCACAGGTAAGAGCGAGAGCGTATGATGTTGCACGCGCGACAGTACATGACGTATGTAAGAAGGTGCGCTTGTTTTATGCCTCTGTGAGAAGGAGAGACGAGAAAGAGTGAGAAGAGCCTGCAGTCTAATGCCCGCAGCTAAAAGCAACTGCGTGAGAACTTATACTGGAATATCACAATATAGTAATTTTCAAAATCACACCGAGACAAACCCGAGTTATATCGAGTATATCCGATATATCGCCCAGCCCTATGTGGAATACAATCGGACCCTGCTTGTGTCTGCAGCGATCACTTTGTAAAATGTTTGAACATTTGATTTGTTTAAAACATTTTCTGTAATGCAATCAAGTTTGTTCTCCACTATATTAGTAGTGTTTGATAGCAGAATTCAATCTAAGAAAAGGACAAGATATCGCATTAGTTTGTGTTCTTTTGTGGTCGTTATGCCTAAATATAACTACAGAGACCTGGTTGTGCAAATACACTAACATCATGTTAAGTAATAAATATTGTGATTGTTGGTCCAATCCACCATATTTTCATTGTCCATTTTCATAACAGAAACTAAAAACTTCGTTGTTGTTGTGCAGGAAAGCCAAGTGCGTTATTCGACACGGATGACCACATTATAGCGTCCTTGGTGCTATTTGTTAGCATCAAGAAAAAAACTCTCACAGTATTACGACGGTAGGCTCAACAGCATGTACTGAATGTTGATATTGCTAGCAAACATTGCTGAACAGGGACATCTATACCTAAATAATGAGACAAAAATATAAACTTCATATCATAAAAACAACTGCAAACATGAATTTCAGATGACAGACTATTTGTTGCAGGAAATCAACTGCAAACAAACATATTTTTCTCATTAGCGTCGCAATCACATCAGCATGGCACTTTATGTCAATCAAATATGTTACTTACCTATGCACATAAATTAAATTGTCTTCTACGGATTAATGCTTAATTTGTGGACCCCACAGATGTAAAGACATGATGTGCCTCTAATGTTTTTTTCTCTAAAAATTGTAATTGTCAAATTAAGTGAGGTTGTAGTGAGCATACGTCTTGGTGATACTTTTTTTTTTTAAATCATTAAAATATATTTTTCTTAAGTGTATAAATCCACTCAATTTGAAATATTTTTTCCATGATCTCTTATTTATTTTCCTCTAAAGCTTCCAAAATACTCCCAGATCTGCACTGATTCAGGTAAATAAACAGTAGCTTAATTGGACTCTAGATTCTCACCTGAAACCTGGAAATGCTTGGATGTGATTGCCACCCAGCTCTAATTGGGTCAATTTTTTTTATGAAACTTTCCTCTCTGACTCCATTGTGATTTTTTTTTTTGCCCTCAAGTGACCCAGATCGGATATCTTTTTTTCCAGTCTCCAGGCTACACAATTTTGAGAAAAACGTAATATTAATATTTTATTATTTTCAAAATGGCACTTCGATTTGTAATTTCTATATTGCATACAATTGCAAAAATAACTATTGAAGAAGGAAATGTTACTTTTAACCTTTGCCTTTCAACTTTTTTTCCCTAAATAAGCAAACAAATTAAATCAACTTATTTCAGTCAGCAAACATTTTACTTAAATATTGAACATCTTAAAGTGCTTTTTTCCCCAAACTAGGTCATATTGGCATCCGATTTGAGGCTGAAAATATTACCACAATGCGACATTTGGCTTTGTAATCATATTTTGTACTCCTAATTTTTGTTACTCTGTGTAAATAGAATAGAATAGAAAGTACTTTATTGATCCTTGGGCGAAATTCAGCACCACAGTTAGCTCACAACAAACATTTACCGTATTTCCTTGAATTGCCGCCGGGCATATAGTATGCGCCTGCCTTGAATTACTGCCAGGTCAAACTCGCTTCGCAAAATAATTAGCGCATGCTTAGTATTACCGCCGGGTCAAACTCCTGACATCACGGGGGACACTTAATCTGTCATCAATTTCAAAATGGAGGAGGCTGATTTCAATACCGGTAATTTGAAATCGCATAAAAGAACCCCCACGACCCCAAAAGGGAATAAGCGTTAGAAAATGGATGGATGGGTAAAAGAACAGTAAGTAGCTATGTTTTATTAATATACCTGTGGAGTCAACGGTCCGACAGACAGGCAGGGCACGCTGGGGATGGCGGCGAGCGAGCGGAGAGGAGGAGCGGAAGAGCGACCTGGACTGAGGTTTTATTGAAAAATAAACAAAGTCAAAATGCCCAAGCCATGTCCTTCCTTGGTGGTCCTGGGAACCCGCAAGATGACAGCTGAAGACCGTCACAATACCATAGCTGTGTGTGTCCAATATGGGTCATTAAATGACTCCCGCCTCCTGGTGGTAGTGATCTTTCTTGCGACTACTCGGCTGCAGAAAAAGTGATTGAGTGACGTGATATGTGCTGGGACATATATGACGGAACTTCTGATAGCAGTTTTCGAAACTGGATTTTCAATCGAAGCAGGAGGTAATAAAGGAAGATCTCCATCGAGAGACATAGACTTTTAAAACTTAAGAAAGATAAGGAAGACTTCTATAAACAAGTTATCAATGATTTTGATCAGAAGGAGCTGGCATGGACTATATTTATAAGTAAAGGTAAGACCATAATAACGTATTTTATTAAATGCTTTTCATGATGGTATCCTTACATCACACTCAAATTTTTTACTGCATGCCTTTGATAAGTGCCGGAGTGAGAAGAGGTTTTAAAATAATCAGCGCATGCTTACTTTTACCGCATGCCTTTGGTAAGCGCAGGAGTGAGAAGAGATTTTAAATTAATTAGCGCCCCGGCGGCAATTCAAGGAAATACGGTAGGTATTTTTACATGTGAATAATATAAATACAATCTATTATACATTCAAGTACAGTCAAAAAGGAACAAATGCATTTTACAGTCTGATGGCTGTCGGTATGAAGGACTTCCTGGTTTTGACACCAGTGGTTAGTCACAAACCTCTCTGTACGTGCTTCCTGTGTGTGTGCGGTCTTGCTGAGTCGCTCTCCGCCCACCAAGATAAAGATTTCCAGTGATCGTAAAGAGAGCTCTCTGCCGTCTGTTAATTCTACCATTAAATAAACACACTCAGGGCCTGTGAGCTATGTACAAAGTGAGACTTCTTTCTCCCTGTTAGACGCGAGGAAGAAAAGTGAAACTCAACAATTCTGATTGACAAACACATTTGACCCTCAAACGCTGGTGATGGCAGAGGAAAAAAAGACAAACACCTCAGCCTCCTTCAGTTACGTAACTGCACTAATTAAAACTTTATGTCCACCGTTATGTTGGATCCACTATGGACTGGACTTTCACAATATCATGTTACATCCATTGCTTTCAGTCTCCCCTAGAGGGGGTGGGGTTGCCCACATATGCGGTCCTCTCCGAGGTTTGTCATAGTCCTTGTCATCGACGTCCCACTGGGGTGAGTTTTTCCTTGCCCTTATGTGGGCTCTGTACCGCGGATGTCGTTGTGGCTTGTGCAGCCCTTTGAGACACTTGTGATTTAGGGCTATATAAATAAATATTGATTGATTGATTGATTGAAAACTTCAATGTCGAATAATCATGCGACCCTACTCTTTCAAATCTCATATTTTTTTATCAGATTTGGGCCACATCAGGAGGTAGTCTGAATCCGTTTGCAATGTGATCGCATTCCAAACAGCTATGCCACTCGTTTGTGACTTTTACGTTATCTTTGGTCGAGGAACATCATTCGTGTGTGTAGCACAATCAATTTCCTTTTTGCAATTCTCTTCTACCTCCTCCTATAGGTGTTTCCCATCATCTGCCTACTTCCTCTACACAACAGCCACTGCACAAACCCACTAACACGCTGGTCTGTGGCGTCCATGTTTTCTCGTGTAGTAGCGACTTCCTTGTTAGTTTATGGAATCTGTTCCGCTTCCTTTGTTTTCACTTTATCGAACTGTGCATGCAAGTTACGTCGAGGCCAAATTGAGGCCTGTACGCGATTTTACTGGAGTCTGATAAAGATCAGATTTATATATGGAGGGATGCCAAAAATAAATAAATGAATGTATGACAAACTTGGATGCATTTTCCTCGGAAAAAGTAGCATATTTTCGAAGGGAAAGCACAAATAGGTTTATTTGCACAGAAGTGTTTTTCTTTCAATCAGCAATCTGCAAATATGCAGGGATCCACTGTACTGTTAGTGCTGGTTATCAATCAATCAATCAATGTTTATTTTTATAGCCCTAAATCACAAGTGTCTCAAAGGGCTGCACAAACCACAAAGACATCCTCGGTATAGCCCACATAAGGGCAAGGATAAACTCACCCCAGTGGGACGTCGGTGACAGTGACAATGATGACTATGAGAAACCTTGGAGAGGACCGCATAGGGGACCCCCTGGGGACCGAGAGCAATGGATGTCGAGTGGGTCTAACATGATATTGTGAAAGTCCAATCCATAGTGGATCTAACATAACTGTGAGAGTCCAGTCCAAAGTGGATCCAATATAGTAGCGAGAGTCCCGTCCAAATTGGAGCCAGCAGGAAACCATCCCAAGCGGAGGCGGATCAGCAGCGCAGAGATGTGCCCAACCGATACACAGGCAAGCTGTCCATTCTGGGTCCCGACTCTGGACGAGCGGTCCATCCCGGGTCCCGACCCTGGACAGCCAGTACTTCATCCATGGCCACCGGACCTGTATCCCCCCCTCCACAAAGGAGAGGGGGACAGAGGAGAAAAAGGGAGTCTGTTTAAAGGCTAGAGTATACAAATGAGTTTTAAGATGAGACTTAAATGCTTCTACTGAGGTAGCATCTCAAACTGTTACCGGGAGGGCATTCCAGAGTACTGGAACCCGAACAGAAACACTCTTTAGCCCGCAGACCGTTATGTTTGACAACATGATTGTACTTGTGTCACACATCCATCCATCCATTTTTTACCGCTTATTCCCTTTGGGGTCGCGGGGAGCGCTGGCGCCTATCTCAACTACAATCGGGCAGAAGGTGGGATACACCCTGGACAAGTCACCACCTCATCGCAGGGCTGACACAGATAGACAGACAACACAGGCAGGCTTCTGCAACACACTGAGGCAAAGACTTCCAGCTCAGACAAAACTACACGTTTCAAGGAGGACTCAGGTGGACTGTGCAAAGTGTGCTGGATTTCGGTGTGTGAGTGTGAAACGCGGTGTGGGTCAGTGATCACATGATCAAGGCCATAGTGGCATGAAGGTAGAGCGCCTTGTCCCAAACAGGAACTTTTCTCACACACGCTGCCCCCTCTGCCTGCACTACATTCATGTTGTCAGTCGAGGTTCATAGATGTTGCATAACAGCATCTGATGAGGAATGGAGAATATAGTCTATTCTTGTTGCTGTTTGAATTTCACTTATGTACTAAGAAATGGAAATTAAACTGTCATATTGCCTCCAGTAAAACTTAAAGTTAATAGAACAGGCCTACCGATGATGCAAGTTGAATTCTGAGGTAAGTTGAAAGTGTGCAAGATAAATAGATTGATATTTAAAATGTTGATAAATACTGAGGAACCTGTTTAAGTCATCTCAGAATGTTATGAGTTGAGTAACACAAGTCAGTGTTTTATTTGTAAAACTGCCAGCTTGGAGAGAAACCGCACTTTTTTTTTAATTTATTTTTATTATGCCCAAAATTCACAATCCTTATGCGAGTTATTCTTTTTTATGCATTCTAACTAGTAAATAAATGTAATCAAAAGTTACAATGGAGCCAATAAAGTGCTTAAAACATCCAAACACCTTCATTAAGGTTTATACACATGCGGTAAGTATAGAGTATGTGTAATGTAGTAACAGCCACATTCATAACATGTAATATTTTCATATTTTGATCATTTTAAATATACGGTGGCACATTAGTTCAAAAATTGCATCGCAACGTTCACTTTTTCATTTGACATCGCTGAATGCCACTCATCATGAGAGAAAACACACATTATAAAACATCACTTACTGTACAAGGTCTTTCCTGTCTAAGATACCAACTGTAAAGATGTTAATATTTTCCCGTTTAGACTCAGGCTGTCAACAGCTGCTTCCGTCTGTCAACACGGCGCCGCTAGAAGTCGTTCCTCAGGATTAGTGCTTATAACAATATGGCTAATATTTTGTTAATATTCAGGTTAGTACATGTAAATTGAGTATTGTTTGCGGTTTTTGAATGTTTTTTTAATGGGCTTTATGGATGTAGTAGATGATTCCCATTAGCTCCATTGTAGTACCGTATTTTTCGGACTATAAGTCGCAGTTTTTTTCATAGTTTGGCTGGGTGTGCGACTTGTACTCAGGAGCGACTTATGTGTGAAATTATTAACACATTACCGTAAAATATAAAATAATATTATTTAGCTCATTCACGTAAGAGACTAGACATATAAGATTTCATGGGATTTAGCGATTAGGAGTGACAATGGTAAGAGTCATTGTTTGAATGACTCTTACCATAATATGTTACGTTAACATACCAGACACCTTCTCAGTTGGTTATTTATGCGTCATATTACGTATACTTATTCAGCCTGGTGTTGGGTTTTATCAAATAAATTTCCCCTAAAAAATACGACTTATACTCCAGTGCGACTTATACATGTTTTTTTTTCCTTCTTTATTATGCATTTTCGGCAGGTGCGACTTATACTCCAGTGCGACTTATATATGTTTTTTTTCCTTCTTTATTATGCATTTTCGGTGGGTGCGACTTATACTCCAGTGCGACTTATATATGTTTTTTCCCTTTTTATTATGCATTTTCGGCAGGTGCGACTTATACTCCGAAAAATACGGTATATTCAAAATTTGAATGCATGTAAATATGTGTTCTTGTCTTACATCGAAATTTTGAATGAATGTCAAAATTCGAAAAAGATTCCACCCGTTTGGTCGGCCTAAAATTTGAGACCCAAAAAAGCTAATTAGGAAAATCCAGCTGTTAAAGTAGACTTGTTGTGGTATCGTCAACTTTATCATTATTGCTCAAGTGGTTTTGGAAAAGCAGATTTATTGATAAGTCGAAATCAAGAAATGCAAACAGGATGCACAGGGAAGCTGTTCCTTCCCTCCAAAGCTTCGGCATAGGACCAAAAATATTTTCTTCTTTTCAGACGGTATTTCATTGTGTTTTGGTTATGTTAACAACCGCTAATGTCGAAGCGAATTGTCAACTGTACGTGCTTTTTAAGTCGTTATTTGTCCAAATTAATTTTACCTACTGAGTTTGTGAGGTCCTGATTTACAGTTATATACCTTTGCTGAGTTGTGAATCATGACCCATCATATAGTGTTCTACAGTATATAAGTTTCCTACTCTGCTCTCATGACAATTTTTTTTCTCTCTGCTCTTTTTCCTAACAGCGTGGAGATTGGAGAAAGTGTGCGCGGCGAGGACGTGTACATCGTGCAGAGCGGTTGTGGCGAGATAAACGACAACCTCATGGAGCTGTTGATTATGATCAACGCCTGCAAAATTGCCTCGTCGTCCCGCGTCACTGCCGTCATCCCCTGCTTCCCCTATGCCCGGCAGGACAAGAAGGACAAGGTAGACATTTTTTGTTTTAATTTGAACAAGGTCTGTGCAGCTGAACAGAGAAAAAAGCCTTTGAAAACATTTTTTGTAACCGCACAGTTTCTCAACTGAATTAATGCAAAAGTTTTACTTTATTGTTTCGGTCATCTTATGACTGAACTCGCAGCTCAGCATCACCAGTACCTACTGTACTGTTTTGGCAACAAAACCTCAAGGGGCCCTTTTGAGACTCCCGTTGAGATAGGAATGAGAGTGAAATTGGCGCAAGAATCCACTCCGTTTATGCAGGCTGAAGTAGGAATCCCAGAAGGATTTGTTGCACATCTATGGATGCCAGTACAAGAAAGACTTCCTGTTATTGTTTGATTAAAAATGCCAATTTCCTTCTTACGCGCTGATCCTTAAGCCACTGTGTCTGCATGCTTGTCCCAGAGCCGAGCACCCATATCAGCCAAGCTGGTGGCAAACATGTTGTCTGTTGCCGGCGCCGACCACATCATCACAATGGACCTTCACGCCTCACAAATTCAGGTGAGCGCAGAGTTGTTCTCCCAAATGATACCGTATTGTTGTGAGGCGATTCCTACATCGCAATAAGTTTACTTTCATAAGTATTCAAGGTCTAGGGTCATTGTAGGTTTCCTTGTTGCCATCACTGCTACCCTTCTGTAGTGACAACACACACATGCAAAATAAACTTGTGGAGTTATTTCTTGGGATACTCACTGAGCTAAAGTCACAATGTTTGATAACAAGGTCTGGCTGTCATTATAAATATATTTTTCTCAACATTCGTTTCAACTGAACCCATAACATTAACCCTCGGAACAATGGCTGACTTTTTTTTGTCCTTTCAGAAAATCTTTGCTGTCTTTTTGCCATAGTTTTTGTTGATACTCCATTATGCATGTTATTTTTTGTGTGTTAGACTTTAAAATGTCAATGATTCAGAGGAGCAATGATACATCGACAATAAAATTAAATTTTATTGCCGGCAATAGTCGGTGACGCCATATCTTGTGTTTTTCCGGACGAAACCGAGTCAGCGTGACAACACAGGTGAAAACATTTTAAGTCAGGGAACATTTCACCCCAATCTTGTTAATGATGTGAATACTGTGCTCGTTTTGCAAAGCAGACTCTGGTTTTTTTGGCAGTACATCTGTGATACTGGAACATTTAAAGGCCTACTGAAACCCACTACTACCGACCACGCAGTCTGATAGTTTATACATCAATGATGAAATATTAACATTACAACACATGCCAATACGGCCTTTTTAGTTTACTAAATTGCAATTTTAAATTTCCCGGGAGTTTCTTGTTGAAAACCTTGCGGAATGATGACGTGTACGCGTGACGTCTACGGAGTGTTAGGAAATATTAGCGCTGCGCACACACACAGCTAAAAGTCGTCTGCTTTAACCGCATAATTACACAATATTTTGGACATCTGTGTTGCTGAATCTTTTGCAATTTGTTCAATTAATAATGGAGAAGTCAAAGTAGAAAGATGGAGTTGGGAAGCTTTAGCCTTTAGCCACAGAAACACAAGGTGATTCCTTGTTTAAAATTCCCGGAGGTGAAACTTTACTATGGATCAGAGCGGTCAAGCGAACATGGATCCCGACCAATTGTCAACCAGCAGTTTTCGGTGAGAAAATTGTGGTAAAAAGTCGTCACTTACCAGAGATCAGCTGAGCTTGTGCCGTCCATACAGCTGTCGTCAACTTCCATCAGACACTGGCGTCAACACACCCGTGGATACACCCTTCCGACTATCAGGTAATATTAAACTCACTAAAACACTAGCAACACAATAGAAAGATAAGGGATTTCCCAGAATTATCCTAGTAAATGTGTCTAAAAAAATCTGAATCCGTCCCAATGCAATCGCTTTTTTTTTTTCCTGATTTTATTTTATTTTTTTCTAGTCCGTCGCTATCAATATCCTCAAACACGAATTTTTCATCCTCGCTCAAAATCCTTTCAGCAATAATATGGCAATATGGCGAAATGATCAAGTATGATACATAGAATGGACCTGCTATCCCCGTTAAAATAAGAAAATCTAATTTCAGTAGACCTTCAAACTAAGGCTGGGCGATATATCAATATACGCGATACATCGCGGGTTTGTCTTTATGCGATATAGAAAATTACTATATCGTGATATTTGAGTATACGTTCTCACGCAGTTGCTTTTAGCTGCGGGCATTAAACTGCATGTGTCTCTCCCTCTTTCTTGTCTCTCCTTCTCACAGAGACTTAAAACTAGCGCACCTTCTTACATACGTCACACGTGCAACGTCACATGCCCTTCCCGAGCATAGAGGTAGCAGCATGGGTAACGTTAGCTGTGATGCTAGCGAAGCCGTGCGAGTGGTAATACGAGAGACAGAAGGTGCGAATCTGGTAACAAATGAAGGAATAATTAATTCCCAAGAAAAACAGCTGGGGGTTCATCATCTGGCGGTGGTTTGGCTTCAAGCGGGAAGATGTCGAATAGACAACTTTAATTTGTCAAGTGTGGGGCACAAGCGTTGCTACCAGAAGTAGCATTACTGCTAATATGTAGGGTTGGGTATCGTTTGAATTCGAACGATTCCGATTCCAATTCTTTGTTTCGATTCCGATTCCTGACGATTCTCGATTACGATTCTTCTTGTACCATGTCTGGATCAATGTGTTTGACAGTTAGTCCCTGGAAGGTGGTATGTTTTTGGGTTGAGAGTTTTCACCATATCCCTGCAAATATAAACAAACATGTAATGTTGCTGTTACGGTTTAGCCCAGTATCAATTAGCTTAGCTCTAACGTTATTGCTTAACTAACCTAAATGTTGGAGATTCCACCTCTGAAAAGGAATGCAGTCTTTTGACTATGTGTGCAGTGACCTTTCTGTGGCACTCTTCCGTCTGTGGCACCGACATCTTCCCCATTGCCGCTATGGTGAACGGAGTACGTTGAGCACATCGCGGAGCCTGGCTAGCAGGTTGTAAATTATCTATGAAAAAATATGTGGGCTAATTTGTTAGCTGCCTCAACATTGGCGCAAAACACATTATTTATTGCATATATATTGTTTTACTTACTGGATTCGGACTGCAGTGCAGTCACCAAGCTGCTGGGCGTCGGAGCCGGAGCCAGAGGAAGAGGCAGAGGAGGACGGTCGGCGCACTGCGTCGAAGACGGGACACGCATTTATTTGTACTCCATGAACTCGGAGGTGCGTCATCATGTTCGACATGCACCTTCCTAAGCACGAAACAGTCCTGTCGCACGTGTTACATTTCGCCGGTATTTTATTTTTTTTAGTAAAATAAAGCCACACTTTCGACCGTCGACGCCCGCTATCCATGCTTGACTGACTCGCTCGGCTACATAGGCTCGGCTATGCTAATACTTCCGGCGGTGGGCGCTTCTTCGTTGGTGTTCAGCGGCTTTTTTTTTCCGGTCGGCGGACTGGGTATCAAAACTAGGAATCGAAATATAAACTTTTGAACGACTGTGGGAGAATCGGAAAGTTAGTCCCGGTTCCAATCGATACTCGATACCCAACCCTACTAATATGTAGCATCATTTGAAAAGTCACCCGCTAATAACTGTTTAATAAATACAGTTTTGGTCAATTGACTTAGTTGTGATTTTCTTCTCTGCATGAAAGTTTAAAATGAGTATATAATAATGCAGTATGAAGAAGAATGTTTTAATGTAGACACATAGAATCATCATACTGCTGTGATTATATGTATCAAGTGTTAATTCAAGGCTAGGGCAAAATATCGAGATATACATTGTGTATCGCGATTTTGCCTAAAAATATCAAGATATTTAAAAAAGGCCATATCGCCCAGCCATAATTTAAACCAGAGGCATAATGTCGGACAGCTGGAAGATGCGATATCTACTTATTAAGATAGTTACCTTGCTAGCTAGCTAGCATGTGTGAGGCGAAGTTGTGTGAAAAATAATTATATACCTTTTAAAGATGGTGTTGGGACCAGTCGCAGAGGCTAAGTGCTCCCCCGTTTGGTTCTTTTTGTTGATATTAATGTTTGTTTCTGTACTTTCCCCAACAACTTAATGTTGGGCAAGGAATTGTCATAGCAGAGAAGATCTTCTAGAAGTCAGATTACGCGGTGAAAACACAGTCACAGCCGGGTTTCTCTGTGAGAGTAATATACTGGAGGAACTAGCCAGAAGCCCTGGCGCACCATGGTTCGCCATAAATGGGAAATGGGTTGTACTTGTATAGCGCTTTTGTACCTTTTTTTTTAAGGAACTCAAAGCACTTTGACACTATTTCCACATTCACCCATTCACACACTGATGGCGGGAGAGGCCATGCAAGGCGCTAACCAGGACCCATCAGGAGCAAGGGTGAAGTGTCTTGCTAAAGGACACAACAGACGTGACTAGGATGGTAGAAGGTTGGGATTAAACCAGTAACCCTCAGATTGCTGGCATGGCCACTCTACCAACTTCGCCACGCTGTCCCCAGAATCAAGCGGAGAGGACGGCGTAAAGAACGTAAACAAACAAGAGGCTGCAGAGTCTGCTTGCTAGCAAGGTTGAGGAAAGAAACAAACCACCGCTGAAGAGTATTTTTCTAACGAATGCAAGATCTCTGGCCAACAAGATGGAGGAATTGAGACTTCAGGTTGCTATCAACAATACTGTGAGGAATAACTACATCCTAATTGCCACAAAAACCTGCCTCCATTCATCCATTCAGGAGCTAATTATCGAGCTAGCGGGCCGCACTATCCATCGCCAGGACAGAACAAAGGAGGCCAAGGGGAAATTGCAAGGAGGCGGCCTCCCAATATACACTCACCTGGAGGGGGGGGGGCTACGCTCGGCTGCTCTTTGTGGACTTCAGCTCCTAATTTACTACCATCCTCCCGGATAGACTGGTACCCAAACTACTAGACCTGGGATTTCTGCACGCCACCTGCCTTTGCATCTCCAGAGGTGACGAGACCGCGTACAGTGATGAAGTGGAGCTGCTGTCAGGGCTTTGAAAAGCCAACAATTTGCAGCTGAACAAGATGAAAACTCAGGAGATGGTAGTAGACTTCAGATGGGAGTTGTTTTAAGACAGTCTCAGTCTTCAGATTCCTGACCGTCCATCTGGAGAACTAACACCACGGCAATTATTAAGAAAGCACAACAATGTCTCTACATCCTTTGAATACTCAAAAACTACCATCTAAGACAGGATCTGCTTGTGTCCTAACTAGGGATGTCCCGATCAAGGTTTTTGCACTTCCGATCCGATACCGATACTGGCCTATCCGAGCATGTATTAAAGTTTAAGTTAGTTGTCAGATTCATGTTGAAAAGGGTTTTAGTACTCTTGATAACAACTAGCCAGCTGAATTAGGTGAGTTTGAATAATACACAATGGTTGGTATTCGAGAATAAACACAAAATATCAAAAATTATACATGACAAACAGAAATGGCATCATTAAACAGTATAAAGTGCAAATAATGCTGTAAACATTATTAAAAAAAGCAAAACACACAAACAACCTGAGTGGGATAAAATGTCTATAACTCAGCATCAATACTTGCTCTTGAACAAGTGTAAACTTAAAAAAATCAAAAAAAATCTACACACTCCTTTCATTTGTTTGCCCCAGTCAGGGGGGCGCAAACAATTGAAGTCCAAGCATAATGGGGAGATTTTTTCTAACAAAGAAGAGCATTTCAAGATGCTCAGGTGTCAGCCTGCTCCTGTGTTCTTTAATGATGAGTGCTAAAAAGCCTCTGTGTCTAGAGTAATTAAAATGTCTTACAACTTTACCACCACGCTTGACTTTATTGTGGCATGTTTTGCACTCCACTTCTTCATCTTTTTTGTTTTGTATGGTAAAATAATCCCACACAGCTGACATTTTTACAGTAACTTTTAATTCGCACGGCCGTCTTAACGGTTAGAACACAGACCTGTTGGTGTGCTGGAAAATGCGGAATGGAGTGTAGGGAGCAGCAGAAGAGTGGAATGTATTATTTAAATCGGTGCGTTGGAAAAGACAGACCAGATTTTTTTTAAACTGGATCTGGATCGGCATTTTTCCATGCCTTGCCGATACTTACTTTTTGGCAAATATCGGCGGCCGATCCGATCCAAATATCGGATCGGGACAACCCTAGTCCTAACGCTGATCCGTCTCAAACATTCTAACCTACTGCATCTGCTAGTGGTTCCTCAGCTGCATAGCCGCAGAGAGGAGAGCGCTCCAGACGGTCGTCAAAATGGCCCAAAAGATCAGGTGCCCTCTATTCTCCCTGGAAAATTTTTACCACTCACGCTGTCTTAAAAAGGCAGTCAAGATTTTTTCAGACCCATATCACCCTGGCAACAGACACCTCAGCACCATGCCCACTCAGACAAATGGATTCAAGTTCAGCTTCTACCCAAGGTCCATAAGTGCACTGAATGCTGCTAAGGTTTAAATATTAATAACTACCACTATCACTACTGTGCGCTACCAGAGGAGAGTGCAATTTTCGATCACCCCAGTGCAATATGTTTATCTTTCCCCACTTAGGTTTACTCCTGGTGCAATATGTGAATACTCGCGCAACATGTTTACATTTGTGCTTACCTTTGTGTGTATATAGATGTCTGGATTAGCTACTGGTTATTTTTATATTCCACAGTTATTCTCTAAATTCTATTAGTCTATATACTGTTTTAATTGGCAACACTAAATTGGCCCTAGTGTGTGAATGTGAGTGTGAATGTTGTCTATCTGTGTTGGCCCTGTGATGAGGTGGCGACTTGTCCAGAGTGTACACCACCTTCCGCTCGAATGCAGCTGAGATAGGCGACCCCGAAAGGGACAAGCGATAGAAAATGGATGGATGTTTTAATAGTGTTTTAGTCTTTATTACATGACGCGCCCAAGGTCTTTCATTTCCAAATTGTTTTACATGTACAGTGACAATAAAGTTAATTGATTCATTCATTTTAGTCATTTTAACCAAAGTGTGCCAGCTAAACTTTCAAACAAAGTACTTTTTTTATTTATCAGGAATTTCAGGTAAAAAGCAGTGACAATTTGCAATGCAAATTGGCAAAGGTCAATCACACACAACCATATTAGGTACAACGGTGCCGATCTAACTATCTATACCAGGGGTCGGGAACCTTTTTGGCTGAGAGAGCCATGAAATCCAAATATTTCACAATGTATTTCCGTGAGAGCCATATAACATTTTTCAACACTGAATACAACTCAATTTGTGCATTTTTAAGTATGACCAACATTTGTAGAGTATAATAAGTCTCTTATTCTTTTTAACAAAGTTTTATTATTATTTATTTATTTTTTTTAATGCCCACAAACAACACATTCAAAATGATTTTCTTTTAGTAGAAGAAACATGACTGTAGAAAAGAAGACTTGTTTCATGTACCTCAAGTAGAAATTGAAGGCACATGTGAAAGCAATATAAACAAAATAATATGGCAGAAACAAAATAACAAATAAACATGAACATTGTGCAAGATGGCACATAATGCACATAAGAGATAAACCAGTAAAAGAAATGTAAGAATTTTGCAAGATGGCACCTGATGGCCATAAGGCATAACTGACCTTTTTGGCCATATAGATATAAAATTGTGTTTAAACATGATCTATAGTCTTACATACGGGGCTGCACGAAATATGGCCAAAATAATAATCATGATTCTTTTTATCAAGATTGAAATCCCAACAATTCATTATGTTTGGTAAAACAGTGTTGAAGTGGGGAGTTAACTCGACGCCATCATTAAATTTGTAATGTATAATAAAAAAACTTGATAACGTTATTCATACAGTATATTAAAAGACAAATATTTGGGTTTTTGTTCATTATTAATATCAAAATGTCAGCTTTTTCCCATTATGTGATTCCTTTATCTCTGTTCTTCTATTTTATTAGCGGTATTTTTTTAAAGTTACGTACATTTACATGTACTTAATGTATGTTCATGCTGTATTGGGACAGATCCGTTAAGAGTTAAAGCCGAAGTATGTCTTATAGAAACTAAAAATACACCATAAAACATTAATAAAATTAATGTTTTTTAAAATAATAATTTTCTGAAATGAAAAAAAACAAAAGTAATGTAAAAAAAATTGATATTTAATTTTTATATTAATATAAAACAAAGCAGCTCGGCTAAGGAAGATAAATTCTCATAAACAAGCTTTGTCTTCTAACACCATGTGGTTCATTGTAGGGGTGTAAGGGTACGTGTATTTGTATTGAACTGTTTCTGTACGGGGGTTTCGGTTCGATTCGGAGGTGTACCCAACGAGTTTCCACACAGACATATTAAGTAGCGCACCGCAGGTTGTGTAAACAATGCAGAGCGAGGCACAACACACGGCAGGCTAGCAGCGACCGGGCTAGGACAACATGCGAAAGGCACAGCTGGAAGACCCTTCTGTCTCGTTAACATCTCCCGTTTTGGGAACACTTTGGCTGCGCGGTGCAATACAACAATGGAGGACGGAGGTTTGCCGACATTGTTCAGCAGCAGTAGGGTTTGCTTCTGCCAACACGTCAAACATGCTAACTCCTTTGAAGCAACACCACTGCATTTAAGCAAGCTCTCCTCGGCGAGTCAGGCAGGGCTGAAGCAATACAAATGTTTTTATAGCAGCAGATTTAAGACCATCCATCCATTCCGTTCGGGGTCGCAGAGGGTTGCTGTATTGCATTAAAAACTAGATTTTGACCCACTTCTATGGTGGAAGAACAATAAGCCCATATATCCTCTTATTGCCAAGTTAGCCAAAACCTATTGGGGTGTTTGCATTCAGTGGTCAATTGTATGGAATATGTACTGTACGGTGCAATCTACTAATAAAAGTCTCAATCAATCAAAAAAAGCACTTGATATGTAGAAAGGTTTTGTTAAGAAACCATTCTGAGCCTTATCTCATTTATTTTTTATTTTATATATGTTGACCACATTAACCTTGGCAATGGACCCTGTGTGTATATGTATGTTATGCCATTGTTTACAAATTTGGTAAATAAATAACCAAAACATTTATATATTGTTGTTTTCTTACTGTACCGAAAATGAACCGAATCGTGACCTCTAAACCGAGGTATGTACCGAACCGAAATTTTTGTTTACCGTTACACCCCTAGTTCATTGCAACATTTTGGCCCCAAAAAATAAACGGGAGTAATACCTCACACATCTAATACACAATCTTTGTGCCTCTCTAACAATTCGCATGTTGACACATCACAGCCTGCGTTACATTCGATGAGAAAACCATTTAGTTAGTGTTGATGTTATTGGAACACTGACAAAGTTAGCATTGAACTAAAAGATGAGTGACCATCCCAGTTTACAAACAGCAAGACTTTATAAACAAGTTGTGGCAGCGTTTGCACATAGTTTGTTGCATGTTTCCTCACGTCGTTAACTCTGTCACAGTAGCTGACTGAAGGATGCTTTGTTGGGGAAATAAAAGCAATATCACATTTCTTCTCCTCCACAGTATACTTTTAGTTTGGAACAAATGTGTCTGTGTCCAATATTGTCCACACCTGTCGCCATCTGATAACAGCAGTGTGTTCCTAAACGCACGCCGAAACTCTACGGAAGGGAAGCAAGGGAAAAAAATAGAAAACAAAGCAATGGGCTCAGTTTACTCGGAGAGAAAATCTCCATAGCAAAGTCTGTTTAGTTGCTATCCGCCATGTTTTCTCAAGCCAAACTGACCTAGGAAAAAAGCAGTGTTGCATAAAATGCATTAATAAATGACGGTTTTTCGAGGATAAAAAATTTGAACAATATTACTAACCGTCTAAAATTTAACCGTGGTTTATCATTATACAGTTTACTGTTACATCCGTACTTACAGCACAATTAGGTCAACATCGACTTAAAGGCCTACTGAAATGAGATTTTCTTATTTAAACGGGGATAGCAGGTCCATTCTATATGTAATACTTGATATTTCGCGATATTGCCATATTTTTGCTGAAAGGATTTAGTAGAGAACATCGACGACAAAGTTCGCAACTTTAGGTCGCTAATAAAAAAGCCTTGCCTGTACCGGAAGTAGAAGACGATGTGCGCGTGACGTCACGGGTTGTAGGGCTCCTCACATCCTCACATTGTTTTTAATGTGAGCCTCCAGCAGCAAGAGCTATTCCCACCCGAGAAAGCGACAATTTCCCTATTAATTTGAGCGGGGATGAAAGATTTGTGAATGAGGATATTGAGAGTAAAGGACTAAAGGTGAATGCAGATGTTATTACACACAATCACTATGACAATTCTGGAAAATCCCTTATCTGCCCATTGAGTTGGTGTTTTAGTGAGATTTAATAGTACCTAAGTCGGAGGGGTGTAGCCATGGGTACGTGTGTTGACTCAGTGTCTCTAAGGCAAGTCACGCTGCTGGAAGCTCCGCTGATGTCGCCGCGTGTCGCCGGTAAGGGCAGACTTATTAACACAATTTTCTCACCGAAAACTGCTGGTTGACATTTGGTCGGGATCCATGTTCGCTTGACCGCTCTGATCCACAGTAAAGCTTCTCCTTCAAGAATTTTAAACAAGGAAACACCGACTGTGTTTGTGTGGCTAAAGGCTAAAAGCTCGCACCTCCATCTTTCTACTTTGACTTCTCCATTATTGAACAAATTGCAAAAGATTCAGCAACACAGATGTCCAGAATAATGTTTAATTATGCGGTTAAAGCAGACTACTTATAGCTTGGATCAGGCTGGAAAATAATGTCCACTACAACCCGAGACGTCAAACGCACGCGTCATCTTACGAGTCTTCATACCGCAACGTTTTCAACACGACACTACGCGGGAAATTTACATTTGCAATTTAGTAAACTAAAAAAGCCGTATTGGCATGTGTTGCAATGTTAATATTTCATCATTGATATGTAAACTATCAGACTGCGTGGTCGATAGTAGTGGGTTTCAGTAGGCCTTTAAGCAGGCACTTTTTAGTCATAAGATCCGGGACTTGATGACAAGGTGGACTTTTGCACAAGTTCTGCTGTATGCACGTTAACTGAAACTGATTCTGTAATAATCAAAACATACCACAAATGACACTGTTTTTGTCCTTAAAGGGCTTTTTCGACATTGCTGTGGACAATCTCTATGCGGAGCCTGCTGTCCTGCAGTGGATCCGGGAAAATATCCCCGAGTGGAAAAATTGCATCATTGTGTCTCCTGACGCTGGCGGTGCAAAACGGTAAAAATTGCCATTGTTTCTGAGGCTAAACCGTCGGGACGGGGGGCCAGGAGATGTGACGCTCGCCTCATTTGTGCAGTGTGACGTCTATCGCCGACCGATTGAACGTGGACTTTGCCCTCATCCACAAAGAGAGGAAGAAAGCAAATGAAGTGGACCGCATGGTGCTGGTGGGCGACGTCAAGGACCGTGTGGCGATCCTGGTCGATGACATGGCCGACACCTGCGGTACCATCTGCCACGCTGCTGACAAGTCGGTATCACACTTGCTTTTCACTGATTATTTCCTTTATGAAAAGTATTTGGACATTCCTTCTTCGCTCTATAGGTTGATTGATGCTGGCGCCGTAAAAGTCTACGCCATCCTTACACATGGCATCTTCTCTGGGCCCGCCATCTCGCGTATCAACAACGCGCCGTTTGAGGCAGTGGTGGTGACCAACACGATCCCGCAAGAAGAGAAGATGAAGGCGTGCCCAAAAATACAGGTGTGTACCGACCGTCAACGTTGGCAGGTAAAGCCTTAATGAAAATGTTTTAACTAACATTATCAACAATACATTATTGTCCATTAAAATAAGTAATAGATGTATGTTTTGTATAATTTTCTTCATTAAAAATACATTTCCAATAACAATACTATAGTTAGACAATACTGCAAATGTTGGTATCAATACAAAACCAAATAAATACAAGACCAATATAGCTTTTACTTGAAAATGTTCAACATCATTGAATGATTTTGTGATTTAGCTATTAATTTAACAGTTCATATCAGGGTTGTCACGATACCAATAATTTGGCACCGGTATTTAAATGAGCGCCCCCCGCGACCCCGAAAGGGAATAAGCGGTAGAAAATGGATGGATCAATATAGGTTGACTGGCAACACTAAATTGGCCCTAGTGTGTGAATGTGAGTGTGAATGTTGTCTGTCTATCTGTGTTGGCCCTGCGATGAGGTGGCGACTTGTCCAGGGTGTACGCCGCCTTCCGCCCGATTGTAGCTGAGATAGGCGCCAGCGCCCCCCGTTACCCCAAAAAGGGAATAAGCGGTAGAAAATGGATGGATGGATGGATTTTTCCGAATAAAGGGAAGTAGGAAAAATGTCAATATTGCCTTTATTTAAACAGAAAAATCTTCCAATACATTAAAGATATTTTTCCGATTGCACCCAAAGAACAATTTTACAAGGTTAAAATATAAATTAAAGGTCATTAAACACAATGAGCTTTTCTTCTTGCCCTCAAATAACAATTTACAATTTTCCATGTTACACATAGTCTGCTTTATTGGCATTATAGTAAATGCTTCATGATTTATGGTTGCCACTTCTGGTCTGTGCTTTAAGAGAAATACAATTTTGAGTAAGTACTAATACAAAACTATGGATAAATGTACACAGATAAGCCGTGTAGCAGGTAAAACACACATTGTTAAAGGTAAAACACAATTTTAGGAATTTGTTACTAAATGTAGTCATTTCACTTGCATTAGATGACGCTAAATGGGCAGTTTTAACTGTTAATATTTGGTATCTACATGTGCACAACAGGATCTGGTTAACTCATGAGAGTACATACAGTATTTGCGTTTGCAAGAATGGCAACGTATTGGCTGAGTGACGTCAGTGAGTGGGTGAGTAAAGGGAAAGGAGAAGGAGCCTGTGCACTGCGCAATAGAAAGATGAACGGGTCCGGTTGTGTCCTGCTAAACTAATAATAAAGCAAGCAAATTGTCAAAAATCGAAGGGCCTCGTCATTCTGACCCGAAAGCGCAGTTTAGCAGACCCATTGGTAAAGGGTGTTACCCCCGACGAAAACATCGACCCTGAAGGGAAAGTCTGCCCCTGTGCTCTCCGACTACCATCTGCACCGGAGCCGAACAGCAGGCCAGGTGTAACAACTACATTACTACCTGTTACTCTTCATAACTCCTTGTGCATGTCTGAAGGATTATCCCTAAGTTTGAAGCAAGGGTGGTGATACTAATCGCCACATTTGGCGAGGCGTGTTTTAAAGCAACACTTGCAACGCTGTGCCTCCCTGTTTAAAGTGCCACCTTTTATCGTTAGTTTTGAAGCCCAAATACCTCCATATTGCTCTCTTTATTTACCAGTGCAATTTACGTTTTTTTGCCATTCTTCCCCACCAAGACGTTATTGCTTGTATGCACTTTGTATGTTTTGGCACACTCAACGTCATGCGCCTCAGCTCTCTCGTCACTACCGCACAGCGGCATTCGGATGAAAGAACGGTACTGGTGTTGTTCAAGGGCAGTATAGTACTGATTTCAATTCATTAGTATTGCAGTAATTTATTAGTGCCAATATACCATAAATCCCTAGTACATTTTTACAACAATATAAGACAATGTAACAATATCAATAACCTATTACAATTATTCCCTTTTTATTAGACACAATTGTTTGCGCAAATAAAGTGAAGTGAAGTGAACTATATTTATATAGCGCTTTTCTCTAGTGACTCAAAGCGCTTTACATAGTGACATCCAATATCTAAGTCACATTTAAACCAGTGTGGGTGGTACTGGGAGCAGGTGGGTAAAGTGTCTTGCCCAAGGACACAACGGCAGTGACTAGGATGGCGGAAGCGGGAATCGAACCTGCAACCCTCAAATTGCTGGCACAGCCACTCTACCAACCGAGCTATGCCGCCCCACTTGCATTAGATGACGCTAATTGGGCAGTTTTAACTGTCAATGCAGTCCTCCCTCACCTCATCGCACTTCGAAGAATGCTGCTTCATTTTTTTTCCCAACTTTATTTTATACAGCATGTGTATTTTTGGCATAAATTAATAATTTTCAAAGCATAGAAATGGCTGCATGCACAAAATCATAATCATATGCTTTACTGCTCGTTAGTTTTACCATATCTGAGTTATTGTGTAAAAATATGGGGAAATAACTATAAAAGTACACTTTGTCACAAAAAAGGTCAGTTAGAATAATACATAATTTTGGATATAAAGAACATACCAACACTTTATCTATTAAATCCAAAATATTGAAATTCAATGATTTGGTAAATTTGTAAAAGGCTAAAATTATGTTCAAAGCAAACTATTATCTGCTAGCCAAAAATGTACAACAATTCTTCTCAAAAAAAAGGAGAAGTCTAACCTTAGGAAAAAAATTAAAACATTTATTTACACGTTCAACACTTAAAACCTTTAGCATATCAGTATGTGGAATTAAATTATGGAACGACTGAAGCAAAGAAATCAAACAATGTACTACTATGATCCACTTTAAGACCCTTATGAAGAAAACTGCAAATGACAGTCGAAACATGTCAGGTAAAAATTCCATCTAATATAGCGCAAATATGGTCTGATTACAAAAAAATTTGAAAAAGTAAATTTAAGAAACTGTTCAAACGACAAGTGTTCACAAAGTAAAAAGAAGGATTATGATTGATATCTTGAACTTATTGAAAATGATTTATCATTTATTTCATTAAGTGAATCATAACTGAAATAACTATTTATGAAAATAACTGTTGTATTTGGAGTGATGTGTGCACCTGTGAATGTGAGTGTTGTCTGTCTGTGTTGGCTCTGCCATGAGGTGGCCACTCGTCCAGGGTGTACCCTGCCTTCCGCCTGAGTGCAGCTGGGATAGGCTCCAGCACCCCCCGCGACCCTGAGAGGGACAAGTGGTAGAAGATTAATGGACGGATTACTAACATCCGTGTTAGTAATTGTTCTAAGGTGGACAGGGGTAGGATTAAATTAGATTCTTCCCACTCATTTTCGGACATGTAACAAAACAAAAAAGTACAAAATGTGATGTATCATATTGAAAATTTAATTCATGTTCAAAATTAACCTTAACTTTAAACTTTAGTATCAATTCATGACTGATACTACCATTGTTTTCAAAACTCTTTGAAATGATCCAATCTCCCCCTATCAACTACAGGGCAGAAACCAGAGTGCAAATCCTTCACGTTAGGTTGCATAGTTGTTTTTATTTTTTAATAAATACCATATATTTATATAGCATGCATATTGTATTTCATGCAAGTAAGTGCTATCACCATTTTTATTAAAGGCCTATTGAAATGAAATGTTCTTATTTCAAACGGGGATAGCAGGTCCATTCTATGTGTCATACTTGATCATTTTGCAATATTGCCATATTTTTGCTGAAAGGATTTAGTAGAGAACATCGACGATAAAGTTCACAACTTTTGGTCGCTAATAAAAAGTAGCAGACGATGTGCGCCTGACGTCACTGGTTGTAGGGCTCCTCACATCCTCACAGTGTTTACAATCATAGCCACCAGCAGCGAGAGCGATTCGGACCGAGAAAGCGACAACTTCCCCATTAATTTGAGCGAGGATGAAAGATTCGTGGATGAGGATAGTGACAGTGAAGGGCAGTAGGAGCGATCCAGATGTAATTAGACACATTTACTAGGATAATTCTGGAAAATACCTTATCTTCTTATTGTGTTACTAGTGTTTTAGTGAGATTATATGGGGGGGGGGGGTGACTGCCAGTGTCTCCAAGGGAAGCCATGGAGGAGCCAAGAAAGTCGCAGCTGCCTCTTTGACAGCTGCAGGAGGAACGACGCAAGCGTTCATGTTTACGGTAAGAGCCGACTTATTACCACAATTTTCTCACCGAAACCTGCCGGTTGACATGTGGTAGAGAACCATGTTCACTTGACCGCTCTGTTCCATATTAAAGCTTCACAACAAACAAAAAAACACCGGCTGTGTTTGTGCTGTAGTCCCCATTATTAATTGAACAAATTGCAAAAGATTCAGCAACACAGAAGTCCAGAATACTGTGTAATTATGCGATAAAAACAGACTACTTTTAGCCGTGATCGGTGCTGGGAGAACATGTCCGCTACCACGGGTGACGTCACGCGCACGAGTCATCATTCCGCGACGTTTTCAACAGGATACCTCGTGGGAAATTTAAAATTGCAATTCAGTAAACTGAACCGGCCATATTGGCATGTGTTGCAATGTTAATATTTCATCATTGATATATAAACTATCAGACTGCGTGGTGGGTAGTAGTGGGTTTCAGTAGGCCTTTAAATGGACAACGTACTCTAGTACTCGATCATAAAAAAATTAACCTCGCCACACATCATGTCTATTGACATGCACACAAACTGAGTCTTCATGTGCTGACAATGCATTGTTTACAATTCTAGTGTTACTTGTCCCACTTTCTAGGTGATTGACATTTCCATGATCCTCGCAGAGGCGATCAGGAGAACCCACAACGGTGAATCTGTGTCCTACCTCTTTAGCCATGTCCCCTTATAAAGTCAACTTGCGGAGGGGGGGCCTTGGCTGCTGGCGCCACACTTCTTCTTGAAGAGTTCCAAAGTTTGACCTACGAGATGTTCTATGAATGTTTTCTCTCAGGAGATGAGGTGAAACATCACTCTCTCTCTTTTTTTCCCCCCCATTCACCTTTTTCGCCATGATGTTCCCTGTCATGTATTGTACCTCACTCTCTATGAAGCATTCCTTTTATGCCACATGATTGGAAACATTTTGGCGCTTTTTTCTTAATAAAAAAAATAGATCGCTAACACCCCGCAAATCCCCAAATCACCTCAACTGCTGCTACAAACCTCCAAGCCCCACCATAGACGGGTTGTTCGGTGTGTTAAAAAAATGCTCCAAAAGGTCATGGAATCTAATTGAATCCACAGTTTTGTGATCGTGTTGATTAAAACCTTGTCACAATTCGAGTTGTGACACCTTAGTTTTTTTTAGCAGTAATGGGTCACTTTTTTTATATTTAAACAAATCAAGCAGTTTCTTTTGACAATAAATCTTTGACAATTGCTTTTAAACAGTCTTGTGCGCCTTGGTTTGTCTCGGTCAGGCGGGTGCAAGTGTTAAAAGTTGACAGGAATCTTTTAAAGGCGTGCCAAATTACAAGACCCTATAGCAAGGGTGTCAACACCCTTTCATTGAGTGCCACATGGCAGATATGGTTGCGCTCTGGGGGCCGCTTGTTACAAAGAATAAATATGAATTTTAATGTATAACCTCATATTACACAATTCCTTTATGCGTTTTATTAGTACTTTTTTTTTTTTTTAATGTATACCATGCTTTTATTTAAAAATCACAAGTCAGGGGAACAAGTATGGCTGGGCGATATGGACGAAAAAGTATATCTCGATATTTTTACTTAAACTCCATATTCAATATACTTTTCGGTGAAAGTCTACATTATACAAATATTAATTTTTGAGCGATATTCAGTGAAATTGAAGTGAATGACAACTGTACTGTAAACAGTCAGTGGCACTTTTATTATCCCAGTTAGTCAAGATGGGTATTAACAGAACAGAATTACATAACATAAATAAAATACACAAATATTATTTCTATGTACAATAAATCACATAGCTGTGCACATAATAAAAAATGTATTAAACTCGGGAAAAACAAAATACATTTGCAGGCAGGCACTTTGTGACTTCTCTTCCTGGTTTGATGACCCGCCCTATTTTGCCTTTGATTGGCCTAATCTCAACCAATCGTGACTCAGCATATTAAACAACCAACCAATCATCAATCAATCAATGTTTATTTATATAGCCCTTAATCACAAGTGTCTCAAAGGGCTGCACAAGCCACATAGATGTTCTTATACGTGCAAGCACGTCTTGGAAGGAGGAAGGGGTGGGGTTTAGTAGCCCATGGAGGGGTGCGGGGTAGAACAAGGAACACAAGAAATAAGCGGCGTTTGGTCATTTTAACGTGAAATAAATGTTACGATATTTTATTAATTCATATATTTGTTTAGATACATATCTTACAAACTCAATATATCGCCCAGCCCTAGGAACAAGCATTTAATTTCAACAAATATGAATTAGTTGATATGAACCTTTTCACCAAGGGCCACATTACTAAAAAGTTAAAAGTACGCAAAGGCCATTTTGACATTTTTTAGTTTGTAAAAACAAATGCTAAAAACAGGCAATGCAAGTTTATTTATAGAGCACAATTTATACACAAGGCAATTCAAAGTGCTGTACAGAAAATTACAAGAGGGTAAACATTACAAAAAAATATATAGTTTAATTAAAAACATATATGAAATTGTAAAACTACTATAATTCAAATCATTGAGTGTAGATAAAATATTTTCATTTATATGCACAAATATTAAATGTTTTCATCTGGATTTGAAAATTGTCAACATTAAGGCCTGTCCTCTTTAGGAATACTATTCAAGATCCGAGGAACAAAAAACTGAAACGCAGCGTTACCATGTTTGGGCCCCCACAGTAGACCACTCCCTCAGGTTCTCAGAGGCAGAGATGGTTTATATGTCTCTAACATTTCTTGGTCTTTGGCACAAGACCATGGAAAGACTTGTACACAAGAAGAGCTGTTTTAAAGTCTATTGTCTGAGCAACAGGAAGCCAGTGCAGTGACCTAAGCACTGGACTAATATAATCCTATTTCCTGGTTCTAGTCGGGGCTCGAGTAGCAGCATTCCGGATGTGCTGCAGCTGTTTTTACAGCTTTTTTTAGAGAGCCCAGTGAGAAGGGCACTCCAGTATTCTAAACTGCTGAAGACAAAGGCATGGATTAGTCTTTCTATGTTTGATTTAGACATTATTCCTCTGATTTAATCTTTTTCAGGTGGTGAAAAGCTCCCAATGTTTTTAGCTTAATTTGGCTGTGAATGTTTAAGTCAGAGTACTTTATTACTGACAGATTTCTAGCGTGATCATTATGTTTCAAAAAGAGGGTCACAAGGTGACTAATAATAGTTTCTATTCAAGCCGCTACCTATACACATTATTTAAAGACACAACTTTGTGTTGTAGGTGACAAAGTGTACTATTATAAATTGTTGTAGGGAAAACAAACAGTAAAGATGTAATGAGAACAATTTTAAAGTGTGATACTGGTAGCTAATAATACACTTTGTCACTTAACACAAAGCTGACCATAACTTTTGTCTTTAATATGTTATTACTTCTTTTTTTTAAAAAATGGCTCCACATACTTTGATTTTTCAGTATGCGATCTTGGTGGAAAAAGTTTGGACGCCCATTTATTTGTATCAAATTTTCATCTTTTTTTATTACATCACCAATTTTTGCTCTTTATTTTTTCTCCACATCCTTGTTTACATATACCTCAGACCAACACAACTCCAGATGCGAGCCGCAATTTGGACACCCCTGTGTTACCATACGTTTTTTTTTTTGCATGGTCAGAAATTCTCGTGTAAAATACATAATAAATTGCAATTTTCTGTCACAAATGATAGAACGACTTAAAAAAAAAACTGCTTTAGCCAGAAATTATTAAAACATTTGTTGCTCTGTTGTTAAGGTGGCCGCCTTAACAACAAAAGGCCAACACCCAAATTAATTTTTTATTATTATTTTTTTTTTTTAATCCTGTCCAGCTTCTCAGGCAAATCACATAGTTGATGTAGATGCCCATATCGACTGTTCTGATTTACTTTACAAAAGAGAAGTGTAGGATACTTCTCTTGTTGCCTTATTTGTATTTCACTTTATTAAATGTATTTTTATTATCATTTGCTGCTAAACTAAAGTCTTTACAAGCTGCTCCGCTTCGTACTGCCTCTGCCTCTGTCAGTACGTCTCTGCAGCACCCAGCATTTTCCCACCCACCGAACCATCTGATTGGTTACACACACAGCAATAACAGACAATCAGCAGTGCGTATTCAGAGCGGTAACAGAGAGGAGATACGGTGCGGGTTAGCAGAAAGGTGTTTAGCAGGTGAGCATAATGCAGCAGACTCTTCCCAAATTATAATTAAAAAACCCCCAGTCAACTACAGTCTGTAGTTTATGGCCCCCCCAGGCAGCGATGAGATGGAGACGTGATGGTGCCGACAGAACAAATTGCACTGTTCCTTACACCCAGCACCTTCCCCGTCCGTCCGCCTGTGGTTAAGATTGCTGACTTGGATTCAGAAGTACTGGGTTCGAACCCCACTCTAGTTGACAGCATTTTGTTCCACCTCATCATACTTTACTGAGCCAGGAGTCTTCGATGACATTTGTGTATGGAACACAATCTCTTCTTCACAAGACCCAGGATAGACCAGGGATTAAGACTGTAGACTCAGGTTGAAGGGTGCTAAGTATGAATCCTTGTTAGGTTGACATGTAATTTACAAAAACTGCCTGGAGGCTTCAAGTCAACTGTGTCACTTCTCCCATGTAATTTTAAAATAATTATTTAATAAACTATGTTTTAATCCAATTACAATTAACCCATTTTTTATAATTGTACCCAGGTGAGGTCATTGGTCAACGCTCTTTATTATTGACTTTATATTCCCGCCCACCTCAGGAATTAGACTAACTTGTACGCACGCACACATTCATTCTCACTCACTAGTAAGCCCTGAGGTGTCATCATTGACCATTTGACAATTTTTTCTGATTATTATTATGTTTAGTGTTGACTTATTTTTTCAACACTATGTTACTCAAACAACTAGCACATAACATTACTCTGAGTGGGGGAGAAGAAACACCCCACAATGTATGTCGTTCTGACACCATCCAGCCAAATGATTGATTCCATGTATGAGGTTTGAAATCAGTACCCTGTATTTGGAGCCCACAGTGTTGACCATTGAGGTATCCTGGGTCCCATTATGGGTTGTTTTTTGCTCATATACAAATGCAATCAGTGAACTATGATCAAGGCGAAACAACAAGATCTTCCAAATTATGGATTTGAACCCAGTAGTCCTTCGTGAGAGGCAGCAGTCTTAACCATCGAGTTATCCTGGGTCTTGTTAAGCCAAGATTTTGACGGTAATTTTATTCCACCTCTATCATACGTTACTGTGGCAGGAGTCCTCGGTTACATTTGTGTATGGAACACAATCTTGTCTTCACAAGACCCAGGATAGACCAGGGGTTAAGACCGCTGACTCGTAATGAGAGGTGCTGGGTCTGAACCACATTCTGGTTGATGTTTTTTTGTTCTACCTCATCATACTTTACTGAGTCAGGAGTCCTCGATTACATTTGTGTATGAGGGAAAAAAAATCATCCCTTCACAAGACCGATGATACCCCAGTGGTTAAGACCGTTGATTTGAATGAAAGGTACTAGGTTCAGACCCCACTCTGTTTGGCTGTATTTTGTTCCACCTCGTCATACTTCAGTGAGCCAGGGATCCTCGCTTACATTTGCGTATTTAAATAAATCTAGTCTTCACAAGACCCAGGATAGACCAGGGGTTAAGACGGTGCTTGGTTTGAACTCCACTGTGGTTGGCAGTATTTTTTTCCACTTCCATCACACTTTACTGAACCAGAAATCCTTGATTACATTTGTATACTATGAACATGACCCAGGATAGGCTAGAAGTGGTAATGGTAGTTTCCATCCGTAGCTCGCCGGCTGCGCCTTATCGCCACCTTGTGGTCATACCTGCAACAAGTTAATAGTTTTTTGATGTGTGATACATAACATGTGATGTATGATGTGCGATGTATGTGTGATACATGATGTACGATACATGATGTACGATACATGATGTACGATACATGATGTGTGATACATGATCTGTGATACATGATCTGTGATATATGATGTGTGATACATGATGTATGATACATGATGTGTGATACATGATGTGTGATATATGATGTGTGACATTTTATATGTGCCTTCCACTTTTTAAGGGACCAAAAGTAATTGGACAATTGGCTAATCAGCTGTTCCATGGCCAGGTGTGTGTTATTCCCTGTTTTTTTCCCCATTTATTTAATTTCCAAAGAGCAGAAAAAAGGCCTACATGTGGAGGTGTGGTCATCTCTCAATATGAAGTCCAAAGAGCTGTCACTATCAGTGAAGCAAGCCATCATTAGGCTGAAAAATCCAAACAAAGCCATCAGTGGGATCGCAAAAACATGAGGTGTGGCCAAATCAACTGTTCATCATCATCATTTCTTTTTATTCCTTTCATAAAAATGCATATATTACAAGCTATGTGCAGTTGACACTTTCATTGTTTTTTTTTTTGTTTCTTATACATTTCCATGATCAGAAAGGAGCAGATGGAAGAATACTGTTCTTATATTTTTCTGCCCCCTTTTTAACCCCAATCATTTTAAATGACTTTATAACTGTTCCCTCCACCAACACCCGAACTCAAACATACTTTCTAATTTTCATTTAAGCATTTTCACAATGACACGTCCGATCCAAATCAAAATTAAGTTTTGTCAAGACGTGGACTATGGTGTGGTTTGATTCCCCGTGGTTCAAATTAACTCGACCAGACATGGCGTGAAGGTAATGACATCTTTTATTCTTAACTCAAAAAAAAGGAACAAACAAAAAAGGCACTCAGCAGAGGTTCAAAACTTGGCTCTGAAAACAAAAATTCGCACAAAGGCAGAGCTATGGACAACAAAAACGAAAACACTTACTGTGACGTGAAAAGCATGAATCTATGGCAAGAAGTGAGCAATCAGGTATCAAGGGTGTGAAGGTGATGTCGCCAAGCTGACTGCCTGGCAACTACAGGCTTAAATAGTGCTGTGATTATTGACAGGTGCGTGAGTCCAAACAAATGAGCCAGGTGAAACTAATTGTCATGGCAACTAAAACGAACCAGGGTGCGCAAAAACAGGAACTAACGAAGTCAAAAACAGAACATGATCACAAAGACATGACAAGTTTGATATAATTCCAGTTGTCTCTTTTTGTAACTCTTTAAATTAAAAAATATTCTTACAACTTTTTAAGTCTTTTTTTTAGAGAAATCCATGATTTTACATCAGCAACAGACAAGCGCATTTGTTTCAAATGTGTTCGCACTCTTGGATGTTTAAAGTCCTACGGCCTTCTGTGGTTCTCATCTTCAGACGTGAACACAAATAACTTTTGTAAGTCCTTCAAAATAACTTTATTTCTAGCTTTGATTGATTGATTGAAACTTTTATTAGTAGATTGCACAGTTCAGTACATATTCCGTACAATTGACCACTAAATGGTAACATCTAAATAAGTTTTTCAACTTGTTTAAGTCGGGGTCCACGTAAATCAATTCATGGTACAAATATATACTATCAGCGTACAGTCATCACACAGGTTAATCATCATAGTATATACATTCAATCAATCAATGTTTACTTATACAGCCCTAAATCACTAGTGTCTCAAAGGGCTGCACAAACCACAACACAGGCGTCTAACAATCTATGTGAAACCTTTCAATCCGGTTTCAGGGCAAATCACTCTACGGAGACAGCCCTCGCAAGAATGACTAATGATCTATTGCTAACGATGGATTCTGATGCGTCATCTATGTTGCTGCTCTTCGATCTTAGCGCTCCTTTCGATACCGTCGATCATAATATTTTATTAGAACGTATCAAAACACGAATTGGTATGTCAGACTTAGCCCTGTCTTGGTTTAACTCTTATCTTACTGATAGGATGCAGTGCGTCTCCCATAACAATGTTACCTTGGACTACGTTAAGGTAACGTGTGGAGTTCCCCAGGGTTCGGTCCTTGGCCCTGCACTCTTCAGCATCTACATGCTGCCGCTAGGTGACATCATACGCAAATACGGTATTAGCTTTCACTGTTATGCTGATGACACCCAACTCTACATGCCCCTAAAGCTGACCAACACGCCGGACTGTAGTCAGTTGGAAGCGTGTCTTAATGAATTTAAACAATGGATGTCTGCTAACTTTTTGCAACTCAACGCCAAAAAAACGGAAATGCTGATTATCGGTCCTGCTAGACACCGACCTCTATTTATTAATACAACTCTAACATTTGACAACCAGCTTTGGTTGATATCAGCAGTGTAGGTCTGACTTAGTAGGATATGTACAGAGAACATAGTAAGTTCCGTAGCATAACAACAAATATATACATTAAAAATACATTTGATTATTTACATTTGGTTATGTGAAGGGGGAGGGTGTTAGTAAAGGGTTGAAGTTGCCTGGAGGTGTTGTTTTAGAGCGGTTTTGAAAGGGGATAGAGATGTACTGACTTTTACGCCTGTTGGGAGTGCATTCCACATTTATGTGGCATAGAAAGAGAATGAGTTAAAACCTTTGTTAGATCGGAATCTGGGTTTGACGTGGTTTGTGGAGCTCCCCCTAGTGTTGTGGTTATAGCGGTCATTTACGTTAAGGAAGTAGTTTGACATGTACTTCGGTATCAGGGAGGTGTAGCAGATTTTATAGAGTAGGCTCAGTGCAAGTTGTTTTACTCTGTGCTCCACCCTGAGCCAGTCCACCTTGGAGAAGTGGGTTGGATTGAGGTGTGATCTGGGGTGGAGGTCTAGAAGTAACCTGACTAGCTTGTTCTGGGATGTTTGGAGTCTAGATTTGAGGTTTTGGAGGTGCTGAAGGTGAGCTTTGAACATCACTAATAGAGTATGCAATTCTACAATGTCTATTAGTTTTAACAATCCTGACCTAATGAAGAATGGATTTGTGTAGTCTTTATAACCTACTGTAAAAATGATACGAATTGCTCTTTTTTGTGAAATAAATAAATGCATAATGTTGCTGTGATATGTATTTCCCCATATTTCTGCACAATAATTGAGCAATAGAACATTCTCATTGTGAATTATATTATCATAATTATTATCTCATTGTAACTGTTTGGTACAGCCTTACAAATAGAGAACGCACTGCTGAGCTCAGCAACACCGAAAGACCTGGAAGACCATGGAAAACAAGTGTGGTGGATGACAGACAAATCCTTTCCCCTTGTCAAGAAAAATCCCTTCACAACAGTTGGCCAGATCTAGAAAAGTCTCCAGGAGCTACAGCAGGTTTATCTGTGTCCAAGTCAACAATTAAGGGAAGACTTCACCAGAGGAAATACAGAGGTTTCATCACAGGGTGTAAACCATTGGTGAGCCTCAAAAACAGGAAGGCCAGATTAGAGTTTGCCAAGAAATATCTAAAAGAGCCTGTGCAGTTCCGGAACAACATCTTATGGACAGATGAGACAAAGATCACCTTGTAGCAGAATGATGGAACTAGAAGAGTATCTAACTGCTCAAGATCCAAAGCATACCACCTCATCAGTGAAGCATGGTGATGGTAGTTTAATGGAACTGGATCACTTATATTGATTGATGATGTGACAGCTGACAAAAGTTGCAGAATGAATTCCGAAGTGTTTGGGGCAATATTATCTGCTTCAAAAGTCATTGGACGGTGCTTCACAATGCAGATGGACGATGACCCGAAGCATACTGCAAAAACAACCAAAGTTTTTTAAAGGGGAACATTATCACAATTTCAGAAGGGTTAAAACCGATAAAAATCAGTTCACAGTGTCTTATTTTATTTTTCAAATTTTTTTCCCAATTTTTACCCAACATGGAATATCCCGAAAAAAGGCTTTAAAGTGCCTGATTTTCGCTATCTGTGAAGCCACCGTCCATTTTCCATCTAGTGATGCCAATACAAACAAACATGGCGGATAGCACAGCAAGATATAGCGACATTAGCTCGGATTCAGACTCGGATTTCAGCGGTTTAAGCAATTCAACAGATTACACGTGTATTGAAACGGATGGTTGGAGTATGGAGGCAAATAGCGAAAACTAAATTGAAGAAGAAACTAAAGCTATTGAGCGAATAGCTATTGACGCTATTCGGCGATCGCCTTCTAACCATCGATTGAGTGTCGCAGGATATCCATACATCTCTGTGCCATGTCTGCCTTAGCATCGCCGGTAAAATGTGCAGGAGCAAATTAAATCCGTCGATTGGTAAGTGTTTGTTTGGCATTAAATGTGGGTGGGGGGGAAACGCTGGATGCAAATATAGCTACAAATGTACATACAGCTAGCCTAAGTAGCATGTTAGCATCGATTAGCTGGCAGTCAGGCCGCGACCAAATATGTCTGATTAGCACATAAGTCAATAACATCAACAAAACTCACCTTTGGGATTTCGTTGACTTTATTGTTGGAAATGCATCTGCAGGATATGCATACATCTCTGTGCCATGTCTGCCTTAGCATCGCCGGTAAAATGTGCAGGAGCAACTTAAATCCGTCGATTGGCAAGTGTTTGTTTGGCATTAAATGTGGGTGGAGGGAAACGCTGGATGCAAATATAACCACAAATGTACATACATCTAGCCTAAGTAGCATGTTAGCATCGATTAGCTGGCAGTCATGCCGCGACCAAATATGTCTGATTAGCACATAAGTCAATAACATCAACAAAACTCACCTTTGTGATTTTGTTGACTTTATCCATACATCCATACATCTCTGTGCCATGTCTGCCTTAGCATCGCCGGTAAAATGTGAAAGACCAAACGAATTGGACTTTCACATCTTGTGACACTGGAGCAACTTAAATCTGTCGATTGGTAAGTGTTTGTTTGGCATTAAACATGGGTGGAGGGAAAGGCTGGATGCAAATAGAGCTACAAATGTACATACAGCTAGCCTAAATAGCATGTTAGCATCGATTAGCAGGCCGTGCTAATCGATGCACACGCCACGTAAGACAACTTGAATCCGTCCCTGCACGTGTTGTTACACCCTCCGACAACACACCGACGAGGCATGATGTCTCCAAGGTACGGAAAACAGTCGAAAAAACGGAAAATAACAGCTGATTTGACTTGGTGTTTGTAATGTGTTTGAGAAAATGGGGGATTGACTACCTATGTGACTTCGCTCCGAGTGCGAGTAATAGAAAGGCGTTTAATTCGCCAAAATTCACCCATTTAGAGTTCGGAAATCGGTTAAAAAAATATGTGGTCTTTTTTCTGCAACATCAAGGTATATATTGACGCTTACATAGGTTTGGTGATAATGTTCCCCTTTAAAACCTGAATCCTGTGAATTTCACTTGCTGAAGAGAAAATGCCCAAAGAACTTTCTGGAAGTGAAGACAGCTGCAGCACCATGGACCAAACCCAGCGTCCTTTGATGTCGATGGCTTACACACTTCAAACTGTCATTGACTGCAAAGGATTTGCAACAAAGTATGAAACAGTGCGAATTTGATTTATGATTATGTTAATTTGTCCAATAACTTTTCGGTCCCTTAAAAAGTGGAAGGCACATATAAAATGTGTTGTAATTCCTACACCGTTCACCTGATTGGCGATGTAAAGACCCTCAAATTAAAGCTCAAAGTCTGCACTTAAAGCACGTACATCTTGATTGTTTCACGGTTTGTTTCATTGTTTAATTTCTGTATATGTATGTATGTATATAGTATTTTTTAAGGTCTTCTTAATTTGGATATTCACCAATGATTGAAACAAAATAGCAAATTTAACCCCCTGCCCCAAAATAATCTAAAATGATGCCTTTATTTGACTAAAAAATGTTTTAAAGACCTCAATTGTATGATAGAATCATTTTGTGAATATGGATATTCAAGATTAAACAAACATTTGTAAATGTATCACCATGAAAAAAAATTGTCGCTAACTATTTTATTTCACAATCAAACTTTTTTATTCTTACACAATTGGTTCGATTAGAAAACATACATTTTAATGTTTAGAAATATCAATACATGTAACTTTTTTAAATATTTGTAATCACTTTACTATCAGGAAAAAATACCAACCACAAAATATTATTGTTTTTAATTCATTTATTTTCTTTTTTGTTTTTCACAATTTTGAACCTTTCTCTAAATTTGGATATTAAGTGGGGGGAAAATTCTTCATTTTTATATTTAGTAATAATTTCAATACATTTTCATATTACATTTACACAAATTATACTTGTAATAAGATATTTACTATTACAAATAATACATTAGCCAATGTATTCTTTTTTGCATATTACGAAAAGTAGCAGAAGAAATCCATATATTTGTTTTACATTTGCCTGAATCCGGATTTCAAGAATACAATATTTTAACCACAACATTTAAATTAAATTAAAATTGCCTTTTTATTAGGACAACCAAAGTACTTGAAACAATTTTTTTTTTTTTTTACTATTGTAAATTGGAAAACAAAGTATTTGCCTTAACTAACCTCTTAAGGCCCAAGCTGTTTGTTTACGTGCTTTTTTATTTATTTCTCTTTGCTATTTAGGCTTATTGGACCCTAATTACAATAAAAACTATAAATCATCTTTTAATATGATGTACTTAGTCCATAAGTCCACAAACGTGTACTTCATGTATAGTGACATGCAAATTTTTATTTTTACATTTTTTTACCCCAAATTCCATTGTATGTTATACTCTTCTGACACCACCAAATAGCAGTATAAGTGTCCATATGTCGGCATAAGACCCCAATTCAGTAGTGTACACAATTTTGGAAATAGGAGCTAAAAGGTGCTGTCCACGCATGTGGCCACTAAGGCCTTTAGAGGTTGTTCATATTGATTTTCAATAATATGTAACTTTTTAAATATTATAAATGTTTTTTAATATCAGGACAATCTACTTACGCCAGGAAGTAGTATTTTTTTTTTTTCATTTTATTTTATATTCTTAGACAGAAAGATACTTTATTGACTCAAGTTATTTCCAGGATTTTGAAAGCCACATAAAACGTAAATGTTATTTAATATACCTTCCATCTTCTCTCTGGTCGACACAATAGTCTGTGTTTCTTCATGCTTTTTCATGCACCCTGAGGAAAACGTCAGTAGAAAAGGATGCAAAATAGAATTGCTGGCTACCTTCATTTTCTCTTGTTATTAACACAAAGTCTGCTAAGTTTACCATGATTTGATTAACGAGGACCCCTTACTTAAACAAGTTGAAAAACTTACGAAATTATTTGGACTCGGGGGCCACATTTAGAGAAAAAAAATGTGTCTGGGGGCCGGTATATATCTATATTTAGGAACACTAATACAAAACCTCACAATAATGTCTAATTGAATGCTAAAAACGTCATGACAGACCGCCCTAAAAAACATGGAATTTTACATTTTCCTATGAAGGATAAAACACTGAATATTGACAGAATATGAACGTCACACCCCCTTTCGATCGACACATTTTACGATCAAGTGAAACGCAACAAAAATGTAACAAACCGTGAAATATGTAACGCGAAGGGTACAAAATAAACCCACCTATAATCTGATATATCTGATACATCACAAAGCTTTAGAACTTTGTTGTGAAAATCTCCTTCCGCGTCTGTGGAAACGCTTCCCACCCACACTGCTTGGTGCCTCGTGTGAGCTGCTGTGACTTACATTACCATAGCAACTAATTAGATGACCATAGTAACTAATTAGATGACCATAGTAACTAATTAGATTACCATAGTAACTGGTACATCATCCATAAGCGCAAATTCCAACCATTGAAATACTTAGTATAGTTCAAGACTTACGGTCGTTAGAAAAAATGACTGCGCATCATATTGGCAGCTACACTTTCCATCTTAAACATATAAAAAAATATATATATTTGGGAATGTCCGGTGGGCCAGATTGAAAAGCTCAACGGGCCGCATTTAATTTGCCCAAGTCTGCCCTACATCTAAGTGGAACTTTTAGACTTCAAAGGAAGTGACTACTGAAATGAGATTTTCTTATTTAAACGGGGATAGCAGGTCCATTCTATGTGTCATACTTGATCATTTCGCGATATTGCCATATTTTTGCTGAAAGGATTTAGTAGAGAACATCCACGATAAAGTTTGCAACTTTTGGTCGCTAACAGAAAAGCTCTGCCTTTACTGGAAGTAGCAGACGATGACGTCACCGGTGTGAGGGCTCCTCACATCCTCACAATGTTTTTAATGGGAGCCTCCAACAAAAAGAGTTGTTCGGACCGAGAAAACAACAATTTCCCCATTAATTTGAGCGAGGATGAAAGATTTGTGTTTGAGGATATTGATAGCGACGGACTAGAAAAAAAAAAACGCTATTGCATTGGGACCGATTCAGATGTTTTTAGACACATTTACTAGGATAATTCTGGGAAATCCCTTATCTTTCTAATGTGTTGCTAGTGTTTTAGTGAGTTTAATAGTACCTGATAGTCGGAAGGGTGTGTTGACACCTTTCTCTAATGGAAGTCGACGGCAGCTGTATGGACGGCACAAGCTCAGCTGATCTCCGGTAAGTGGCGACTTTTTACCACAATTTTCTCACCGAAAACTGCTGGTTGACAAGTGGTCGGGATCCATGTTTGCTTGACTGCTCTGATCCATAATAAAGTTTCACCTCCGGAAATTTTAAACAAGGAATCACCGTGTGTTTGTGTGGCTAAAGCCTAAAGCTTCCCAACTCCATCTTTCTACTTTGACTTCTCTATTATTAATTGAACAAATTGCAAAAGATTCAGCAACACAGATGTCCAAAATACTGTGTAATTATGCGGTTAATGCAGCCGACTTTTAGCTGTGTGTGTGCGCAGCGCTATTATTTCCTTACAGTCCGCGACGTTTTCAACAAGAAACTCCCGGGAAATTTAAAATTGCAATTTAGTAAACTAAAAAGGCCGTATTGGCATGTGTTGCAATGTTAATATTTCATCATTGATATATAAACTATCAGACTGTGTGGTCGGTAGTAGTGGGTTTCAGTAGGCCTTTAAATAGACAATGTACTCTAGTACTCTATCATAAAAAAATGAACCTCGCCACACATCATGTCTATTGACATGCACACAAACTGAGTCTTCATGTGCTGAATGTGCTGACAATGCATTGTTTACAATTCTAGTGTCACCAGCAGGGGGAGCCTGGCTCACATAAACACAGCCACGTCAGTCTCCAAGCCATAGTTGCACTTACCATATTGAGTGCACAACTAAGGTCAAACGACATTGTGCCGCAAGTACCCGGATGTTGCACTCAGCACGCCCGGAATGTTTGAGGGCAGCGAGCATGCGCCCTAAAACATCCTCATTCATCACCCTCTTATACGTACTGCATTAATTCACACTTTAAAACGGCAAACTCGCCTGATTGTCTAAAACAGGGGTCACCAACCTTTTTGAAACCAAGAGCTACTTCTTGGGTACTGATTAATGCGAAGGGCTACCAGTTTGATACACACTTAAATACATTTGCCAGAAATAGCCAATTTGCTCAATTTACCTTTAATAAATAAATCTATATATATATATATAAATGGGTATTTCTGTCTGTCATTCTGTCATACATTTTTTTTTTCCTTTGACGGAAGGTTTTTTTTAGAGAATAAAGGATGAAAAAAAACACTTAATTAAACTGTTTAAAAAAAGAGAAAACAGGGAAAAAATGAATTTTGAAACATAGTTGATCTTTAATTTCGATTCTTTAAAATTCAAAATTCAACTGAAAAAAAAAGAGAAAAACTAGCTAATTTGAATCTTTTTGAAAAAAATAAAAAGTAATTTATGGAACATCATTAGTAATTTTTCCTGATTAAGATTAATTTTAGAATTTTGATGACATGTTTTAAATAGCTTAAAATCCAATCTGCATTTTGTTACAATATATAAAAAATTGGATTAAGCGATATTTCTAACAAAGACAAATCATTATTTCTTCTAGATTTTCCAGAACAAAATTTTTAAAACAAATTCAAAATAATTTCAAATAAGATCTAAATTGGATTTTAAAGATTTTCTAGATTTGCCAGAATATTTTTATTTTATTTAAATAAGTTTGAATAAATATTTTACAAATATCCTTTGTTGAAAAAACAGAAGCTAAAATGAAGAATTAAATTAAAATGTATTTATTATTCTTTACAATAAAAAAAATACATTTACTTGAACATTGATTTAAATTGTCAGTAAAGAAGAGGAAGGAATTTAAAAGGTAAAAAGGTATATGTGTTTAAAAATCCTAAAATCATTTTTAAGGATGTATTTTTTCTCTAGTTATAAGAAGCAAAGTATAAAAAAAAAAAAGAGAATTTATTTAAACAAGTGAAGACCAAGTTTTTAAAATATTTTCTTGGATTTTCAAATTCTATTTGAGTTTTGTCTCTCTTAGAATTAAAAATGTCGAGCAAAGCGAGACCAGCTTGCTAGTAAATAAATACAATTTTAAAAATAGAGGCAGCTCACTGGTAAGTGCTGCTATTTAAACTATTTTTAGAACAGGCCAGCGGTCTACTCATCTGGTCCTTACGGGCTACCTGGTGCCCGCGGGCACCGCGTTGGTGACCCCTGGTCCAAAAATGATCATTTCGGGGCCATAAAAAAACACGAAAATGTCCCAAATATGTTAATTGTTACTGACATTTTTTTTGTATTTGGCATTTTCTATTTCTGAAAACAAAGCCTTCACTTTTCCCAATCAACTGCTACTTCTCATCTATTTAAATGTATGGACAAACAGAAGCTTCAAGAAATCCCATAACTATTTAGTAATCATTTATCATGTATTTTTTTCCATTTATCCATCCATTTGTTTTTCATTTAATTCCCTGATTTTCATTTGTATCGAATTACTTATGATTAATTCATGTTAAAAAACATGATTTATTTGTTGCATATGTTATATTTGTTTCACAAAAAGTAAAAAAAAAACAAAGGGCGGAAGTGGATAGTTGTTGTAATCGTCACTTCCGGTAGGTGCACTTCTGCATTGTCAACATTCGCGTCCTCAGGAATTTAAAGTGCGTACACTGAAACACAGCCCGAGTCTATCCCGCTCGAATAACATAAGTGAGTACATATTCAAGTCGACCCAAGGGTGGAAACTAACCTGTTTAAAGTCCACACAAGGACGTAGATACACTTTCGTTGGCAACACCAGCCATTTTTGACCCCGCCACAGGAAGGTGCAGTTACGTCGAGTCACCAGCAGGGGGGGCCGGCGCGGTGCAAGATGCCCGGTGACGTCACAGCTCATTAGCATATTGATGACTATATCTAACGCCTGCGCCAGGACGCGCCTTTTACTGCTGCAACGCACTTGATCGGAACTCTCGCCAGCACCCGACCAGTCATCGGTAAGATAATCACTCTTTTATTCATGCGGGTGTCGCCAATTAAACACTATATTGCTCTCTTTGTCTCGTAAGTGGGAGAGCTAATTCCATGATCCGAGTGGCTAATAGCACAGCATGGCTGCTGTGTGTGTTTATGTATGTTTGTATGTATGTGTGTGTGTGTGTGTGTGTGTGTGTGTGTGTGGAAGAGAATCACGCACACGCATGTTTCCCTTGTCTCGGCGTCCACGGTGCGAATATGTTGCTCAACACGATTCGGATTGAAGATACGCGCAACATGGGCGGTGGTTCCTTCATGTTGCACAGCGGGGGATGGGAGGGGGGTGGGGTGCAGGAGAGGAAGTGACTACGTGAATTTGGCCATGAGGGCAAACAAAAGGAGCGTCGATGACTAAGAAATAGTTGCAAACATGCATTGACCCTCTGCGTTATTATGCAAATGTGCTTTAACGCCTGGACTTAATTATGGCTGATGATGATGATGATGATGATTATGATAATCAATCAATGTTTACTGGATGCTAATCAAATCCCAGCCGGAGGTGAACAAAAGAAGGCAAGACTTGGCCCAAAGTAGTGTTAGCAGTGAAGTGTCCGACACAATGGAAGACAACGCCCCGATTTGACCATCAAGTGGATGTTTTCATGCTCGACCTGCAAAAAACCTCACATTTCACTTTTTTTTTTTTTTTAAAGTTTCCTCACTTCTTGTTTTGTGCTCTCGGCAGACCTTCCGCCAACATGAGCGACAAACCCGACATCTCCGAGGTGACCAGCTTCGACAAGAACAAGCTGAAGAAGACCGAGACCCAGGAGAAAAATCCCCTTCCCACAAAAGAAAGTAAGTGTGTGTGGCCCCTGGGGGGGCGGGGGGAGGATTAGTGGCCCATAGTTGATTTGATTATAGAATAGAATGGACTTTATTGTCATTATATTTGCATATAACGAGATTAAAGACTCAGGGTATGGTAGTGGTAACAAATATAGGGTAAAATAAATAACACTAACAATTGAAATAAACAGACTACTAACCAATAAAAATAAGCAATCCTGTACAATTTACAAAACACTATTATAGTCAAGAACTTAAGTCAAACCTTGTGAATATTTGAGTTCACCTTTAATGACTTTAGGCAAAAATTATTGAAACTTTGTTTCACAATTAAAGGAACACGTAATGTATTTTTAAGGTCTTCTCAATTTTTGGATATTCAACAATGATTGAAACAAAATAGCAAATGTAACCCCCTGCCTAAAAAAAATAAAATTATGCCTTTACTTGACTAAAATTAAAAAAATGTTTAAGACCTTTATTGTATGTTAGAATAATTTTGGGACTATGGATATTCAATATTTGTCAATGTAACACCATGAAAAAAATTACTTTTTTGACAATCAAAAACTTTTTTTTTTCAGTGTTTGATAAGAAATTATAAATTGTAATGTTTAATGACATTACATGTTTGAATATTTTTCATCACTTAATAGGAACGATTAGTGTAACCAGAAATAGTTTAATGAATTAATTTTTTTTTTTTTTTTTTTACTGTTTTGAACCCTTAATTTTTTCCATGTTGAAGTATTCTAAATTTAAATATTAAGTGGGGGAAATATATTCTCAATTAGGATATTTAGTAATTTTAATATTAAATTTATAATTGTAATATAATATATTAGACTATTAAACAAAATAAATTAGCCAGTATTGTATTTTTTTGTGTATTACACAAAGTAGGAAAAGAATCCTAATAAAACTTTGACATTTGCTTGAATCCGAATAAGAATAAAATTACATTTTAAACAGCATCTAAATTAAAATTTACTTTTTATTTGAACAACCAAAGCACTTAAAACAATGTTTTTTGCTGTTGTGGATTGGAAAACAATGTATTTGCATTAATATTGATATTCAATAATATCTTCAATAAACTTTTTGACTATCAGGACAAAATTCTTAAGCCAGAAAGTATTAGTTTTCTTTTTTTACAATTATATAATTTTTCCATGTTGATGTGTTCTCAATCTAGATATTAAAAGAATTTAAATTCTAGCAAATTAAACTTGAAAAATCTAACATTTCACCTTTATTTAACTTTGTTTTTTCTAATAATTTAACAATTTTATTGTTGAAACCTTTTAAAAAGGGAAAACTGCTTTTCTATTTGCATGGCTGTGGATATAAAGAATAAGTACAATTTTAAATGTCACATCTAAATTATGTTAGTGTTTATTTAAAGTGGAAGTAAAGCAGTCAAATTGTATATTAGCAAACCAAAAAGTCTTTGCCTGAATTTTATTTTAAAGAATATTTGAAATCCCTTTTAATTATCAGAAAAATAAATACTTGGTAAGTAAACAATATTAAAAAAAATGTCATTTAAAACTAAGTTACCATTTTTTTTTACTCAATTTGGATATCAAGCACATTTTTATAAAATTGCGATAATTGCCTTGAATTGACTTTCTGTCTTTAAAAAAAATTGCCAATTTTTATCATTAATCAAAATTCATGACTTTTTTTTCCAAAAGATAAAATGAAAATAGCACATTTTCTGATTCCGATTGTAGAACTAAATGATTTTTGTCTTGACATAATGTTCTTACGATCGATTACAAAACGTAAACAAAATATGAAGTCGTGCAATATTTCCTATTTTTCGATAAAATATATCCTTTGTCTTCCGCAGCCATCGAACAGGAGAAGGCGGCGACGTCGTGAAGCCCCTCGCCATGACCTGTGCAACCGCCACCCCTTCCCCACCCCCCTGCACCCCCCCTCCTGCATTGCCTTGTTTTCAGTCACTTCTGCTCGCTGTTTATCTTTGTAACCGACATGACGACAACAATAACCGTGCTGCACACACTCTCTCTCTCTCTCTCGCGTGGGTGGGCGATGTTTTCTCAGTGGTTGTCGCACCCCCCCTCAGTCATCTCTTGCCGCCATGTTTAGTGGGATGAAGAAGGCGGTTTGAGCCTCCCAGGGAAGGGGGCGGAGCCCGGCCTGAGTCCCAGGAAGTGCATCACTGTCTCAACACCCCCCCCCACCGCCACCACAACTTCTTGTACGGCTGCTTTTGCGCCAAAGCTGACAAGCTTTTCCTTATCTTGTCTTTTTGGAAATATGTTGGCCCCCCAAAAAATGTGATTGAACCCCCACAAAATGATAGTTGTACGTTTTCTTCATGGTATATTTTTTTTTGGAGGATGGAAAAAAATGGATTCCAACTCGATCTGGCAACTAATGGACCTTGTTGACGGTTAAAATGCACTTTGTCCCTTTTTGTCTGAGTCAGGATGTGTTGAGGAGGAGAGGGGGGGAGAAGTCTATTGGTTCCATGTGCTTTTTACACCAATTAGTCTTTGGAATCGCATTACTCTGCCACCAAACCATTGCAAGAAATGGAAAATCGTGAAATGTTGTAATAAAAAAAGATTTGTTACTAAGATGTGTGCTGTCAAGTGTTTGCAATCTACAAACTGTCTAATAGAATTTCATTTAACCAGATCTGCCTCCTGTCCCCTCTTAAAACATCTGAATGCAAAGCTTGGTGGGTTAGTGCAGTGTTTTTCAACCACTGTGCCGCGGCACACTAGTGTGCTGTGGGAGATGATCTAATTTCACCTATTTAGGTTAAAAATATTTTTTGCAAACCAGTAATTATAGTTTGCAAATATGTTGAGTGTCTGTCTAGAGCTTGGCAGAGTAACCCTGTAATACTCTTTCATATCAGCAGGTAGCTAAAGTCGGAAACAGCGGGAGGCAGGGTGTAGGTAAAAAGGTGTCTAATGCTTAAACAAGATGAATGCCCCTAAGAAAAGGCATTGAAGCTTAGAGAAGGCTATGGGGAACAAATCAAAACTGAACTAGCTACAAAGTAAACAAAAACAGAATGGTGGACAGCAAAAACTTACTGCGGAGCAAAGATAATGTACGTCCAAACATGACATGACAATGTCCCCACAAAGAGGGATAAAAACAATTGAAATATTTTTGATTGCTAAAACAAAGTTGATGTGGGTAATATTGCTCGAAGGAAGTTATGAAACTGCTACAGGAAAATCCACCAAACAAGTAAAAGACTACACACAGGAAAAAAGCCCAAAAAAGTGCAAATAAGTCAGTGTGGGGTGACAGTACACCTACTTCGAGACAAGAGCTATAGTCATGCATGCTTGTTTGTGCTTTATAGTCATATCCAATAATTGTGCTGAATTTTTATTGTCAACTGAGTTTAGTTTTTTAATGATTTCTGCTGGTGGTGTACATTTTTTCAATGAAAAAAAAATTACCTCGGCTCAGAAAAGGTCAAAAAACACTGGATTAGTGGCTAGGACGCCTTGACCCAGACTAGTCCCAAAGTGCCTACAAACCCTTAAAGGGGAACATTATCACAATTTCAAAACGGTTAAAAACAATAAAAATCAGTTCCCAGTGGCTTGTATTTTTTGAAGTTTTTTTCTAAATTTTACCGGTCTCGGAATATCCCTAAATAAACCTTTAAAGTGCCTTATTTTCGTCTCTCTGCGAAGACACTGGCCATTTCCTTGTGACGTCATACAGTGCTGCCAATGTAAACAAACAATGGGAATACCACAGCAAGATATAGCGACATTAGCTCGGATTCAAACTCGGATTTCAGCGATTTAAGCGATTCAACAGATTACGCATGTATTGAAACGGATGGTTGGAGTATGAAAATATTGAAACTGAAGCTATTGAGCGAATAGCTATTGACGCTATTCATAGCCATAGCATGGGCGAATAGCTGCGTTAGCATCGACGGTAAAATGTGCGGACCAAACGATCAGGACTTTCGCATCTTTTGACACTGGAGCAACTTAAATCCGTCGATTGGTAAGTGTTTTTTTTTTCGCATCTACAGGTTATCCATACATCTCTGTGCCATGTCTGCTATAGCACCGCCGGTAAATAGCATGTTAGCATCGATTAGCGTAGCATGTTAGCATCGATTAGCTGGCAGTCAACATCAACAAAACTCACCTTTGTGATTTCGTTGACTATCGTTGCAAATGCATCTGCAGGTTATCCATACATCTCTGTGCCATGTCTGCTTTAGCACCGCCGGTAAAATGTGGAGACACTCTGGTACATTCAATGGGGGTCTGGCGGCAGACACTTTGGCATCTCCGGGCCAGTGGTGCAACTTGAATCCCTCCCTGTTAGTGTTGTTACACCCTCCGACAACACACCGACGAGGCATGATGTCTCCAAGGTTCCAAAAAATAGTCAAAAAAACGGGAAATAACAGAGCTGAGACCCGGTGTTTGTAATGTGTTGAAAATGAAAATGGCGGCTGTATTACCTCGGAGACCATTCTGACGTCATCGCCTCCAGCGCGATAAACAGAAAGGCGTTTAATTCGCCAAAATTCACCCATTTAGAGTTCGGAAATCGGTTAAAAAAATAGATGGTCTTTTTTCTGCACCATCAAGGTATATATTGACGCTTACATAAGTTTGGCGATAATGTTCCCCTTTAATGTCATTAGCACGCCATTACTAGGCTAGTTAGCAACATTATTTAAATGTCTTTTTTGTGCATGATGCTAAACCTCCATTTGAAAATTGACCGTCTTCCTGGTGGGAGTAAGTGGATTGTTGTTAAGTCAGTTTCTCTTGATAAGCTATTAATCTGCATTTAAGAGGGAGGTTAGCAGGCCATGTGTGGCCTGAGCCCGGCCGCGTGGATTAGTGGCTCCACCGAGGCTGATGTTGCTCAAGGGTGCTCGGGTCATGCATGTCAGCCCGGTGGTAACCCATGGCAACAGCTGCTGCTGAGTCACGTCTTCGTCTGGAGGTGGAGGGATGTCTTCCTGCTTGGAATACTCCTGAGATGAAGGCGGCGGCGGCGGTGCATGCAACAGAGGTGTTGTCCACATTCCAGAAGAGATAGCGCCTCGTTGCACAATTATCTGCGTCTATTATGTCTCCGTCGCTGGCCGGTGAGACATCTCCATGGCAACCAGTCACAGGATGTCACTAAGCATGAGCAGTTTTTTTTTCTGTCAAATCCTATCTTTTTAGTTGTTTACATTTCAAAAATAAATGCGATTTGTAATGTGAACGCTGTCTGACATGACAATTGCTTTAATGTCATTTGACCAGGTTTTCCCTCTTAAACTGGGAGTAGGTTGGACAAACTGTAATTACTGAAAACGATCAAGATGACTAATTCAGTGTTAACAAAGTGGGCCCCTATGCAGTGAAAAGTTGGGCCCAGAGGTCAAAAAGGATATATATATATATATATATATATATATATATATATATATATATATATATATATACATGCATATACTGTCTTAATTAGATTATCCAGAGAATAGTGCTGGATACCGTGGTAGAGCGCAATATATGTATGTGTGGGAAAAATCACAAGACTACTTCATCTCTACAGAACTGTTTCATGAGGGGTTGCCTCAATCGTCGGGAGATTTTTCCTGACGGAATCATGAAACAGTTCTGTAGAGATGAAGTAGTCTTGTGATTTTTCCCACACATATATATACATGCATATACTGAATATATATAAATATATATATATATATATATATATATATATATATATATACATATATATATATATGTGTGTACACTATATTTCCAAAAGTATTTGGCCACCTGCCTTTACTTACATATGAACTTAAAGTGCCATCCCATGGAATTATCCAAAATGTTTTGGTATTCTGGAGCATTCAAAGTTCCTTTCACTGGAACTAAGGGGGCCAAGCCCAACTCCTGAAAAACAACCCCACACCATCATTCCTCCACCACCAAATTTCACACTGGGCACAATGCAGTCTGAAATGTAGCCTTCTCCTGGCAACCTCCAAACCCAGACTCGTCCATCACATTTCCAGATGGATAAGTCCACTGCTCTAGAGTCCAGTGGCGACGTGCTTTATACCACTGTATCCGACGCTTTGCATTGGCTTAGATGCAGCTGCTCGGCCATGGAAACTCATTCTATGAAGCTCTCTGCGTACTGTACGTGGGCTAATTGGAAGGTCACGTGAAGTTTGGAGCTCTGTAGCAACTGACTGTGCAGAAAGTCTTCGCACTATGCGCTTCGGCATCCGCTGACCTCTCTCTATCAGTTTACGTAGCCTACCACTCGGTGGCTGAGTTGCTGTTGTTCCCAAACTGTTCACTTTTCGTTTAATAAAGTTGACTTTGGAATATTTAGGAGCAAGGACATTTCACAACTGGATTTGTTGTACAGGTGTTATCCTATGACAGTTCCACACTGGAAATCACTGAGAGCAGCCCGTTCTTTCACAATTGTGTGTAGAAACAGTCTCCATGCCCAAGTGCTTTATTTTATACACCTGAGGGCGGGCCAAGTGATTAGGACACCTGATCCTGATCATTTGGATGCGTGGCAAAAACATTTTGGCAATAAATAAATATATATATATATATATATATATATATATATATATATATATATATATATATATATATATATATATATATATATATATATATATATATACAGTGGGGCAAAAAAGTATTTAGTCAGCCACCGATTGTGCAAGTTCTCCCACTTAAAATGATGACAGAGGTCTGTAATTTTCATCGTAGGTAAACTTCAACTGTGAGAGACAGAATGTGAAAAATCCAGGAATTCACATTGTAGGAATTTTATATAATTTATTTGTAAATTATGGTGAAAAATAAGTATCTGGTCAACAATTCAAAGCTCTCACTGATGGAAGGAGGTTTTGGCTCAAAATCTCACGATACATGGCCCCATTCATTCTTTCCTTAACATGGATCAATCGTCCTGTCCCCTTAGCAGAAAAACAGCCCCAAAGCATGATGTTTCCACCCCCATGCTTCACAGTAGGTGTGGTGTTCTTGGGATGCAACTCAGTATTCTTCTTTTTCCAAACACAACGAGTTGAGTTTATACCAAAATGGATACATGGATGATACAGCAGAGGATTGGGAGAATGTCATGTGGTCAGATGAAACCAAAATAGAACTTTTTGGTATATCTGATTTTAATCCAACTGACTGTTTACACTGCAAATCAAATCTGATCTTTAACAGACTCCAATCTAAACGTGCACCGGCCTCAATGTGACATCACTTCCATGCACAGGTCAAAAAAATGAAAACAAAGTAAGTTGAACAAGGAAGTCGCTACTACTGGGAACCAAAATACGTGCTTAAGTAGACTTTTGGAAGCCTAAATGTGTGCTAAAGTGCCCTTTCGGAAAACCAAATGAATGCTTCAGTTCCCTCTTAAAGACATGTGTTGCAATGTTAATATTTCATCATTGATGTATAAACTATCAGACTGCATTGTGGGTAGTAGTGGGTTTCAGTAGGCCTTTAAGCACATTACAACTAACAAAAAATAGAGATCTCATTTGCCCCCCTGGTGGGGAAATCTATCAAAATGAGGGTGGTCCCAAAAGGGAGGAATTTTTCAAATTGACTGTGTGTCGGTTTTAAAAGTACTCCCTCTCTGGTCAACATATGAAATAACAAGTGATTGATTGATTAAAACTTTTACTACTAGATTGCATAGTACAGTACATATTCCGTACAATTGACCACTAAATGGTAACACCCCAATAAGTTTTTCAACTTGTTTAAGTCGGGGTCCACGTTAATCAATTCATGTGTGTGTAAGAACTTGAAAAAAAGCCCCTTTGGCAAAAAAATAATTAAAATAAATCAATATGTGTCTCGAGACATGTTGTAATAACTTGAAGTCAATATTGAAGACAAACAAAAAATTCATCCATCCATCCATTTTCTACCGCTTGTCCTTACGGGGTTGCGGGGGGCGCTGGCGCCTATCTCAGCTACAATTGGGCGGAAGGCGGCGTACACCCCGGACAAGTTGCCACCTCATCGCAGGGCCAAAATTCATCCATTTTCCATCCATTTTCTACCGCTTATTCCCTTTCGGGGTCGCAGGGGGGCGCTGGCGCCTATCTCAGCTACAATCGGGCGGAAGGCAGGGTACAGGGCCAAAATTCAACAACAACAAAATAAAAATAACTAAAAGCAGTCTTTTTTCTCACAGTGTGTCGACTTTTTTCTTATAAAATTGGGAACAATTTCTCATATTCTTTCTGTTTCTGTAATATTGCAATAATTTCTCGTAAAATGATTACGTTTTTCATGCAAAATTATTACCTTTTAATGCACAATGGTGACATTTGTCATATACAATTCTGACGTTTATCACAATACTGCCACTTTTTTTTGGTTCTTGTACAATAATGATATTTTTGGAGTAAAATGATGACATTTGTCATAATTTTGCCAAGTGAAATTCTGATTATCATTATTATATTGCCAACATTTTACAGTTTTCTTATAAAATTGTGAATTTTGTCGAGTAAAATTACGACTCTTTTCATAAAATTGCCAATATTTTGAGCTTTTCTTCTAAAATTGTGACTTTTATCATAATATTGCACAAATGTTCAGTTTTTCTTGTAACATTTCGACTTGCGTTGAGTAAAATTACGACTTTTATTATAACACTGTCAAAATTCCAAGTTTTTCTTGTGAAATTGTGACCTTTTTCTTCTGAAATTATAACTCATTTTTCACAACAAGCTTTTATATATTGAAATAGTTTTTACATATTATTATTGTCGTAAATACAAATCTTTACATATCTAGAAAAGGTGGTCCTAGAGAGGTAGGCATTTTTCGGAGGTCTCAAGAAGGTAAGAAATACAAGAATGTGTGTGTGTTTGTGTGTGTGTGTGTGTGTGTGTGTGTGTAATGCCACACGTGAAGGCAATTCTGGAATATTCCTAATTACCCGAATCACTGCAGGAAAATGCGACCCAATTGTTACAAACCAGCCTTTTCAAGAATGTTCATTTAATCACAGACTATGTTACACTGGAGGCCAAAGAGGCCTAAATCTGATTTTTTCAAAATCTGATTTTAATCCAATTTACTGTTTAAACTGCAAGTCAAATCTGATCTTTAACAGACTCCAATCTAAACGTGCACCGGCCTCAATGTGACATCACTTCCATGCACAGGTCAAAAAAGTGAAAACAAAGGAAGTTGAACAAGGAAGTCGCTACTACTGGGAACCAGAATACGTGCTTAAGTAGTCTTTTGGGAGCCTAAATGTGTGCTAAAGTGCCCTTTCGGAAAACCAAATGTATGCTTCAGTTCCCTCTTAAAGACAAAACACATTCTAAAAAGCTCTTTTGGGAGACATGTGTGATAAAGTGCCTATTTAGGAGCCCGAATGCGTGAGTAGTTGTCCTCCTGGGAGCAAAATTGTGCTTAAATGCCCTTCTAGGCACCAAAAGGCGTACTTTACTACTCTTTTAGCAGCAAAAATGCAAGCTAACGTGCCCTTTTGGAAGCCAACATGTGTGCTTTAGTACCCTCTCTGGAGCCAGAAAGTGTGCTAAAGTTCTCATTTTAGAAAGCTCTCTTAGGAGCCCAACATGTGTTAAAGTGCCTTTAAGGAAGCATGCACGATAAAGTACACTTTTAGTAGCCTAAATATACGCTAAAGTGCCCTTTTAGAAACCAAAATGTATGCAAAAGAGCCCTCTTTGGAGCCAAGATGTGTGCTAATTTTAATATGAGACACATTGGTGTCAAAGTCATGATTTTTTTCATGCTTGAAATAAAAAATTATTACTTAAAAAAAGTAGTTTTATACTTGAGTGTTGATGACACAGCTTTGCAACAGTTGATATTCTAGTTTCAAGCATGTTTTACTCATTATAGATCATCAAATCTCAGCAACAAGCTTTAATATCTCACTGAGATCATTTAGGACCAAAACACTTAAAACAAGTAAAACTAACATCATATTTGCTTAGTGAGAAGAATGATCTTATCAGACATAAAATCATTTGTGTCATGTCTTGGTGATCATGTTTAGTTTGGCTATGTTCTGTTTGTCAGCTCCTGTTTTTTCACTCCCTCTTTTGTTTCCATGACAACCCATTAGTTTTCACCCGTCCTCATGTCACGCACCTGATTCATTTGGACTCACGCACCCGTTGGTAATGACGTCACCACTATTTAAGCCTGTAGTTGCCAGGCAGTCAGCCTGGCAACATCACATTCATGCTCTGCACTTTTGACACTCTGAGTACTCTGTCCAGGTCATAGTTCATGCTGCTCTTTCCTTATACAAGCCACAGTTTAGTGAGTTTTTTAGTTCATGTTTTTTATATTTATTTATTTTTGTTTTTTATTCAGTCATTGGTGGAGCATAATATTGTTTTTTAATATGGTTTTTAACATGGCTGTGCAGCACTTTGGAAACGTTCTTGTTGTTTAAATGTGCTATATAAATAAAGTGGATCGGATTGGATTGGATTTTCATGTCCGTAGTTTACGTTATAGTAACAGTTTTTGTTTTCTTAGCCAATGCGACAGACTCTTGCCGTAGTCGTGCGGGTTCCATGGACCACTCAGGAAGGACATTGCTTAGCATGTTTGACTCTTGTTTATTTTTCGATAAAGCTCAATTCCATTTGGGTCACTTTTCAGCTCCTTCTCCGCTGTTCGCTCCTCGGTCACTTGTCAGCCGGCCGCGGATCCGTCTTGTTATGTATTCGAATAACGAGGTAGAGCACACATTTAGTAACTTTTATATATGACTGGGAGTAGCAATAGCATTCACTCTGGAGAGGGATCATCAACACTCCATGTACAGCACTTGGTGAGCATGCTCAGTAGACACCACAACTCAACTACGGCAAGTCAGTAAGGACACAACGCTGAGTCAGCATGCACATTAATACACCACACGTCTCTCATGTGCTTTTTGGCGCTCTTGCTCTTCATCTGCTGCGGACTCTCCTCCTTCTGCCCCGATCTCTCCTCCTTCTCCCCTTTTATACACTGCGAGGAGATATGTTGATTGTCTGCCAGTGCGCAATCCACGCACCTGAATTAGATTGCGGCGGCGGCGCTCCTGGCACGCACCGCCTCTCCGCTCGTCCGCATTCTCCGCCTCCTTGCCGCCATCTTGGGCAGGGTTCCAGCGTGCCCTGCAACGCCGTCGGCCCGTTGGCTCCGCCTCTCCACAGCCAAGTTTTGTATCTCCGCTGTGAGCGCCATTTGTTTTCACCTTTTGATAATTAAAAGATGTCGTTACCTTCATGTCGTGTCCGGTTCATTCGCTTTGCACCTCGGGAAAACAAACCGCACCAAAGTCCTATGTAGTTTTGACAATTTCAGATATTTCATCTTACTTAGTTTTCAGTTTTTGCAGTGTAGGGTGGCACTGGGAGCAGGTGGGTAAAGTGTCTCTCCCAAGGCAGTGACTGGGATGGGGGGAACCTGAAACCCTAGAACCGCTCTACCAACCGAGCCAGGCCGAGAAGACGCCGCATGTGCATGATTCCACACGCCCTGACAAAAAATGCATATTTTTTTGCGTCTGCATAATGAACTTACTTTCCATCGGACCACAGCCTGCAGCAAAGTTTATTTTTGTAACCCTCCATCAGCTGCTTGCCGGGCCTGTTGGGACGTATGGCGCTGAAAAACCTGCAAGACACGACCCCCCAACCCCCCAAACCCCCCGGCGTCTCGTGTAAGCTCAGTGTCTATAAATGAAGCGGACGACCGCCTTTGCAAGGTTGCTTCAGCGACGTTGCTCAAAAGCGTCATTGTGCAACGCGCCTGCGGGACCTTTCATGCGCTCTCAACATCAACCATGTGTTGATCAGTTGGACTCGTGCCCGGGGAGATTTAGAAGAGACACTACGTTTTTATTACGGGGTTTACAAACAATACCTACTTTTTATACACTCTTTATGCATTTCCTGTGGGCGTGGCCTGTGCAGTAGTGATAAGGCGGCATGTTTGTAAGAAGGTGAGACACAAAGGAAGCGTCAGGTCAGTCCGAGTGGGCGTGGAGCACGGAATATAGTCCTCAAAGTTGTTATGAAGGAAGTTAGGACATAAGATTGGACAACTTTGTTTCTGTGGTCTTATTTGAGCGCTGTCTGAACTCCCCCAAGGTCAAGGACAGCTTTTGGGAATCAAAATGTGTGCTAAAATGCCCTCTGAGGTGCCAAAATGTGTGCTAAAGTGCCCTCTGAATGCCAAAGTGTGCCTAAGTGTCCTCTGAGGTGCCAAAATGTGTGCTAAAGTGCCCTCATAATGCCAACATTTGTGCCAAAGTGTCCTCTGAGGTGCCAAAATGTGTTCTAAACTACCCTCCTCTGAGGTGCCAAACGGCGTGCTTTAGTGCCCTCTTCGGAGGTAAAACATGTCAATATGCCTTTTAGGAACCAAATTGCTCACTAAATTACTCTTTTAGGAGCCTAAATATGCTAAAATGGGTGCTGAAGTGCCCTCTTAGGAACCATAATAAGTGCTAAAGTATCCTTTTAAGAGCCAAAATGCAAGCTAAAGTGCACTCTGAATGCCAAAATGTGTGCCAAAGTGTCCTCTGAGGTGCCAAAATATGTGCTAAAGTGCCCTCTGAATGCCCAAGTGTTTGCCAAAGTGTCCTCTGAGGTGCCAAAATGTGTGCTAAAGTGCCGTCTGAATGCCAAAGTGTTTACTAAAGTGTCCTCTGAGGTGCCAAAATGTGTGCTAAAGTGCCCTCTGAATGCCAAAGTGTTTACTAAAGTGTCCTCTGAGGTGCCAAAATGTGTGCTAAAGTGCCCTCTGAATGCCAAAGTGTGTGCCAAAGTTTCCTCTGAGGTTCCAAAATGTGTTCTAAACTGCCCTCCTCTGAGGTGCCAAACGGCGTGCTTTAGTGCTGTCTTCGGAGGTAAAACATGTTAATATGCCTTTTAGGAACCAAATTGCTCACTAAATTACTCTTTTAGGCACTTAATATGCTAAAATGGGTGCTGAAGTGCTCTCTTAGGAACCATAATAAGTACCAAAGTACCCTTTTAAGAGCCAAAATGCAAGCTAAAGTGCACTCTGAATGCCAAAATGTGTGCCAAAGTGTCCTCTGAGGTGCCAAAATATGTGCTAAAGTGCCCTCTGAATGCCAAAGTGTGCCAAAGTGTCCTCTGAGGTGCCAAAATGTGTGCTAAAGTGCCGTCTGAATGCCAAAGTGTTTACTAAAGTGTCCTTTGAGGTGCCAAAATGCGTGCTAAACTGCCCTCCTCTGAGGTGCCAAACTTTAGTGCCGTCTTCGGAGGTGAAACATGTTAATGTGCCTTTTAGGAACCAAATTGCTCACTAAAGTACTCTTTTAGGAGCCTTAATATGCTAAAGTGGGTGCTGAAGTGCCCTCTTAAGAGCACAAATGGGTGCTAAAGTGCCCTCTTAGGAACCATAATAAGTGCTAAAGTACCCTTTTAAGAGCCAAAATGCAAGCTAAAGTGCTCTCTTAGGAACCAAAAAAAGCATTCTAAAGTGCTGTTTCAACAGCCCAAATGCATGCCAAAGAGCCATCTTGGGAGCCAAAATGGGAGCTAAAGTGCCCTCTAAGGCGCCAAAATGCAAGCTAAAGTGCTGTCTTAAGAGCAAACATGGGTGCTTAAGTGCCTTCTTAAGAGCAAAAATGGGTGCTGAAGTGCCCTCTTAAGAGCAAAAATGGGTGCTGAAGTGCCCTCTTAGGAAACATAATGGGTGCTAAAGTGCCCTTTTAAGAGCAAAAATGCAAGCTATAGTGCCCTTTAAACAGCCAAGATGCAAGCTAAAGTGCCCTCTAAACAGCCAAAATGCAGGCTAAAGTGCCCTCTTAGAACCAAAAAAGCATGTTAAAGTGCTGTTAAGAGCCAAAATGAATGCTAAAGAGCCATCTTGGGAGCCAAAATGGGAGCTAAAGTGCCCTCTAAGGTGCCAAAAATGGGTGCTAAAGTGCCCTCTTAAGAGCCAAAATGGGTGCTAAAGTGCCCTCTTAGGAGCCAAAATGCAGGCTAAAGTGCTCTCTTAGTAGCCAAAATTCTAGCTAAAGTGCTGTGTTAGGAGCCAAAATGTATGCTAAAGAGCCATCTTGGGAGCCAAAATGGGTGCTAAATTGCCCTCTAAGGCACCAAAATGCAAGCTTAAGTGCTCCCTTAAGAGCAAAAATGGGTGCTGAAGTGCCCTCTTAGGAGCCATAATGGGTGATAAAAGTGCCCCTTTAAGAGCCAAAATGCAAGCTATAATGCCCTCTAATCAGCCAAAATGCAAGCTAAAGTGCCAAAATGCAGGCTAAAGTACCCTCTTAGGAACCAAAAAAAGCATGCTAAAGTGCTGTTTTAAGAGCCAAAATGCATGCCAAAGACCCATCTTGGGAGCCAAAATGGGAGCTAAAGTGCCCTCTAAGGTGCCAAAATGCAGGCTAAAGTGCACTCTTAAGAGCCAAAATGTGTGCTAAAGTGCCCTCTTAAGAGCCAAAATGCAGGCTAAAGTGCTCTCTTAGGAGCCAAAAATCTAGCTAAAGTGCTGTGTTAGGAGCTAAAATGGGTGCTAAAGTGCTTTCTAAGGCACCAAAATGCAAGCTGAAGTGCTCTCTTAAGGGCAAAAATGGGTGCTTAAGTGCCCTCTTAGGAACCATAATGGGTGCTAAAGTGCCCTTTTAAGAGCCAAAATGCAAGCTATAGTGCCCTCTAAACAGCCAAAATGCAAGCTAAAGTGCCAAAATGCAGGCTAAAGTACCCGATTAGGAAGCAAAAAAAGCATGCTAAAGTGCTGTTAAGAGCCAAAATGCATGCCAAAGAGGCATCTTGGGAGCCAAAATGGGTGCCAAAGTGCCCTCTAATGTGCCAAAATGCAGGCTAAGGTGCCCTCTTAAGAGCCAAAATGCAGGCTAAAGTGCTCTCTTAGGAGCCAAAAATCTAGCTAAAGTGCTGTGTTAGGAGCCAAAATGTATGCTAAAAAGCCATCTTAGGAGCAAAATGGGTGCTAAAGTGCCCTCTAAGGCGCCAAAATGCAAGCTAAAGTGCTCTCTTAAGAGCAAAAATGGGTGTGAAGTGCCCTCTTAGGAGCCAAAACTCACTTCAACGTTCTCCTGGGAGGCAAAGACAATAAGAAGTTTGTTTTTGTGGTCTCATTTGTGTGGTCCAAACTCCCGCACCGTCAAGGACGTGACAGCAGACGTCGAATTGAGGAGCACATGTTGTTTTGTCTGAAGGAACTCAACACTCCTGCTGACTTCAATCCTGCTTCTTCCCACAACTGCTAGAAACACAAATGTTCAAGTGCGAGAGTCGTGGCCTTTCCCTTCATGTCTGTGTTTGAGTCATTTGGACTTTGCTGTGTCTGTGTCACATGGACACCAGCGTCCATATCAGTCCACCATGTCGCCAACCTCCCGCTCTTGAAATCAACTGACGGATGTTACTAAAAAAAACTAAATTCTTGCGAGCCATAAAAAAAAAAAAAAACTGGAGAGGAAATTGAAGGGAGTGACTCAGGGGGGGACTCAGCCATCTTTGTTGCCAGGAATGTAATGTAGCCTAGATAGTGTTTGCTGGGAGTATCCTCAGGTGTTCCACACACACACACAAACGCACACACACAGACACACACACACACACACACACACACACACACGCACACACACACACGCACACACACACACACACACAAAGACATCCATAATGCAGACGACAGGAAATTAATCACAAGTTTGAATTGGCAGGCCCACTTGGTAAAAAACGCACGCTAAAGAGCAGAAACACATGCTAAAATTTCTATTTATTCGCCAAAACACATGCTAAAGTGCCCTCTTGATATCCAAAACACAGGCCAAAGTGACTTCTTAGAAGCTAAAACACATGCTAAAATGCCCTCTTCTTAGTCAAAATGCATACTAAAGTGCCCTTTTCTAAGCCAAAATGCGTGCCAAATTGACCTTCTAAGAGCCAAAATGTATGCTAAAGTGCTCTCTTAGAAGTGCCTTTTTAGAAAGCAAAATGTGTACTAAAGTGGGCTCTTGGCAGCGTAAATGCATGCTAAAGGGCCATCTTAGGAACCAAATTGCACACTAAACTACTCTTTTAGGAACCTAAATATGCGCCAAAGTGCCTTCTTAAGAGCCAAAATGCAGACTCAAGTGCCCGGAGCCAAAATGTGGGCAAAAGTGCCCTCTTAAGAGCCAAAATGCAAGTTAATAAGCTCTCTTGGGAGCCAAAATGTGTTTTAAAATGTCTTTTTAGGAGTCAAGAAGCATGCTTAAGTGCCCTGTTGAAAGCAAAAACACATGCTAAAGAGCCCAAACGGCGTGCTTTAGTGCCCTCTTCGGAGGTAAAATGCATGTTAATGTGCTCTCTCTAAAAACCGGGAAATGTGCTACAGTTCTCATTTTAAAAATCCCTCTTAGGAGCCCAACAGAAGCTAAAGGGCGCACTTTGCATCCAAAACACAAGCTAAAAAGTCTGCTTAGAAGCAATAACATATGCTAAAGTGCCCTCTTGATATACAAAACACAAGCTAAGGTGACTTCTTAGAAGCTAAAACACATGCTAAAATTTCCATTTTATTAACCAAAATGCATGCTAATGTGCCCACTTCTGAGACAAAATACGTGCGAAAGTGCCCCTCTAAGACCCAAAATATATGCTAAAGTGCGCTCTTAGAAGTGCCTTCTTAGAAACCAAAATGTGTACTAAAGTGCGCTCTTGGCAGCGTAAATGCATGCTAAAGTGCCCTCTTAGGAACCAAAACACCTAAACGCCAAAACACATGCTAAACTGTCGTATTAGGCGCCAAAATGCGTGCTGAAGTGCCTTCTTAGGATGCAAAACACATTCTAAAGTGCCTTCATAAATGCCAAAACACATGCTAAAGTGCCCTCATAAGTGCCAAAGCGTGCTGAAGTGCCCTCATAAGTGCCAAAACGTGTGCTCAAGTGCCTTCTTAGGATGCAAAAACACATTCTAAAGTGCCCTGATAAACGCCAAAACACATGCCAAAGTGCCCTCATAAGTGCCAAAACATGCTAAAGTGCCCTCATAAGTGCCAAAACACATGCTAAACTGTCGTATTAGGCGCCAAAATGCGTGCTGAAGTGCCTTCTTAGGATGCAAAACACATTCTAAAGTGCCCTCATAAATGCCAAAACACATGCTAAAGTGTCCTCATAAGTGCCAAAACGTGTGCTGAAGTGCCTTCTTAGAATGCAAAACAAATGCCAAAGTGCCCTCATAAACGCCAAAACACATGCTAAAGTCCCCCCATAAGTGCCAAAACACATGCTAAAGTGCCCTCATAAGTTCCATAATGCATGCTAAAGTGTCCTATTAGGCGCCAAAAGGCGTGCTGACGTGCCTTCTTAGGATGCAAAAACACATTCTAAACGCCAAAACACATGCTAAAGTGTCATATTAGGCGCCAAAATGTGCACTGAAGTGCCTTCTTAGGATGCAAAACACATGCTAAAGTTCCCTCATAAGTGCCAAAACGCATACTAAAATGTCCTATTAGGCACCAAAATGTGCACTGAAGGGCCTTCTTAGGACGCAAAACACATGCCAAAGTGCCCTCATAAACGCCAAAACACATGCTAAAGTCCCCCCATAAGTGCCAAAACACATGCTAAAGTGCCCTCATAAGTTCCATAATGCATGCTAAAGTGTCCTATTAGGCGCCAAAATGCGTGCTGAAGTGCCTTCTTAGGATGCATAAACATTCTAAAGTGCCCTCATAAACGCCAAAACACATGCCAAAGTGCCCTCAAGTGCCAAAACATGCTGAAGTGCCCTCATAAGTGCCAAAACGCGGGCTGAAGTGCCTTCTTAGGATGCAAAACACATGCTAAAGTTCCCTTATAAGTGCCAAAACGCATGCTAAAATGTCCTATTAGGCACCAAAATGTGCACTGTAGTGCCTTCTTAGGATGCAAAACACATGCTAAAGTTCCCTCATAAGTGCCAAAACGCATACTAAAATGTCCTATTAGGCACCAAAATGTGCACTGAAGGGCCTTCTTAGGACGCAAAACACATGCCAAAGGGCCCTCAGAATTGCCAAAACGCATGCTAAAGTGTCCTATTAGGCGCCAAAATGCGTGCTTAAGTGCCTTCTTAGGATGCAAAAACACATTCTAAACGCCAAAACACAGGCTAAAGTGTCATATTAGGCGCCAAAATGCATGCTGAAGTGCCTTCTTAGGATGCAAAAACACATTCTAAAGTGCCCTCATAAATGCCAAAACACATGCCAAAGTGTCCTCATAAGTGCCAAAACATGCTGAAGTGCCCTCATAAGTGCCAAAACGCGTGCTGAAGTGCCTTCTTGGATGCAAAAACACATGCTACAGTGCCCTCATAAATGCCAAAACGCATGCTAAAATGTCCTATTAGGCGCCAAAATGCGTGCTGAAGTGTCTTCTTAGGATGCAAAAACATTCTAAACGCCAAAACACATGCTAAAGTGTCATATTAGGCGCCAAAATGCTTGCTGAAGTGCCATCTAGATGCAAAAACACATTCTAAAGTACCCTCATAAATGCCAAAACACATGCTAAAGTGCCCTCATAAGTGCCAAAACGTGCTAAAGTGCCCTAATAAGTGCCAAAACGCGTGCTGATGTGCCTTCTTAGGATGCAAAAACACATTCTAAAGTGCCCTCATAAATGCCAAAACACATGCTAAAGTGCCCTCATAAACGCCAAAACACATGCTAAAGTGCCCTAATCAGTGCCAAAACACATGCTAAAGTGTCCTATTAGGTGCCAAAATCCGTGCTGAAGTGCCTTCTAAGGATGCAAAACACATTCTAAAGTGCCCTCATAAACGCCAAAACACATGCTAAAGTGCTCTCCCAGGAGCCAAAAAGCATGCTTAAGTCCTCTCCCAAGTGCCAAAAAGCATGCTTAAGTGCCCTCATATGTGCCAAAACGCATTGTAAAGTCTTCTATTAGGTGCCAAATCATGCTAAAGTGCAGTCTTTGGAGCAAAACACATGCTGAGCCAAAATATTTGTTATAGAGCCCTCTTAGGAAGCAAACGCCATTGTTAAGGTCCCTCTTAGGAGACACAATGCCTGCTAAAAGTATCTTTACAGTTAAGTGTTGGAGTGGCAATGTTCCTTCAGAGGTTCTGTGTTGTTTTATATGTACAAAAACAGATTACATGCTGTGAAGACGCACAAGGATTGTCTCCATGCATTCTACTTTCTCAAAAAAATAATCAACCGCACTCACCATCTCCACCTGAACCTGCTCAATTCTACATGTGTTTCATACTTTATGAAGATTGTCTACAGGGCTTTTGTTGCATGACCTATGACCTCTCAGGTGAATCCAATCACGCTCACCTCACCAGTCAAGACCTGCAGGACCATCCCAGCATGCATTTGCACAGGTGGACCGTAAAAGTGGCTTCAAGTGTGTTCTGTGCTCAAAAAGGAGAAGTGCTGCTGGACTTCCTCTCGCACTGCACTTTCAGAATCAGCTGTCTGTGACTACAAAGAATGTTTCACTTCTTAATTCACCAGCAGCAGAGCTGTGAGACGGCCCGTGCAGCGCAGACACATGTCAAGTACACACTTAAAGACATATTTAATGCACTGTATAACATACACGTCGTAGGAGGCTGTCTCCGTGGCAACAAACACATAATGTGTTCATTGAAAAGATCACTGACAGGTGCAGAAACTACATCCATCATATCCAGGTCAAGTTACTGATTGAGCCAATAACATGCGGGATAATCACTAAAGTTTTATTGGATTTCTCAGTCCCAGCAATCTGCTTCTACACTAACAGTTCAATCATGGGGGTCTCATTTTATTATCATCTTGTTATAGTTATCACCAGTTGCTAGTCGAAGCAGGGCTCGTCCACAAAAAAGGGGACAGTTGCGTCTCCAGGAAATGTCATGTTTAAAAGCAGAATACAATTAATAGTAAATGCTTTTAAAAATTTTTTTTTATTAAGCAAAGAGTCTTACACATTTTTCCAATACTATATTTAAGAAATACAATTTAAAAGTACTTTGTACTCTGGAAAAATAGCATTTGTTGACCCTGCTAACTAACTTTACCATTAGTATATCATTTACAACACAATATAATATAATATAATATAATATAATATAATATAATATAATATAATATAATATAATATAATATAATATGATTTAATATAATATAATATGATAAAATATAACACGATATAATGTAATGTAATATAATATATAATATAATATGATATAATATAATATACTAACATGTAATATAATATAACATACTATAATATAATATAATATATTAGGTACAAACGGTAGAAAATGGATGGATGTATGGTGTTATAATATAAAATAAAATAATATAATATACATAACAAAATTTAATATTATATAATATAATATATAGGAATACGATATAATAAAATATAATATAATATAAGGTAATTTAATGTGATATAATATACAATAATATAACATAACACGATATAATATAATATAACATAATATGATATAATATAATCTAATATAATATAATATAATAGGGACAGGCGGTAGAAAATCGATGTGTTACTTGTTGAAAAACATTTAATTTTTAACAAATTTAGTTAAAATAATAATAACCCTTATTACCCCCAAAAATGGATTGCTATTCATAAAAAATAACTCTCAAATTCAACCCAACAATAGCAACTCATAAATTAGGTTACCAAAATAACCTAGCATTTTTTAGTGTGTGATATCATATCACATCAATTAGGTATCCTCTGATATTCAAGGCTATGTCTGGCCTGGGAACGTCTCGTGATTCCCTGGGAAGAGATGGACGAAGTGGCTGGGGAGAGGAAAGTCTGGGCTTCCCTGCTTAGGCTGCTGCCCCCGCAACCCGACCTCGGATAAGCGGAAGAAAATGGATGGATGGATGATATTTAAGGCTGCAATATCGGGAATAAAAAAGTTGTATCGGATCACTCCTAATTATTTGTATATATTTTTTACATTTCTGTGTTGACTCGCTGTTTGCTAATTTTATGCTTCTGTTACTTTCTGTCCTGTTGCTCAACTGAGTCGTTTTCCTTCTTCCTGGGACAAAAATGAAACAATGTGGCCTGAGATGGGCCGACACACATTTTGAGTGGTAAAATGTGTGCATTACCAGATACAGACTGAAAATAAGTTTATTTTGAAGGAGATACAAACCCTGTTTCCATATGAGTTGGGAAATTGTGTTTGATGTAAATATAAACGGAATACAATGATTTGAAAATCCTTTTCATCCCATATTCAGTTGAATGCACTACAAAGACAAGATATTTGATGTTCATACTCATAAATTAAATTTTTTTTTCCAAATAATAATTAACTTAGAATTTCATGGCTGCAACACTTGCCAAAATAGTTGGGAAAGGGCATGTTCACCACTGTGTTACATCACCTTTTCTTTGAACAACACTCAATAAACGTTTGGGAACTGAGGAAACTAATTGTTGAAGCTTTGAAAGTGGAATTCTTTCCCATTCTTGTTTTATGTAGAGCTTCAGTCGTTCAACAGTCCGGGGTCTCCGCTGTCGTATTTTATGCTTCATAATGCGCCACACATTTTCGATGGGAGACAGGTCTGGACTGCAGGCGGGCCAGGAAAGCACTCACACTCTTTTTTTTACGAAATCACGCTGTTGTAACACTTGTCCTACTGAAATAAGCAGGGGCGTCCTTGATAACGTTGCTTGGATGACAACATATGTTGCTACAAAACCTGTATGGACTGTTCAGCATTAAGGGTGCCTTCACAGATGTGTAAGTTACCCATGCCTTGGGCACTAATACACCCCCATACCATCACAGATGCTGGCTTTTGAACTTTGTGCCTACAACAATCCGAATGGTTATTTCCTCTTTGTTCTGGAGGACACCACATCCTCTGTTTCTAAATATAATTTGAAAAGTGGACTCGTCAGACCACAGAACACCTTTCCACTTTGCATCAGTCCATCTTAGGTGAGCTCGGGCCCAACCAAGCCGGCGGCGTTTCAGGATATTGTTGATAAATGGGTTTGGCTTTGCATAGTAGAGTTTTAACTTGCACTTACAGATGTAGCGACCAACTGTAATTACTGACAGTGGTTTTATGAAGTGTTCCTGAGCCCATGTGGTGATATCCTTTACACACTGATGTCGGTTTTTGATGCAGTACCGCCTGAAGGATCAAAAGTCTGTAATATCATAGCTTATGTACAGTGATTTCTTCAGATTCTCTGAACTTTTTGATGATTTTACGGACCGTAGATGGTAAAATCCCTAAATTCCTTGCAATAGCTCGTTGAGAAATGTTGTTCTAAAACCGTTCGACAATTTGCTTACAAAGTGCTGACCCTCAACCCATCCTTGTTTGTGAATGACTTAGCATTTCATGGAAGCTGCTTTTATACCCAATCATGGCACCCACCTGTTCCCGATTAGCCTGCACACCCGTAGGATGTTCCAAATAAGTGTTTGATGAGCATTCCTCAACTTTTTCAGTATTTATGTCACGTTTTGCTGGCATCAAATTCTAAAGTTAATGATTGTTTGCAAAAAAAAAATGTGTTTTAGTTTCAACATCAAGTTTTGTTTTCTTTGTAGCATATTCAATTGAATATGGGTTGAAAATGACTTCAATCAATCAATCAATGTTTACTTATATAGCCCTAAATCACTAGTGTCTCAAAGGGCTGCACAAACCACCACGACATCCTCGGTAGGAAAACTCACACCCAGTGGGACATTGGTGACAATAATGACCCAGTGGGACGTCGGTGACAATGATGACTATGAGAACCTTAGAGAGGAGGAAAGCAATGGATGTCGAGCGGATCTAACATGATACTGAAAGTTCAATCCACAATGGATACAACACAGTCGCGAGAGTCCAGTCCAAAGAGGATCCAAGACACAGCAGCGAGAGTCCCGTTCACAGCGGAGCCAGCAGGAAACCATCCCAAGCGTAGGCGGACCAGCAGCGCAGAGATGTCCCCAGCCGATACACAGGCGAGCAGTACATGGCCACCGGATCGGACCGGACCGGACCCCCTCCACAAGGGAGAGTGGGACATAGAAGAAAAAGAAAAGAAACGGCAGATCAACTGGTCTAAAAAGGGAGTCTATTTAAAGGCTAGAGTATACAAATGAGTTTTAAGGTGAGACTTAAATGCTTCTACTGAGGTGGCATCTCGAACTGTTACCGGGAGGGCATTCCAGAGTACTGGAGCCCGAACGGAAAATGCTCTATAGCCCGCAGACTTTTTTTGGGCTTTGGGAATCACTAATAAGCCGGAGTCCTTTGAACGCAGATTTCTTGCCGGGACATATGGTACAATACAATCGGCAAGATAAGATGGAGCTAGACCGTGTAGTATTTTATACGTAAGTAGTAAAACCTTAAAGTCACATCTTAAGTGCACAGGAAGCCAGTGCAGGTGAGCCAGTACAGGCGTAATGTGATCAAACTTTCTTGTTCTTGTCAAAAGTCTAGCAGCCGCATTTTGTACCAACTGTAATCTTTTAATGCTAGACATGGGGAGACCCGAAAATAATACGTTACAGTAGTCGAGGCGAGACGTAACAAACGCATGGATAATGATCTCAGCGTCTTTAGTGGACAGAATGGAGCGAATTTTAGCGATATTACGGAGATGAAAGAAGGCCGTTTTAGTAACGCTTTTAATGTGTGCCTCAAAGGAGAGAGTTGGGTCGAAGATAATACCCAGATTCTTTACCGTGTCGCCTTGTTTAATTGTTTGGTTGTCAAATGTTAGAGTTGTATTATTAAATAGAGTTCGGTGTCTAGCAGGACCGATAATCAGCATTTCCGTTTTTTTGGCGTTGAGTTGCAAAAAGTTAGCGGACATCCATTGTTTAATTTCATTAAGACATGCCTCCAGCTGACTACAATCCGGCGTGTTGGTCAGCTTTAGGGGCATGTAGAGTTGGGTGTCATCAGCATAACAGTGAAAGCTAATACCGTATTTGCGTATGATGTCACCTAGCGGCAGCATGTAGATGCTGAAGAGTGCAGGGCCAAGGACCGAACCCTGGGGAACTCCACACGTTACCTTAACGTAGTCCGAGGTCACATTGTTATGGGAGACACACTGCATCCTATCAGTAAGATAAGAGTTAAACCAAGACAGGGCTAAGTCTGACATACCAATTCGTGTTTTGATACGTTCTAATAAAATGTTATGATCGACGGTATCGAAAGCAGCGCTAAGATCGAGGAGCAGCAACATAGATGACGCATCAGAATCCATGGTTAGCAATAGATCATTAGTCATTTTTGCGAGGGCTGTCTCCGTGGAGTGATTTGCCCTGAAACCGGATTGAAAGGTTTCACATAGATTGTTAGACGCTAAGTGTTCATTTAACTGCTCCGCAACAATTTTTTCGAGGATTTTTGAAATAAAGGGAAGGTGAGACACCGGTCGGTAATTTACCATGAGGTCAGGATCGAGGTTAGGTCTTTTAAGAAGAGGATGAATAACCGCTTTTTTGAATGCTAGGGGAACAGTGCCCGAGGAGAGTGATAAGTTTATAATATTTAGCACTGATGGACCTAATAATACAAAGAGCTCCTTGATCAGTTTCCCAGGAAGAGGGTCAAGTAAACATGTTGTCTGTTTTATTCCATTTACACGTTGTAACAATTCCTCTAATGTTATTTCCTCAAAACGAGAGAAAGTATTTTGGAGGGCAGTATCCGCCGTATATACCATCGTATCAGTGTTAATAGAACCCCGTTGTAGCTGGGACGCATTGTCTTTAATCTCCTTTCTAATGACTTCAATTTTCTTACTAAAGAATTGCATAAAGTCATCAGCTGAGTGGGTTGAGCTACTGGAAGGAGTCCCTTGTTGGGTCAGCGATGCTACCGTACTAAACAAAAATTTAGGATCGTTTTTATTACGGTGGATGAGATTTGAGTAATATTTAGCTTTAGCTAAGGTAAGCATGCGTTTATAAGTTATTAAACCATCACTCCATGCTTGATGGTGCACCTCAAGTTTAGTCGTGCGCCATTTGCGTTCCAGCTTTCTACATAATAATTTCTGAGCTCTAGTTTCTTCTGTAAACCACGGGGTGCGCTTTTTTGGAGCCTTTTTTAACTTTAGCGGTGCTATGTTATCAATGGTTTCGCGCAGGGCGTCGTTAAAGTTGTTAGTGAGGTTATCAATAGAGCCCACATACTTTGGGAATGGTGCCATTACCGAGGGCAGTAGGTCAGCAAGAGTTGTCGTTGTGGCTGTATTAATGTTGCGGCTGCTATAGCAGTTATTATTATTATTAGTTTGACGAACATGCGTCTGAACCTCGAATTTTATAAGGTAATGATCAGACAATAAATTGCAAATAATTGTATTCCGTTTATATTTACATCTAACACAATTTCCCAACTCTTATAGAAACAGGGTTTGTACAACACAACAATCAGCCAACAACAGCATTCAAAATCTTGACGTTTATTCTACGCCAGGAAGTGACGACAAGTTTGTTTTTTGGTTTGAAGTTCTGCTTCCTTTAATGCCGACTTTCCCTGGCGGGAGTGTCAAAGGTGACGGTATGTTGGATTAATGAATTATAGAACATTTGTGAGCGGCGGCGTCCACTTGAAGCTTGTGGAACCGCGCCAACGGGACAAAGTCACACAATGATGCCGCCGTTTATGTACGCTTCTTTGCGCCCCGGGTGGATCCGCGTCTAGCCACAAGTCGGGCCGAACACTCAAAAGATTTCAACTGTGGCCTGCTGAATAGAGACCCAGATGTCTGAATGCCCTGCTGTCTCTGCAACTGGAGACAAACAGTCCCTGTGTCTTTGTGACCACGCGGCCCCCACCCTTCCTTATATAAAGGCTTTGGTCCAACGTGTGCCGACATTCCCTCGCCGCCCCTCCATCTGCAGCATCCCGATTCAAATTGGACTAAAGCGGCGGTCCAGCAGCAACACACCGGCTTTGTCTGCAAAATTGGCAAAGGACGTCCTCTACGCCATCATTATTCCTCTGCCCCATTTTGGACCCCGGCGTAGGCACGGCGCCAAGGAAGAATGGCGGTGTGGTCAGTCTGCAGAGGCGGGCACAAGGCGAGGGCCTGACTTACACACTCTGGCTTATATTCACTCAGGAGCTTTATTTTCTAAAAAATAGATCCCTAATCTCAATGGGACTTTCCTGGGTAGATAACGTCAGGCTTGCCACTGACAGTTTGTTTGTGTTTTAGTTTTTCCTTTGTGTGTGTTTAGTGTTTCCTGTCTTTAGTAACTGTCAAGCGCTTTTATTTTGTCTGTTTCCTGGTTTTTTCCCTGTGCGCTGTTTTCCCCTCAGCTGCGGCTGTTTGTCACCTGGCCACACCTGGTGTCAATCAGCCCGCTCCTATTTTTACCTGGTTTGTTCTTCCAGTGAGAGCTGGATTATTGTATTGGCGATGTCGCTCTTGTCGTTGCTACCTGTCATATCTTATCGTGTCAGTGCAGCGTTGCGGTAAGCTATATTTGATAGTGGTTTGTAGCTTATTGTCTTTTGTTCCCTGCTTCCAAGTTTGTTTGTTCATAGCCTGGTTCGTTATCTTCTAGCTCCCAAGCTAGCTTTTTTTGTTTGTTATCCGCCCACGTGCGCGCGTTTTGTTTGTACCCTTTGTTTGTTTTTTGTCCTTGTGTTTTAAATTAAATCATGTTTTCTCACTCCATCCCTGCGTCCTTTTCTGCATCTTGGGGTTCGTCACAAACTAACTCTGACAGATGAAGGTTAAAACTTTCATAGTATAGTATAGTATAGTAAAAAATTAAAAATAAGGAAAGTTGTCACCACCAATAAAAACAATATTTTAAATTTTATTTGGTACATGGTAATGTAATAAGCGTGAAAGTAGATGGCAGTCACACATAAAAGGATGACAGGGGATACAATGCAATACTTTTTCATAACATGGTCACTACTGCCCAGTTTTTCTTGTTATATTCTTATCTTACTGTTATATTTTTATTCCCATTGTTGCTTTTTATGTATATTCTTATTGTAATATTTTTCTATTTTATTTACATTTATAATCCCGTTATTTACTTTTTAAATTCGATCTCAACTCTGTACACTGCTGCTGGAATTTTAATTTTCCTGAGGGAACTCTCCTGAAGGAATCAATAAAGTACTATCTATCTATCTATCTATCTATCTATCTAGCTATCTATCTATCTATCTATCTATCTATCTACCTATCTATCTATCTATCTATCTATCTATCTATCTATCTATCTATCTATCTATCTATCTATCTATCTATCTATCTATCTATCTATCTATCTATCTATCTATCTATCTATCTATCTATCTATCTATCTGTCTGTCTGTCTGTCTGTCTGTCTGTCTGTCTGTCTGTCTGTCCGTCCGTCCGTCCGTCCGTCCGTCCGTCCGTCCGTCCGTACGTCCGTCCGTCCGTCCGTCTGTCTGTCTGTCGGTCTGTCTATCTATCTAGTCTGCATTCGATTATAATATACACCCCGCCACCTATTGTAGCCCGGAAGAGTTAGGGCTGCATTGGATTCTGGGTATTTGTTCTGTTGTGTTTATGTTGTGTTATGGTGTGGATGTTCTCCCAAAATGTGTTTTTCATTCTTGTTTGGTGTGGGTTCACAGTGTGGCGCATATTTGTAACAGTGTTAAAGTTGTTTATACGGCCACCCTCAGTGTGACCTGTATGGCTGTTGATCAAGTATGCCTTGCAGTCACTTACGTGTGTCTGCAGAAGCCTCATACAAAATGTGATTGGGCCAGTACATTTGTTTTTATGGTAGAAAAGCGGACGAGACTGCAGGTTGTAGAGGTCTCTAAAGGCATCATGGAACACCCTTAACATAGTTGTCCGGGTTAAAACCGGTAAAATGATTGCCCTGGGTGATTATAGGGAGGGGCACTGATATACGGGCATATCCCAGAAAGATCGCGGAAGTTGGCAAGTATGTTGCTAGGGCGGGAAAGCCATTCAAAGAAGGTGAATTCATTAAAAAGTGCATGTTAGACTTTTTAAAGAAATATTTTCTTGCGGCCCAGCCTCACCCAGTTTCTGCATCCAGTGGCCCCCAGGTAAATTGAGTTTTAGACTCATGCTTCAGAGACTGCAAGCTGTTATAAAAGCCAGAGGTGGTGCAAAAAAGTACTTGTGGTTTGTTTATGATGATTCCACAATTTCTTCCTCAGATGGGAGTGTTTCCATAATTCTCCCTCTGCTTGATATAAAAATGAAACTAGTACTGACTACCACTATTTATTTTTTTTATTTCATTTTTTTTTCAAAGCCACAAAGTTGCCGTTTTATATGACTTTTTGTGTTGTCTTTTATCTGCCTTTTTTTCCCCGACAAAATTAAACAACTGAATGAAAATCCCCCAAAACTGCCAAGTCCATACTTTTTGCTAGGGGTTGTATTGTATGGATAAAAACTAATTTTAATGCACTTTTATACATATTGTCTTATATATTGTCTTCCTATCGTATCAATGGGGACGGTGTGGCGCAGTGGAAGAGTGGCCGTGCGCAACCCGAGGGTCCCTGGTTCAAATCCCACCTAGTACCAACCTCGTCACGTCCGTTGTGTCCTGAGCAAGACACTTAGCCCTTGCTCCTGATGGGTGCTGGTTGGCGCCTTGCATGGCAGCTCCCTCCATCAGTGTGTGAATGTGTGTGTGAATGGGTAAATGTGGAAGTAGTGTCAAAGCGCTTTGAGTACCTTGAAGGTAGAAAAGCGCTATACAAGTACAACCCATTTACCCATTTAATTCCTAGATATGGTCGTAACTATACTAAATGCACTGGGCATAATAAACACAACATTATTAATATTGCTACTACGGATAATTTGATCAAAAATTCCCTGAAACAGCCCACTACCTATAATATAGGTTTTTTAAACATAAGATCACTGTCTCCCAAAACGTTATTAGTTAATGATATTATCAGAGACAACAATCAACGTCATCGGTCTCAGCGAAACCTGGCTTAAACCAAACGACTTTTTTGCGCTAAATGAGGCATGTCCTCCTAACTTTACACATGCGCTTATTGCCCGTCCGCTTAAAAGGGATGGGGGGGGGGGGGGGGGGGGGGGTCGCACTAATATACAACGAAAACTTTAACCTTAGTCCTAACATAAATAATAAATATAAATTGTTTGAGGTGCTTACTATGAGGTCTGTCACACCGCTGCCTCTACACCTGGCTGTTATCTACCGCCCCCCAGGGCCCTATTCGGACTTTATCAATGAATTCTCAGAGTTCATTGCTGATCTAGTGACACACGCCGATAATATAATCATAATGGGGGACTTTAATATCCATATGAATACCCCATCGGACCCACCGTATGTAGCGCTCCAGACTGTAATTGATAGCTGTGGTTTCACACAAATAATAAATGAACCCACGCATCGCAACGGTAATACGATAGACCTAGTGCTTGTCAGGGGTATCACCGTCTCCAAAGTTACGATACTCCCGTATACTAAAGTATTGTCCGATCATTACCTTATAAAATTCGAGGTTCAGACGCATGTTCGTCAAACTAATAATAATAATAACTGCTATAGCAGCCGCAACATTAATACGGCCACAACGACAACTCTTGCTGACCTACTGCCCTCGGTAATGGCACCATTCCCAAAGTATGTGGGCTCTATTGATAACCTCACTAACAACTTTAACGACGCCCTGCGCGAAACCATTGATAACATAGCACCGCTAAAGTTAAAAAAGGCTCCAAAAAAGCGCACCCCGTGGTTTACAGAAGAAACTAGAGCTCAGAAATTATTATGTAGAAAGCTGGAACGCAAATGGCGCACGACTAAACTTGAGGTGCACCATCAAGCATTTAGTGATGGTTTAATAACTTATAAACGCATGCTTACCTTAGCTAAAGCTAAATATTACTCAAATCTCATCCACCGTAATAAAAACGATCCTAAATTTTTGTTTAGTACGGTAGCATCGCTAACCCAACAAGGGACCCCTTCCAGTAGCTCAACCCACTCAGCTGATGACTTTATGCAATTCTTTAGTAAGAAAATTGAAGTCATTAGAAAGGAGATTAAAGACAATGCGTCCCAGCTACAACGGAGTTCTATTAACACTGACACGACTGTATATACGGCGGATACTGCCCTCCAAAATAGTTTCTCTCGTTTTGAGGAAATAACATTAGAGGAATTGTTACAACGTGTAAATGGAATAAAACAGACAACATGTTTACTTGACCCTCTTCCTGGGAAACTGATCAAGGAGCTCTTTGTATTATTAGGTCCATCAGTGCTAAATATTATAAACTTATCACTCTCCTCGGGCACTGTTCCCCTAGCATTCAAAAAAGCGGTTATTCATCCTCTTCTTAAAAGACCTAACCTCGATCCTGACCTCATGGTAAACTACCGACCGGTGTCTCACCTTCCCTTTATTTCAAAAATCCTTGAAAAAATTGTTGCGGAGCAGTTAAATGAACACTTAGCGTCTAACAATCTATGTGAAACCTTTCAATCCGGTTTCAGAGCAAATCACTCCACGGAGACAGCCCTCGCAAAAATGACTAATGATCTATTGCTAACGATGGATTCTGATGCGTCATCTATGTTGCTGCTCCTCGATCTTGGCGCTGCTTTCGATACCGTCGATCATAATATTTTATTAGAACGTATCAAAACACGAATTGGTATGTCAGACTTAGCCCTGTCTTGGTTTAACTCTTATCTTACTGATAGGATGCAGTGTGTCTCCCATAACAATGTGACCTCGGACTACGTTAAGGTAACGTGTGGAGTTCCCCAGGGTTCGGTCCTTGGCCCTGCACTCTTCAGCATCTACATGCTGCCGCTAGGTGACATCATACGCAAATACGGTATTAGCTTTCACTGTTATGCTGATGACACCCAACTCTACATGCCCCTAAAGCTGACCAACACGCCGGATTGTAGTCAGCTGGAGGCGTGTCTTAATGAAATTAAACAATGGATGTCCGCTAACTTTTTGCAACTCAACGCCAAAAAAACGGAAATGCTGATTATCGGTCCTGCTAGACACCGAACTCTATTTAATAATACAACTCTAACATTTGACAACCAAACAATTAAACAAGGCGACACGGTAAAGAATCTGGGTATTATCTTTGACCCAACTCTCTCCTTTGAGGCACACATTAAAAGCGTTACTAAAACGGCCTTCTTTCATCTCCGTAATATCGCTAAAATTCGCTCCATTCTGTCCACTAAAGACGCTGAGATCATTATCCATGCGTTTGTTACGTCTCGCCTCGACTACTGTAACGTATTATTTTCGGGTCTCCCCATCTCTAGCATTAAAAGATTACAGTTGGTACAAAATGCGGCTGCTAGACTTTTGACAAGAACAAGAAAGTTTGATCACATTACGCCTGTACTGGCTCACCTGCACTGGCTTCCTGTGGACTAAAGATGTGACTTTAAGGTTTTACTACTTACGTATAAAATACTACACGGTCTAGCTCCATCCTATCTTGCCGATTGTATTGTACCATATGTCCCGGCAAGAAATCTGCGTTCAAAGGACTCCGGCTTGTTAGTGATTCCCAAAGCCCAAAAAAAGTCTGCGGGCTATAGAGCGTTTTTCGTTCGGGCTCCAGTACTCTGGAATGCCCTCCCGGTAACAGTTCGAGATGCCACCTCAGTAGAAGCATTTAAGTCTCACCTTAAAACTCATTTGTATACTCTAGCCTTTAAATAGACTCCCTTTTTAGACCAGTTGATCTGCCGTTTCTTTTCTTTTTCTTCTATGTCCCACTCTCCCTTGTGGAGGGGGTCCGGTCCGATCCGGTGGCCATGTACTGCTCGCCCGTGTATCGGCTGGGGACATCTCTGCGCTGCTGATCCGCCTCCACTTGGGATGGTTTCCTGCTGGCTCCGCTGTGAACGGGACTCTCGCTGCTGTGTTGGATCCGCTTTGGACTGGACTCTCGCGACTGTGTTGGATCCATTGTGGATTGAACTTTCACAGTATCATGTTAGACCCGCTCGACATCCATTGCCTTCCTCCTCTCCAAGGTTCTCATAGTCATCATTGTCACCGACGTCCCACTGGGTCATTATTGTCACCGGTGTCCCACTGGGTGTGAGTTTTCCTTGCCCTTATGTGGGCCTACCGAGGATGTCGTGGTGGTTTGTGCAGCCCTTTGAGACACTAGTGATTTAGGGCTATATAAGTAAACATTGATTGATTGATTGATTATACATAATTATTGGTTGGATCAATTAGTAACCCCGAATGGTAAGGATCAAATAAAAACATGACCTGTTAGCTTTTTGTTTTTAACTTATGACCAAAGTTGATTGAGAGATTCCAGGAGAAAATGTGGAAAAAATCCATCCATCCATCCATCCATCCATTTCCTACCGCTTGTCCCACAAAATATGAATTCAAAATCTTTTTATACACCCTAGACTTTTCAAATTGTTTTTTGAAATATTCAACATTGTGTCATCCGGACCAAAGGGGAAGCGAACCATCCAGACTGTTACCGACGCAAAGTTCAAAAGTCAGCATCTGGGATGGAATGGGGGTGCATTAGTGCCCAAGGCATGGGTAACTTACACATCTGTGAAGGCACCATTAATGCTGAACGGTACATACAGGTTTTGGAACAACATATGCTGCCATCTAAGTGCCGTCTTTTTCATGGACGCCCCTGCTTATTTCAGCAAGACAATGCCAAGCCACATTCAGCACGTGTTACAACAGCGTGGCTTCGTAAATAAAAGAGTGCGGGTACTTTCCTGGCCCGCCTGCAGTCCAGACCTGTCTGCCATCGAAAATGTGTGGCGCATTATGAAGCGTAAAATACGACAGCTGAGACCCCGGACTGTTTACGACTGAAGCTCTACATAAAACAAGAATGGGAAATAATTCCACTTTCAAAGCTTTAACATTAGTTTCCTCAGTTCCCAAACGTTTATTGAGTGTTGTTAAAAGAAAATGTGATGTAACACAGTGGTGAACATGCCCTTTCCCAACTACTTTGGCACGTGTTGCAGCCATGAAATTATAAGTTAATTATTATTTGCAAAACAATAAAAAAATAATAAAGTTTATGAGTTTGAACATCAAATATGTTGTCTTTGTAGCATATTCAACTGAATATGGGTTGCAAAGGATTTGCAAATCATTGTATTCCGTTTATATTTACATCTAACACAATTTCCCAACTCATATGGAAACGGAGTTTGTATATATATATATATATATATATATATATATATATATATATATAAATATATAAATCTGATTAATCACATTTTAGAATTTAGATTGATCATGATAAATTACTTGCTTGCATAATTTAAACCAGGGGTCTCAAACTCAATTTACCTGGGGGCCACTGGATGCAAAAACTGGGTGAGGCTGGGCCGCAAGAAAATATTTCTTTAAAAAGTCCAACATTTACTTTTTAATGAATTCACCTTCTTTGAATGGCTTTCCCGTCCTAGCAACATACTTGCCAACTTCTGCAATCTTTCCGGGAAACGCCCGAATATCAGTGCCCCCGGGCCAATCATTCTCCCGGTTTTCACAACAATGTTAAGGGTGTTCCGTGATGCCTTTAGAGTCCTCAACAACCTGCAGTCTCGTCCGCTTTACCACCATAAAAACAAATGTACTAGCCCAATCACATTTTGTATGAGGCTTCTGCAGACACACGTAAGTGACTGCAAGGCATACTTGATCAACAGCCATACAGGTCACACTGAGGGTGGCCGTATAAACAACTTTAACACTGTTACAAATATGCGCCAGACTGTGAACCCACACCAAACACGAATGAAAAACACATTTTGGGAGAACATCCACACCATAACACAACATAAACACAACAGAACAAATACCCATAATCCAATGCAGCCCTAACTCTTCCGGGCTACAATAGGTGGCGGGGTGTATATTGTAACCCGGAAGAGTTAGGGCTGCATTGGATCCTGGGTATTTGTTCTGTTCTGTTTATGTTGTGTTACGGTGTGAGTGTTCTCCCACAAAGTGTTTGTCATTCTTGTTTGGTGTGGGTTCACAGTGTGGTGCATATTTGTAACAGTGTTAATGTTGTGATCCGATGGCCGGATCATCACCATATTATTTTTGTTCCATTTTTATATCACTCTGCGGTTTGACACGCTTAGTTCCTGTTTTGTTCGTTTCCATGGTCACTCATTAGTTTCAGCTGCTGCTCTCTTTTCCAGCACACCTGTCTTTACTAATCACCACCTTTTTATAAGCCAGCGTTTTCTGTTCACTCATTGTCGGATCTTAGTTTGTTCACATACACCTGTTTATGACTTGTCTCTCACTCTCGTTTTCGCTAGCTCTCACGCTAAGCTTTATTTTATTCCTAGCTTTCACGCTAGTTGTTTTGTGTTTCCTTTTGTGCCGAATGTTTGTGTTTCGGTTAGTTTGACCTAGCTTACCATGCTAGCGCTTTTATTTGCCTTTTCTATTTGTACCAGTGTTTTTGTTCATAGCTCCTTTTGTTTAATATATCCCTTAGTTCTTACCTTTTTTGCTGTGTTCTTGCTGACGCATCCACGGAGGACCGAATACGGCATTACAATGCCACACAAGCGTAACAGTTAAAGTTGTTTATACGGCCACCCTCAGTGTGACCTGTATGGCTGTTGATCAACTATGTCTTGCAGCCTCTCACTCTGTCTGTAAAAGCTAAATACAACATGTGGCCAGACTGTCACACTGTTTGTATGGATTGTAGAAGACGCTAAAGGCAGTATCTCCACGGTGCCCCCTCAAAGTTGATGTTGGGCGGAAAATCAGGAGAATGACTACCCCAGACTATTTGGAGTCTCCCGGAAAAATCGAGGATATACAAGAATGATGCTATGAAGCGCCATTCATATAAAACTCATGGGCCGAACCAACATTAAATTTTCACATCAAGGTTGCGGGCCGTTTGTTTGAGACGCCTGATTTAAACTAACTTAAAAAAAGACCCCAATATTTGGGCGCAAATTTATTTTTTTGTCAGAACGTCACACATACTTAAAAAAAAAAGTTTAAATTGAATGCATTTAATTTATCCATCCATTTTCTACCGCTTATTCCCTTTCGGGGTCGCGGGGGGCGCTGGCGCCTATCTCAGCTACAATCGGGCGGATTTACTTGCTTGGAAATTGCAAACTGTTTTGTCTAAAGTCCATCCATCCATCCATCCATTTTCTACCGCTTATTCCCTTTCGGGGTTGCGGGGGGCGCTGGCGCCTATCTCAGCTACAATCGGGCAGAAGGCAGGGTACACCCTGGACAAGTCGCCACCTCATCGCAGGGCCAACACAGATAGACAGACAACATTCACACTCACATTCACACACTAGGGCCAATTTAGTGTTGCCAATCAACCTATCCCCAGGTGCATGTCTTTGGAAGTGGGAGGAAGCCGGAGTACCTGGAGGGAACCCACGCATTCACGGGGAGAACATGCAAACTCCACACAGAAAGATCTAAAGTCCCATTTGGTTATATTTTTGAAACACAATTATCCAGTGAGCACACACCAGACTGAGTCTCTTCACTAAGCTTTGATCTGATCACTGACCCTATGACAACCCACGTGGCGTTTTTAGGTAAACACCCGCATGTAAGGTCAAAATAAATCGGGTGATTGATCTGCGTTGATACATGATCAATGCAATGATTTTTTTTTGGTGATTAATCAGATGAGTCAACATGTTAAATTTAAAAGCCCTAATAGAAACACTTCAAAACTGTTGGCAGTCACATGACCTAAAAGGCCCCTTTGTGTTTTTGTGCCCCTCACAGCTGTGCAGGATTTAGTTCAAACATGCTCTTTTACGCTATCAGGCCAGCACAAACTGGGAATGAAATACTGCAGAAAAAAAAAAAAAAAAAAAAAAATCCCTTCATCTGAAGGCCAATCAAATATTACTTTGCCGAGTGCAGTTTTTCGCCACAGATAAGATGCAAACTCTGCACTCCTGATGTCAGCAAGCCTCAGCAAGAATTGGCCTGTTTACTCTACTTAAGTTTCATCCCACTTCTTGCGCAACACATCAACACTTGGATGTTGCTGGGACCTCGCTGCAGAATTTGTAAGCGGTACGTCAACATTCTATGGGTTTTGATTTCATTAAAAGGCTGTGGTATTTTTTAAATTTATGTATTATTTTAGGACTGGTAGTAGAAAGCTTGTTGTCAAAAAAAAAATGGTTGCCGCTATCCCCCAAAACACAACGTCCTCCTCCCCTTCCCTTCTCCTGCGTCTCGGAGGTCAGAGCGAGGCTACGTCCCAGAAACAATCGCCTCCTTGCAATAACAAAATCTCCCAAACTGGAGAGGCAAACACCTCTTATGTGTTTCTGTGTGTGTATGTTCTTGTATTTATACACTTCTTGAGACATCAACAAGGAAAAGTACCTTTCATATCAACAAGTTAGGTCATAAATCATGGTCCCAATATGGAAAACCATTGCATCTTATACAGTCAAATACTAGAGTCCGTGAACATTGCTCCAAAGTCGGGATTTTTTTTTGATTTAATGTGCATACAAAAGTAAACATTGACAGGTGCAAAGGCAGCAATATATGATAAAACAAGCTTAAGAAGGACTTCCCTAATCATCCCAGAAAAAACCCGACAGGTGAACGACTGATTTTATGACTTCTGGTGCTGACGTAAGACAACCCGCGTCCCACATGTGATCATAAGATGAACTAATTCACTACGGACTCGTTTGTCATCGCCCTTAAGCACATTACAAAAAACAAAAAATAAAGATCTCATTTGCACCCCTGGTAGTGAAATCCATCAACAAGAAGGGGGTCCCAAAAATGGAGAGATTTTTCAAATTGACTGTGTGTCGATTTTAAAAGTGCTCCCCCTCTGGTCAACATATGAAATAACAAGTATGTATAAGAAATTTAATGTTGGCATATATATCTACATATATATATATATATATATATATATATATATATATATATATATATATATACTGTAATACCCTGAAGTAAATAATGAAGATTAATGAAGATTAAAAACCAATCACAAACAAAAAATTCCCCCAAAAATAAATTAAGTAAAACCAGCCTTTTTCTCACAATGTGTCGACTTTCTTCTTATGAAATTGGGAACAATTTCTCATATTCTTTCTGTTTCTGTAATATTGCAATATTTTCTCGTACATTTTTTATCCTTTTTTTTTTATCTGAAATTATTACTTTTTAATGCAAAATGGTGACATTTGTCATTTAAATATCAGACTTTTCTCACAATATTGCCATTTTTTTTGTTATTCTTGTAAAACGGTGCCATTTTGGAGTAAAGAGATGATGACAATTTTGCTAAGTAAAATTCAGATTATTAATATGATATGGCCAACATTTTTGAGTTTTCTTATAAAATTATGACTTTTGTCGAATAAAAATACAACTCTTATCATAAAATTGCCCAAATGTTAAGCTTTTCTTGTAAAATTGCGACTGTTATTGAGTAAAATTCCAACTTTTCTCATAACATTGCACAAACAATCAATTTTTTTTGTGAAATTGTGACTGGCGTTGAGTAAAATGACGACTTTTATTATAATACTGCCAAAATTCAAAGTTTTTCTTGTGAAATAGTGACCTTTTTCTTGTGAAATTCCAACTCATTTTTCACAACGAGCTTTTTTATATCGACATAGTATGTATATATTATTAATGTTGTAAATACAAATCTTCATATATCTAGAAAGGGTTGTCCTAAAGAGATAGGCATTTTTCGGAGGTCTCAAGAAGGTAAGAACTACAAGAATTAGTGTGTGCGTGTGTGTGTGTATGTGAGTGTATGTGTGTGTGGTGCAAGCATGGTATCAAAAATGGTGGATGGATTCTTAGGCCAGGTGTCATTTGCTTGTAGTCACTCTCCGAATAAACGTCTTTTTTTTTCTTTCACTTTTATAAAATGTTTTCTTTTGCTGTCATTTATTTGGCTTGATAAAAATTAAAAACAAAAAAAAAAAACTTTAAGACTTTCTTACCTTCTATTGCACAGGTGCCATATTTGGCCCGCCACATATTTTTTCTTTGTCATGAAAAAGGGAGGTTTTTTTTAATGAAAAAGAGAGTTTTTTTGGGTTGGTGCACTAATTGTAAGTATATCTTGTGTTTTTTATGTTGATTTAGTAATAATAAAAAAAATAAAAAAATTAAAATGAATAAAAAACTATTCTACGGCCCAGTGGTTGGGGACCACTGTTCTATCGGGGTTCAGGCCAGTCAAGTTCATCCACATTAGACTCTGCCATCCATGTTATTATCAGAGGTGGGTAGTAACGCGTTACATTTACTCCGTTACATCTACTTGAGTAACTTTTGGGATAAATTGTACTTCTAAGAGTAGTTTTTATGCAACATACTTTTACTTTTACTTGAGTATATTTATAAAGAAGAAACGCTACTTTTACTCTGCTCCATTTATCTACAATCAGCCCGTTACTCGCTACTTTTTTTTTTTATCGATCTGTTAATGCATGTTTTGTTTGTTTTGATTTTGTCAGACACGCATTCAAAGTAGGAACTACGCATGCCTGCGTTTCACCAATCAAATGCAGTCACTGGTGACGTTGGACCAATCAAACAAAACCAGGCGGTCACGTGACCGTCACACGTCGAATCCGACCTAAAAAAGTTGAAAAACTTATTGGGGTGTTACCATTTAGTGGTCATTTGTGCAGAATATGTACTGTGCAATCTACTATTAAAAGTTTCAATCAATCAATCAAAAGTGTAAAGTAAAAAAGACACTTTTTATTTCAACCGTACTTCCCGTCACAAGCCTAAAGACTGATCGCACAGTTCCTGTCTTCACAATAAAAGCGCCGCTCCATCGCGCCTGCGCTAACAAAATAAGAGTCTCCGAAAGCCAGCGCAAACAAGCGAGCAAGCTACGGAGTTTGCCGCCAATGTATTTCTTGTAAAGTGTATAAAAACGAATATGGAAGCTGGACAAATAAGATGCCAAAAACCAACGACTTTCATGTGGTATTAGACAGAAAAGAGGAACTTTTTTTCTCCTCCATTTGAAAATGTGGACATTATCAGCACTATACTGTCTGATTCCAATCAATGCAAGTCAACAGAATCAGGTAATACACCAACTTATATTCTTGTCTTCATGAAAAATAGGAATCTATATGTTAAACATGCATGTATATTCATTAAAACACCTTTAACATTTCAACAAAAACAGCAAAATAAAAAACTATAAATTATATACTGTATATATATATGTATATATATACATATATATACATATATATATATATATATATATATATATGATATGTGTGTGTCTGTATATATGAGGTAGATCACCTCGACTTGGTCATTTATTAAGTAATTGATTAACGTTGAAAAACTTATTGGGGTGTTACCATTTAGTGGTCAATTGTAGGGAATATGTACTGTACTGTGCAATCTACTAATAAAATGTTCAATCAATCAATCAATCAATCAATCAATCAAATAAATGCCTACTGAGCCTATGGTGCTGTTAGGTTATTGTGGCTCAATTTGCCTTAATTTTTTTATTTTAATGTATTAATGTGGCGCAGTGGGGAGAGTGGCCGTGCGCAACCCGAGGGTCCCTGGTTCAATTCCCACCTAGTACCAACCTCGTCATGTCCGTTGTGTCCTTGAGCAAGACACTTCACCCTTACTCCAGATGGGTGCTGGTTGGTGCCTTGCATGGCAGCTCCCTCCATCAGTGTGTGAATGTGTGTGTGAATGGGTAAATGTGGAAGTAGTGTCAAAGCGCTTTGAGTACCTTGAAGGTAGAAAAGCGCTATACAAGTACAACCCATTTATTTAATATATATTATTGTTTTAGTTGCTTAAGAGCTATTCCTGGCTATGAATTTGCTCATTGCTATTTTTATGTTTTTGTGCATTATCTGTTGCCGTAATTATTAAACGAACAGATTATTCATCAGTTACTCAGGACTTGAGTAGTTTTTTCACAACATACTTTTTACTTTTACTCAAGTATATATTTGGATGACTACTCCTTACTTTTACTTGAGTAATAAATCTATAAAGTAACAGTACTCTTACTTGAGTACAATTTCTGGCTACTCTACCCACCTCTGGTTATTATGGACTTTGCTTTGTGCACTGGTGCACAGTCATGTTGGAAGAGGAAGGGGCCCGCTCCAAACTGTTCCCACAAGTTTGGAAACATGAAATTGTCCAAAATGTTTTGGTATCCTGGAGCATTCAAAGTTCCTTTCACTGGAACTAAGGAACCGAGCCCAACTCCTGAAAGACAACCCCACTCCATAATTCCTCCTTTATTAAATTTCACACTCGGCACAATGCAGTCCGAAATGTACCGATATCCTGGCAACCCTCAAACCCAGAATCGTCCATCAGATTGCCAGATGGAAAAGCGTGATTCATCACTCCAGAGAACGCATCTTCACTTCTCTAGAGTGATGTATGGCTTAGATGCAGCTGCTCGGCCATGGAAAACCCATTCAATGGTTATACTTACAGCTAGGGACGGCGTGGCGCAGTGCGATAGTGGCCGTGCACAACCCGAGGGTCCCTGGTTCAAATTCCACCTAGTACCAACCTCGTCACGTCCGTTGTGTCCTGAGCAAGACACTTCACCCTTGCTCCTGATGGGTGCTGGTTGGCGCCTTGCATGGCAGCTCCCTCCATCAGTGTGTGAATGTGTGTGTGAATGGGTAAATGTGGAAGTAGTGTCAAAGCGCTTTGAGTACCTTGAAGGTAGAAAAGCGCTATACAAATACAACCCATTTATCATTTATTTATTTAATGCTTAGTGGTTAGAGTGTCCCGGCTGAGTCACACCAAAGACTATAAAAATGGGACCCATTTCCTCCCTGCTTGACACTGAGCATTAAGGGTTGGAATTGGGGGTTAAATCACCATAAATGATTCCCGGGCGCAGCACTACTGCTGCCCACTGCTCCCCTCACTTCCCAGGGGGTGATCAAGGGTGATGGGTCAAATGCAGAGAATAATTTCGTGTGACAATCATTGGTACTTTAACTTTAACTTCAATGAAGCTCTCTGCGTACTGTACGTGGGCTAAATGCAAAATCACATGAACTATGGAGCTCTGTGGCAACTGACTGAGTAGAAAGTTGACAACCTCTTTGCACTATGCGCTATAGCATCCGCTGACCCCTCTCTGTCAGTTCACATGGCCCACCGCTTCTTGGCTGAGTTGCTGTTGTTCCCAAATTCTTCCATTTTTTCATAATAAAGCCGACAGTTGATTTTGGAATATTTAGGAGCGAGGACATTTCCTGACTGGATTTGTTGCACAGGCGGCATCCTGTGACAATTCCACGCTGGAAATCCGAAGAGCGGCCCATACTATCAAAAATTTTTGTAGAAACAGTCTCCATGCATAAGTGCTGGATTTTATACACCTGTGGCCGGGCCAAGTGATTAGGACACCTGATTCTGATCATTTGGATGGATGGCCAAATACTTCTGGCAATCATTCATTCCTACAGAAGGTTTTAGGGGACGAACAAACTACTGTAGTTTGTTACGCACCGTATGATAACGCAAAAACGGAGGTACTGAGGTGCACAGTTCCTGTGCAAGCAGAGGCGTTTTTCCTTCCAAAGTCAAAGTCGCCTGCAGCAATCCGCCAGACTAACAAGGTGATGAGATTAGATAGCCGTTGAGTCGAAGCACAAGTTTGCCTGCATTATGATGCCCATCAGCGTCAGACAGGAGAACAATGGGCTGATGTTGGGAACACACATTCCTGCATGCACCGCAACACACCGGCAGCTCAGAGCCATTAGAAGAGAATGAAGTGGCATGCTGACGGGGGCATGGCTGCCCAATTGATCGATGAATCTGTGCCATTGTCGAAGTGCTGCCACGGGCATGAAAAAGGTTGGAGTGCGAGTGTCGGCCGGGCGCGGACAAAACAGGGTGACCTGTGCTCCGAGCCACAGTTAAGGCAACGTATCAGGAAGCTTTGTTTGTCCACCCCATTGTTTTCAGTCAAAGGGTCGTGCTACTGCTTGTCAGCATGAAATGGTGAAATGGAGGAGCATAAAAACATGACTTTGTGCATACTTGCCAACCTTGAGACCTCCGAATTCAGGAGATTTGGGCAGGGCGGGCCGGGGGACGGGGTTAAGGGGGGAGGAGTATACTTACAGCAAGTATTCACTGAAATTAAAGTATTTCTTTGATATATATATATATATATATATATATATATATATATATATATATATATATATATATATATATATATATATATATATATATGTCTTGATTGGATTATCCAGAGAGTAGTGATCTATAGCGTGGTAGAGTGCAATATGTATGTGTGGGAAAAATCACAAGACTTCTTCATCTCTACAGAACTGTTTCATGAGGGGTTCCCTCAATCATCAGGAGATTTTGATAATGATTGAGGGAACCCCTCATGAAACAGTTCTGTTGAGATGAAGTCGTCTTGTGATCTTTCCCACACATATATATATATATATATATATATATATATATATATATATACACACAAATATATATATATATATATATATATATATATATATACACACAAATATATATATATATATAAAATAAATAAATACTTTATATATATGTACTTTAATTTACATATATATGTACAAACTCCGTTTCCATATGAGTTGGGAAATTGTGGTTGATGTAAATATAAACGGAATACAATGACTTGCAAATCATTTCCAACCCATATTCAGTTGAATATGCTACAAAGACAACATATTTGATGTTCAAACTGATAAACATTTTAAATTTTTTGCAAATAATCATTAACTTTACAATTTGATGCCAGCAACACGTGACAAAGAAGTTGGGAAAGGTGGAAATAAATACTGATAAAGTTGAGGAATGCTCATCAAACACTTATATGGAACATCCCACAGGTGTGCAGGGTAATTGGGAACAGGTGGGTGCCATGATTGAGTATAAAAACAGCTTCCATGAAGTGCTAAGTAATTCACAAACAAGGATGGGGTATGGGTCACCACTTTGTAAGCAAATTGTCGAACAGTTTTGGAACAATATTTCTCAACGAGCTATTGCAAGGAATTTAGGGATTTTACTATCTACGGTCCATAAAATCATCACAAAGTTCAGAGAATCTGGAGAAATCACTGCACGTAAGCAATGATGCTACGGACTTTTGATCCCTCGGGCAGTACTGCTTCAGAAACCGACATCAGCGTGTAAAGGATATGACCACATGGGCTCAGGAACACGTCATAAAACCACTGTCAGTAACTACAGTTGGTCGCTACATCTGTAAGTGCAAGTTAAAACTCTACTATGCAAAGCCAAACTCATTTATCGACAATAACCTGAAATGCCGCCAGCTTGGCTGGGCCCGAGATCATCTAAGAAGGACTCATGGAAAGTGGAAAGGTGTTCTGTGGTCTGACGAGTCCACATTTCAAATTATATTTGGAAACAGAGGACGTGGTGTCCTACAGAACAAAGAGGAAAATAACCATTCTGATTGTTGTAGGTGCAAAGTTGAAAAGCCAGAATCTGTGATGGTATGGGGGTGCATTAGTGCCCAAGGCATGGGTGACTTAAACATCTGTGAAGGCAGCATTAATGCTGAAAGGTCCATACAGGTTTTGGAGCAACATATGTTGTCATCCAAGCAACGTTATCATGGACGCCCCTGCTTATTTCAGCAAGACAAGTGTTACAACAGCGTGGCTTCGTAAAAAAAGAGTACGGGTACTTTCCTGGCCCGCCTGCAGTCCAGACCTGTCTCCCATCGAAAATGTGTGGCGCATTATGAAGCATAAAATACGACAGCGGAGACCCCGGACTGTTGAACGACTGAAACTCTACATAAAACAAGAATGGGAAAGAATTCCACTTTCAAAGCTTCAACAATTAGTTTCCTCAGTTCGCAAACATTTATTGGGTGTTGTTTAAAGAAAAGGTGATGTAACACAGTGGTGAACATGCCCTTTCCCAACTACTTTGGCACGTGTTGCAGCCATGAAATTCTAAGTTAATTATTATTTGCAAAAAAAAAAAAAGTTTATGAGTTTGAACATCAAATATCTTGTATTTGTAGTGCATTCAATTAAATATGGGTTGAAAAGGATTTTCAAATCATTGTATTCCGTTTATATTTACAGCTGACACATTTTCCCAACTCATATGGAAACGGGGTTTGTATATATATATATATGTACATATATAAGAGATACTTTAATGTATATATATATATATATATATATATATGAAATACTTTAATTTCAGTGTTCATTTATTTACTCATATACACACACATAACACTCCACTCTACTCATTGTTTTATTTGAAAGTGCAATGCTTTGCAGCCAGTAGCAAAGCCTTTGAAGGAATATAGGTATGGGCAGCAACTGTGACATTTAATCTGCAGCAAAGGAGTGAGTTAAGGGTTGAAATGTCCGTCCTCGTTCTATTCTCTGTCACTATCTTTTTTTGGACATTACTACTTGCTGTAGTTTTGAAGCAATGTATGACAAATAGCTCCGTGCCTGTCTACTTTATGGGTTATAGATAAACCTATGGGTAATGGAGACATATATAATAGTCTCCTTCTTGTTGTGTGACTATAACGTGACTGGGCTGGCACGTTGTTTATATGGAGGAAAAATGGACGTGACGACAGGCTGTCCTCACTCAGGTCCGGCTCGAAATCGGGAGAAATTCGGGAGAATGGTTGTCCCGGGAGATTTTCGGGGTTAGCAAGTATGACTTTGTGTGGAATGCACAATTAAGTAAATCATTATGAAATATAAAGAACTCTTTTTTTTTTTTTTTTTAGCTACACACACATGCAGATAAACAATGGTGATCAGATAGACACGAGTGTTGCAAGATACTTCACATACATGTGCCGGTCCAGACAAGACTGTGCAGGGTGAGCGTGTATACAGGTGTGTGTGTGTGTGTGTGTTTGTGTGTGTGTGTGTGTGTATATCAGACAAGAGTTTATGTAACTGACTGGCCGTCGCACAGTTCCGTTAATTTAGCAAACTTGCAATCTTTTTTTTTTGCATGCTTCCTTGATGTAGTCTGAGTCCATCCTGGGTTTAAAGAGGGGTGTCCAAAGTTTTCCCACCGGGGGCCACAAAGCATAAATCAAAAGATACGGAGACCATTTTGATATTTTTCATTTTTAAAGCAGATTAAAAAATGATAGGTATTTTAAAAGAAAAAAACACCCTGCATGTCAACTTTGTGTTATTAGTAAGGGTGCATGACAAATATCAGATTGGTGTTGTCCCGATAATAATATTTTGGTTTGTATTTCGATACTTTTCGATTATTTTCTAAATAAAGGCCACCACAAAAAAAATGCATTATTGTAATAATCAGTTTTCTTTGGTACTTTTAACTTTAAACATTTTATTCTTCTGTTGTTTGGATACTTTACATTAGTTTTAGATGATACCACAATCCGGTTTTGAATGGCAGGGTCCCTGCTATTACATGTGTATAAAAATATAACATTTACATAATAAAAATAGACTACAGGCTTCCCAAATGCTGTAATAAATTAAGGAAGGACCCCCAAAAGGGACAAGGGGTAGAAAATGGATGGATGGAGTCGAGCGTATGTCAGCATGTGGCCCCACTTTTAACTTTTTTTTTCAAACGCGTATTGCAAACGCTTACTTACAGTAAGTCATTAATTTGACTTTGTAAGTCATTATTTTAGTATCTCGGGTAACTAGGACTGTTTAATTTTTACTTTACGGAAAAAATATCGAGATATATATCGTATATTGCCATTCAGCAAATGGAGCGGAAAACACAACAAAAAGTTGTAGGTTTCTCCACGTGTCGAAGTCGGCCTACTTCACCACAGTCTTTAGTCTATTATCCCCCAGGCTGTGGTGGCAGCGACGAGGTGGAGACGTGATGGCGACAGGCCGAGTTACACCGATCCTTAGACCCACCCACCCCCTTCCCCCTGGAGAGTCACCACCTTAACTAACACATTTTCTGGGGGAAACACTGGAAAGATAAAATAATAAGTTAGTAAATAAAGAATTACTACGTTAATAAATAAGTTAATAGGCTATGGCAGTGGTTCTCAAATGGGGGTATGCGTACCCCTGGGGGTACTTGAAGGTATTCCAAAGTGTACGTGAGATTTAAAAAAAATATTCTAAAACTAGCAACAATTCAAAAATCCTTTATAAATATATTTATTGAATAATACTTCAACCAAATAAGAATGTAAGTTCATAAACTGCGAAAAGAAATGCAACTTGGCAATATTCAGTGTTGACAGCTAGATTTTTTGTGGACATGTTCCATAAATATTGATGTTAAAGATTTCTTTTTTTGTGAAGAAATGTTTAGAATTAAGTTCATGAATCCAGATGGATCTCTATTACAATCCCTAAAGAGGGCACTTTAAGTTGATGATTACTTCTATGTGTAGAAATTAGAGATGGGCGGTTTGCGGTCTCATCCGCGGAGTCCGCGGATAAACCGCGGGTCAGGCGGGTGACATGACAAAAAAATTGATTTTAATTAGATTCGGGCGGGTGGCGGTTGAACCATCCGGAAATATTTGATATACATGGTTCTGGGATCGGTATCCTTTACCATTCCAAGAGCCATTTAAGACCTGTGTCACAAAGCGAAAAAGACAATAGGAGACGCTAAAATTCTCTAGAATGACTGCCGGCAGTCACCCAGATAATAAGTATTAGGGCGTGCTATGAAGCCATTGGCTTTGTCGCCATCTACAACATGTACGATCTGCTTGTCAGTCCAGCATCATGTTGTGTGTGGCTTTCGCGGCAACACGCACACGACTGCAAAGCATACTGGGTGACACAGAGTACACTAATGGTTGTGATATGAACAATTTTAACACTCTTAGTAATATGCGCCACGCTGTGAAGCCACACTAAACAAGATTGACAAAGGATTCTGGGTATTTGTTGTGTTGCGTTTATGTTGTTCTCCCGAAATGTCATTGTCAATCTTGTTTGGTGTGGCTTCACAGCGTGGCGCATATTAGTAAGTTTTAAAGTTGTTTGTATCACGACCATAAGTGTACTCTGTATCACCCAGTATGCCTTTCAATCTTGTACGTGTGATTGCGGAAGCTGCACACAACATGTTGCCGGACCAACAATCGGTTTGTACATGTTGTTGATTGTGTCAAAGACAATGGCTTCACAGCACGCCCTTATTCTTGTCATCAGGATGAACACCATTGGATATTCGTGAGAACGTTAACGGCTCGAATTTTCTTCAGTACTCTGTAAAACGGGTTTAAATAGCTCTGTGAGTGGTAAAGGTGGCCGACCTCCGATGTATTTCAGCGGGCGGTTGGCTGGCGGTTGCAGTTCTGATAAAATGTTGGTTCGGGTGGACGGCGGGTGGATGACGACTTTGGTGATGCGGTTGCGGATGATATAATTGCCTATCCGCGCATCTCTAGTAGAAATCTTTATTTATAATTGAATCACTGGTTTATTTTTGAACAAGTTTTTAGTTATTTTTATATCTTTTTTTCCAAATAGTTCAGGAAAGACCACTAAAAATTTGCAATATTTTTGCATTGTTATACAATTTAGTAAATCAGAAACTGATGACATAGTGCTGTATTTTACTTCTTTATCTCTTTTTTTCCACCAAAAATGCTTTGCTCTGATTAGGGGGTACTTGAATTAAAAAAAATGTTCACAGGGGGTACATCACTGAAAAAAGGTTGAGAACCACTGGGTTATGGCGTCAGTCTTGAGAAGCGAGAAGTTATCTTTATTGGTATTATTATATACAAAATTACATCGTGCAGCCCTAGTTTTTAGCGTCAACATTTCAACTTTTTCTTGTTTTACTTTGGAATTTCACTTTTCACTGTTTTGTATTTTTAAAATGTAAAAGTTTGACATATTTAAATGACACTCACATGACATGCACAAACATGCATTTAGTGAAACTGTCATGTGTAAAAGTCAGAAATATAATTACCAACACCGCCATTCCCCAATGCAATCTGGATAAGTTGGTATGTTGGACGCAGACACGCCGCAAAAAAAAAAGATGTACGACACTTCAAATTCTCATCAAGATTTCCCCTCAAGCAAAACAAACAAAAAAAAACACCTGAGAATTCCAGTTGTGAGTGTGTGACACATTTACAAAGTGACTGAGGTTACAATCAGGAAGTAATGCAGAGCTTGTGGTTAAAGGTCACAGAAGATAATGAACAAAGCCTTCATGGGAACTTTAGAACTGTAGGTCTTCTTTTGACAAAACTGCGAGCGCATTTCCGCTAACTGGGGTCGGTAAATAATTACCAGAGAGGTAGTAGAGCTTTTCTGTACCGTCTATGCTATTCAGGGTCACTTATCGCCAGAGGTGGGTAGAGTAGCCAGAAATTGTACTCAAGTAAGAGTACTGTTACTTTAGAGATTTATTACTCAAGTGAAAGTAAGGAGTAGTCACTCAAATATTTATTTGAGTAAAAGTAAAAAGTATGTTGTGAAAAAACTACTCAAGTACTGAGTAACTGATGAGTAACCTGATTACGGCAACAAATAATGCACAAAAACATAAAAATAGCAATGAGCAAATTCAGAGCCAGAAATATCTCTTAAGCAACTAATACAATAATATATATTAAATAATAGTACATTAAAATACAAAACAATAAGGCACATTGAGCCACAATAACTTAACAGCACCATAGACTCAGTAGGCATTGATTGATTGATTGAAACTTATATTAGTAGATTGCACAGTACAGTACATATTCCGTATAATTGACCACTAAATGGTAACACCTCAATAAGTTTTTCAACGTTTATCAATTACTTAATAAATGACCAAGTCGAGGTGATCTACCTCATATATACATACACACACATATCATATATACACACACACATATATATATATATATATATATATATATATATATATATATATATATATATATATATATATATATATATATTAGGGCTGGGCAACGCTTAAAAATTTTAATTGAAGTTAATCGCACTTTTTCTCTGATTAATTGCGATTAACTGCATTGTATACGCAAAGCCCAATAATGAATTCAAAAGTAGTGTGTAGTGCACCTTTATTGGAATATTCTCCCACATGAAAAAAAGCGCCAAAACATTTGTTGTGCAAACACAATTTAAATCAGTCCTTGTTAAACAGTAGCAGTTAAATAGCATATTTTATGAAAATGAACTCAAAAAATGTAAATACAAACATTTAAGCTTATTGCCACTGCCAGGGTATTTAAGTTATCCTGTTTGTTATGGAATATAAATATAATCTACATACAAATCTCTGAGCCACAATCATGACATCCAAACAGGCAATTTCTGAGGTAACAGTAGGAACATCCTATGTTTAAAAAACCTATATTACAGGTAGTGGGCTGTTTTAGGGAATTTTTGATTAAATTATCCGTAGTAGCAATATTAATAATGTTGTGTTTATTATGCGTAGTGCACTTAAAATAATTATGACCATATCTAGGAATTGATATGATGGGAATTTTCCGATTGTTTGCTTGGTACTTTGATAAACTGAACGCATCATATACATGGTACTATATTGTGATGTTATGAGCCAGGGAAAAAAAGAACTACCCTGCCCAGCATGCAACAGGAGTGACGAGCATGCGCGGTAGCCCGGTATAGGTTGTGTGTCGCCATGACGGCATCTTGTATGTTGTGATATGCACGCTCTGAAAGCAAACGTTAAGAACTCAGCCAACACTCCTCGTCTGCATTATTGATAAATAGACAGACAACACACATAGTCCGCTGCTTCACAGGCCGCTGGATGTAGCCGGCAAAGTATTCCCATGCTAGCTAGCCGGTCTAGCAAGCACGCGTCATTCAGTCCAAAACGGCCCGATCTATCCACATTCAGAATTGTCTGGCGGTCGTAAGTGATCCCGGAGTGACCACGCTGTAAGCCAGCCATGAAATTTGCAGAATTGTCCGGTATTTTTGCCAAATGTTGCATCTTTACCAACAGCCCCTCCACGCCGAAGCCCGTCCGGGCGCCGCCATCTTTATAAGAAAAGGCGTTAACAAAATAAAAGTATGTAAACAACATACGCAAATGCGCGATAAAATAATTGTCGGCGTTAATAGATTGATGAGTTAACTCGTAATTAACACATTAATTTGCCCACCCCTAATATATATATATATATATATATATATATATATATATATATATATATATATACATACATACATACATATATACAGCATATAATTTATATTTATTTATTTTGCTGTTTTTTTTTGACATGTTAAAGGTGTTTTAATGAATATACATGCATGTTTAACATATAGATTCCTATCTTTCATGAAGACAAGAATATAAGTTCGTGTATTACCTGATTCTGATGACTTGCATTGATTGGAATCAGACGTCCACGTTTTCAAATGGAGGAGGAAAAAAAGTTCCTCTTTTCTGTCTAATACCACATGAAAGTCGTTGGTTTTTGGCATCTTATTTGTCCAGCTTCCATATTTGTTTTTATACACTTTACAAGAAATACATTGGCGGCAAACTCCGTAGCTTGCTAGCTTGTTTGCGCTGGCTTTCGGACTCTTATTTTGTTAGCGCAGGCGCGATGGAGCGGCGCTTTTATTGTGAAAACAGGAACTGTGCGATCAGTCTTTAGGCTTGTGACGGGAAGTACGGTTGAAATAAAAAGTGTCTTTTTTCCTTTCCACTTTTGATTGATCGATTGAAACTTTTATTAGTAGATTGCACAGTACAGTACATATTTCGAACAATTGACCACTAAATGGTAGCACCCCAATAAGTTTTTCAACTTGTTTAAGTCTGATTCGACGTGTGACGGTCATGTGACCGCCTGGCTTTGTTTGATTGGTCCAACGTCACCAGTGACTGCATGTGATTGGTGAAACACAGGCATGCGTAGATTCTACGTTGAAGCTCTGTCATAAACCAAAACAAACATTAACAGATCGATTAAAAAAAAGTAGCGAGTAGCGAGCCGAATGTAGATAAATGGAGCGGAGTAAAAGTAGCGTTTCTTCTCGATAAATATACTCAAGTAAAAGTAAAAGTATGTTGCATAAAAACTACTCGTAAAAGTACAATTCATCCCAAAAGTTACTCGAGTAAATGTAACGGAGTAAATGTAGCGTGTTACTACCCACTTCTGCCTATCGCATATTACAAACCTTTGAGAGAAGAATATGGCTCTGGCTTGCACAATTACCTAATTATAATGGTGTTCCTTCTGTATTGATATCTAATTTGCATGTATAACTAACACAAATTTACATATCTGAAAATATGTGGATCAGTTTGAAACACTGATAGACTTTTAGGGCTGTCAGGTTGTTATCGACAATTGAAGAATTTTCTAAAAAAAAAAAAAATGTACAAAAATGAACAGGATCTGTAGAATCAAACACATTTCTATGAATCTTTTAATCATCTACATATGAACCTTTCTATGAATTCTTGAAAAAGAAAATGCTGTCAAAATGCACATGAGAAAACAATACATGGCAATAATTGAATGGCTATAAATGGAGCCCCAGATTGGATGAAAAGAGGATTTTCCTAGAATCAATATCCTGTCCAGAGTCAGTGGTAGGACAAAAGCCAAAACCAGTGAAGTTGGCACGTTGTGTTAATGGTAAATAAAAACAGAGTACAATGATTTGCAAATCCTTTTCAACCTATTTTCAACTGAATAGACTGCAAAGACAAGATACTTCACAGTTGAACTGGAAAACAATGGAATTTTTTTCCCAAATATTAGCTCTTTTGGAATTTGATGCCTGCAACATGTTTCAAAAAAGCTGGCAAAAAAGACTGAGAAAGTTGAGGGATACTCATCAAACGCTTATTTGGAGCATCCCACAGGTGAACAGGCTGATTGGGAACAGGTGGGTGCCATGATTAGGTATAAAAGCAGCTTCCAAGAAAGGCAAGGATGGGGCAGGAGTCAACACTTTCTGAAGAAATGCGTGAGCAAATTGTCGAAGAGTTTAAGAACAACATTTTTAAACCAGCTATTGCAATTTAGAGATTTCACATTATATCATCAAAAGGTTCAAAGAATCTAGAGAAATCACCACGTAAGCGGCAAGACCTAAAACCAATGTGACCTTTGATCCCTCAGGCGGTACTGCATCCAAAAGCGATATCATTGTGTGAAGGATATCACCCCATGGGTTCAGGAACACTTCAGAAAACCCCTGTCCGTAACTACAGTTCGTCACTACATCTGTAAGTGCAAGTTAAAACTCTACCATGCAAAACGAAAGCCATTTATCAACAACACCCAGAAACTCCGCCGGCTTCGCTGGGCCCCGAGCTCGTCTCAGATGGACTGATGCAAAGTGGAGAAGATTTTTTTTGTGGTCTGACGAGTCCACATTTCGAATTGTTTAATGGAAACCGTGGACGTCGTGTCCTCCGGAACAAAGAGGAAGAGAACCATCCGGATTGTTCCAGGCGCAACTGGAAAACAATGGAATTTTTTTGCAAATATTAGCTCATTTGGAATTTGATGCCTGCAACATGTTTCAAAAAAGCTGGCACACATGGCGAAAAAGACTGAGAAAGTTGAGGAATACTCATCAAACCCTTATTTGGAGCATCCCACAGGTGAACAGGCTGATTGGGAACAGGTGGGTGCCATGATTAGGTATAAAAGCAGCTTCCATGAAAGGCAAGGATGGGGCAGGGGTCAACACTTTCTGAACAAAATGCGTGAGCAAATTGTCGAACAGTTTAAGAACAACATTTCTCAACCAGCTATTGCAATTTAGAAATTTCACATTGTGTAATATCATCAAAATCACTACACCACGTAAGCGGCAAGACCTAAAACCAATGTGACCTTTGATCCCTTAGGCGGTACTGCATCCAAAAGCGATATCAATGTGTGAAGGATATCACCACATTGGTTCAGGAACACTTCAGAAAACCACTGTCCGTAACTACAGTTCGTCACTACATCTGTGAGTGCAAGTTAAAACTCTACCATGCAAAACGAAAGCCATTTATCAACAACACCCAGAAATTCCACCGGCTTCGCTGGGCCCCGAGCTCGTCTAAGATGGACTGATGCAAAGTGGAGAACATTTTCTGTGGTCTGACGAGTCCACATTTCAAATTGTTTAATGGAAACCGTGGACGTCGTGTCCTCCGGAACAAAGAGGAAAAGAACCATCCGGATTGTTCCAGGCGCAACTGGAAAACAATGGAATTTTTTTGCAAATATTAGCTCATTTGGAATTTGATGCCTGCAACATGTTTCAAAAAAGCTGGCACACGTGGCGAAAAAGACTGAGAAAGTTGAGGAATACACATCAAACGCTTATTTGGAGCATCCCACAGGTGAACAGGCTGATTGGGAACAGGTGGGTGCCATGATTAGGTATAAAAGCAGTTTCCATGAAAGGCAAAGGTGAGGCAGGGGTCAACTTTTTCTGAACAAAATGCGTGAGCCAATTGTCAAACAGTTTAAAAACAACATTTCTCAACCAGCTATTGCAATTTAGAGATTTCACATTGTGTAATATCATCAAAAGGTTCAGAGAATATGGAGAAATCACTACACGTAAGCGGCAAGACCTAAAACCAATGTGACCTTTGACCGCTCAGGCGGTACTGCATCAAAAAGCGATATCAGTGAGTGAAGGATATCACCCCATGGGTTCAGGAACACTTCAGAAAACCACTGTCCGTAACTACAGTTCGTCACTACATCTGTAAGTACAAGTTAAAACTCTACCATGCAAAACGAAAGCCATTTATCAACAACACCCAGAAACTCAGCCGGCTTCGCTGGGCCCCGAGCTCGTCTAAGAGGGACTGATGCAAAGTGGAGAAGATTTTCTGTGGTCTGACGAGTCCACATTTCAAATTGTTTAATGGAAACCGTGGACGTCGTGTCCTCCGGAACAAAGAGGAAAAGAACCATCCGGATTGTTCCAGGCGCATCTGGAAAACAATGGAATTTTTTTGCAAATATTAGCTCATTTGGAATTTGATGCCTGCAACATGTTTCAAAAAAGCTGGCACACGTGGCGAAAAAGACTGAGAAAGTTGAGGAATACACATCAAACGCTTATTTGGAGCATCCCACAGGTGAACAGGCTGATTGGGAACAGGTGGGTGCCATGATTAGGTATAAAAGCAGTTTCCATGAAAGGCAAAGGTGAGGCAGGGGTCAACTTTTTCTGAACAAAATGCGTGAGCCAATTGTCAAACAGTTTAAAAACAACATTTCCCAACCAGCTATTGCAATTTAGAGATTTCACATTGTGTAATATCATCAAAAGGTTCAGAGAATATGGAGAAATCACTACACGTAAGCGGCAAGACCTAAAACCAATGTGACCTTTGACCGCTCAGGCGGTACTGCATCAAAAAGCGATATCAGTGAGTGAAGGATATCACCCCATGGGTTCAGGAACACTTCAGAAAACCACTGTCCGTAACTACAGTTCGTCACTACATCTGTAAGTACAAGTTAAAACTCTACCATGCAAAACGAAAGCCATTTATCAACAACACCCAGAAACTCAGCCGGCTTCGCTGGGCCCCGAGCTCGTCTAAGAGGGACTGATGCAAAGTGGAGAAGATTTTCTGTGGTCTGACGAGTCCACATTTCAAATTGTTTAATGGAAACCGTGGACGTCGTGTCCTCCGGAACAAAGAGGAAGAGAACCATCCGGATTGTTCCAGGCGCAACTGGAAAACAATGGAATTTTTTTGCAAATATTAGCTCATTTGGAATTTGATGCCTGCAACATGTTTCAAAAAAGCTGGCACACATGGCGAAAAAGACTGAGAAAGTTGAGGAATACTCATCAAACCCTTATTTGGAGCATCCCACAGGTGAACAGGCTGATTGGGAACAGGTGGGTGCCATGATTAGGTATAAAAGCAGTTTCCATGAAAGGCAAGGATGGGGCAGGGGTCAACACTTTCTGAACAAAATGCGTGAGCAAATTGTCAAACAGTTTAAAAACAACAATTCTCAACCAGCTATTGCAATTTAGAGATTTCACATTGTGTAATGTCATCAAAAAGTTCAGAGAATCTAGAGAAATCCCTACACGTAAGCGGCAAGACCTAAAACCAATGTGACCTTTGGTCCCTCAGGCGGTACTGCATCAAAAAGTGATATCAGTGTGTGAAGGATATCACCCCATGGTTTCAGGATCACTTCAGAAAACCCCTGTCCGTAACTACAGTTTGTCAATACATCTGTAAGTGCAAGTTAAAACTTGCACTTGTTGATAAAATACATTTATCAACAACACCCAGAAACTCCGCCGGCTTCGCTGGGCCCCGAGTTCATCCAAGATGGACTGATGCAAAGTGGAGAAGATTTTCTGTGGTCTGACGAGTCCACATTTCGAATAGTTTAATGGAAACCGTGGACGTCGTGTCCGACGGAACAAAGAGGAAAAGAACCATCCAGATTGTTCCAGGCGCATCTGGAAAACAATGGAATTGTTTTGCAAACATTAGCTCATTTGGAATTTGATGCCTGCAACATGTTTCAAAAAAGCTGGCACAGGTGGCGAAAAAGACAGAGAAAGTTGAGGAATACTCAACAAACGCTTATTTGGAGCATCCCACAGGTGAACAGGCTGATTGGGAACAGGTGGGTGCCATGATTAGGTATAAAAGCAGCTTCCATGAAAGGCAAGGATGGGGCAGGGGTCAACACTTTCTGAACAAAATGCGTGAGCAAATCGTCAAACAGTTTAAAAACAACATTTCCCATCCAGCTATTGCAATTTAGAGATTTCACATTGTGTAATATCATCAAAAGGTTCAGAGAATCTGGAGAAATCACTACACGTAAGCGGCAAGACCTAAAACCAATGTGACCTTTGAGCCCTCAGGCGGTACTGCATCAAAAAGCGATATCAGTGTGTGAAGGATATCACCCCATGGGTTCAGGAACACTTCAGAAAACCACTGTCCGTAACTACAGTTCGTCACTACATCTGTAAGTGCAAGTTAAAACTCTACCATGCAAAACGAAAGCCAATTTATCAACAACACCCAGAAACTCCGCCGGCTTCGCTGGGCCCCGAGCTCGTCTAAGATGGACTGATGCAAAGTGGAGAACATTTTCTGTGGTCTGACGAGTCCACATTTCGAATTGTTTAATGGAAACCGTGGACGTCGTGTCCTCCGGAACAAAGAGGAAAAGAACCATCCGGATTGTTCCAGGCGCATCTGGAAAACAATGGAATTTTTTTGCAAATATTAGCTCATTTGGAATTTGATGCCTGCAACATGTTTCAAAAAAGCTGGCACACGTGGCGAAAAAGACTGAGAAAGTTGAGGAATACTCATCAAACGCTTATTTGGAGCATCCCACAGGTGAACAGGCTGATTGGGAACAGGTGGGTGCCATGATTAGGTATAAAAGCAGCTTCCATGAAAGGCAAGGATGGGGCAGGAGTCAACACTTTCTGACCAAAATGCGTGAGCAAATTGTCGAACAGTTTAAGAACAACATTTCTCAACCAGCTATTGCAATTTAGAGATTTCACATTGTGTAATATCATCAAAAGGTTCAGAGAATCTGGAGAAATCCCTACACGTAAGCGGCAAGACCTAAAACCAATGTGACCTTTGACCGCTCAGGCGGTACTGCATCAAAAAGCGATATCAGTGAGTGAAGGATATCACCCCATGGGTTCAGGAACACTTCAGAAAACCACTGTCCGTAACTACAGTTCGTCACTACATCTGTAAGTGCAAGTTAAAACTCTACCATGCAAAACGAAAGCCATTTATCAACAACACCCAGAAATTCCGCCGGCTTCGCTGGGCCCCGAGCTCGTCTAAGATGGACTGATGCAAAGTGGAGAAGATTTTCTGTGGTCTGACGAGTCCACATTTTGAATTGTTCAATGGAAACCGTGGACGTCGTGTCCTCCGGAACAAAGAGGAAGAGAACCATCCGGATTGTTCCAGGCGCAACTGGAAAACAATGGAATTTTTTTGCAAATATTAGCTCATTTGGAATTTGATGCCTGCAACATGTTTCAAAAAAGCTGGCACACGTGGCGAAAAAGGCTGAGAAAGTTGAGGAATACTCATCAAACGCTTATTTGGAGCATCCCACAGGTGAACAGGCTGATTGGGAACAGGTGGGTGCCATGATTAGGTATAAAAGCAGCTTCCATGAAAGGCAAGGATGGGGGAGGGGTCACCACTTTGTGAACAAAATGCGTGAGCAAATTGTCGAACAGTTTGAAAACAACATTTCTCAACCAGCTATTGCAATTTAGAGATTTCACATTGTGTAATATCATCAAAAGGTTCAGAAAATCTGGAGAAATCACTACACGTAAGCGGCAGGACCTAAAACCAATGTGACCTTTGAGCCCTCAGGCGGTACTGCATCCAAAAGCGATATCAGTGAGTGAAGGATATCACCCCATGGGTTTAGGAACACTTCAGAAAGCCACTGTCCGTAACTACAGTTCGTCACTACATTGTTGATAAAAGACATTTATCAACAACACCCAGAAACTCCGCCGGCTTCGCTGGGCCTCGAGTTCATCCAAGATGGACTGATGCAAAGTGGAGAAGATTTTCTGTGGTCTGACGAGTCCACATTTCGAATTGTTTAATGGAAACCGTGGACGTCGTGTTCTCCGGAACAAAGAGGAAAAGAACCATCCGGAATGTTCTCGGCGCAAAGTTTAAAAGCCAGCATCGGTTCTTTTCCTCTTTGTTCCGGCTCTGAGGACAACTCAAAGTGGGAATCAAACATGGCGCCTGGTAGTTACGTGTGTGCCTTTTGACCAAACATTTAGTAGACGGTCTGAAACTTAAACGACTCTGGCAGGAAGTCATCCAGGTGAAACACTTACACCAATTAGGTTGACCCCGAGCGGCGTTTTCATTTGAAAAACGGGTGACTTCAATACTCGATGGCAGATTTAAACAAAACTCAATTCATCAACACAGGGTTGTCATGGAAACGGCCGTCGCAGCCAGAAGGGAGCAGATGGCCGTCGGAATCGATGGCTGTGACTCAAACGAGCTCATCCGTGGATTTGCTGCAGTCCCAGGAGGATGTGTTGGTCCTCTCTCTCCTCTTGTTTTCACCCAGGCGTGCGGCGACGATAGCTGGTAAACATTATAAAAAAATTATAATAATAATAATAATTAAGAAAGTCCCGCCAATGTCACCGCAGGTTCATGGCTTTGTCGTGTTTTGGGTAGGATGAGGTAAACTGCTTGGTCGTGAAAATAACAACAAACCCTGAAACAGTTAAAGACTTTCATTTTGAAGTCGGCTGCACAAACATGGCTTAAGCCGCGGCGTTAGCGGGAATATTATTATTATCAATAGAGCAACCGACCAAAGAGCCAGTCTGTTCTCTCAATATTACCCATAATCCACCGGGATGCAAAACCTGGGCCAGTTGTCTCACTGAGAAGGAGCCAATCAGGCGAAGTCTTATGTAATCCACACACACACACACACACACACACACACACACACACACACACACACACACACACACACACACACACACACACACACACACACACACACACACACACACACACACACACTTTCTTGTATTTCTTACCTTCTTGAGACCTCCGGAAAATGCCAACCTCTTTAGGACCACCCATTCGAGATGTATAAATAAAGTGTATTTACAACATTATTCAAATGATGCTAAAAAATTAAAACGCTTTTTGTGAAAAATAAGTTGGAATTTTACAAGAAAAATGTCACAATTTCACACAAAAAAGTCGTCATTTAACTCGAAACAAGTCAAAATTTTACAAGAAAAACGGAACATTTGTGTAACGTTATTGAGTAAAATTCCAACCTTTATCATAACAGTAGCAATTTTACAGGGAAAGCTTAAAATTTTGGCAATATTATGAAAAGGGTCGTAATTTTATTCGACAAAAGTCACAATTTTATAAGAAAACTAACATTTTGGCAATGATAATAATCTGAATTTTACTTGGCAAAATTACGACGAAAGTCATAATTTTATGCAAAAAATGTCACACTTTTACAAGGATAACCAAAAAATTGGCAATATTATGATCCATCCATCCATTTCCTACCACTTATTCCCTTGGGCAAGACACTTTACCCACCTGCTCCCAGTGCCACCCATACTGGTTAAATTGTAACTTAGATATTGGATTTAACTGTAAAAGTGCTTTGAGTCACTAGAGAAAAGCACTATATAAATGTAATTCACTATAATTGACTTTTCCATATTGGGACCATGATTTATGTCCTAACTTGTTCACCGGTCCTCATATGGACGGTACTTTTCCTTATTGATGTCTCTTTAGGACCACCAATTCTAGATATGTAAATAAAGTGTATTTACAACATTGTACAAACGATGCTAAAAAATAAAAATGCTTTTTGTGAAAAATAAGTTGGAATTTTACAAGAACAATGTCACAATTTCACACAAAAAAGTCATCATTTAACTCGACACAAGTCAAAATTTTACAAGAAAAATGGAACATTTGTGTAACGTTATGATTAAAGTTGAAATTTTACTCAATAACAGGCGCAATTTTACAGGGAAAGCTTAAAATGTTGTCAATTTTATGAAAAGGGTCGTCATTTTATTTGACAAAAGTCACAATTTTATAAGAAAAATTTAGCATTTTGGCAATATTGTAATAATAATCAGAATTTTTTACGAAAGTCATAATTTTATTCAAAAAATGTCACACTTTTACAAGAATAACCAAAAAATTGGCAATATTGTGATCCATCCATCCATTTCCTACCACTTATTCCCTTGGCCAAGACACTTTACCCACCTGCTCCCAGTGCCACCCATACTGGTTTAAATGTAACTTAGATATTGGTTTTAACTATGTAAAAGCACTTTGAGTCACTAGAGAAAAGCGCTATATAAATGTAATTCACTATAATTGACAATTCCATATTGGGACCATGATTTATGTCCTAACTTGTTCACCGGTCCTCATATGGACGGTACTTTTCCTTATTGATGTCTCTTTAGGACCACCAATTCTAGATATGTAAATAAAGTGTATTTACAACATTATACAAACGATGCTAAAGAATAAAAACGCTTTTTGTGAAAAATATGTTGGAATTTTACAAGAAAAAGGTCACAATTTCACACAAAAAAAGTCGTCATTTAACTCAACACAAGTCAAAATTTTAATAGAAAAACGGGACATTTGTGCAACATTATTGAGTAAAATTCCAACCTTAATCATAACAGTCGCAATTTTACAGGGAAAGCTTAAAATTTTGGCAATATTATGAAAAGGGTCGTAATTTTATTCGACAAAAGTCACAATTTTATAAGAAACCTTTAACATTTTGGCAATATTATAATAATAATCTGAATTTTACTTGGCAAAATTACGATATATAAAGAAGTGTATTTGCAACATTATACAAATGATGCTAAAAAATAAAAACACTTTTTATGAAAAATAAGTTGGAATTTTACAAGAAAAATGTCACAATTTCCCACAAAAAGAAGTCGTCATTTAACTCAACACAAGTCAACATTTTACAAGAAAAACGGAACATTTGTGCAAGGTTATGATAAAGGTTGGAATTTTACTCAATAACAGTCGCAATTTTACAGAGAAAGCTTAAAATTTTGGCAATTTTATGAAAAGGGTCGTAATTTTATTCGACAAAAGTCACAATTTTATAAGAAAACTTTAACATTTTGGCAATATTATAATAATAATCAGAATTTTTTTACGAAAGTCATAATTTTATTCAAAAAATGTCCCACTTTTACAAGAATAACCAAAAAATTGTCAATATTGTGATCCATCCATCCATTTCCTACCACTTATTCCCTTGGCCAAGACACTTTACCCACCTGCTCCCAGTGCCACCCACACAAATTTAAATGTAACTTAGATATTGGTTTTAACTATGTAAAAGCGCTTTGAGTCACTAGAGAAAAACGCTATATAAATATAATTCACTATAATTGACTTTTCCATATTGGGACCATGATTTATGTCCTAACTTGTTCACCGGTCCTCATATGGACGGTACTTTTCCTTATTGATGTCCCTTTAGGACCACCAATTCTAGATATGTAAATAAAGTGTATTTACAACATTATACAAACGATGCTAAAAAATAAAAATGCTTTTTGGGATAAATAAGTTGGAATTTTACAAGAAAAAGGTCACAATTTCACACAAAAAAAGTCGTCATTTAACTCGACACAAGTCAAAATTTTACAAGAAAAACGGAACATTTGTGCAGCGTTACGATAAAGGTTGGAATTTTACTCAAAAACAGTCGCAATTTTACAGGGAAAGCTTAAAATTTTGGCAATTTTATGAAAAGGGTCATCGTTTTATTCGACAAAACTCACAATTTTATGAGAAAACTTTAACATTTTGGCAATATTATAATAATAATCAGAATTTTTTACGAAAGTCATAATTTTATTCAAAAAATGTCACACTTTTACAAGAATAACCAAAAAATTGGCAATATTGTGATCCATCCATCCATTTCCTACCACTTATTCCCTTGGGCAAGACACTTTACCCACCTGCTCCCAGTGCCACCCATACTGGTTTAAATGTAACTTAGATATTGGATTTAACTATGTAAAAGCGCTTTGAGTCACTAGAGAAAAGCGCTATATAAATATAATTCACTATAACTCACTTTTCCATATTGGGACCATGATTTATGTCCTAACTTGTTCACCGGTCCTCATATGGACGGTACTTTTCCTTATTGATGTCTCTTTAGGACCACCAATTCTAGATATGTAAATAAAGTGTATTTACTACATTATACAAACGATGCTAAAAAAATAAAAACGCTTTTTGCGAAAAATAAGTTGGAATTTTACAAGAAAAAGGTCACAATTTTACACAAAAAAGTCGTCATTTAACTCGACACAAGTCAAAATTTTACCTGAAAAACAGAACATTTGTGCAACGTTATTGAGTAAAATTCCAACCTTTATCATAACAGTCGCAATTTTACAGTGAAAGCTTAAAATTTTGGCAATTTTATGAAAAGGGTCGTCATTTTATTCGACAAAAGTCACAATTTTATAAGAAAACTTTAACATTTTGGCATTATTATAATAATAATCAGAATTTTAACGAAAGTCATAATTTTATTCAAAAAAGTTCACACTTTTACAAGAATAACCCAAAAATTGGCAATATTGTGATCCATCCATCCATTTCCTACCACTTATTCCCTTGGGCAAGACACTTTACCCACCTGCTCCCAGTGCCACCCATACTGGTTTAAATGTAACTTAGATATTGGATTTAACTATGTAAAAGCGCTTTGAGTCACTAGAGAAAAGCGCTATATAAATGTAATTCACTATAACTCACTTTTCCATATTGGGACCATGATTTATGTCCTAACTTGTTCACCGGTCCTCATATGGACGGTACTTTTCCTTATTGATGTCTCTTTAGGACCACCAATTCTAGATATGTAAATAAAGTGTATTTACAACATTATACAAACGATGCTAAAAAAAATAAAATGCTTTTTGCGAAAAATAAGTTGGAATTTTACAAGAAAAATGTCACAATTTCACACAAAAAAAGTAATCATTTAACTCAACACAAGTCAAAATTTTACAAGAAAAATGGAACATTTGTGCAACATTATTGAGTAAAATTCCAACCTTTATCATAACAGTCGCAATTTTACAGGGAAAGCTTAAAATTTTGGCAATTTTATGAAAAGGGTCGTAATTTTATTCGACAAAAGTCACAATTTTACAAGAAACTTTTAACATTTTGGCAATATTATAATAATAATCTGAATTTTACTTGGCAAAATTACGATATATAAAGAAGTGTATTTGCAACATTATACAAACGATGCTAAAAAATTAAAACACTTTTTATGAAAAATAAGTTGGAATTTTACAAGAAAAATGTCACAATTTCCCACAAAAAAAAGTCGTCATTTAACTCAACGCAAGTCAAAATTTTACAAGAAAAACGTAACATTTGTGCAACGTTACGATAAAGGTTGGAATTTTACTCAATAACAGTCGCAATTTTACAGGGGAAGCTTAAAATTTTGGCAATTTTATGAAAAGGGTCGTCATTTTATTCGACAAAAGTCACAATTTTATAAGAACAATTTAACATTTTGGCAATATTATAATAATAATCAGAATTTTTTACGAAAGTCATAATTTTATTAAAAAAATGTCACACTTTTACAAGAATAACCAAAAAATTGGCAATATTGTGATCCATCCATCCATTTCCTACCACTTATTCCCTTGGCCAAGACACTTTACCCACCCGCTCCCAGTGCCACCCACACAAATTTAAATGTAACTTAGATATTGGTTTTAACGATGTAAAAGCGCTTTGAGTCACTAGAGAAAAGCGCTATATAAATATAATTCACTGTAACTCACTTTTCCATATTGGGACCATGATTTATGTTCTAACTTGTTCACCGGTCCTCATATGGACGGTACTTTTCCTTATTGATGTCTCCTTCGGACCACCAATTCTAGATATGTAAATAAAGTGTATTTACTACATTATACAAACGATGCTAAAAAAATAAAAACGCTTTTTGCGAAAAATAAGTTGGAATTTTACAAGAAAAAGGTCACAATTTCACACAAAAAAGTCGTCATTTAACTCGACACAAGTCAAAATTTTACCTGAAAAACAGAACATTTGTGCAACGTTATTGAGTAAAATTCCAACCTTTATCATAACAGTCGCAATTTTACAGTGAAAGCTTAAAATTTTGGCAATATTATGAAAAGAGTCGCAATTTTATTCGACAAAAGTCACAATTTTATAAGAAAACTAACATTTTGGCAATATTATGATAATAATCTGAATTTTACTTGGCAAAATTACTATATATAAAGAAGTGTATTTGCAACATTATACAAACGATGCTAAAAAATAAAAACACTTTTTATGAAAAATAAGTTGGAATTTTACAAGAAAAAGGTCACAATTTCCCACGAAAAGAAGTCGTCATTTAACTCAACACAAGTCAAAATTTTACAAGAAAAACGGAACATTTGTGCAAGGTTATGATAAAGGTTGGAATTTTACTCAATAACAGTCGCAATTTTACAGAGAAAGCTTAAAATTTTGGCAATTTTATGAAAAGGGTCGTAATTTTATTCGACAAAAGTCACAATTTTATAAGAAAACTTTAACATTTTGGCAATATTATAATAATAATCAGAATTTTTTACGAAAGTCATAATTTTATTCAAAAAATGTCCCACTTTTACAAGAATAACCAAAAAATTGGCAATATTGTGATCCATCCATCCATTTCCTACCACTTATTCCCTTGGGCAAGACACTTTACCCACCTGCTCCCAGTGCCACCCACACTAATTTAAATGTAACTTAGATATTGGTTTTAACTATGTAAAAGCGCTTTGAGTCACTAGAGAAAAACGCTATATAAATGTAATTCACTATAATTGACTTTTCCATATTGGGACCATGATTAATGTTCTATCTTGTTCACCGGTCCTCATATGGACGGTACTTTTCCGTATTGATGTCTCAAGGAGGGCACACACACACACACACACACACACACACACACACACACACACACACACACACACACACACACACACACACACACGTTTCCCTCTGTTTCCCCTGAATAGTTGCAGTGCTTTGTAAGAGACATCACACACACCGGAGGTGGATCAAGCCGGGATTTTGAACATTCCTGACACAACGTCTGCTGCTGAGCATTCCTCCGCCACACCAGACGGATCTCACTGTAACGCTCGCTCCTACCCGGCTTATGTCGTCATCCATGTCAAATGCCCAGAAACAAACACTCTGACCCGTTATCCGGCGGGAAGAAACCTTCGCTGATCCTAAATGGGTCACATATTTCGTGCACTGACCTATTCTGTAACACTTGGAAAGAGTCCGATAGGGATGAGCGATACTGCACATTGTGACAGCAAGTCAATACAAAGCCGGAGTTGTCGATACTGAATGCGATACATTAACACATCATCTTATTTAAAGGCCTACTGAAATTAGATTTTCTTATTCAAACGGGGATAGCAGGTCCATTCTATGTGTCATACTTGATCATTTCGCAATTTTTGCTGAAAGGATTTAGTAGAGAACATCGACGATAAAGTTTGCAACTTTTGGTCGCTAATAAAAAAGCCTTGCCTGTACCGGAAGTAGCAGACAATGTGCGCGTGACGTCACGGGTTGTGGAGCTCCTCACATCCTCACATTGTTTACAATCATGGCCACCAGCAGCGAGAACGATTCGGACCGAGAAAGCGACAATTTCCCCATTATTTTGAGCGAGGATGAGAGATTTGTGGATGAGGAAAGTGAGAGTGAAGGACTAGAAAAAAAAAATAAACGGCAGAGCAATTCAGATATTATTAGACACATTTACTAGGATAATTCTGGAATATCCCTTATCTGCTTATTGTGTTACTAGTGTTTTAGTGAGATTATATGTACAACCTGAAAGTCGGAGGGGTGTGCCCACGGGTGTCTCCGAGGTAAGCCACGTTTCTCGATGAGGCGAAGGCAGCCGGTTAGGCCGGGCTGAGATTTTTTTTTCTCCCCTCCCTCCACGGTGGAAGCATCTGACGGTCGAGGGCGGCCGGTGGGAGGAGGCAAGAGAGTCGCAGCTGCCTCTTTGATAGGTGCAGGAGGAACGACGCAAGCTCTCCGCTCATGTCCAAGGTAAGAGCCGACTTATTACCACCATTTTCTCTCCGAAACCTACCGGTTGACATGTGGTAGGGAACCATGCTTGCTTGAACGCTCTGTTCCATAGTAAAGCTTCACCGTCATCTTTCGGGAATGTAAACAAGGAAACAACGGCTGTGTTTGTGTGGCTCAAGGCGGCCGCAATACACCGCTTCCCACCTACATCTTTCTTCTTTGACGTCTCCATTATTAATTGAACAAATGGCAAAAGATTCAGCAACACAAATGTCCATAATACTGTTGAAATATGCAATGAAAAGAGACAACTTATAGCTGTGAACGGTCCTGGACTAAAATGTCCTCTACAATGCGTGACGTCACACGCACGCGTCAATAATACCGCGAAATTTAAAATTGCAATTTAGTAAACTAAAAAGGCCGTATTGGCATGTGTTGCAATGTTAATATTTCATCATTGATATATAAACTATCAGACTTCGTGGTCAGTAGTAGTGGGTTTCAGTAGGCCTTTAACTCAAAACACTTGTATCTTAAATCATAATCTCCAAGTGAAATGAACTGAAATCTATTGAATTGGTACTTGGCTCCCCAAAACCACACCATATTAAAAGGAGCCATATATAATAATGTGGCCAGAAATGTTTCCTGGCTTTGTCATGAATAAGTTGAGAATCGTAGCTACGCCTTTTAGATTTACTAAGGTATGACATGTTTAGTAACTTTACCAGTGGCAGTAACTCGACGAAGATGGCGGTGCGTAACTGGCAACTTGGATGTGACACTCACAGACTTTTTAATTGGTAAAACGGTGGAGGGCGGGGCATCAAAAAGAAAACAAACAAGATTCCGGGGCTGTTAGTCTAAATTTGACATGAGTATATCCCGGCTGAAGTACCGTTATCAGTTATAAAGGTATTAAAAAAGAACATGATTTATTAATGCCTTTTGTCAGGGCTATGACTTGGACGTAGATTGTTTTCCCGAGGTGGAAAGCGATTGGAGTGGACTTTGGTGTTTGTTTTTCCAGAAGGCAAAGGAAAGTTGGCACGGGCAAGACGTGAATGAAAGTACATATTTTATTTCCTAACACTATCTAGAAAAAAGGAATAAACAAAAGGCGCTCACAAGGAGGTACAAGCACTTGGCTATGAAACAAAACTATGAACATGAAACACTTGCACAATGGCATGAAAAACAAAAACTTACTTGGAAAAAGACAAGGGGCATGGATCTTTGGCATGGAAGGCATAGTGTGAAGGAGGTGGTAGACGGTGATGTTGCCAGGCTGACTAAATTGCAAATGTGGGTTAAATAATACTCTGGTGATTAGTGAAAACAGGTGTGAGACATGAGGCCAAGTGAAAACTAATGGGTAGTCATGGTGACAAAACAAACAAGGAAGTGCAAAAACAGGAACTGAGTGGCCAAAAAACAAACAGAACATGACTGAAACAAAACATGATCACATAGACATGACACCTTTTGACATATCAGGGCCGTTTAATGATGACTTGACATGTAATTATTACATATGGCACTTTTAACACCTAACATGCTTTTTAAAAAGAAAAATGTACTTTTATATAAGACATGTCAGAGGTATTTGTTGTTGAACCCCAAGGCAGGTATAGAATATGAAGACATTTAATATAAATAATAGAACAAGAACAAACAAAAAGCACGCACGTGGGCAGAATAACAAACTAAGGGAGCTAGCACTGGAAGCTAGAAAACAAAAAGGAACTTTAGCATGGAAGCTAGTGGATAGCAAACAGAAAAACTGGAAATAACTAATGGTTAACAAGAACAGCTTACCGCTACGACAACCAGGACAAAATGTAGCATGACAGGTAAGAGCTGAAAAGAAACACAGACACGACAAGAGCAACATATGGCAACGACAAGTCCGAATGACAATACAAACAGAAAAACTGGAAATAACTAATGGTTAACAAGAACAGCTTACCGCTACGACGACCAGGACAAAATGTAGCATGACAGGTAATAGCTGAAAAGAATCACAGACACGACAAGAGCAACATATGGCAACGACAAGTCCGAATGACAATACAATGATCCAGCAACTGACACAAGATAAAGCAGGTACAAATAGGAGCGGGCTGATTGGCAACGGGTGTGGCCAGGTGCCAATCAGCCACAGCTAAGGAGGAACACAGCACTCAGGGAACTAGACAGGAAGCTGACAAAATAAGAGCACTAGACAGGAACTAAAGACAGGAGATACTAAACACAGAGGAAACAGACAAATGCAGAAGAAAAAACAAAAACATAGACAAACTGTCAGGGGAAAGCCTGACAAGACATTTCCAATAAAAAATAACACAATAGAACAACTATAATAGTTCTATAAAGTAATGTAATGATAATGTTCAATCTTTGCCTTAAAGAGCAGACTTCTACAGTACCTCCTTCCAGCTGCTTCTCCGCCACCTTGAGCAGCTTTTGCATATTTTCTTAAATAAATGTCCACAGTTTAGAGTGATCTTAACATTCTTGGCTAAAGTTAAACATCTTCATTATTTTACAGACTAGACGTGATCGCTTCGCTATTTATCTACACATCATGTTTTTGATGTTTTCTTTCTTTAATTCATGAAGATCATCTGCTGCTTGGTCTTGTCAACACTGTCCTTCACACTCACTTTCTTCTTTCTCATGGCGGGAGAACAAAGTTATGTGGATCTGTAGATATAAGCTAATGCCAGGGAGTGAAACCAGATGTTTGGGACGGATCTTACAGGGTTCACTGTGACATTTTCCACGCCAATCAATATTTTGATTACGGGAAAAGCTGTAAAATTTGGATGGACGGTACTTTTTTGTCACTTATTGTTTGTCTTTGGTACACTTACATGTATGTGTGTATTTTAGGCCATTGGTTCTTTGTTTTATTTTTGCAAATATATATATATATATATATATTTTTATATTGCTCTTTATATTTGGTATGAACATTGTTATGTAAACTCAAAATTATTGTTTTTTTTGTTGGTGCTATTTTTGTATTACAACATTTTATTATTTGATCATGTTATACTGCATTGTAATCTTTTGTATTGTTATTGTGTAATGTTTTTTTCCTGGACCACAGGAAGAATAGTCTCCACTGCGGTGTAGACTAATGGGGGTTCTTAATAAACTAAACTAAACTAAACTAAACTAAACTAAACTAAACTAAACTAAACTAAACTAAACTAAACTAAACTGGGGATGCTTGTACCTCCAATTTGGCTGGCAACTTTAAGCATTAGCCAAGTGACAACTCCTGTTTCAATCAATCAATCAATCAATCAATCAATCAATCAATCAATCAATCAATCAATCAATCAATCAATCAATCAATCCATCAATCAATGTTTATTTTTACAGCCCTTAATCACCAGTGTCGCAAAGGGCTGCACAAACCACAACGACATCCTCGGTAGAGCCCACATAAGGGCAAGGAAAACTCACCCCAGTGGGACGTCAGGGACTATGAGAAACCTTGGAGAGGACCGCATATGTGGGCAACCCCGCCCCAAGCCCTAGTTTCAAAACACTCTTAAGTTGAGATAATGCTGTACTTACTATGCCTTTTTTTAACATTGCGTCATGCCTTTAAGTTGTTAATAAGGATTATAATCAAAAGAAAAAGACGGGAATTTTTAGGCAAACAAAAACACTTTTTTTCCATTAACCTACAAACCCCGTTTCCATATGAGTTGGGAAATTGTGTTGGATGTAAATATAAACGGAATACAATGATTTGCGAATCCTTTTCAACCCATATTCAGTTGAACATGCTACAAAGACAAGATATTTGATGTTTAAACTCATAAACTTTATTTTTATTTTGCAAATAATAATTAACTTAGAATTTCATGGCTGCAACACTTGCCAAAGTAGTTGGGAAAGGACATGTTCACCACTGTGTTACATCACCTTTTCTTTTAACAACACTCAATAAACGTTTGGGAACTGAGGAAACTAATTGTTGAAGCTTTGAAGGTGGAATTCTTTCCCATTCTTGTCTTATGTAGCGCTTCAGTCGTTCAACAGTCCGGGGTCTCCGCTGTCGTATTTTACGCTTCACAATCTGCCACACATTTTCGACGGGAGACAGGTCTGGACTGCAGGCGGGCCAGGAAAGTACCCGTACTCTTTTTTTATGAACCCACGCTGTTGTAACACTGGTCTTGCTGGAATAAGCAGGGGTGTCCATGATAATGTTGCTTGGAGGACAACATATGTTGCTACAAAACTTGTATGTACCTTCCAGCATTAATGGTGCCTTCACAGATGTGTAAGTTACCCATGCCTTGGGCACTAATACACCCACATACCATCACAGATTCTGGCTTTTGAACTTTGCGTCTATTACAATCGGAATGGTTATTTTCCTCTTTGTTCTGGAGGACACCACGTCCTCTGTTTCCAAATATAATTTGAAATGTGGACTCGTCAGACCACAGAACACTTTTCCACTTTGCATCAGTCAATCTTAGATGAGCTCGGGCCCAGCCAAACCGACGACGTTTCAGGACATTGTTGATAAATGGATTTGGCTTTGCATAGTAGAGTTTTAACTTGCACTTACAGATGTAGCGACCAGCCGGAGTTACTGACAGTGGTTTTATGAAGTGTTACAGCGCCCATGTGGTGATATCCTTTACACACTGATGTCGGTTTCTGATGCAGTACCGCCTGAGGGATCAAAAGTCCGTAATATCATTGCTTACGTGCAGTGATTTCTCCAGATTCTCTGAACTTTTTGATGATTTTACGGACCGTAGATGGTAAAATCCCTAAATTCCTTGCAATAGCTCGTTGAGAAATGTTGTTATGAAAACTGTTCGACAATTTGCTTACAAAGTGGTGACCCTCACCCTATCCTTGTTTGTGGATTACTTAGCATTTCATGGAAGCTGCTTTTATACCCAATCATGGCACCCACCTGTTCCCAATTAGCCTGCACACCTGTGGGATGTTCCATATAAGTGTTTGATGAGCATTCCTCAATTTTATCAGTATTTATTGCCACCTTTCCCAACTTCTTTGTCACGTGTTGCTGGCATCAAATTCTAAAGTTAATGATTATTTGCAATTTTTTTTTTCATCAGTTTGAACATCAAATATGATGTTTTTGTAGCATATTCCACTGATTATGGGTTGAAAATGATTTGCAAATCCTTGTATTCCGTTTATATTTACATTTAACACAATTTCCCAACTCATATGGAAACGGGGTTTGTATTTGTAAACAATTTTACAATATGTAAAAGCAACAACGTAACAATATCAACAAAATAATACAATTATTCCCTTTCACTCAATTCCCGGTTGTGTAATGGGTCATGCTTCTGTATTTCACGGCAAAGGGTAAGAGTTTGATTCTCGGTCAGGGTTGCAACAAAAAGGAATTATGATGTAAAAAAAAAACAAAAAAACCCAAAACATTCCCTGCGATTAATTCACTGTGGTTACCCGTGACAGAGAAAATGCCAAAAGGGAAAAATATCAATCTTGTCTGTTGTAGTTGTGCATGGCGGCTTGCTGCCTGACCCCAGGATGCAGAGAATGGAGGCGACGTGCAGATAAAATGATAACAAGTGACGAAAAACTCAGACATCCCCAGCATGGCTGCAGCAGTGGACCGTGGGTTAATGAAACAAAAACACATAGAATACAACAAACCTCCTGATTGGCAATCAGGGGCGGATGACGAGAACGGCACTCGCAAACAAAGCTAAACAGGAAGTGGAACAACAATAAGCGCGCTAAACAGGAAGAAACACCAGACAGAAGAAAATAATACAAATAAGTCCAAATTGTCATGTGAAATTATGACAATGTTATTACAATACCATCCATCCATCCATTTTTCTACCGCTTGTCCCTTGCAATTGGGCGGATGGCGGGGTACACCATGGACAAGTCGCCACCAACACAGATAGACAACATTCACACACTAGGGCCAATTTAGTGTTGCCAATCAACTTATCCCCAGGTGCATGTCTTTGGAGGTGGGAGGAAGCCGGAGTACCCAGAGGGAACCCACGCAGTCACGGGGAGAACATGCAAACTCCACACGGAAAGATCCCGAGCACAGGATCGAACCCAAAACCTTCGTATTGTGAGGCAGACACACTAACCCCTCTACCACCATGCTGCCCATACGGAAAACCATTGCATTTAATAGAGAGCCAAACACAACAGTCCGTGAACATTGCACCAAAGTCAGGATTTATTTATATTGATTTAATGTGCATACAAAAGTAAAAATTTACAGGTGCAAAAGCAAATGCAAACGCCACACAGAAACATCCCGAGCCCGGGATTGAACTCAGGACTACTATTTACCTTTGTACCACCGTACTGCCGGCTGGATGGATGGATATTTATTATTAAAATATTTCTTGTATGAAGAAAAAAACGCTTTAAAGTATGCATTTTTTTTAGTCTTAAGCAGAAAAAAAAATGCAGCCTCTCTCCAATGAGCGCACCTTCAACAATGAAAAAACAACAAAATAAAGGGGTTTCAAAGTAGATTCCCTCCAGAACTGCTTCTAAGGAATCAATAAAGTACTATCTATCTAACATGCCCATTTTTATGATGAATACCAATCTGGTTTAAGCTTATTTCAATCCACCGAAACTGCTCTTTTGAAAGTTTCCACTGTCGAGATCATGGCCCCTGACTCCTCTGGTCGCTACACAGATTTGGTTTTACTCTATTTGACATCTGCCTTTGATACTGTGGATCCCAGTATACTGATAAATCAACTCTAATCTGAGATGGGGATTTCTGGTCCAGTTCTCCAGTGGTTTACTTCTTATTGTCATGATCTGTGGTCTGGATCATGTTTTATATTTTCTGTCTAAGACTCCTTTGGTTCCTGTTTTTTCTGTACTCTTGTTTGTTTTAGTTACCATGGTTACTTATTATTTCCACCTGCCTCTGATTAGTGTTCGCCCGCTCACCTGCGGCCCAAGCACTAATCAGAGGCATTATTTAAACCTGCCTTGCCCTCCAGTCAGGGCTGGAGGAGTATTGTTTTGTATGCTGTGAGCTATTCCCTGGATCCCAACTCCTGTCCCTGTTTGCTGTTTCCTGGTTTTACTTGCCTTTTTTTTTTTTTTTAACCATGTTCTCATGTACCAAAGCTGTCACCTCTGCATCTTGGGGTTCGCCACCTCCACTTCGTGACAGAGTACTCCAGCCCTAACTGGAGGGCAAGGCAGGTTTAAATAATGCCTCTGATTAGTGCTCAGGCAGCAGGGGAGCGGGGCGAACACTAATCAGAGACAGGTGGAAAAATAAGTAACCGTGGTAACTAAAACAAACAAGGGTGCACAAAAAACAGGAACCGAAGGAGTCTTAGACAGGAAATACAAAACATGATCCAGACCACAGATCATGACACTTATATAAATTGAAGAACTGTTAATGTTGCTTTTAATGCAAATGTGTCCAACCTGTCTTGTGGTGTGGTACGGGGTTCTGTTTTTTTTTTTTTGTTGTTGTATCTGATGCCGTTTGGGAGGTTGATTAGTAGTTTTAAAAAGTTTTCTTATCATTTTTTAAGCATGCATTTTTAACGTATTATTTTTGGGTCTCCCCATGTCTAGTATTAAAAGATTACAGTTGGTACAAAATGCGGCTGCTAGACTTTTGACAAGAACAAGAAAGTTTGATCACATTACGCCTGTACTGGCTCACCTGCACTGGCTTCCTGTGCACTTAAGATGTGACTTTAAGGTTTTACTACTTACGTATAAAATACTACACGGTCTAGCTCCATCCTATCTTGCCGATTGTATTGTACCATATGTCCCGGCCAGAAATCTGCGTTCAAAGGACTCCGGCTTATTAGTGATTCCCAAAGCCCAAAAAAAGTCTGCGGGCTACAGAGCGTTTTCCGTTCGGGCTCCAGTACTCTGGAATGCCCTCCCGGTAACCGTTCGAGATGCCACCTCAGTAGAAGCATTTAAGTCTCACCTTAAAACTCATTTGTATACTCTGGCCTTTAAATAGACTCCCTTTTTAGACCAGTTGATCTGCCGTTTCTTTTCTTTTTCTTCTATGTCCCACTCTCCCTTGTGGAGGGGGTCCGGTCCGATCCGGTGGCCATGTACTGCTTGCCTGTGTATCGGCTGGGGACATCTCTGCGCTGCTGATCCGCCTCCGCTTGGGATGGTTTCCTGCTGGCTCCGCTGTGAACGGGACTCTCGCTGCTGTGTTGGATCCGCTTTGGACTGGACTCTCGCGACTGTGTAGGATCCATTATGGATTGAACTTTCACAGTCTCATGTTGGACCCGCTCGACATCCATTGCTTTCCTCCTCTCCAAGGTTCTCATAGTCATCATTGTCACCAACGTCCCACTGGGTCGTTATTGTCACCGATGTCCCACTGGGTGTGAGTTTTCCTTGCCCTTATGGGGGCCTACCGAGGATGTCGTAGTGGTTTGTGCAGCCCTTTGAGACACTAGTGATTTAGGGCTATATAAGTAAACATTGATTGATTGATTGATTTCTGTGCAGATGATATTAAACGGTAATGCTCCTTCAATGATTCAGAGTTCCACTTTCTATCTGAGTTCTTAAAGTGCGTATCCTGTATTAAAAACTGGTTGTCCTCAAATTTCCTCCAGATAAATTGTAACAAAACAGAAACTCTGATAATTGCTCCCGATAAAAATGATCTCCCTGATCAAGAACTCCCTTGGTGCTCTGGATGCAACTGTTGAAAGCAGTCTCAGAAACCTTGGACCTGTGTTGGATCAGTCCATGTCTTTGGAGGGTCACTGTCGTCAACTGAACAAATTCTGTTTTTATCATCTCAGAAATATTTCTAACGTGAGAAATTTGTGGTCAAAATTGGATCTCGAAACGATCATTTATTTCGTCTCGTATTGACTATTGCAATTCTCTTTTCAACAAGTGTAGACTTCCAGACTTTTGACCAGTGCACCCAGAACAGTCCATATCACCCCCGTTTTATCCAGTCTTCATTGGCTTCCAGTTGAATTCCGCATTGAGTTTAAGATTTTAGTCCTGACATTCCGCGCATTGCATGGTGGAGCCTCTCAGTACATCACTGGCTTGCTATGCCCCTACTCTTCAGGGCGCAGCCTACGGTCTCAGGCCAGGGTCTTCTAAAGATCCCAAAAACTTGTTTTAAAACCCGTGGAGACCTGGCTTTCCAGGCTATAGCTCCCAGTCTTAGTAGATCACACGCAACACACCCACTAATAGTACACTTTATTTTAAAGATTGCACAGGCTGTTTAGCACGAGGTATTTAGATCTAAGAAAATCAGGACCTACTGTATGTGTTTTGGTAGTATCTACATCCCCAATCACAATGTTTTTTTGCAGAATTTTAAGGGGTGATCCAATCTGTGGACCAGATGCGTTCTTGCAGGTTGTAGCAAAACAACTCAAGAAGGGGGTTGGTCTGCGTACATTTCTAAATGATAGGAATATGAGGACCAGTAAAAAATGGGACGGACCAACCGAGAGGAGTGTAATTTACCGCAGTCATTTTAAAGATTCGGTTTCGAAGAAGGGGCTTAGGTCGGAGTTTGGATAGAAAAAATGTAAACGACTCGAGCCAGGTGTAATACCGAAGGGAAAAAAAGAGCATTGATTGATTGAGACTTTTATTAGTAGATTACACAGTACAGTACATATTCCGTACAATTGAACACTAAAGCAAATTAAGGCCCGGGGGCCCCATGCGGCCCGTTAAGCTTTTCAATCTGGCCTGCCGGACATTCCCAAATAATTTTTTTTAGATCTTTAAGATGGAAAATGTAGCTGCCATTACTATGTGCAGTCATGTTTTCTAACGACCGTAAATCTTGAACTATCCAAAGTATTTCAATGGTTGGAATCTGCGCTTTTGGATGATATACCAGTTACTATGGTAATCTAATTAGTTACTATGGTCATTTAATTAGTTACTATGGTAACAGCAGCTCAGACGAGGCACCAAGCAGTGTGGGTGGGAAGCGTTTCCACAGACGTGGAAGGAGATTTTCACCAAAAAGTTCTAAAGCTTAGTGATTTATCAGATATATCAGATTGTAGGTGGGTTTGTTTTGTACCCTTCGCGTTCATATTTAAATGGGTTAAATGATAAATGGGTTGTACTTGTATAGCGCTTTTCTACCTTCAAGGTACTCAAAGCGCTTTGACACTACTTCCACATTTACCCATTCACACACACATTCACACACTGATGGAGGGAGCTGCCATGCAAGGCGCCAACCAGCACCCATCAGGAGCAAGGGTGAAGCGTCTTGCTCAGGACACAACAGACGTGACAAAGTTGGTACTAGGTGGGATTTGAACCAGGGACCCTCGGGTTGCGCACGGCCACTCTCCCACTGCGCCACGCCGTCCCCATATTTCACTGTTTGTTGCATTTCACTTGATATGTTGATCGAAAGGGGGTGTGACATTCATACTTTGTCAATATTCAGTGTTTTATCGTTCATAGAAAAATTTAAAAATCCATTACGTTTTTTAAGGCGGTCTGTCATAACGTTTTTAGCATTCAAATTAGACATTACTGTGAGGTTTTGTATTAGTGTTCCTAAAAATATATATACCGGCCCCCAGACACATTTTTTTTCTATAAATGTGGCCCTCGAGTCAAAATAATTGCCCAGGCCTGCACCAAATGGAACAACTGAATTAGTTTTTCAACTTGTTTAAGTCAGAGTCCACGTTAATCAATTCATGGTAAACTGGGCAGACTTTGTGTTAAAAACAAGAGAAAATGAAGGTAGGCAGCAATTCTTTTTTGCATCCTTTTCTAATGAAGTTTTCCTCAGGATGCATGAAAGAGCACAAAGAAACACAGACTATTGTGTCGACCAAAGAGACTATGGAAGGTATATTAAATAACCTTTACTCAAAAACTTAATTATATTCTGGGAAATGACTGACAGATTTATTTTCAGGAGCAAAACAAATACACGAAAATAACTTGTCAGTGAAATTTCATCTGGATGCTATGGGCCCTTTAATCCTTGCATCCGGGAAAAGACCGTTTCCCTATTGTCCGATTAAGAAGGGGCAATACCAAGACTCAGATCCCACCCCCACCGCCATGGCAGCTGTCCCACTGATCTCTGGGCATTCCTGCTCATTAGAGGCTTTTGTTGTTTGGTCAGTGTGTGTGTGTGTGTGTGTGTGTGTGTGTCTGTCTGTTGGTGCGTGTTCTTGTATTTCTCCCCTTCTTAAGACATCAACAAGGAAAAGTACCTTCCATATGAGGAGCGGTGAAAAAGCTAGGATATAAATCATGGTCCCATTACGGAAAACCATTGCATCTAATAGAGAATGTCTCATTTGCACCACTGGTGGTAAAATGTATCAAAATGAGGGTGGTCCCAAAAAGGAGGGATTTTTCAAATTGACTGTGTGTCGGTTTTAAAGGTGCTCCCCCGCTGGTCAACATATGAAATAAGTGTTTGTAAAAAATTGAAATGCGCCCCCTTTGGCCAAAATGTATTAAAAAGGATATTGCAATATTTTCTCGTAAAATTATACCTTTTTTTTTAATGTCAAATTTTTACTTTTAAATGCAAAATGGTGACATTTGTCATATAAGTAAAATAACCTAAAATTCCGATTCCTATTAGAATATTGCCAGAATTGTAAAGTTTTCTCATAAAAAATTGTGTCGCAGCTTACTGCGGGGTTTGTTCCCTTGGGATGCAGACGGACCACTCCGGACAAGGTGTGCAGGTAGGAACATGATTTAATTTTCAAAATCCAACACGTACCAAAAACAGAAAACAAGCGAAAGGAACATCGTGCCGATCGCACGGGAGGCTGACGCTACCACTTAGCAAGTGACGCATAGACTAGGAGACAAGAAATACTAACGCAACAGGTTGTGTGTAGCAAACAATAAGGCCAGGCCGACTGACAGGCAAAGGCAGGATTAAATAGTCCTTCTGATTAGTGCTCGGAAAACAGGTGAGCGTCCCGAACACCAATCAGAGACAGGTTGAAACAACAAGCACCCATGGTAACTAAAAACAAACTCAAGGGTGCACAAAAACAGGAACTGAGGCAGTCCAAAAACCAACAGAATATAACACAACATGATCCGGGCCGCGGATAATGACAAAATTGTGACTTTTGTCGTGTAAAATTTTCATAAAATTGTCAAAATGTTAAGCTTATCTTGTAAAATTGCGACTGTTATTGAGTAAAATTCCAACTTTTATCATAATTGTGCACAAATGTTCAGTTTTTCTTGTACAATTTTGACTTGCTTTGATTATAATACTGCCAAAATTCAAAATGTTTCTTGTGAAATTGTGACCTTTTTCTTGTGAAATTCCAACTCATTTTTCACAACAAGCGTTTTTATATTTGTATAGTTTGTATATATTATTAATGTTGTAAATACAAATCTTTATATGTCTGGAAAGGGTGGTCCTAAAGAAGTAGGCATTTTTCAGAGGTCTCAAGAAGGTAACAAATACAAGAATTTGTGTGTGTTCTTGTACTTCTACCCTTTTTGAGAGATCAACAAGGAAAAGCACCTTCCATATGAGGAGATGTGAAAAAGTTCGGACATAAATCATGGTCCCAATATGGAAAACATCGCATCTAATAGAGAATATCTCATTTGCACATCTGGTGGTGAAATCTATCAAAATGACGGTGGTCCCAAAAAGGAGGGATTTTTCAAATTGACTGTGTGTCGGTTTTAAAAGTGCTCCCCCTCTGGTCAACATATGAAATAACAAGTGTTTGTAATAAATTGAAATGCATGCCCTTTGGCCAAAATGTATGTAAAAAAATAATAAAAAGTTATATAGAGACATACTGAAGTAAATAATGAAGATTAAAATCCAATTACAAACAAAAAATGCCAAAAAATATAAATTAATTAAAAGCAGTCTTTTTCTCACAATTTTTGGACTTTTTTCTTATAAAATTGGGAATAATTTCTCAGATTCTTTCTGTTTCTGTAATATTGAAGTGAAGTTAACTATATTATATGGCGCTTTTTCTCTAGTGACTCAAAGCGCTTTTACATAGTGAAACCCAATATCTAAGTTACATTCAAACCAGTGTGGGTGGTACTGGGAGCAGGTGGGTAAAGTGTCTTGCCCGAGGACACAATGGCAGTGACTAGGATGGCGTAAGCGGGAATTGAACCTGCAACCCTCAAGTTGCTGGCACGGCCACTCTACCAACCGAGCTAAACCGAGCTAAAATATTGCAATATTTTCTCGTAAAATTTTTTTCTTTTTTAATGTAAAATTATTGCTTTTTGTTGCAAAATGGGGACATTTGTCATATCAAATTCAGACTTTTATCAAAATATTGCCATTTTTTTTATTCTTGTAAAATAGTGACATATTTTGAGTAAAATGACGACTTTTTTTCATAATTTTGCCAGCTGATCATTGTATTATTGCCAAAATTTTAAAGAGTTCCTATTAAATTGTGACTTCTGTCGAGTCAAATTTGGACTTTTCATAAAACTGCCATCATTTTAAGCTTTTCTTGTAAAATTGCAACTATCATTGAGTAAAATTCCAATTTTTATCATACCATTTCACAAATGTTCAGTTTTTGTTATGTATCATTAATGTTGCAAATACAAATCTTTATATATCTCGAAAGGGTGGTCCTAAAGAGGTAGGCATTTTTCTCAGATCTCAAGAAGGTAAGAAATACAAGAACGTGTGTGTGTATGCGTGTGTGTGTGTGTGTGTGTGTGTGTGTGTGTGTGTGTGTGAGCAACATGATGATGAATGAACCGATGCTGCTTTTCCCAACATGTTGAGCAACTGAACCCAGCTTGGTTTCAGGCCCAATAGAGTTCTTGCATGAGGTCAGCACTAAGGAATGTGGGCTGTCACGTCCGTTGTTGCGCTGAAAGCAGCCAGATAACCTGTCCATTACAAGGCCAGCGTGGTACCACTTTTTTTTTTTTTCCTACTTTGCTGTTTGGCCCTGAGCTGTAAAATTACTCTTTTTAGTGCAGAGAGTTGTTTGAGGAATGCGTGGGCGTGTCGCTTGCAGAGAGGCAAGGACGGACCCTGCTTTTAACTCGTCAATAATGTCACGGCGGACGCGGTTCGGTGCACAATTTGTTTATGAGACATGCTTTCCTTCCATGAGAAAGCCTTGTTAAGCACGCAGGTGTGCCCGCCGACGTGAGCCAATCATATCACGCCGACAGCTGCTGAAAAAAGTGGCGTATATTTCGCAGAAAGGCATCAAAGATCATACAAACCCTGTTTCCATATGAGTTGGGAAATTGTGTTAGATGTAAATATAAGCGGAATACATCCATCCATCCATCCATTTTCTACCGCTTATTCCCTTTCGGGGTCGCGGGGGGCGCTGGCGCCAGCTCAGCTACAATCGGGGGGAAGGCGGGGTACACCCTGGACAAGTCGCCACCTCAAATGATTTGCAAATCATTTTCGACCCATATTCAGTTGAATATGCTACAAAGACAACATATTTGATGTTCAAACTGATAAACATTTTTTTTTGTGTGCAAATAATCATTAACTTTAGAATTTGATGCCAGCAACACGTGACAAAGAAGTTGGGAAAGGTGGCAATAAATACTGATACAGTTGAGGAATGCTCATCAAACACTTATTTGGAACATCCCACAGGTGTGCAGGCTAATTGGGAACAGGTGGGTGCCAAGATTGGGTATAAAAACAGCTTCCCCAAAAATACTCAGTCTTTCACAAGAAAGGATGGGTGCGAGGTACACCCCTTTGTCCACAACTGCGTGAGCAAATAGTCAAACAGTTTAAGAACAACGTTTCTCAAAGTGCAATTGCAAGAAATTTATGAATTTCAACATCTACGGTCCATAACATCATCAAAAAATTCAGAGAATCTGGGGAAATCACTCCAAGCGGCATGGCCGGAAACCAACATTGACTGACCGTGACCTTCGATCCCTCAGACAGCACTGTATCAAAAACCGACATCAATATCTAAAGGATATCACCACATGGGCTCAGGAACACTTCAGAAAACCACTGGCACTAAATACTCTCATAGTTAGTTGATGACAAACCCCAAGATGCAGAGATGGAGGCAGGCATGGAGTGAAAAAACATGGTTTTAATAGAAAATACTAGAACAAAACCAAACAAAAGGTACAAACAAAAAGCACGCACGTGGGCGGATAACAAACTAAGAGAGCTAGCACGGGAGCTAGAAAACAAAAAGGAACTTTAGCATGGAAAACAGAAGTCGTACTTGTACTTAGAAAACAAAACGGAAGCAGGGAACAAAAGACAGTAAGCTAAAAACCGCTATCAGACATAGCTTACCGTAACGCTGCATTGACACATCAAGATACGACACGACAGGTAGCAAAGACAAGTGCGACCTGTGGCAACGACAATAATCCAGCAACTGACTCAAGACAAAGCAGGTACAAATAGGAGCGGGCTGATTGACAACGGGTGTGGCCACGTGCAAATTAGCTGCAGCTGAGGGAAAACAGCACACAGAGAGACAAACAGGAAGTTGAACCAAAATAAGAGTGCTGACAGAAACTAAGGACAGGAAATACTAAATACTAAAACACAAACAAACTGTCAGTGGCATGCCTGACAAATAGAGTTCGTCGCTACATCTGTAAGTGCAAGTTAAAGCTCTACTATGCAAAGCGAATGCCATTTATCAACAACATCCAGAAATACCGCCGGCTTCTCCTTGTTTGAGATCATCTAAGATGGACTTATGCAAAGTGGAAAAGTGTTCACATTTCAAATTGTTTTTTGAAATATTCGACATTGTATCATCCAGACCAAAGGGGAAGCGAACCATCCAGACTGTTATCGACACAAAGTTCAAAAACCAACATCTGTGATGGTATGGGGGTGCATTAGTGCCCAAGGCATGGGTAACTTACACATCTGTGAAGGCACCATTAATGCTGAAAGGTACATACACGTTTTGGAACAACATATGCTGCCATCTAAGCACCGTCTTTTTCAAGGAAGCCCCTGCTTATTTCAGCAAGACAATGCCAAGCCACATTCAACACGTGTTACAACAGCGTGGCTTCGTAAAAAATGAGTGCGGATACTTTCCTGGCCCGCCTGCAGTCCAGACCTGTCTCTAATCGAAAATGTGTGGCGCATTATGAAGCCTAAAATACGACAGCGGAGACCCCGGACTGTTGAACGACTGAAGCTCTACATAAAACAATAATGGGAAAGAATTCCACTTTCAAAGCTTCAACAATTAGTTTCTTTAATTCCCAAATGTTTATTGAGTGTTGTGAAAAGAAAAGGTGATGTAACACAGTGGTGAACATGCCCTTTCCCAACTACTTTGGCATGTGTTGCAGCCATGAAATTCTAAGTTAATTATTATTTGGGAAAAAAAACAAAGTTTATGAGTTTGAACATTAAATATGTTGTCTTTGTAGTGCATTCAGAATATGGGTTGAAAAATATTTGCAAATAATTGTATTCCGTTTATATTTACATCTAACACAATTTCCCAACTCATATGCAAACGGGGTTTGTAGATTTGACCTTGACGGCGCCTCGGATGGAGAACTGACACGTCTCCACTTCTGCAATCGCCGCCCTTGCTGTGAGGAAGTGGGAGCCTCGGCTTCCTGAGCGACGCGGGCGTGTGGGGGGGAGGCGGTGCTCGTTTCGCTTACAGACTTTTACCCAGAATTCCCTGGTGCGAGCCGGAGCGGAAGAACAGACAGGAAGCGTGACCTGAGTTCGATAACGGCGGGGGCGGCTATTTGTGACAAAGTGGTGTCTGTTGTGTTTCCTGTCGCTTGTTAAGTCCGACGTGCGATCGGCTAAATTTGACGCCGCGTGTTAGGAAGTTTTGCGCGGCGTGTTGGTTACTGACATGCCTCAGACAGGAAGTGATGATTATTCACTTCAGGCCTCGAGACGGTCGCTCCACTGATCTGCGGATATCAATCCTTCACATTTTCAAGCCAGTGTTTCTCAACCTTTTTTTGAGACAGGGCACGTTTTTTTCCTTGATAAATACCACCAGCAGAAATCATTAAAGGGGAACATTATCACAATTTCAGAAGGGTTAAAACCAATAAAAATCAGTTCCCAGTGGCTTATTTTATTTTTCAAAGTTTTTTTCAAAATTTTACCCATCATGGAATATCCCTAAAAAAGGCTTTAAAGTGCCTGATTTTTGCTATCTGTAAACCCACCGTCCATTTTCCTGTGACGTCACATAGTGACGCCAATACAAACAAACATGGCGGATAGAACAGAAAGATATAACGACATTAGCTCGGACTCAGACTCGGATTTCAGCGGCTTAAGCGATTCAACAGATTACGCATGTATTGAAACAGATGGTTGGAGTACGGAGGCAGATAGCGAAAACGAAATTGAAGAAGAAACTGAAGCTACTGAGCCATATCACGACGGACAAAGGCAACGTGGACGAACTCGGCGATCGCCTCCTAACCAACGATCGCACCTTTTGACCACTGGAGCAACTTGAATCCGTCGATTGGTATGTGTTTGTTTGGCATTAAATGTGGGTGGAGGGAAAGCCTGGATGCAAATACAGCTACAAATGTACATACAGCTAGCCTAAATAGCATGTTAGCATCGATTAGCTGGCAGTAATGCCGTGCGCAAATATGTTTGATTAGCACATAAGTCAATAATATCAACAAAACTCACCTATGTGATTTCGTTGACTTTATTGTTGGAAATGCATCTGCTTTGAGTGTCGCAGGATATCCACACATCTCTGTCGTAGCATCGCTATCGTCGGTAAAATGTGCAGAACAAACGAGGGACTTTCGCATCTTTTGACACTGGTGCAACTTGAATCCGTCGCTTGGTATGTGTTTGTTTGGCATTAAAAGTGGGTGGAGGGAAAGGCAGGATGCAAATACAGCTACAAATGTACATACAGCTAGCCTAAATAGCATGTTAGCATCGATTAGCTGGCAGTCATGCCGTGCGCAAATATGTTTGATTAGCACATAAGTCAATAACATCAACAAAACTCACCTTTGTGATTTCGTTGACTTTATCGTTGGAAATGCATCTGCTTTGAGTGTCGCAGGATATCCACACATCTCTGTCGTAGCATCGCTATCGTCGGTAAAATGTGCAGAACAAACGAGGGACTTTCGCATCTTTTGACACTGGTGCAACTTGAATCCGTTGATTGGTATGTGTTTGTTTGGTATTAAATGTGGGTGGAGGGAAAGGCTGTATGCAAATACAGCTACAAATGTACATACAGCTAGCCTAAATAGCATGTTAGCATAGATTAGCTGGCAGTCATGCCGTGCGCAAATATGTCTGATTAGCCGGGTCAAACTCGTCACGTCATGAGTGACACTTCCTCTGTCATCATTTTCAAAATGGAGGAGGCTGATTTCAATAATTTAAATCGCATAAAGGGAAAAAGATTAACAGCTATTCAGTGGGATTTAAGGTCCAAGCTATTGAATATGCTAAAAAGAACAGTAAGCAGCTATGTTTTATTGATATACCGTAGCTGCGTGTGTCAAATATGAGTCATTGAATGACACCCGCCTCCTGGTGGTAGAGGGCGCTAGTGATCCTTCTTGCAATTACTCGGCTGCAGAAGAAGTGACAAGAGTGAGGAGCGATCGTTTATTATTTCCTCTCGCTTGCACTTTTAACATGGAGGATTACATATCCATCCATCCATCCATTTTCTACCGCTTATTCGCTTTCGGGGTCGCGGGGGGCGCTGGCGCCTATCTCAGCTACAACTACATATCTAAAATAAAATTGTTTTCTAAACTGGACTTTCAATCGAAGCAGGAGGTAATAAAGGAAGATCTCCATCGAGACAGAGAGACTTTGAAAACTGAAGAAAGATAAGGAAGACTTCTATAAACAAGTTATCAATGCTTTTGATCAGAAGGAGCTGCGCATGGACTTCATTTATAAGTAAAGGTAAGACCATAATAACGTTTTTTTTAATTAAATGTGCTTTTCATGATGGTATCTTTACGTCACACTCAATTTTATAGGCGCAGGCCTAAATTTACCGCATGCCTTTGGTAAAGGCCAGAGTGAGAAGAGGTTTTAAATTAATTAGCGCCCCGGCGGCAATTCAAGGAAATACGGTAATCTCCCACGGTACACCAGACTGTATCTCACTGTACACTAGTGCAGTGGTTCTCAACTTTTTGACAGTGTGAACATCTTTTTAATTCAAGTACCCCCTAATCAGAGCAAAGCATTATTGGTTGAAAAAAAAAGAGATAAAGAAGTAAAATACAGCACTAAGTCATCAGTTTCTGATTTATTAAATTGTATAACAGTGCAAAATATTGTTCATTGGTAGTGGTCTTTCTTGAACTATTTGGTAAAAAAAAGATATAAAAATAACAAAAAAACTTGTTGAAAAATAAACAAGTGATTTATTTATAAATAAATATTTCTACACATAGAATTAATCATTAACTTAAAGTGCTCTCTTTGGGGATTGTAATAGAGATCCATCTGGATTCATCAACTTCATTCTAAACATTTCTTCACAAAAAAAGATATCTTTACCATCAATATTTATGGAACATGTCCACAAAAAAATCTAGCATTGTTGCATTTCTTTTCACAGTTTATGAACTTACATAAAGTCCAAGTTCATTGTGTTCTTCATTGTGTTTTTGAAACTGCACATTTTTTCTTCAGAATTTTTTCACTAACTTGAAGTGTTTCGACAAAACCACTATTTGTGATATGTACATTAAAGTTGTTGTAGTTGTATTTTTAAAGGGGAACATTATCACAATTTCAAAAGGGTTAACAACAATAAAAATCAGTTCCCAGTGGCTTGTTGTATTTTTTTAAGTTTTTTTCAAAACTTTACCGGTCCCGGAATATCCCTAAATAAAGCTTTAAAGTTCCTTATTTTCGCTATCTTCAAAACCACTATCCATTTCCCTGTGACGTCATACAGGGCTGCCAATACAAACAACATGGCGGTTACCACAGCAAGATATAGCGACATTGGCTCGGATTCAGACTCGGATTTCAGCGGCTTAAGCGATTCAACAGATTACGCATGTATTGAAACAGATGGTCGGAGTATGGAGGCAGATAGCGAAAACGAAATTGAAGAAGAAACTGAAGCTATTGAGCGAATAGCTATTGACGTTTTTCGGCCATAGCGTGGGTGTACCTAATGAAGTGGCCCATAGCATGGCTGCCTTATTAGCATCGCCGGTAAAATGTGCGGACCAAACGATCAGGACTTTCGCATCTTGTGACACTGGAGCAACTTAAATCCGTCGATTGGTAAGTGTTTGTTTCACATTAACTGTGGGTATCTAGTTTCAAATGTACATACAGCTAGCGTAAATAGCATGTTAGCATCGATTAGCATAGCATGTTAGCATCAATTAGCTGGCAGTCATGTCGTGACCAAATATGTCTGATTAGCACATAAGTCAACAACATCAACAAAACTCACCTTTGTGATTTCGTTGACTTAATCGTTGCAAATGCATCTGCAGGTTATCCATACATCTCTGTGCTATATCTGTCTTGGCATCGCCGGTAAAATGTGCAGACACTCAATGGGGGTCTGGCGGCAGATTTCTTGCCAGTGGTGCAACTTGAATCCCTCCCTGTTAGTGTTGTTACACCCTCCGACAACACACCGACGAGGCATGATGTCTTCAAGGTTCCAAAAAATAGTCGAAAAAACGGAAAATAACAGAGCTGAGACCCGGTGTTTGTAATGTGAAAATGAAAATGGCGGGTGTATTACCTCTGTGACGTCACGTTCTGACGTCATCGCTACAAGAGCGATAAACAGAAAGGCGTTTAATTCGCCAAAATTCACCCAATTAGAGTTCGGAAATCGGTTAAAAAAACACATGGTCTTTTTTCTGCAACATTGACGCTTGCATAGGTTTGGTGATAATGTTCCCCTTTAAGTTATTATGCCATGATTTTACCGTCTGGCCCACATGCATTTTCGGCTGAGCTAAAATTAGTTTGGAAACCCTGATTTAAACATACATTCATATTTTGTTGACGTATTATTCCAGGGGTCGGGAACCTTTTTGGCTGAGAGAGCCATACAAGCCAAATATTTTTAAAAGTATTTCTGTGAGAGCCATATCATTTATTTTTAACACTGAATACAACTATATGCGTGCATTTTTAAGAAAGACCAAAATGTTTAGAGTATAATAAGTCTCTTATTCTTTTTAATGACATTGTTATTCTGAGGCTAACCAACAATAAATAAAACACTTCTTACCATTAATGCGACTTCTTGAACAGGTGTGGTATAAACCGGATGGATGGATGAAAATGCATGAGAATGTTTTATATTTTGAACGTTATTTTTGACGCTGTGATTACCAGCGGAATTATTCATTACATATCGTGTTAAGCAATGTCAGCTAAGACTTATCTGAGAGCCAGGTGCAGTCATCAAAAGAGCCACATCTGGCTCTAGAGCCACAGGTTCCCTACCCCTGTATTATTCAATAAATATATTTATAAAGGATTTTTGAATTGTTGCTATTTTTAGAATATTTTTATTTTTAAATCTCACGTACCCCTTGGCATACTTTCAAGTACCCCCATTTGTGAACCACTGCACTAGTGTGCCGCGGCGCAGTGGTTGAAAAACAGTTTTCTAAGCAGCTTGAAAAGGCAGCATGTGGGGGTTTTGGTACTTCTCTGTCACCTTCCTCTTTTCTGTGCCGCTGCGCCCAAATAAGGCCGCTTTGGGCTCATTATCTGGCTTTCACTCTGACGTCGTTGAAGTACTATGGAGTGAAAAAAAAAAAAGTTTGACCTGCTGACTTGACAAAAACACATGACGTCATGTGTTGTTCCTCCTGGCCTCGCCTTTTCCTTTTGCAGTTACGTAACGCGCGGATAAATTCGGGCTCTTTTCAGCTGCTGCGTCTCACTGCTCGCACAATCCAATGGAAAGAGTTTGGCTCACTGTTTAGACCAGGCCCAAAAAAAAATGCCCAAAAATGGGAATTTTTACCGCGGCTGGCGTCTTGACTTTGCGAGCAGCAGGACGCCGCCCTCCTGCCAGGTGCTTCCACTTGGCTTCAGGATCAGGCATTGATGCAGAAGCGTCTTCCTGTTTGGTGCTTCCTCCAAGCCAGCACTTTGTTCGTGTTCCCCTTTTGTGATATGCTGCAACGCCGTTTACCTTCAAGCAATCAGCAGTTCAATCCGGCGGACTGAAAAGCTTCAGCTGGTGTTTGATCCACCAACGTTTTGATCCTCCATGGTGGCGTTTAGGAATGGGGCGACGTCAGCGATGACTGGGGTCTCCAACTCCCTAAAAAAAAAAAAGATAAGGGACACTTTGCAGGGCTGGTCGACCCAATTATATTTCCCTTTTTTATTTGTGTGAGAGGAGTTTTATAATATACAGTTGTGATCAAAATGATTCAACCCCCACACAATTTTGGTGTTTTAGCAAGTTGGACATTTATTCCATATTTTATTTATAGTCATATAAAATAAAGTTGCATTAAACAGACAAATGCAACTTGAATTACAACATTATATTTTGTAACATACCAAACAGTGTCATTTCTCTTAATATCTCATTGAGAAAATTATTCAACCCCTTGAAGATCATAACTCTTAAGAACAGAATTTGAATAAGGTCTTTTCAAACAGGTGTTGAAAACACCTGTAGATGTGATTAGAACCATAACGAGCAACAATTAAACTGTTGAAAAAGACTGTGACGCTCAGCTTCTTGTAGATCATGGGTGTCAAACTCTGGCCCGTGGGCCAATTTTGGCCCGCCGTGCAATTTCATTTGGCCCTTGAGGCAATGTCATATTAACATTAGAGCTGGCCCGCTGGTACTATACAGCGGCGGTGCCGAAATAACACCGCATTCACCGCTAATACTCATACATGCCGACCCTCCCGATTTTCCCGGGAGACTCCCGAAGTTCAGTGCCCCTCCCGAAAATCTCCCGGGACAACCATTCTCCGGAATTTCTCCCGCTTTCCACTCGGACAACAATATTGGGGACGTCACGTCCGCTTTTCCTCTATACAAACAGCGTGCCGACCCAGTCACATAATGTAAGCGGCTCGTAAGCACACGTAAGTGAATGCAAACCATACTTGGTCAACAGCCATATGGGTCACACTGAGGGTGGCCGTATAAACAACTTTAACACTGTTACAAATGTGCGTCACACTGTGAACCCACACCAAACAAGAATGACACATTTCGGGAGAACATCCGCACCGTAACACAACATAAACACGACAGAACAAATACCCAGAACCCTTTGCAGCACTAACTCTTCCAGGACGCTACAATATGCACCCCATTCTACCACCAACCCCACCCACCTCATTGTTATTTATTTTTCAAATGTATTAGCCTGTGGAAAAAGTTAATGATATTTACTTTAGAAGGCTGCAAAAAGAAAACAGGCATTACATTTTTTTAGTTAAATTTGATTTCATATACAAATATGCGTCACACTGTGAACCCACACCAAACAAGAATGACAAACACATTTCGGGAGAACATCTGCACCGTAACACAACATAAACACGACAGAACAAATACCCAGAACCCTTTCCAGTACTAACTCTTCCAGGACGCTACAATATACCCCCCTGCTACCACCAACCTTGCCCACCTCATTGTTATTTAATTTTCAAATGTATTAGCCTGTGGAAAAAGTTAATGTTGATATTTAACTCAGAAGGCTGCAAAATAGAAATGAGGCATTCAATGTTTATTAAAATTTTATTTGATATGCCATTGGGCTTCACGGTGGCAGAGGGGTTAGTGCGTCTGCCTCACAATACGAAGGTCATGCAGTCCTGGGTTCAAATCCAGGCTCGGGATCTTTCTGTGTGGAGTTTGCATGTTCTCCCCGTGAATGCGTGGGTTCCCTCCGAGTACTCCGGCTTCCTCCCACTTCCAAAAACATGCACCTGGGGATAGGTTGATTGGCAACACTAAATTGGCCCTAGTGTGTGAATGTGAGTGTGAATGTTGTCTGTCTATCTGTGTTGGCCCTGCGATGAGGTGGCGACTTGTCCAGGGTGTACCCCGCCTTCCGACCGATTGCAGCTGAGATAGGCGCCAGCGCCCCCCGCGACCCCAAAAGGGAATAAGCGGTAGAAAATGGATGGATGGATGGGATGCCATTGATATTTTTTCATTATCATTATTTGAAACTCGATGATTTTAAAAGTTATATAAGCCTTGCTTCTTCAATATTCAATGCAAAACTTGTTTGGGTCCCTATTAAAAGGTTAATTTGTTCAACCTTGGCCCGCGACTTTGTTCAGTTTTAAATTTTGGCCCACTCTGTATTTAAGTTTGACACCCCTTTTGTAGATGGTCAGTTGTGTATTTGCAACATGGTGAAGTCCAGGGAGTTGTCAAAGAAGTCAAGAGAGGAGGTGATTTCTCTTCATAAGAAAGGATATGGTTATAAGAAAATAGCAAAGACATTACACATTCCAAGAGACCCAGTTGAGAGCATAATTCGCAAGTTTAAAGCTAAAGGCACAGTGGAAACACTACCTGGGTGTGGTAGAAAGAGGATGCTGTCCGGTATTTGAAGCGTACAGTGGTGAAAAACCCCCGGGTAACAGCTGAGGAACTACAACAGGACATTGCAGAGGGGGGGACGCAGGTTTCGTCCCAGACAATAAGGCGCGCACTACGAGATGAAGGCCTCCATGCCAGAACTCCCAGGCGCACCCCACTTCTGACTACCATGCACAAGAAAAATAGACTCCAGTATGCCAAAAATCATCTGGACAAACCCCAAAGGTTTTGGGAAACTGTTCTACGGAGTAATGAGACAAAAGTGGAACTCTTTGGGCCTATGAATCAACGTTATGTCTGGAGGAGAAAAAAATGAAGCTTACAAAGAGAAGAACACCTTGCCTACTGTTAAGCATGGTGGGGGGTCAATCATACTCTGGGGCTGTTTCTCTGCGTCAGGTACCGGGAATCTCTAGCGCGTTCAAGGCATCATGAATTCTATTTCCTAGCAGGATATATTAGCTGCAAATGTCATGAAGTCAGTGACGAAGCTGAGGCTTGGGAGACGTTGGACCTTCCAACAGGACAACGATCCCAAGCATACCTCCAAATCAACATCAGAGTGGTTGCAGAAGAAGGGCTGGAAGACTCTGGAGTGGCCTTCACAGTCGCCAGACCTAAATCCTATAGAAAAGCTGTGGTGGGACTTGAAGAAGGCAGTTGCAGCACGCAAGCCCAAGAATATGAATGAAGTGGAGGCCTTTGCCCAAGAGGAATGGGCTACAATACCTGTAGATGCTTGCAAGAAGCTCGTGTCCGCTTATGTATCACCTTTGAAGGAGGTCATTACTGCCAAAGGGTGTTCTACTAAGTACTAAAGATGCATGTAACTAGGGGGTTGAATACTTTTGTCAATGAGATATTAAGAAAAATGACACTGTTTGGTATTTTGTAAAATACAGTGTTACAATTTAAGTTGCATTTGTCTATTTGACACATCTTTATTTGATATGACTGTTAACAAAACACGGAATAAATGTCCAACTTGCTAAAACACCAAAATTGTGTGGGGGTTGAATAATTTTGATCACAACTGTAATACCTTATAATACTTCTTTTGAGTTGTTTCAGAAGAGTTCTGCAGTTGCATCAACTAAACCAGTTTTTCCTAAACATTGTTGGGCCGCAAGCACCCCCTGGATATTGTTTTCTCAGCTGTTGTCCGGACAAGGCTTGTGCAATATACCGGTAATCATCCATCCATCCATTTTCTACCGCTTGTCCCTTTTGGGGTCGCTTGAGCCTATCTCAGCTGCATTCTGGCGGAACGCGGTGTACACCCTGGACAAGTTGCCACCTCATCGCAGACTAATGAATCATAATCAGTATTACACCGCCTTTGAAAAGGCGGTCTGCACCACTTTTCAATTGCACACGCAGTCTTAGTAGATAACACACCTACTAATAGATTGCACGCGCTATTTCACGCAAGGTTCTCGGATCTCAGTGCAAAACCCAAAACCAGTGAAGTTGGCCCGATGTGTAATTCTAAATAAAAACAGAATACATCAATCCATTTCTGTCCCTTTTGGGGACGCAAGGGTTCGCTGGAGCCTATCTCAGCTGCATTCGGGTGGAAGGCGGAGTACACCCTGGACAAGTCGCCACCTCATCGCAGACTAATGAATCATATTCGGTACTATACCGCCTCTAAAAAGGCGGTCTGCACTACTTTTCAATTGCACACGCAGTCTTAGTAGATCACACGCAACGCAACACCCACTAATTGCACACATATTCAGTTGAATATGCTACAAAGACAACATATTTGATGTTCAAACTGATAAACATTTTTTTTGTGTGCAAATAATCATTAACTTTAATATTTGATGCCAGCAACACGTGACAAAGAAGTTGGGAAAGGTGGCAATAAATACTGATGAAGTTGAGGAATGCTCTTCAAACACTTATTTGGAACATCCCACAGGTGTGCAGGCTAATTGGGAACAGGTGAGTGCCATAATTGGGTATAAAAACAGCTTCCCAAAAAATGCTCAGTCTTTCACAATAAAGGATGGGGCGAGGTACACCCCTTTGTGCACAACTGCGTGAGCAAATAGTCAAACAGTTTAAGAACAACGTTTCTCAAAGTGCAATTGCAAGAAATCTAGGGATTTCAACATCTACGCTCCATTATATCATCAAAAGGTTCAGAAAATCTGGAGAAATCACTCCACGAAAGCGTCATATTGAATGACCGTGACCTTCGATCCCTCAGACGGCACTGCATCAAAAACCGACATCAATCTCTAAAGGATATCACCACATGTGCTCAGGAACACTTCAGAAAACCACTGTCACTAAATACAGTTTGTCGCTACATCTGTAAGTGCAAGTTAAAGCTCTACTTTGCAAAGGGAAAGCCATTTATCAACAACATCCAGATATGGCGCCGGCTTCTTTGGGCCCGAGATCATCTAAGATGGACTGATGCAAAGTGGAAAAGTGTTCTGTGGTCAGACGAGTCCACATTTCAAATTGTTTTTGGAAATATTCGACATTGTGTCATCCGGACCAAAGGGGAAGCGAACCATCCAGACTGTGATCGACGCAAAGTTCAAAAGTCAGCATCTGTGATGGTATGGGGGTGCATTAGTGCCCAAGGCATGGGTAACTTACACATCTGTGAAGGCACCATTAATGCTGAAAGGTACATACAGCTTTTGGAACAACACATGCTGCCATCTAAGCACCGTCTTTTTCATGGACGCTCATGCCCATTTCAGCAAGACAATGCCAAGCCACATTCAGTACGTGTTACAACAGCGTGGCTTCGTAAAAATAGTGCGGGTACTTTCCTGACCCGCCTGCAGTCCAGACCTGTCTCGCATCGAAAATGTGTGGTGCATTATAAAACGTAAAATACGACAGCGGAGACCCCGGTCTGTTGAACGACTGAAACTCTACATAAAACAAGAATGGGAAAGAATTCCACTTTTAAAGCTTCAACAATTATTTTCCTCAGTTCCCAAACGTTTATTGAGTATTGTTAAACGAAAAGGGGATGCAACACAGTGGTGAACATGCCCTTTCCCAACTACTTTGGCACGCGTTGCAGTTATGAAATTCTGAGTTAATTATTATTTGCAAAAAGATATAAAGTTTATGAGTTTGAACATCAACCATGTTGTTTTTGTAGTGCATTCAATTGAATACGGGTAGAAAAGGATTTGCAAATCATTGTATTCTGTTCATGTTGACTTCTAACACAATTTCCCAATTCATATGGAAATGGGGTTTGGAACTTTTGTGCATTATTGATGAGTCACACCAGTGAGGTAATAGATAACATGCTTCTGATGACTTTTCTACATGAGCCGCAAGAAGGAATTTGCAAGCGTTCGCATTCACGTTAGAGCACAATAATACTCCTCGTCCCGCAAATTCCTTCTACGTTTTCTTGCTTCTTCCCTTTTATGGCCTGCAGTGGTTATCTGGCAGTGTAAAGGGTTAAACCGGTGAGTCGGTGGACAAAGAGATGAGCAGAAGAGGTTAAAATGTGTTAAAAGTCTCGTCTTCGCCTGAAAAGCCCAAGGAATCTGAACTATGGGATGTTAGGAATTTAAAGCTAATCACGCAGCGGAAACGACCAGCATGGAAGAGGAGGAGGAGGAGGAGGAAGCTGCAGGAGGAGACGTGAAACAGGTCCAACAGACAAGCTGTCTGCTGACTTGTTGAGATGGTGGGTGTGGCCCTGCGTGCACACAAAAGCCCCTTCAGCGCTTATCAGTCAGGTGAATGCTTTACTAAATGTGCTCACTCTACCTTTGTTTACTCCTTTGAAAGTCACTCTAGCAGCGTGCAGGGCCGCCTCAGGATAAACTGGGGCCCTGGGCTTGGGCCTATTCGGGGGTACCCCCCTCTACACTTTTTTAAAATCCAACCTGAATTTAATTTGATGCATGTTTTGTACTGAACCAAATTCATGGGAAATCATTTGTTAAATACCGACTATAAGGCGCACTTAAAATAATTGTTTTCCCTCAAAAACTGGACAGTGCGCCTAATAACCAGTGCACGGAATAGTTCTGGTTTTGCTCACTGACCTCTATGCAATTTTATTTGGTACATTGTGTACGGATAAGTGTGACTGGTAGATGGCAGTCAAACATAAGAGATACGTGTAGACTGCTATATCACTCAAGCAAACAACACCAACATTTTATATGTTCCATTGAAAATATAAAACATTACACTCGGTGCTGAAAAATCTATCAAAAATGTTTTAGTATAAAGCCGCTCCACTTGGTGCATTGTTGGTGCATTAAACATACGAGTATTATTATGGTGTGTGTATAAGGTAAGACCACCTTTGTAGTCCGTACCGACAACATTGTCAATATAGTGCTTCTTTTTGTCAATCTTGTTGTTGTGGGGCATTAATTTTCCATTTTTGACATTTGTAATATAAAGTACTGTAAAGTTCTTACTTATTTATATCCATCAGTAAACTTATATCTGTCAGTAAATGTTTTAGTACAACTTTGGTAAGCCATAAAGCCACTCCACTTGGTGCATTGTTGGTGCATTAAACATACGAGTATTGTTATAGTGTGTGTATAAGGTAAGACATTATCTGGTGTTTTGTTTCGGAATATTATGCAAAAGAAACTTTTCCTACCTTCTGGTACCTGCTGATCTGTATTCGGGATCTGTATAAATGCTGAAAAATTGTGCGTGTCCGCCTTTGTAGTCTGTACCGACAACATAGTCAATAGGCTTCTTTTTGTCTATCTTCTTGTTATGGTGCATTCATTTTCCAATTTTGCCATTTCTAATATAAAGTACTGTAAAGTTCTTACTTATTTAAATCTGTCAGTAAACTTATATCTGTCAGTAAATGTTTTAATACGACTTTGGTAAGCTATAAAGCCGCTCCACTTGGTGCATTGTTGGTGCATTAAACATACGAGTATTATTATGGTGTGTGTATAAGGTAAGACATATTATATGGCGTTTTGTTTAGGAATATTATGCAAAATAAACTTTTCCTACCTTCTGGTACCTGCTTATCTGTATTTGGGATCTGTATAAATGCTGAAAAATTGCGCGCATCCGCCTTTGTAGTCTGTACCGACAACAGAGTCAATAGGCTTCTTCTTTTTCTCGATCTTTTTGTAATGATGCATTCATTTTCCGCTGTTGCCATTTCTAATATAAAGTAGTGTGAAGTTCTTACTTATACCTGTCAGTAAACTCGCCAAGAAAGCGCTAAAACATACCGGTGTAGTGAGTTTACAGTAATCACCCAAGGCTCTTTAGTTATTAGAGAGTTCCAGTTGGACGGTTTTTCACTGGACACATTTCCGGTGCTGTTGTTTCTGGATGAGGAGATGATGCTCTGTTATTGATTGAAGTAAAGTCTGAATGTCATTAAAACAGTTAGCTCCATCTTTTGACACCACTCCCATCCTTGCACGCTACACCGCTACAACAAAGATAACGGGGAGAAGACGCCGTCGAAAGTGAGCCACTTAAATAAGACTGCCCACAAAACGGCGCATACTGAAGCGACGGTCAGAAAGCGGCTTTAAGATGATCTTTAAAACATGATCTATGCAACATTTTGACCATAGAACCACCATTACCTGCGTGGGTGTACGCCGCCTTCTGCCTGATTGTAGCTGAGATAGGCACCAGCGCCCCCCGCGACCCCAAAGGGAATAAGCGGTAGAAAATGGATGGAACCACTATTACATGTTATGTAGACCACAGGGAAGTGTTTTCAATTCAGACAAAAAATAAAAATAATATGACTCCTTTAATGCGCCCTTTAATCCGGTGCACCATTTATATGAAAACATTTGGAAAACGACCATTCAGGTCCGGAAATGACGGTACTATTTTTTTGGTGCAGAATAACAATTGCAACATCATTCATTTTGGACAGGAAGTCATACAAGAAGCAGTCCATCATAGTAATGACCTCCTCAGACATTATGTCGACACACGTGTATGTCAACATCGCCTCAATTGGACACTTTTTACTTGACTGGTTCGTCCACATAAATGGGTTTTCAATACAAACGCGAACCAGTTAATCGCTGGTTGACGTTCTAATCACTGACAGAGCAGGAAGGGGCTAGGAATATGTTTGCTGTAAAATTACGTACGACGTTCCCTGTCATTCATTATTGACATTTTACATGCGCTTGTTCACGCAAAACGGGGACCTCCTCGGATCCCGCCCTGGCACACGATTACCCGCAATCTTACTACTTTTTTTTTTCTCAATATAAACGCGAACCAGTTAATCGCTGATTCATGTTTTTATCACAGACAGAGCAGGAAGGGGCTAGGAACATGATTGCTGTAAAATTTCGTACGATGTTCCCTGTCATTCATTACTGACATTTTACATGCGCTTCTTCACGCAAAGTGGGGACCTCCTCAGATCCCGCCCTGACCCATAATTACCCACAATCTTACTACTTTTTTTTTTTTTCAATATAAACGCAAACCAGTTAATCGCTGGTTGACGTTCCAATCACTGACAGAGCAGGAAGGAGCTGGGAATATGTTTGCTGTAAAATTTCGTACGATGTTCCCTGTCATTCATTACTGACATTTTACATGCGCTTCTTCACGCAAAGTGGGGACCTCCTCAGATCCCGCCCTGACCCATAATTACCCACAATCTTACTACTTTTTTTTTTTTAAATATAAACACAAACCAGTTAGTCACTGGTTAATGTTCTTATCACTGACAGAGCAGGAAGGGGCTAGGAATATGTTTGCTGTAAAATTTCGTACGACGTTCCCTGTCATTCATTATTGACATTTTACATGCGCTTCTTCACGCAAAGTGGGGACCTCCTCAGATGTAAAATTTTGTACGACATTCCCTGTCATTCATTATTGACATTTTACATGCGCTTCTTCACGCAAACGCAAACCAGTCAGTCGCTGGTTAATGTTCTTATCACTGACAGAGCAGGAAGGGGCTTGGAATATGTTTGCTGTAAAATTTCGTACGACGTTCCCTGTCATTCATTATTGACATTTTACATGCGCTTCTTCATGCAAAGTGGGGACCTCCTCAGATGTAAAATTTTGTACGACATTCCCTGTCATTCATTATTGACATTTTACATGCGCTTCTTCACGCAAAGTGGGGACCTCCTCAGATCCCGCCCTGGCACACAATTACCCACAATCTTACTACTTTTTTTTATTTTTTTTATATAAACGCAAACCAGTTAGTCGCTGGTTAATGTTATTATCACTGACAGAGCAGGAAGGGGCTCGGAATATGTTTGCTGTAAAATTTCGTACGACGTTCCCTGTCATTCATTATTGACATTTTACATGCGCTTCTTCACGCAAAGTGGGGACCTCCTCAGATCCCGCCCTGGCACACAATTACCCACAATCTTACTACTTTTTTTTTTCTTAATCTAGTGATGCCACCTTTAAGGCAGAACTGTGCACGTCCAAGCAGGACGTGGCTATTTGTAACCCACTGCTGGAGGATGTCCAGTTGCTGTGAGCATGTGTGTGTGGGTGGGGGATTCATGGGAAAGATAGGCTTCAAATATGTCAACAATTATTTGTGCGGCAAAGAGAACCGGGGATCACATCTCCAAGGTTAGATTGTCCAAATGCTGAAGAGCACAATCAGCTGCTCTTTCGCATCCCCCGCGTCTGACATCATTAGACACCATCTTGGTCGCCTCAGACTTTAACTTGTGTTTGCGGTCGCGTGCCTGGCGACTGGTTTCCTGCCTGCAGGGCCACGACAATGTCAAACTGATGGCGCTTAATGTGAGAACCCGGACAAAATGACGGGGGCGTCAGTCAAAATAGATTAAACTTCAGAGAGGAATTTTGGAGAAAAAAGGAAAAAAAGGCCCTTCAGTCCTGTGGGATCAAGGTTGGGGCTTGTGTGTGTGTGTGTGTGTGTGTGTGTGTGTGTTCTTGTATTCTACCCTTCTTGAGACATCAACAAGGAAAAGTAGCTTCCATATGAGGAGGTGTGAACAAGTGAGGACTTAAATCAGGGTCCCAATAACATTGCATCTAATAGAGAATGTCTCATTTGCACCCCTAGTGGTGAAATGTATGAAAACTAGAGTTGTTTTAAAAGTGTTCCCCCTCTGGTCAACATATGAAATGACAAGTGTGTGCAAAAATGTGAAGTGCTCCCTCTCTGTTCAACATATGAAATAACAAGTGCGTGTAAACATTTGAAGTGCTCCCTCTCGGGTCAACATATGAAATAACAAGTGTGTGTAAGAAATTGAAAAGTGCCCCCTTGGCCAAATTTTAATACAAATAAATAAACACATATGTATGCAGAGATATACTGTAATAACTTGGAGCAAATAATGAAGATTAAAAAAACTTCTACATTGACTAAAAGCAGTCTTTTTTCTCACAATGTGTCGACTTCTTTCTTCTAAAATTGGGAACAATTTCTCATGTTCTTTCTGTTTCTGTAATATTGCAATATCGTCTCGTAAAATTATTACTTTTTTATGGAAAATGATCGCATTTTAATGCAAAAAGGTGACATTTGTCATTTACAATTAACACAATATTGCCAATGTTGTTTGTTGTTGTAAAAATAGTGAAATTTTTTGAGTAAAATTATGACTTTTGTCCTAATTTTGCCAAGTAAAATTCAGATTTTTATTACAGCCCAATTTTTATTTTTTTACTTTTCTAATAAAATTGTGACCTTTATTGAGTAAAATTACAACTCTTTTGATAAAATTGCCAACATTTTAAGGTTTTCTTGTAAAATTGCGACCGATATTGAGTAAAATTCCAACTTTTATCATAATACCGCCCAAATGTTCAGTTTTTCTTGTAAAATGTTGACTTGCGTTGAGTGACATAACAACTTTTATTATAATACTGCCAACATTCCAAGTTTTTCTTGTGAAATTGTGACCTTTTTATTGTGAAATTCCAATTCATTTTTCACATGCTTTTTTTATATTTACGTACTATTTATATATTATTATTGTTGTAAATACACATCTTTATATATATTTAGAAAGGGTGGTCCTAAAGAGGTAGGCATTTTTCTGAGGTCTCAAGAAGCTAAGGAATACGAGATTGTGTGTGTGTGCGTGTGTGTGTGTGTGTGTGTGTGTGTGTGTGTGTGTGTGTGTGTGTGTGATTTTGGGAGATGAGAGAAAGTGCTGACATACACACGCAATGACACATTGTCAGGAAACATTAGACAGCTTCAAGATGAACCTCCATCTTGCCACTGTGTTTGTGACCATGTGTTCTCTTATTGTTGTTCACATACCAGAAATGACGATTGCAGTAGTCTTCTTCTTCTTCTTCTACTTCTTCCTCTTTTCCTAATAACAGTGAATTGCAACCACTTGAATTAGTCCCTCCCCTTGAACTGCACATTTTCAGAAAGTAAGTAATGACAGTGTCTAACATGACCTCACGACAATACATACTAAGTTCCATCCATCCATCCATCCATTTTCTCCCGCTTATTCCCTTCGGGGTCGCGTGGGGGGGCGGGCTTGGGGCCTATCTCAGCCACAAGCGGGCAGAAGGCCCCCTCACACGCACACGCCCAATACACACTGTGTGTAGCCGTGGAGGCACCGCCTGTGTCTGCCTCTCTTCTCATCTGCTGCATTGTTTTGATCAGGAAAGATGGAATTTCCACGATTTTGACTATGAAAATTATCAAGATATACAGGAACCACACCAAAATCACATGGAAAGCATAAACCTAAAGAGAAATATTAAAACTTATTTTATTTTATAACTTTGTTTTGGAACATCTCATGGTTAAGCCACCTGGCAGTGCCTCACTTGCCTGCCCTGACAGCACGTCACTGGTTTAAAGTCCCTCCATTTTCTACCGCTTGTCCCTTTTGGGGTCGCTGGAGCCTATCTCAGCATTATTTGGGTGGAAGGCGGCGTACACCCTGGACAAGTCGCCCCCTCATCGCAGGGCCAACACACATAGACAGACAACATTCACACTCACATTCACACTAGGGCCAATTTAGTGTTGCCAATCAATGTTTTTGGAGGTGGGAGGAAGCCGGAGTACCCGGAGGGAACCCATGCAGTCACGGGGAGAACATGCAAACTCCACACAGAAAGATCCAGAGCGCAGGATCGAACCCAGGATCTTCTCTAACCCCTCTCTACCACCGTGCTGCCCACATATGTTTGGAGGAGAAAAGGTGAGGCCCTTTCATACCAGGAACACCATGCTTACTGACAAGCATGGTGGTGGTAGTATTATGCTCTGGGTCTGTTTTGCTGCCAATGGAACTGGTGGGAGGACTACCTCCAAATTCTTCAGGACAACCTAAAATCATCCGCCCGGAGGTGGGGTCTTGGGCGCAGTTGCGTGTTTCAACAGGACAATGACCCCAAACCCACGTCAAAAGTAGTAAAGGAATGGCTAAATCAGGCTAGAATTAAGGTTTTAGTAAGGCCTTCCCAAAGTACTGACTTAAACGTGTGGACAATGCTGAAGAAACAAGTCCATGTCAGAAAACTAACACATTTAGCTGAACTGCACTGCAGGGGTCGGCAACCCAAAATGTTGAAAGAGCCATATTGGACCAAAAATACAAAAAAATTAAAAAAAATCTGTTCGTAGCCGCGAAAATTTAAAAGCCTTATATTTATGTTATAATGACGGCAACACATGATGTAAGTTTCTATATTAGTTATAGTAGCCTACTATCAAAGGCTGACGCGTATCTTCATTGATAGAAATGTTGTATTTTAATTCCCATTCTACATATTTTTACAACATTGGAAATCATTAGTAAAATGAAGGCTTCTCATAGGATGACACAACTCCTGGAAATGACTGACTTTTAAAGGCCAAAGGTATAGATGTGTGTGTCCAAGCATAAGGAAACGGCAGGCTGTCTTCTTCTAGTGGATTTATTACAATATTTGCAAGCTGGGTAATGTTTGCTGTGGTCTGGAACAACATGGCACACAAACAACTATCTGAAACGCGGCTATTAGGGACGGCGTGGCGGAGTGCGCGGGTCCCTGGTTCAATTCCCACCTAGTACCAACCTCGTCACGTCCGTTGTGTCCTGAGCAAGACACTTCACCCTTGCTCCCGATGGGTGCTGGTTGGCGCCTTGCATGGCAGCTCCCTCCATCAGTGTGTGAATGTGTGTGTGAATGGGTAAATGTGGAAGTAGTGTCAAAGCGCTTTGAGTACCTTGAAGGTAGAAAAGCGCTATACAAGTACAACCCATTTATTTATTTATTTATTATTACACACAGATAATGTGTCTTGAGACATCCACATTTTATACACAGAGGACATAAGTAAAGGAAATTAAATAATCTCAAATATACCTACAAACGAGGCATAATGATGCAATATGTACATACAGCTCGCCTAAATAGCATGTTAGCATCGATTAGCTTGCAGTCATGGATTCCTAAATAAATGGTAAATGGGTTATACATGTATAGCGCTTTTCTACCTTCAAGGTACCCAAAGCGCTTTGACACTATTTCTACATTCAACCATTCACACACTGATAGCGGGAGCTGCCATGCAAGGCACTAACCACGACCCATCAGGAGCAAGGGTGAAGTGTCTTGCTCAAGGACACAACGGATGTGACTAGATTGTTAGAAGCTGGGAATTGAACTATGAACCCTCAGGTTGCTGGCACGGCCACTCATCCAACCTCGCCACCCCGTCCCCATATGCCTGATAAGCCCTCCAGCAAATCAGTAACATCAACAAAGCTCACCTCCGTGTTATGGTTTGCAGAGGGAGATGACGGCAACAGACAGCAGGTAGTGGTAATCTTCAATGATTTATTATAAGAGGTGGCGACTTGTCCAGGGTGTGCCTTCCGCCCGATTGTAGCTGAGATAGGAACTACAGCCCCCCACGACCCCAAAGGGAATAAGCGGTAGAAAATGGATGGATGGATGGATAAACAATACTAACTAATAAACTAAGGAAATGGAGTGTGACAAAAATCCAAGAGTGTGTATGGTGTAAGACTGTGTGTAAACTAGCTCTTGAGTGTTACCGTAAATGTTGAACGAGAGATGAATAAGTCCAGGGGAGAGGGAAGTCTACAGGTCCGGGTTCAAAGCGGGGGAAGTCAAGGATCGAGGGAGGCAGTCAGAGTCCAGAGGGAGATCCAGGGATAATCGAGACGCACAGCTCACTTCCAAGGCGACAAAGGGTACTACGGGGAGGACACAAGAGAACACACACTGAAAACACGGAGGGGCAAAACCCAGAGAGAGCTGGATTGCATCAAGCAGGACGTTGCTTACTGTACGCGAACAGAAGGCTATATTCCGGCGCGGGATGGCAGGTTGAGCAGGCTTATGGAGGCAGCTCCCTCATCACAGGCAGGTGCGCTGATTGCCGGTGAATGATTGCAGCTGGCGGCTGCTGCTGGATGTTCGCGACCGTGGGCGTGTCCCGAGGTGCGACAAGCAGAGCGCAAGGATGAGGGCGCATTAGAAGGGATGTGACACTTTGTGTATTCACGCACAGCATAAAACGTTTGGTGGTCAAAAGGAGACAAGGAAGGAGTGGCATAAAACATGTCTCTCTGAGGCAGCATCGGAGAAAGTTGTACATGTAAACAAACGACGATGAGTTCAAGGATCGCTGAAATTAGTAGGACAAAACAGTGCTTGCCAAATACTCTCATCAGTGAATTCTGTACAACATTAACTGTGGGATTTAATTAAACAAACGTTCTTCATCTTTTTCCATTTTCACACATCTCTGAATGAGGTCCAGGGAGTCACTAGGGCGGCGCTATGTGGCTCTATTGCCGTGGATTGCTGACCCCTGAACTAAACACTCAAAAGTGTAAGTATGGAAGTGTGTGAGTTATGACAAGTGAGCAGCTTCTTGAGAATCAATATGTCTGCTTGCTGTTTGTGTGCACTTCAAAGTGCTTCATAATGTTCTCATTTGTCCATGAAGAGGTTGAAAGTAGCCTTCCTTCTCTGTGGTTGTGTGTGTGTGTGTCTGTGTGTGTTCTTGTATTTCTACCCTGCTTGAGACATCAACAAGGGAAAGTACCTTCCATATGAGGGGCGGTGAACAACTTAGGACATAAATCACGGTCCCAAAACGGAAAACCATTGCATCTAATAGAGAATGGTCTCATTTGCACCACCTGGTGGTGAAATGTATCAAAATGAGGGTTGTCCCAAAAAGGAGGGATTTTTTAAATTGACTGTGTGTCGGTTTTAAAAGTGCTCACCCTCTGGACAACATATGAAATAACAAGTGTGTGTAAAATTTCGTAGTGCTCCCTTTCTGGACAACATATGTAATAACGAGTGTGTGTCTGTAACAAATGGAAATGCACCCCCTTTTGGCCAAAATTAATTAAAAAAAATAAAAACAAGATGAGGTGGTGACTTGTCCAGTGTGTACGCCAGCTTCCGCCAGAATGCAGCTGAGATAGGCTCAAGCGACCCCCCGCAATCCCAAAAGGGACAAGCGGTATTAGATGGATGGAAAATAAACATTTATATAGAGAAATTTTGTAATAAATTGAAGTAAATAATGAAGATTAAAAAACAATTACAAAAGAATAAAAATAAAAACAATTAAGTAAAAGTAGTGTTTTTTTCACAATGTGTCGACTTTTTTCTTATAAAATTGGGAACAATTTCTCATATTCTTTTTTTCTGTAATATTGCTTTTTTCCCCCGTAAAATTATTACTTTTTTTAATGTAAAATGGTTACTTTTTAAATACAAAATAGCAACATTTTTCATATAAAATTGTGACTTATCACATTGCCAATTTTTTTGTTGTTCTTGTAAAATAGTGACAATTTTAGTACAATTCCAGGGATTATTATTATATTTCCAAAATGTTTAAGTTTTCTTCAAAAATTGTGAGTTTTGTCGAGTGAAATTACGACTCTTTTTCATAAAATTGCCAACAAGTTTAATATTTCTTGTAAACTTGCGACTGTTATTGAGTAAAATTCCAACTTTTATCATAATGTCACACAAATGTTAAGTTTTTCTGTAATATTGCTTTGTTTTTGTAAAATTATTACTTTTTTTAATGTAAAATTATCACTTTTTAATGCAAAATAGCAACATTTTTCATATAAAATTGTGACTTATCACATTGCCAATTTTTTTGCTGTTCTTGTAAAATAGTGACAATTTTGGAGTAAAATTCCGGTGATTATTTTTATAATATTGCCAAAATGTTTACGTTTTTTTCTAAAATTGTGACTTTTGTCGAGTGAAATTACGACTCTTTTTCATAAAATTGTCAACAAGTTAAGCATTTCTTGTAAACTTGCGACTGTTATTAAGTGAAATTCAAACTATTATCATAATATCACACAAATGTTAACTTTTTCTGTATAATTGCTTTTTTTTTGTAAAATTATTGCTTTTTTAATGTAAAATTATTACTTTTTTAATGTAAAATTATTACTTTTTAATGCAAAATAGCAACATTTTTCATATAAAATTGTGACTTATCACATTGCCAATTTTTTTGCTGTTCTTGTAAAATAGTGACAATTGTGGAGTAAAATTACGGTGATTATTATTATAATATTGCCAAAATGTTTAAGTTTTCTTCTAAAATTGTGACTTTTGTCAGGTGAAATTACGACTCTTTTTCATAAAATTGTCAACAAGTTAAGTATTTCTTGTAAACTTGCGACTGTTATTGAGTAAAATTCCAACTTTTATCATAATATCACACAAATATTCAGTTTTTCTGTAATATTGCTTTTTTTTCCGTAAAATTATTACTTTTTTTAATGTAAAATTATTACTTTTTAATGCAAAATAGCAAAATTTTTCATATAAAATTGTGACTTATCACATTGCCAACTTTTTTGTTGATCTTGTAAAATAGTGACAATTTGAGTAAAATTCCAGTGATTATTATTATATTTCCAAAATGTTTAAGTTTCCTTCAAAAATTGTGAGTTTTGTCGAGTGAAATTACGACTCTTTTTCATAAAATTGCCAACAAGTTTAATATTTCTTGTAAACTTGCGACTGTTATTGAGTAAAATTCCAACTTTTAACATAATGTCACACAAATGTTAAGTTTTTCTGTAATATTGCTTTGTTTTTGTAAAATTATTACTTTTTTTAATGTAAAATTATCACTTTTTAATGCAAAATAGCAACATTTTTCATATAAAATTGTGACTTATCACATTGCCAATTTTTTTGCTGTTCTTGTAAAATAGTGACAATTTTGGAGTAAAATTCCGGTGATTATTTTTATAATGCCAAAATGTTTAAGTTTTCTTCTAAAATTGTGACTTTTGTCGAGTGAAATTACGTCTCTTTTTCATAAAATTGCCAACAAGTTAAGCATTTCTTGTAAACTTGCGACTGTTATTGAGTGAAATTCAAACTTTTATCATAATATCGCACAAATGTTAAGTTTTCTGTAATATTGCTTTTTTTTCGTAAAATTATTACTTTTTTTAATGTAAAATTATTACTTTTTAATGCGACATAGCAACATTTTTCATATAAAATTGTGACTTATCACATTGCCAACTTTTTTGTTGATCTTGTAAAATAGTGACAATTTTGGAGTAAAATTCCGGTGATTATTTTTATAATATTGCCAAAATGTTTAAGTTTTCTTCTAAAATTGTGACTTTTGTCGAGTGAAATTACGACTCTTTTTCATAAAATTGTCAACAAGTTAAGAATTTCTTGTAAACTTGCGACTGTTATTGAGTGAAATTCAAACTTTTATCATAATATCACACAAATGTTAAGTTTTTCTGTATAATTGCTTTTTTTTTCGTAAAATTATTACTTTTTTAATGTAAAATTATTACTTTTTTAATGTAAAATTATTACTTTTTTAATGTAAAATGGTTACTTTTTAAATGCAAAAGAGCAACATTTTTCATATAAAATTGTGACTTATCACATTGCCAACTTTTTTGTTGTTCTTGTAAAATAGTGACAATTTGAGTAAAATTCCAGGGATTATTATTATATTTCCAAAATGTTTAAGTTTTCTTCAAAAATTGTGAGTTTTGTCGAGTGAAATTACGACTCTTTTTCATAAAATTGCCAACAAGTTTAATATTTCTTGTAAACTTGCGACTGTTATGGAGTGAAATTCAAACTTTTATCATAATATCACACAAATGTTAAGTTTTTCTGTAATATTGCTTTTTTTTCGTAAAATTATTACTTTTTTAATGTAAAATTATTACTTTTTTAATGTAAAATTATTACTTTTTAATGCAAAATAGCAACATTTTTCATATAAAATTGTGACTCATCACATTGCCAACTTTTTTTGTTGTTCTCGTAAAATAGTGACAATTTTGGAGTAAAATTCCGGTGATTATTATTATCATTATAATATTGCCAAAATGTTTAAGTTTTCTTCTAAAATTGTGACTTTTGTCGAGTGAAATTACGTCTCTTTTTCATAAAATTGTCAACAAGTTAAGCATTTCTTGTAAACTTGCGACTGTTATTGAGTGAAATTCAAACTTTTATCATAATATCACACAAATGTTAAGTTTTTCTGTAATATTGCTTTTTTTTCGTAAAATTATTACTTTTTTAATGTAAAATTATTACTTTTTTAATGTAAAATTATTACTTTTTAATGCAAAATAGCAACATTTTTCATATAAAACTGTGACTTATCACATTGCCAATTTTTTTGCTGTTCTTGTAAAATAGTGACAATTTTGGAGTAACATTCCGGTGATTATTTTTATAATATTGCCAAAATGTTTAAGTTTTCTTCTAAAATTGTGACTTTTGTCGAGTGAAATTACGACACCTTTTCATAAAATTGCCAACAAGTATTTCTTGTAAACTTGTGACTGTTATTGAGTAAAATTCAAACTTTTATCATAATATCGCACAAATGTTAAGTTTTCTGTAATATTGCTTTTTTTTCGTAAAATTATTACTTTTTTAAATGTAAAATTATTACTTTTTAATGCGAAATAGCAACCTTTTTCATATAAAATTGCGACTTATCACATTGACAACTTTTTTGTTGTTCTTGTAAAATAGTGACAATATTGGAGTAAAATTCCAGTGATTATTATTATAATATTGCCAAAATGTTTAAGTTTTCTTCTAAAATTGTGACTTTTGTCGAGTGAAATTACGACTCTTTTTTATAATATTGCCAACAAGTTAAGTATTTCTTGTAAACTTGCGACTTTTATTGAGTGAAATTCCAACTTTTATCATAATATCACACAAATGTTCAGTTTTTCTGTAATATTGCTATTTTTTTTGTAAAATTATTACTTTTTTAATGTAAAATGATTACTTTTCATTGCAAAATAGCAACATTTTTCATATAAAATTGTGACTTATCACATTGCCAATTGTTTTGTTGTTCTTGTAAAATAGTGACAATTTGAGTAAAATTCCAGTGATTACTATTATATTTCCAAAATGTTTAAGTTTTCTTCAAAAATTGTGAGTTTTGTCGAGTGAAATTACGACTCTTTTTCCTAAAATTGCCAACAAGTTAAGTATTTCTTGTAAACTTGCGACTGTTATTGAGTAAAATTCCAACTTTTATCATAATATCACACAAATGTTAAGTTTTTCTGTAATATTGCTTTGTTTTTGTTAAATTATTACTTTTTTAAATGTAAAATTATCACTTTTTAATGCAAAATAGCAACATTTTTCATATAAAATTGTGACTTATCACATTGCCAATTTTTTTGCTGTTCTTGTAAAATAGTGACAATTGTGGAGTAAAATTCCGGTGATTATTATTATAATATTACCAAAATGTTTAAGTTTTCTTCAAAAATTGTGACTTTTGTCGAGTGAAATTACGACTCTTTTTCATAATATTGCCAACAAGTTAAGTATTTCTTGTAAACTTGCGACTTTTATTAAGTGAAATTCCAACTTTTATCATAATATCACACAAATGTTACGTTTTCTGTAATATTGCTTTTTTTTTTCAGTAAAATTATTACTTTTTTTAATGTAAAAATGATTACTTTTCATTGGAAAATAGCAACATTTTTCATATAAAATTGTGACTTATCACATTGCCAACTTTTTTGTTGATCTTGTAAAATAGTGACAATTTGAGTAAAATTCCAGTGATTATTATTATATTTCCAAAATGTTTAAGTTTTCTTCAAAAATTGTGACTTTTGTCGAGTGAAATTACAACTCTTTTTCATAAAATTGCCAACAAGTTATTTCTTGTAAACTTGCGACTGTTATTGAGTAAAATTCCAACTTTTATCATAATATCACACAAATGTTAAGTTTTCTGTAATATTGCTTTTTTTTCCGTAAAATTATTACTTTTTTAAATGTAAAATGATTACTTTTTAATGCAAAATAGCAAAATTTTTCATGTAAAATTGTGACTTATCACATTGCCAATTTTTTTGTTGTTCTTGTAAATAGTGACAATATTGGAGTAAAATCCCGGTGATTTTTATTATAATATTGCCAAAATGTTTAAGTTTTCTTTTAAAATTGTGACTTTTGTCGAGTGAAATTTCGACTCTTTTTCATAAAATTGCCAACAAGTTAAGTATTTCTTGTAAACTTGCGACTTTTATTAAGTGAAATTACAACTTTTATCATATCACACAAATGTTCATTTTTTCTATAATATTGCTTTTTTTCAGTAAAATTATTACTTTTTTAATGTAAAAATGATTACTTTACATTGCAAAATAGCAACATTTTTCATATAAAATTGTGACTTATCACATTGCCAACTTTTTTGTTGATCTTGTAAAATAGTGACAATTTGAGTAAAATTCCAGTGATTATTATTATGTTTCCAAAATGTTTAAGTTTTCTTCAAAAATTGTGAGTTTTGTCGAGTGAAATTACGACTCTTTTTCATAAAATTTCCAACAAGTTAAGTATTTCTTGTAAACTTGCGACTGTTATTGAGGGAAATTCCAACTTTTATCATAACATCGCACAAATGTTCAGTTTTTTTTGTATAATTTTGACTTGCGTTGAGTAAAATGACAACTTTTATAATAATACTGTCAAAATGATACCTTTTTCTTGTGAAATTCCAACTTCTTTTTCACAACAAGCTTTTTTATATTTGCATAGTAAGTATATATTATTAATGTTGCAAATACAATTCTTCATATATCTAGAAAGGGTGGTAATAAAGAGGTAGGGTGATTTCAGGAGTCTCAAGAAGGTAACAACAACATAAAAATATATGTGTGTGTGTGTATTTTTGCAGAAGAGGCGGGGCCAGCCCAAGCAGGAAGTGATACAGCAGGACTCCCCAACGCAACCACCTCAGCGCAGAGAGCGCCACCTGGCGCTGCAGAGCCGCCACGGCAGCCGCCTACTGGTAAAATTCCATTCCCACACAGCAGGAATTCTCAAGTGCCGACAAGCTGCGGGGAAACGATTTGATAAGATCCGAGGAGAATTCCTGTCCGCTGCGGTCAACAACTACAAAGCGAGGACTGAGGTTGTTCAGGTCGCTCGCCTGGTGAAAAAGGGCCTCGGCTGACCCCACCCCATCATTCTCGACCATCCCTTGACCCTCTGCACAACTAGGAGACACACCTACAAGCTCCAACAAGAAACGTTGACCAAAAATGCAGCTAAAATTCCTTGGGGGGTTAAAACCATGTGCTTGAAGCGACCCTGCGTCCTTCCAGAGGCCTGCATGAATCCTAAAAGCCTCTCTCTAATAAAACTGTGCTTATGTAATCCCTCTCTGATGTCATAACAATGCATTGGGCTTAAAGAGCATATTTAAATATCTTACCTACTCTAGAATTAGATGTGAAATATAGTCTTTTTCTTGGCTGTAACTGTCACTTAAGAGCATTCCTAAGTGAATCATTTATTTGCACACATCACATTGGATTATGTCACTCTCTTTAAAGGCCTACTGAAACCCACTATTATCGACTACGTAGTCTGATAGTTTATATATCAATGATGAAATATTAACATTGCAACACATGCCAATACGGCCGGTTTAGTTTACTAAATTGCAATTTTAAATTTCGCACGAATTATCCTGCTGAAAACGTCGCGGTATGATGATGCGTGCGCGTGACGTCACGGATTGTAGCCGACATTTTGGTCAAGCACCGATCCCAGCTATAAGTCGTCTGCTTTAATTGAATAATTACACGGTATTCTGGACATCTGTGTTGCTGAATCTTTTGCAATGTGTTCAAATAATAATGGAGACGTCAAAGAAGAAAGCTGTAGGTGGGAAGCGGTGTATTGCGGCAGTCTTTAGCCACACAAACACAGCCGGTGTTTCCTTGTTTACATTCCCGAAAGATGACGGTGAAGCTTTACTATGGAAGAGAGCAGTCAAGCAAACATGGCTCCCTACCGAATGTCAACCGTCAGGTTTTGGTGTGAAAATGGTGGTAATAAGTCGGCTCTTACCGTAGACATGAGCGGAGAGCTTCCTCATGCAGCTGCGGACTCTCTTGGACCTGCTATCCCCGTTTGAATGAGAAAATCTCATTTAAGTAGGCCTTTAAAGGAGAAATTCGATGTTCTTATTTAAAAGGGGACAGCAGGTCCATTTTATGTAGCATACTTGATCATTTCGCGATATTGCCATATTTTTGCTGAAAGGATTAAGTAGAGAACATCGATGATAAAGTTCGCAACTTTTGGTCGCTAATAAAAAAGCTTTGCCTGTACCGGAAGTAGCAGGCGATGTGTGCGTGATGTCACGGGTTGTCGGGCTCCTCACATCCTCACATTGTTTATAATCATAGCCACCAGCAGCTAGAGCGATTCGGACCGAGAAAGCGACAATTTCCCCATTAATTTGAGCGAGGATGAAAGATTTGTGGATGAGGAAAGTTAGAGTGAAGCACTAGAAGAAAAAAAAGGCAAGGGCAGTGAGAGCGATTCAGATGTCATTAGTGTGAAGTGAAGTGAATTATATTTATATAGCGCCTTTTCTCTAGTGACTCAAAGCGCTTTACATAGTGAAACCCAATATCTGATTTTTACATTTAAACCAGTGTGGGCGGCACTGGGAGCAGGTGGGTAAAGTGTCTTGCCCAAGGACACAACAGCAGTGACTAGGATGTTGCTGGCACGGCCGCTCTACCAACCGAGCTATACCGCCCCCAGACACATTTACTAGGATAATTCTGGAAAATCCCTCATCTGCTTATTGTGTTACTAGTGTTTTAGTGAGATTATATGGTCATACCTGAAAATTGGAGGGCTGCGGTGACCGCCAGTGTCTCTGATGGAAGCCATGGAGGAGCCAAAAAAGTCCCAGCTGACTTTTTGACAGCTGCTGCAGGAGGACACGCAAGCTCCGGTAAGAGCCGACTTACTACCACAATTTTCACACCGAAACCTGCTGGTTGACATGTGGTCGGGAAACATGTTCGCTTGACCGCTCCGTTCCATATTAAACTTCACAACAAACAAAGAAACACCGGCTGTGTTTTCGTTGCTAAAGGCAGCTGCAATGCACCTCTTTCCACCAACAGCATTCTTCTTTGACGTCTCCATTATTAATTAAACAAATTGCAAAAGATTCAGCAACACAGATGTCCAGAATACTGTGTAAATATGCAATTAAAGCTGACGGCTTTTAGCTCTGAGTGGTGCTGGGATAAAATGTCCCCTCCAACCAATAACGTCACAAGCATGCATCAACATAAGCGTCATCATTCCGCGACGTTTTCAACAGGATACTTCGCGAGAAATTTAAAATTGCAATTTAGTAAACTAAAAAAGCCGTATTGGCATGTGTTGCAATGTTAATATTTCATCATTGATATATAAACTATCAGACTGCGTGGTCGGTAGTAGTGGGTTTCAGTAGGCCTTTAAGTGTTGAGGCGTCACCTTTCTCTGATCCAATGAAATGACACCAAAAAGTCATTTATCACAATTTGACAAAAAAAGTGAAAGACATGCCCCATCTCGCTGTTGGATACCATCATTCTTCCCCGGAGGCTGTTAGACTGTATATTTAGCGCACATGTGTGAACCATGAATTGATTAACGTGGGCCCCGACTTAAACAAGTTGAAAAACTTATTCGGGTGTTACCATTTAGTGGTCAATTGTACGGAATATGTACTGTACTGTGCAATCTACTAATAAAAGTTTCAATCAGTCAATCAATCAAAGCATGTTGACTGGCACTGCAGTCCTCCACCATAACACAGCCACTCACTAAAAGTCTTTATAAATAAGACAAAGGTATTAAAAAAAAAACATATAAGTAACTGGGGAAAATAACCAAACATATGCACTAAATCAGGGGTCAAGAGCTACTCCTTGGGTAGTGATTAATGTGAAGGGCTACCAGTTTGATACACACATAAATAAATTGCCAGAAATAGCAAATATGCTCAATTTACCTTTAATAAATAAATCTATATGTATAAAAAAATTGGGTATTTCTGTCTGTCATTCCGTCGTACTTTTTTTTCCTTTTACGGAAGGTTTTTTGTAGAGAATACATGATGAAAAAAAAACACTTAATTGAACGGTTTAAAAGAGGAGAAAACACGGGAAAAAAATGAAAATTTAATTTTGAAACATAGTTTATCTTCAAATTCGACTCTTTAAAATTCAAAATTCAACCGAAAAAAATTAAGAAAAAAAACTAGCTAATTCAAATCTTTTTGAAAAAATTAAAAACAGTAATTTTTCCTGATTAAGATTATTTTTTGAATTTTGATGACATGTTTTAAATAGGTTAAAATCCAATCTGCACTTTGTTAGAATACATAACAAATTGGACCAAGCTATATTTCTAACAATGACACATCATTATTTCTTCTAGATTTTCCAGAACAAATTTTTTTAAATACATTCAAAAGACTTTGAAATAAGATTTAAATTTGATTCTACAGATTTTCTATATTTGCCATAATATTTTTATTTTATTTTAATCATAATAAGTTTGAAGAAACTGTTTCACACATATTCTTCGATGAAAAAACAGAAGCTAGAATGAAGATTTGAATTAAAATGTATTTATTATTCTTTAAAATAAAAAAAATAAATTACTTGAACATTGATTTAAATTGTCAGGAAAGAAGAGGAAGGAATTGAAAAGGTAAAAAGGTATATCAATCAATCAATCAATATGTGTTTAAAAATCCTAAATCATTTTAAAAGTTGTATTTTTTCTCTAAAATTGTCTTTCTGAAAGTTATAAGAAGCAAAGTAAAAATAATAAATGAATTTATTTAAAGTGAATACAAAGTTTTTAAAATATTTTCTTGGACTTTCAAATTCTATTTGAGTTTTGTCCCTCTTAAAATAAAAAATGTCGAGCAAAGCGAGACCAGCTTGCTAGTAAATAAAAACAATTTTAAAATTAGAGGCAGCTCACTGGTAAGTGCTGCTATTTGAGGTATTTTTAGAACAGGCCAGCGGGCGACTGATCTGATCCTTACGGGCGACCTGGTGCCCGCGGGCACCGCGTTGGTGACCCCTGCACTAAATCCTGACATTCTGATAAAAGAGGACGCATTTTGGAATATAACATAATTAACAGCTGCTAAAAACTTCCAATATAAAGAACTATTGTTATTGTGGGTCGCTCTACTCTACAACAGAGCGCAGCAGCTCCACCTGGCGGCCAAAATAAGTACTGTCGTTTTAGGATCCAACATGGCCGCACCTCGGATGACGTTAGCATATTGACTTCTGCTGCACACTTCAGGTAAATTAACGCACACAGACGACATCAGCGTAGCCAGACGAACCATAACAATTGTATTTGTACAACACTCCAACCCTTTTACGGTGAGCAATTCCTTTAATCTTTAAATGTACTGTAATGTGAGCCCTTCGATACATGTCTATGAGCAAACACAAAGAGGATACATGCTGCACTACACCTTGACGGCCTGATGAGGGCACTGTTGTGCTCACCCCCAAGAGTTCTGTTGAAGACCTACTGAAATGAGATTTTCTTATTTAAAGGGGAACATTATCACAATTTCAGAAGGGTTAAAACCAATAAAAATCAGTTCCCGGTGGCTTATTTAATTTTTTTAAGTTTTTTCAAAATTTTACCCATCCCGGAATATCTCTAAAAAAAGCTTTAAAGGGGAACATTATCACCAAACTTATTCAAGCGTCAATATACACCTTGATGTTGCAGAAAAAAGACCATCTATTTTTTTAACCGATTTCCGAACTCTAAATGGGTGAATTTTGGCGAATTAAACGCCTTTCTGTTTATCGGTCTTTTTGCGATGACGTCAGAACGTGACGTCACAGAGGTAATACAGCCGCCATTTTCATTTTCTCATTACAAACACCGGGTCTCAGCTCTGTTATTTTCCGTTTTTTCTAGTATTTTTTGGAACCTTGGATACATCACGCCTCGTCGGTGTGTTGTCGGAGGGTGTAACAACACTAACAGGGAGGGATTCAAGTTGCACCACTGGCAAGAAATCTGCCGCCAGACCCCCATTGAATGTGCCAGAGTGTCTGCACATTTTACCGGCGATGCTAAGACAGACATGGCACAGAGATGTATGGATAACCTGCAGATGCATTTTCAACGATTAAGTCAACGAAATCACAAAGGTGAGTTTTGTTGATGTTGTTGACTTATGTGCTAATCAGACATATTTGGTCGCAGCATGACTGCCAGCTAATCGATGCTAACATGCTACGCTAATCGATGCTAACAAGCTATTTACGCTAGCTGTATGTACATTTGAAACTAGATACCCACATTTAATGCGAAACAAACACTTACCAATCGACGGATTTAAGTTGCTCCAGTGTCACAAGATAAATGGGTTATACTTGTATAGCGCTTTTCTACCTTCACGGTACTCAAAGCGCTTTTGACACTATTTCCACATTCACCCATACACACACACATTCACACACTGATGGTGGGAGCTGCCATGCAAGGCCTTAACCACGAACCATCAAGAGCAAGGGTGAAGTGTCTTGCTCAAGGACACAACAGACGTGACGAGGTTGGTAGAAGGTGGGGATTGAACCAGGAACCCTTAGGTTGCTGGCACGGCCACTCTCCCAACTTCGCCACGCTGTCCCCAATGATGCGAAAGTCCTCATCGTTTGGTCCGCACATTTTACCGGCGATGCTAAAAAGGCAGCCATGCTATGGGCCACTTCATCAGGTACACCCATGCTATGGCCGAATAGCGTCAATAGCTATTCGCTCAATAGCTTCAGTTTCTTCATTTTCGTTTTCGCTATCTGCCTCCATACTCCGACCATCTGTTTCAATACATGCGTAATCTTTTGAATCGCTTAAGCCGCTGAAATCTGAGTCTGAATCCGAGCTAATGTCGCTATATCTTGCTGTGGTAACCGCCATGTTGTTTGTATTGGCAGCCCTGTATGACGTCACAGGGGAATGGACAGTCGCATCGCAAATAGCGAAAATCAAGAATTTTAAAGCTTCTTTTAGGGATATTCCGGGAGGTGTAAAATTTTGAAAAAAACTTCGAAAAATAAAACAAGGCACTGGGAACTGATTTTTATTGTTTTTAACCCTTTTGAAATTGTGATAATGTTCCCCTTTAAAGTGTCTGATGTTCGCTATCTGTGAAGCCACTGTCCATTTTCCTGTGATGTCATCCACTGATGCCAATACGGATAGCACGGCAAGATATAGCGACATTAACTCGGATTCAGACTCTGATTTTAGCGGCTTAAGCGATTCAACAGATTACGCATGTATTGAAACGGATGGTTGGAGTATGGAAGCAGATAGCGAAAACGAAATTGAAGAAGAAACTGAAGCTATTGAGCGAATACCTATTGACGCTATTCGGCCATGTTTCCCTAAGCATCGCCGGTAAAATGTGCAGACCAACGATCGGAGTTTATCATTTAAGTTTCGCATCTTGTGGCACTGGATCAACTTAAATCCATTGATTGGTAAGTGTTTGTTTGGCATTAAATGTGGGTGGAGGGAAACAATAAATGTAAATAAAGTTTCAAATGTACATACAGCTAGCCTAAATAGCATGTGAGCATCGATTAGCTGGCAGTCATGCCGCGACCAAATATGTCTGATTAGCACATAAGTTAACAACATCAACAAAACTCACATTTGTGATTTAGTTGACTTTATCGTTGCAAATGCATCTGGAGGTTATCCATACATCTCTGTGCTATGTCTGCCTTAGCATCGCCGGTAAAATGTGGAGACACTCTGACACATTCAATGGGGGTCTGGCGGAAGATTTCTTTGATTTTATCGTTGGAAATGCATCTGCTTTGAGTGTCGCAGGATATCCACACAATCTTGCCATCTCTGTAGTAGCATAGCTTTCGTCCGTAAAGTGTGCGGAACAAATGACTGACCATTTCGTCTGCTTTCCCCACACCCTCGTATTTTGAACAAATTCCGTCCAATTTCTTGCCACTTTCGCATCTTTGGGCCAGTGGTGCAACTTGAATCCCTCCCTGTTAGTGTTGTTACACCCTCCGACAACACACAGATGAGGCATGATGTCTCCAAGGTTCCAGAAAATAGTGGAACAAACGGAAAATAACAGAGCTGAGACGCGGTGTTTGAGAAAATAGCGGGTTTATTACCTAGGTGACGTCACGTTCTGACGTCATCGCTCCGAGAGCGATAAATAGAAAGGCGTTTAATTCGCGAAAATTCACCCATTCAGAGTTCGGAAATCGGTTAAAAAAATATATGGTCTTTCTTCTGCAACATCAAGGTATATATTGACGCTTACATAGGTCTGGTGATAATGTTCCCCTTTAAACAGGGATAGCAGGTCCATTCTATGCGTCATACTTGATCATTTCGCGATATTGCCATATTTTTGCTGAAATGATTTAGTAGAGAACATCGACGAAAAAGTTTGCAACTTTTGGTCGCTAATAAAAAAGCCTGGCCTGTACCGGAAGTAGCAGACGATGTGCGCGTGACGTCACGGGTTGTGGAGCTCCTCACATCCTCACATTGTTTAGAATCATAGCCACCAGCAGCTAGAGCGATTCGGACCGAGAAAGCGACGATTTCCCCATTAATTTGAGCGAGGATGAAAGATTTGTGGATGAGGATCGTGAGAGTAAAGGACTAGGGGAAAAAAAAAAAAAGGCGAGGGCAGTGGGAGCGGTTTAGATGTTATTAGACACATTTACTAGGATAATTCTGGAAAATCCCTTATCTACTTATTGTGTTACTAGTGTTTTAGTGAGATTATATGGTACCTGAAAGTCGGAGGGTGTGGTGACCGCCAGTGTCTCCGGTGGGAGGAGGTAAGAGAGTCCGCAGCTGCAGGAAGACGCAAACTCTGCTCATGTCTATGGTAAGAGCCGACTTATTACCACAATTTTCTCACCAAAACCTGCCGATTTACATGTGGTCGGGAACCATGTTCTCTTGACCGCTCTGATCCATAGTAAAGCTGCACCTTCGGGAATGTAAACAAGGAAACACCGGCTGTGTTTGTGTGGTTAAAGGCTAAAAGGTTCCCACATACATCTTTCTTCTTTGACGTCTCCATTATTTATTGAACAAATTGCAAAAGATTCAGCAACACAGATATCTAGAATACTGTGTAATTATGCGATTAAAGCAGACTACTTTTAGCCGTGATAAGTGCTGGAAGAACATGTCCGCTACAACTGGCGACGTCACGCGCACGCGTCATCATTCCGCGACGTTTTCAACAGGATACTTCGCGGGAAATTTAAAATTGTAATTTAGTAAACTAAACGGGCTGTATTGGCATGTGTTGCAATGTTAATATTTCATCATTGATATATAAACTATCAGACTGCGTGGTCGCTAGTAGTGGGTTTCAGTAGGCCTTTAAGAACTGTTTAATAAATACAGTTGTGATTTCCCTCTCTGCATGAAAGTTTAAAATGAGCATAAATTAATGCAGTATGAACAAGAATGTTTTAATGTCGACACATAGAATCCTCATACTGCTGTGATTATATGCATCCAGTGTTCATACAAGGCTAAGGCAAAATATTGAGATATACAGTGGGGCAAAAAAGTATTTAGTCAGCAAGTTCTCCCACTTAAAATGATGACAGAGGTCTGTAATTTTCATCATAGGTACACTTCAACTGTGAGAGACAGAATGTGAAAAAAAATCCTGGAATTCACATTGTAGGAATTTTAAAGAATTTATTTGTAAATTATGGTGGAAAATAAGTATTTGGACAACCATTCAAAGCTCTCACTGATGGAAGGAGGTTTTGGCTCAAAATCTCACGATACATGGCCCCATTCATTCTTTCCTTAACACGGATCAATCGTCCTGTCCCCTTAGTAGAAAAACAGCCCCAAAGCATGATGTTTCCACCCCCATGCTTCACAGTAGGTGTGGTGTTCTTGGGATGCAACTCAGTATTCTTCTTCCTCCAAACACGACGAGTTGAGTTTATACCAAAAAGTTCTATTTTGGTTTCATCTGACCACAAGACATTCTCCCAATCCTCTGCTGTATCATCCATGTATCCATTTTGGTATAAACTCAACTCATGGTGTTTGGAGGAAGAACACCACACCTACTGTGAAGCATGGGGGTGGAAACATCATGCTTTGGGGCTGTTTTTCTGCTATGGCAGGGGTAGGGAACCTATGGCTCTAGAGCCAGATGTGGCTCTTTTGATGACTGCATCTGGCTCTCAGATACATCTGAGCTGACATTGCTTAACACGATTAGTAATAAATAATTCCGCTGGTAATCGGTGTTAAAAATAACGTTCAACATATAAAACATTCTTATGCATTTTAATCCATCCATCAGTTTTCAACTGCATCTGTTCAATAAGTCACATCAATGGTAAGAAGTCCATCCATCCATTCTCTAGTGCTTATCCCTCTTGGGGTGGCGGGGGGTGCTGGAGCCTATCTCAGCTGCATTTGGGCGGAAGGCGGAGTACACCCTGGACAAGTCGCCACCTCATCACAGGGCCAACACAGATAGACAGACGACATTCACACACTAGGGCCAATTTAGTGTTGAGAAAGAAGTATTTTATTTATTATTGGTTAGCTTCAGAATAAGAAGTATACAAAATATAAGACTTATACTCTAAAAATGTTGGATCCATTATGGATTGAACTTTCACAGTATCATTTTGGACCCGCTCGACATCCATTGCTTTCCTCCTCTCCAAGGTTCTCATAGTCATCATTGTCACCGACGTCTCACTGGGTGTGAGTTTTCCTTGCCCTTATGTGGGCCTACCGAGGATGTCGTAGTGGTTTGTGCAGCCCTTTGAGACACTAGTGATTTAGGGCTATATAAGTAAACATTGATTGATTGATTGATTGAAAAATGTGGGTCTTACTTAAAAAATGCATGCATTTAGTTGTATTCAGTGTTAAAACATATGATATGGCTCTCACTGTAATACACTTTAAGAAATTTGGCTTTCATGGCTCTCTCAGCCAAAAAGGTTCCCGACCCCTTTGCTAAGGGGACAGGACGATTGATCCGTGTTTAGGAAAGAATGAATGGGGCCATGTATCGTGAGATTTTGAGCCAAAACCTCCTTCCATCAGTGAGAGCTTTGAATGGTTGACCAAATACTTATTTTCCAGCATAATTTACAAATAAATTCTTTAAAATTCCTACAATGTGAATTCATGGATTTTTTTCCCCACATTCCGTCTCTCACAGTTGAAGTGTACCTATGATGAAAATTACAGACCTCTGTCATCATTTTAAGTGGGAGAACTTGCACAATCGGTGGCTGACTAAATACGTTTTTGCCCCACTGTATATCGAGTATCGTGACATGGCCTAAAAAAATCCAGATATTAAAAAAAGTCCATATCGCCCAATTCTAGGCTGAGCATAAAAAATTGTTATTTCGAGGTTTGCGGTGAATAGATTCCTGTTATTTCCACAATTCGTGCTCACTTGCCTAAATGTGATTGTCGTCTTCTCATCAGCCGCCATGCACCCAGGAGAAATAGCACGCTGTGCTTCGCGACTTGAGAAACTGCACGCCGGCCGAAGCTACGGCGACATCTTGGCTCTGGTCGGCGACCTGGACAAGAGTGACGTCACCGCGGAGCACCTGGAGGACATCGCCGACGTTCTCTACAAGCTCCTCAAAGGATGCTCTGATGGAGGCGTGAGGAGGGCGGCGAGGGCCCTGCTGTCCAAGTGGAGGAGGCAGCACAGGAAGGACCTGACAGGCGTGAGGTGTTCAGGCGACCCTGAAGGTGCTGAAGGTTTGGACGGAGGAGGTTCCCGCTTGTGTCACTCCAGTGCCTCGTCGTCCCCGGCTGGCGTGGACGGCTCCTCTGTGAGGTCCAAATGTGTCCAACTCCTGGTGTCCGCCCTCAGCCCTGAACCAGGTGATCCGGGCAAAACCACGGAGTTGGCGGCAGAGGTGGAGCTGCACATCCACCGCCTCCACGTGCCCAACCAGGTCAAGTACAAAGCCTGCGTGAGGAGCAAAGTCGCCAACTTGAGGAACCCTAAAAACGGCCACCTTCGCCACGGCCTCTTGGGCGGCCGCCTGCCTCCCGAGGCTTTCGCCCGCATGTCGGCCGAGGAGATGGCCTGCGACGAGCTGCGGCGGATGAGGAAGGAGTTCTCGTCCCGCGGCGTGAGCGAACGGCAGCTGCCGCTCGGGCCGGAGGGGACGGAGACGCGGAAGATCCGCTGCGAGCGGTGCGGCGGCTCGAACTGCAGGGTGACGCAGGTGAGCCGGGGGGCGCTCTTCCTGCCGGCGTGGGTGCGGCGGGGGGGGCCTGATGATGACTCGATGACCTTTGTTACATGCAGTGGGTGTGGGCAGCAGTGGTACCACAGCAGCTGGGTCTGCCTCTGATGGTCTTCAGCATTTGCTAGTGCAGGGGTCACCAACGCGGTGCCCGTAAGGACCAGATGAGTCGCCCGCTGTCCTGTTCTAAAAATAGCTCAAATAGCAGCACTTACCAGTGAGCTGCCTCTATTTTTTGAATTTTATTAATTTACTAGCAAGCTGGTCTCGCTTTGCTCGACATTTTTAATTCTAAGAGAAACAAAACTCAAATAGAATTTGAAAATCCAAGAAAGTATTTTAAAGACTTTGTCTTCACTTGTTTAAATACATTTATTTATATTTTTACTTTGCTTCTTATAACTTTCAGAAAGACAATTTTAGAGAAAAAATACAACCTTAAAAATCATTTCAGGATTTTTAAACACATGTACCTTTTAAATTCCTTCCTCTTCTTTACTGACAATTTAAATCAATGTTCAAGTAAATGTATTTTTTTTTATTGTAAAGAATAATAAATTAATTTTAATTTACTTCTTCATTTTAGCTTCTGTATTTTCGACGAATAATATTTGTGAAATCTTTCTTCAAACTTATTATGATTAAAATTCCCCAAAAATATTCTGGCAAATCTAGAAAATCTGCAGAATCAAATTTAGATCTTATTTCAATCTTTTGAATTTCTTTTAAAAATTTTGTTCTGGAAAATCTAGAAGAAATAATGATTTGTCTTTGTTAGAACTATAGCTTGGTCCAATTTGTTCTATATTCTAACAAAGTGCAGATTGGATTTTAACCTATTTAAAACATGTCATCAAAATTCTAAAATTAATCTTAATCAGGAAAAATGACTAATGATGTTCAATAAATTCTTTTTTTAATTTTTTCAAAAATATTCAATTCAGCTAGTTTTTCTATTCTTTTTTTCGGTTGAATTTTGAATTTTAAAGAGTCGAAATTGAAGATAAACTATGTTTCAAAATGTTATTCTTATTTTGTCCCTGTTTTCTCCTCTTTTAAACCGTTCAATTAAGTGTTTTTTTCCTCATTTATTCTCTACAAAAAACCTTCCGTAAAAGGAAAAAAAATATATATTTAAAAAACAAACAAACAAAAAAAACATATATATATATATATATATACATATATATATTTATCAAAGGTAAACTGAGTAAATTGGCTATTTCTGGCAATTTTATTTAAGTGTGTATCAAACTGGTAGCCCTTCACATTAATCAGTACCCAAGAAGTAGCTCTTGGTTTCAAAAAGGTTGGTGACCCCTGTGCTAATGGAATAAAACTTTGGGGAGACTATGTCTCCCCGGCTGGCCTGGGAACGCCTCGGGATCCCCCAGGGAGGAGCTGGACGTTGTGGTTTTGGAGACGGAAGTCCGGGCTTCTCTGCTTAGGCTGCTGCCCCCGCGACCCGACTTTGGATAAGCGGAAGAAGATCGATGGAATAAAACTTTACTATGTCATAATAATCTTTCAAATCCAGGTGGCATGTGGTCCTCCAGTCGGCGTGGTACACACACACAGTTTCCCTTAAGGCAGGGGTCTCAATCTCAATTCACCTGGTGGCCACTGGATGCAGAGTCTGGGTGAGGCTGGGCCGCGAGGGAAGATATCCAAAAATAAATGTTGCATACTCCTCAGCATGTCTAGTTGTATTCAAATTGTATTCCTTGTGTACCGCAACTTTCTCTGTGCAAATACGACACTTCGGGGGGCCCCTGTGCTCAACAAAGAAATATTGCATTTCCCACTTTTCCTGGAATTGTTGTTGCTCTTCACAAACCTTTCTCTTCACTGCAGGTTTAGAAAAAGACATGTTTGGGGTGGTGGAATATATTTGTATTTAGCCGACGAACGGAGAATGTTAATTCCGCAATGTGTGTCGTTTTCATCCCTACAGCAACACGGCGGTCGGTGGATAACAGCTGGCAAAGTACCTGGATAGCGAGCGCAAAAAAGTGACGGCTCCCGGAATGTTATCCGGCGTCATATAGAAATATATGTAGTGTTCATCGTGTGAGGCAATGCAAATTACACTATAATTAAAAAAAAAATGGTTTGAATTGGTCCAGGTTATCGGGGACTGTTATTACTGATGGACAGGTGTCGCGGTGAGACTGCAACCAGGCACGTAAGAAAACCCAACGTCTCTGTAGGTCGCTTTCACTCATTTCCTGCTTTTCCACTGATGCAGTGGTAGGCAACCCAGAACGTTGAAAGAGCCAAATAACACAACGCATATAAACCTTGCGGGCCGAACTAACATTAAACTTTCATATTAAGGTGGGGGCCGCAAAATAACGTCTCGAGGGCCGCGTGTCTGAGACCCCTGCCTTAAGGTCTTTCCTTTTGAAATGTTGCCTCTTATCAAAAGCTTCCTCATCAGTCCTGTGGCTTTACTTTTGCTGCGGTCGCTGCTATTAACACTAGGTCTTGGCTTAGCAACACATGCATCTTTGTACTGCTTTCAATTATCTACACCAGTGTTTTTCAACCTTTTTTTGAGCCAAGGCACATTTTTTGCGTTGAGAAGGCATACCTCCAGGAGAAATCATTAAAAAACAACAACTCAGTAGACAGTAAAAAGTCGTCGTCCCAATTGTTGGATATGACTTTAAACCATAACCAAGCATGCAACAATCTAGCTCTTGTCTCAAAATAAGTGTACTGTCACCACCTGTCACATCACGCCGTGACTTATTTGGATTTTTTTTGCTGTTTTCCTGTGTGTAGTGTCTTTGTTCTTGTCTTGCGCTCCTACTCTGGTGGCTTTTTGTCTTTTTTTGGTATTTTCCTGTTGCAGTTTCATGTCTTCCTTTGAGCGGTATTCTCACAGCTACCTTGTTTTATCAATCAATAATATTTCAGTTGATTTTATCTTTTGTGGGGACATTGTTGATTGTCATGTCATGTTTGGATGTACTTTGTGGACGCCGTCTTTGCTCCACAGTAAGTCATATATATATATATATATATATATATATATATATATATATATATATATATATATATATATATAAAAATAAACGAAATACTTCAATTTCAGGGTTCATTTATTTATACATATACACACACATAACACTCATCTACTCATTGTCGAGTTAAGGGTTGAATTGTCCATCCTTGTTCTATTCTCTGTCACTATTTTTCTAACCATGCTGAACACCCTCTGTGATGCACGCACAAAAGTGCTTTCATCAAATGCACTAGAGTCTGGAATCCTCCATCTTCGTCTCCTTATTGTGTGCGCAGTTGTGCACTGCACTCTCTAAAAGCTGTAGATGTTATTGTCACACATGCATGTACAGTAGATAACAGTATGGTCCTGTTTAAGAGTGTCACAACATTGCTGTTTACGGCAGACAAACTGCTTTACGGTAGACGAAAACGTGACTGCTGTTGTTGTGTGTTGTTACCGCGCTGGGAGGACGTTAATGAAACAATAAACCCACATAAGAAACCAAGAACTCTCCCTCAATCAGTCTACAGTTATAACGTCATTGGGCAAACACGCTGTTTCTATTGTGGGAAAGCGGATGTGAAAACAGGCTGTCCTCGTTAAGGTCTGCATGGAGCTGGAGGTGGCGTGGCCTCCTGGTCTGCCTGAATTTCGGGAGAAAATTTGTTCGGGAAGGTTTTCGGGAGAATCGCGAAATTACGGGAGTCTACCTGAAAATCCGGGAGGGTTGGCAAGTATGCTTTATTATTATTGGCTCATTTTAGCAGTTGATTCGTCATAATTGCCATCATCGGTCGATAATAATCGACCGCCGATAATATCGTGCTCGGAATCGCTTCGAGGTGATCAAATCGTTCCGGTGCATTCACTTTAAAATGGTTTCATTAAAAGCAGATGGCCTCAGCGCCTATCAAACATTGTCATCTAAAGATTGACCATCTGTTGTTTGTTTTTTTTGACCATTTGTTACTTTTCACAGCTTGTGATCTGTCTCGTGTCCTCGCTATTAATAAGATCTGGAAGAAGAAGGATTTCTCGGCCTTTCGGTCATGGGGAACATCAAGTGCTGCACGGTCGTCATTCACAGGCAGATAAAAGGATGCATGCGTGAAGCCTTGTTTAGAAGGCTTCAAAACATGCAGGAACAAAGCTACATCACATTTATTCTGTTATCGAGGGTGTTTAAAGTGCAGCACAGGGGGCAAGGGGCTGGGAGACGAGGGGCCATTTGCGGAAGACAGCTTAGAAGAATACAATTACGGAACAAAAGCAAGGGAAAAAAGTGGAAAAAGGCATAATGTAAGGAAATAACTGCTACCCTTTTTCTTTGAATATACAGTATGATACTATGATACTTGCCCTGTGATGAGGTGGCGACTTGTCCAGGGTGTACACCGCCTTCCGCCCGGATGTAGTTGAGATAGGCTCCAGCACCCACCGCAACCCTGAAAAGAATAAGCGGTAGAAAATGGATGGATGGACTATGATACTTGGGTTCCGCTTTTCTTTTACAAACTAAACATTTGTAAAATGTTTGGCTTGTTTTCCCTCTGCGACCCTAAAGGCCTACTGAAATTAGATTTTCTTATTTAAACGGGGATAGCAGGTCCATTCTATGTGTCATACTCGATCATTTCGCCATATTGCCATATTTTTGCTGAAAGGATTTAGTAGAGAACATAGACGATAAAATTTGCAACTTTTGGTCACTGATAAAAAAGCCGTGCCTGTACCGGAAGTAGCAGACGATGTGCGCGTGACGTCACGGGTTGTGGAGCTCCTCACATCCTTACATTGATTATAATCATGGCCACCAGCAGCAAGAGCGATTCGGACCGAGAAAGTGACAATTTCCTCATTAATTTGAGCGAGGATGAAAGATTCGTGGATGAGGATATTGAGAGTGAAGGACTAGAAAAAAAAGTGGGAGCGATTCAGATGTTATTAGACACATTTACTAGGATAATTCTGGAAAATCCCTTATCTGCCTATTGTTTTAGTGAGATTATACAGTACCTGAAAGTCGGAGGGCCGTGGCCACGGGTGTGTTGACCGCCAGTGTCTGCGTGGGAGGAGGTAATAGTCCGCAGCAGCTGCAGGAGGACGCATCCGACGCAGGCTCTGCTCATTACTACGGTAAGAGCCAACTTATTACCACAATTTTCTCACCGAAACCTGCCGGTTGACATGTGGTCGGGATCCATGTTCGCTTACTTTGACTTCGCCATTATTAATTGAACAAATTGCAAAAGATTCAGCAACACAGATGTCCAGAATACTGTGTAATTATGCGATTAAAGCAGACTACTTATAGCTTGGATCGGTTTGGAAAATAATGTCCGCTACATGTTGTCTGTCTATCCGTGTTGGCCCTGCGATGAGGTGGCGACTTGTCCAGGGTGTACCCCGCCTTCCGCCCGATGGTAGCTGAGATAGGCGCCAGCGCCCCCCGCGACCCCGAAAGGGAATAAGCGGTAGGAAATGGATGGATGGGACAACCCAAGACGTCAAACGCACGAGTCATCATACGGCGACGTTTTCAACACGACACTTCGCGGGAAATTTTAAATTGCAATTTAGTAAACTAAAAATGCCGTATTGGCATGTGTTGCAATGTTAATATTTCATCATTGATATATAAACTATCAGACTGCGTGGTCAGTAGTGGGTTTCAGTAGGCCTTTAAGCTTTAACTACTGTCTTATTTTGATTAATTTTACAAAACAGACACATGAATACAAAAGCAGAAATAATGTAAATTCAATCAACCTGTTGCAGACACTCAAAAATATCAACACGAAACACATTTTCTAGTGAATAATTAGTTTTTACACGTAGTAAACAACATGAAATGCATTAAAAACTGGTTCGTCAAACATATGGCCTGAGGGGCGGATCAGGCCTGCGAATGAGTTTTCTAAGTACCCCGTTTCCATATGAGTTAGGAAATTGCGTTAAATGTAAATATAAACAAAATACAATGATATGCAAATAATTTTCAACCCATATTCAGTTAAATATGCTACAAAGACAACATATTTGATGTTCAAACTAATAAACATTTTTTTTTGCAAATCATTAACTTTATAATTTGATGCCAGCAACACGTAACAAAGAAGTTGGGAAAGGTGGCAATAAATACTGATAAAGTTGAGGAATGCTCATCAAACACTTATTTGGAACATCCCACAGGTGTACAGGCTAATTGGGAACAGGTGGGTGCCATGATTGGGTATAAAAACAGCTTCCCAAAAAATGCTCAGTCTTTCACAAGAAAGGATGGGGCGAGGTACACCCCTTTGTCCACAACTGCGTGAGCAAATAGTCGAACAGTTTAAGAACGTTTCTCAAAGTGCAATTGCAAGAAATTTAGAGATTTCAACATCTACGGTCCATAATGTCATCAAAAGGTTCAGAGAATCTGGAGAAATCACTCCACGTAAGCGGCATGGCCGGAAACCAACATTGAATGACCGTGACCTTTGATTCCTTTAGACGGCACTGTATCAAAAACTGACATCAATCTCCAAAGGATATCACCACATGGGCTCAGGAACACTTCAGAAAACCACTGTCAATAAATACAATTCGTCGCTACATCTGTAAGTGCAAGTTAAAGCTCTACTATGCAAAGCGAAAGCCATTTATCAACAACATCCAGAAACGCCGCCGGCTTCTCCAGGCCCGAGATCATCTAAGATGGACTGATGCAAAGTGGAAAAGTGTTCTGTGGTCTGACAAGTCCACATTTCAAATTGTTTTTGGAAATATTCGACATCGTGTCATCCGGACCAAAGGGGAAGCGAACCATCCAGACTGTTATCGACGCAAAGCTTAAAAGCCAGCATCTGTGATAGTATGGGGGTGCATTATTGCCCAAGGCATGGGTAACTTACACATCTGTGAAGGCACCATTAATGCTGAAAGGTACATACAGGTTTTGGAACAACATATGCTGCCATCTAAGCGCCGTCTTTTTAATGGACGCCCCCGCTTATTTCAGCAAGACATTGCCAAGCCACATTCAGCACGTGTTACAACAGCGTGGCTTCGTAAAAAAAGACTGCAGTCCAGACCTGTCTCCCATCGAAAATGTGTGGCATATTATGAAGCGTAAAATACGACAGCAGAGACCCCAGACTGTTGAACGACTGAAGCTCTACTTAAAACAAGAATGGGAAAGAATTCCTCTTTCAAAGCTTCAACAATTAATTTCCTCAGTTCCCAAACATTTGAGTGTTGTTAAAAGAAAAGGTGATGTAACACAGTGGTGAACATGCCCTTTCCCAACTACTTTGGCATGTGTTGCAGCTATGAAATTCTAATTTAGTTATTATTTGCAAAAAAAAATAAATAAAGTTTATGAGTTTGAAAATCAAATATCTTGTCTTTGTAGTGCATTCAACTGAATATGGGTTGAAAAGGATTTGCAAATCATTGTATTCCGTTTATATTTACATCTAACACAATTTCCCAACTCATATGGAAACGGGGTTTGTAGAATAGGCCCCACAAAAAGTTTTCAAAGATTCGAAATGTCGTGTATTTTGAAAAATAAAGTACAACTACCATTCAACACAGACACGCAGGACTAAATGTTTGGCCACACAAAGGGTCTCTTTTTCCACGGCATGAGACAATAAAGAGTGGCAGGCAGCGCACATGATGGGTGGAGGCGTGACGCAAACACGCGGCTCATATGAGCGCCCTCAGGCCTGCACACACATCACCATGCCACATGCTCCCCACACGGACCCATTTTCTTCCGGTTCAAGGCTCCTTCTATGTCCTTCTTCCACGCCAACGTTGAAGGTAAGCTTCCATTATGACATGTCCTGTGTCAAAAATGTGCTGACTGTAGGGTTTTATCATAAATGACTGTTAAAATGTTCTGTTGGGATGATCTCGACAGCGACATGGTCCTGGAATGTGCATTTTGAGAGAAATAGTCCTTTGAATAGTTGTTATGTGTGTCCATTTTTTATCCGAGGACATGCTTGAGACACGTTTGCCAGAGTCTGTTTCTTTTAGTCTGCTCGTTTCATTCTTCAAACTCAATCACAACTCTGGAAAACACAGTAGAGGTCCACTTTGATAGATATTTGTTAATGATGCTAAATATAAAACGTCCATATCACAGCTTAGGTGTTGGATTCATTTTTTTTTTTTTTACAAAATGCATATGGCCGATACAAAACTAGTTGCAGGCCACTCTGTAGCTTTATGGCCTGATTCTGGGATTGCTTAATATGGCAAAAAAAACCATTGTGGTGGAGTTGATGAGTTGAAATAAAAGTAATTCAACCATCTGAGGACGTTTTAATTATCTTCAAAGCCAAGCAGGGCATACAAGTCATTGAAGGGCGTAAATATTTTTTGTGGATATATGTATAAAAATGTGTATATGTATGTGTTTGTATACACACACACACACACACACACACACACACACACACACACACACACAGACAGTGGGGCAAAAAAGTATTTAGTCAGCCACCGATTGTGCAAGTTCTCCCACTTAAAATGATGACAGAGGTCTGTAATTTTCATCATAGGTACACTTCAACTGTGAGAGACAGAATGTTAAAAAATATCCAGGAATATACATTGCCATCCATCCATCCATTTTCTACCGCTTATTCCATTTTGGGATCGCGGGGGGCGCTGGCGCCTATCTCAGCTACAATCGGGAGGAAGGCGGGGTACACCCTGGACAAGTCGCCACCTCATCGCAGGGCCAACACATATAGACAGACAACATTCACACTCACATTCACACACTAAGGCCAATTTAGTGTTGCAAGTTTGGTATAAACTCAACTCATCGTGTTTGGAGGAAGAAGAATACTGAGTTGCATCCCAAGAACACCATACCTACTGTGAAGCATGGGGGTGGAAACATCATGCTTTGGGGCTGTTTTTCTGCTAAGGTGACAGGACGATTGATCCGTGTTAAGGAAAGAATGAATGGGGCCATGTATCGTGAGATTTTGAGCCAAAACCTCCTTCCATCAGTGAGAGCTTTGAATGGTTGAGCCAGGGGTCGGGAACCTTTTTGGCTGAGAGAGCCATGAAAGCCAAATATTTTAAAATGTATTTCTGTGAGAGCCATATCATATTTGTTAGCACTGAACACAACAAAATGCGTGCATTTTTAAGTAAGACCAACATTTTTAGAGTATAATAAATCTCTTATTCTTTTTACTAACATAGTTTTTCTGAGGCTAACCAATAATAAATGTTATACTTCTTAATGGGACTTCTTGAACTGGTGGGGTAGAAAACGGATGGACGGATTAAAATGCATGAGAATGTTTTATATTATCAATGTAGTTTTTAACACTTTAACACGTGCCATGAATTGATTTATGTGGACCCCGACTTAAACAAGTTGAAAAACTTATTCGGGTGTTACCATTTAGTGGTCAATTGTACGGAATATGTACTGATCTGTGCTATCTACTAATAAAAGTTTCAATCCATCAATCAATAGAAAGTTGATTACCAGCAGAATTATTCATTACTTTTTGTGTTAAGCAATGTCAGCTAAGATTTATCTGAGAGCCAGATGCAGTCATCAAAAGAGCCACATCTGGCTCTAGAGCCATAGGTTCCCTACCCCTGGGTTGACCAAATACTTATTTTCCACCATCATTTACAAATAAATTATTTAAAATTCCTTCAATGTGAATTCCTGGATTTTGTTTTCACATTCTGTCTCTCACAGTTGAAGTGTACCTATGATGAAAATTACAGACCTCTGTCATCATTTTAAGTGGGAGAACTTGCACAATCGGTGGCTGACTAAATACTTTTTTGCCCCACTGTATATATATCCATCTATCCATTTTCTACCGCTTGTCCCTTTTGGGATCGCGGGGGTTGCATATATATATATATATATATATATATATATATATATATTTTTTTTTTTTTTAATTATTATTATTATTTTTGTACTTTATTTGCTCGAATCTCTCATTTAATTTTAACTCTACACAAAAATACCAAACATGTAATGTTTGTTATTTATTTAATTTTAAATATTTGAAGGCCTATTGATCAAATGATCTCACAGTTATTAACTAGTATAAATGTTTTTTATAACAATAGTTATCTTACTCATTTAAACACATGATTATGTCCGATCAAAACGCTTTCAAGGGGGTCTTTTTTGGCTCAAATTTCTCAATAAACTTCAGTCCTAAGCAAAAATATCCAAAATTACCTCACCTTTTCTCCTCCAATTATATTGCTGGGTGTTGTGGACAAACCGCTCAATTTTTGTTTCATCTGACCACAGAACTTTGCTCCAGACGGTCTTTTCTTTGTCCATGTGATGTCAGATGAAACAAAAATTGAGCTGTTGGGGCCCACATACCCAGCAATATGTTTGGAGGAAAAAACAGCTACCGGCAAGCATGGTGGTGGTAGTATTATGCTCTGGGCCTGTTTTACTGCCAATGGAACTGGTGCTTTACAGAGAGTAAATGGGACAATGAATAAAGAGGATTACCTCCAAATTCTTCAGGACAACCTAAAATCTTCAGCCCGGTGGTTGGGTCTTGGGCGCAGTTGGGTGTTCCAACAGGACAATGACTCAAAACACATGTCAAAAGTGGTAAAGGAATGGCTGAATCGGGCTTTTAGAATGGACTTCCCAAAGTCCTGACTTGAATGTGTGGACAATGCTGAAGAAACAAGTCCATGTCAGAGAACTAACAATTTTAGCTTAACTGCACCAATTTTGTCAAGAGGAGTGGTCAACAATTCAAACAGAAGCTTTCCAGAAGCTTGTGGATGGCTACCAAAAGCGCCTTATTGCAGTGAAACTTGCCAAGGGACATGTAAGCAAATATTAACATTGCTGTATGTATACTTTTGACCCAGCAGATTTGCTCACATTTTCAGTACACCCATAATAAATTCATAAAAGAACCAAACTTCATGAATGTTTTTTTGTGACAAACAAATATGTGCTCCAATCACTCTATCACCAAAAAAATAGAAGTTGTAGAAATTATTGGAAACTCAAGACAGCCATGACATTACAGGTGTATGCAAACTTTCTACCATGACTGTATACGTCCTGTTTGGCTGAGTGGTTTTGTCGAATAACTGCCAGTATACATAAGAATTGGACATAGCTCCAGCACCCCCTGCAACCCCGAATGGGACAAGCGGTAGAAAACAAATGGATAGATGAAATAAAAAAACCCTCGTAGGACAAAGTTTGTATAATGGATTAGTAATGCAACAAAAATGATGGCTCCAAACGTCAGCCTATGCCTCTGAGGGTTAATAAATAAACAAAAATTAAAAAGGAAAAACCTCCTCCCTGCTTGGGAATGGAGCTAGCAACCACAAATTAGGAATCGAAAGTTCTAGCCACTGTGTCAACGTGTGACTCATCCTGTGTTCTGATAAAGTGCATTTTGTTATCAAAAAGGCGTTAAAGGCCTACTGAAACCCACTACTACCGACCACGCAGTCTGATAGTTTATATATCAATGATGAAATATTAACATTAGTTTACATTTAGTTTACTAAATTACAATTTTAAATTTCCCGCGGAGTTTTCTGTTGAAAACGTCGCAGAATGATGACGCGTACGACGACGCGTGCGTGTGACCGACATATTAGCCCAACACCGCTTACGGCTAAAAGTTGTTTCTTTTCATCGCATAATTACACAGTATTTTGGACCTCTGTGTTGCTGAATCTTTGGCAATTTGTTCAATTAATATTGGAGAAGTCAAAGTAGAAAGATGGAGGTGGGAAGCTTTAGCCTTTAGCCACACAAACACTTGGTGTTTCCTTGTTTAAAATTCCCGGAGGTGAAGCTTTACCATGGATCAGAGCGGTTAAGCGAACATGTCAACCGGCAGTTTTTGGTGAGAAAATTGTGGAAATAAGTCGCCTCTTACCGGAGATCAGCGGAGCTTCTGTCCTGCTGCAGCTTCGTGACTTCCCTCAGAGACTGGCGTCAACACACCCGTGGACACACCCTACCAGACACACAACTATCAGGTACTATTTAACTCACTAAAACACTAGCAACACAATAGAAAAGGTAAGGGATTTCCCAGAATTATCCTAGTAAATGTGTCTAAAAACATCTGAATCGCTCCAAATGCAATCACCTTTTTTTTTTTTACTAGCTTTTATTTTTTTATTTTTTTCCTAGTCCTTCACTCTAAATTTCCTCATCCACGAATCTTTCATCCTCGTTCAATTTAATGGGGGATTTGTCGCTTTCTCGGTCTGAATAGCTCTCGCTGCTGGAGGCTCACATTATAAACCAGGGGTAGGGAACCTATGGCTCAGGAGCCAGATGTGGCTCTTTTGATGACTGCATCTGGCTCTCGGATAAATCTGAGCTGACATTCTTTAGCACGACAAGTAATGAATAATTCCACTTGTAATCACAGTGTTAAAAAAAACGTTCAAAATATGAAACATTCCCATGCTTTTTTATGTTCAAGAAGTTGCGTTAATGGTAAGTAGTGATTTATTATTGGTTAGTGTGGGGCTTGCCCTCCTGGGGGTTCTTCAGACCACTAAGCACCGACATGAGAGCCCTTTTCAGGGTTACATTATTGTTTTATTTTTCAATAAGTCTCTCAGTTGCTTTCCAGCAATTGTATTTTTCTCTCTCGCTCGCGCTCTGGCTCCAGCCTCCACCCCGTCTCTCCTCCTGGCTGCTGCTTATAACAGAGCGACAGGTGATTAGATAACAAGGCCCAGGTGGGCCATCTACGCACCTGTCGCTGATTTCGAGGCCAGTCCTGGGACACCCAGGTTTGCTGCAGGCCCACAGGCCACGCCCCCACTACAGTTAGCTTCAGAATAACAATGTTATTATAAAGAATAAGAGACCTATTATACTCTAGAAATGTTGTTCTTACTTAAAAATGCACGCGTTTAGTTGTGTTCAGTGTTATTAAATATTATACGGCTCTTACGGAAATACATTTTTAAATATTTGGTTTTCATGGCTCTCTCAGCCAAAAAGGTTCCCGACCCCTGTTATAAACAATGTGAGGATGTGAGGAGCCCTACAACCCGTGACATCACGCGCACATTGTCTGCTACTTCCGGTAAAGGCAAGGCTTTTTTATGAGCGACCAAAAGTTGCGAAGTTTATCGTCGATGTTCTCTACTAAATCCTTTCAGCAAAAATATGGCAATATCACAAAATGATCAAGTATGACACATAGAATGGACCTGCTATCCCAATTTGAATAAGAAAATCTCATTTCAGTAGGCCTTTAACATATGTTACTTTCCAATGGATTTATTGGAAAACAAAACAAAACACAGGGATTTTGGTCCCAGGCAGTGAGTTTCAAACACGGCTTTTCTTGCAGCTGGCAGCGGTTGTAAGGTTAAATGACTCATAATGTTTTCTTTGCCTCTCTTGCAGCCGTACGGACATGACAATGAAACGTGTGCGGGTGTGATGGTAAGAAACTATTCTGCTGTTGTCCATGTTGATTTTCATCACTTGACTAGTGAAGGTTTTCATGCATGACATCGACACTATAATAGCAGTGCAACCAGTGGGCTGCTTTCTGGGATTATTAGTCCGTTAAAGGACTTTGACTAAGTAGGCATGCAATAAGGAAACACCTAGACACCTATCTTATGTGGTGACTCACAAACCGTGCAGAATTTTGCTAAATCGTATATGAATGAACCTGGTGAAACACGTGCTGAATTTGGCTTGGCATTGTCTTGCTGAAAAAGAAATAGACGGCGCTTAGATGGCAATATATGTTGTTCCAAAACCTGTATGTACCTTTCAGCATTAATGGTGCCTTCACAGATGTGTAAGTTACCCATGCCTTGGGCACTAATGCACCCCCATACCATCACAGATGCTGGCTTTTGAACTTAGCGTCGATAACAGTCTGGATGGTTCGCTTCCCCTTTGGTCCGGATGACACGATGTCGAATATATCCAAAAACAATTTGAAATGTGGACTCGTCGGACCACAGAACACTTTTCCACTTTGCATCAGTCTATCTTAGATGATCTCGGGCCTAGAGAAGCCGACGGTGTTTCTGGATGTTGTTGATAAATGGCTTTCGCTTTGCATAGTAGAGCTTTAACTTGCACTTACAGATGTAGCAACGAACTGTATTTAATGACAGAGGTTTTCTGAAGTGTTCCTGAGCTCATGTGGTGATATCCTTTAGAGATTGATGTCGGTTTTTGATACAGTACCGTCTGAGGGATCGAAGGTCACGGTCATTCAATGTTGGTTTCTGGCCATGCTGCTGACGTTGAGTGATTTCTCCAGATTCTCTGAACTTTTTGATGATATTATGGACCGTAGATGTTGAAATCCCTCAATTTCTTGCAATTGCACTTTGAGAAACGTTGTTCTTAAACTGTTTGACTATTCGCTCACGCAGTTGTGGACAAAGGGGTGTACCTTGCCCCATCCTTTCTTGTGAAAGACTGAGCGTTTTTTGGGAAGCTGTTTTAATACCCAATCATGGCCCCCACCTGTTCCCAATTAGCCTGCACACCTGTGGGATGTTCCAAATAAGTGTTTGATGAGCATTCCTCAACTATATCAGTACTTATTGCCACCTTTCTCAACTTCCATGTCACGTGTTGCTGGCATCAAATTCTAAAGTTAATGATTATTTGCAAAAAAAAAAAATGTTTATCAGTTTGAACATCAAATATGTTGTCTTTGTAGCATATTCAACTGAATATGGGTTGAAAAGGATTTGCAAATCATTGTATTCCGTTTATATTTACATCTAACACAATTTCCCAACTCATATGGAAACGGGGTTTGTATTTAGGCATACTACGCTACTGTGTTTCACCAAGGTTGTACTTCAGAAAACATTCTAAGAACCACTCTTTTAAAGCAAACAGAGTAACATTGGCGACTGAATTAGCACTGGAGATTGATCAGCTCGCCCACAATGAATGTGCTGCCAGGCACAAAATGGCTGCACAAGAGGCACGTGAAAGTTTGATGAAACGTTCGTACACGGAGACAAAGTTCGTACTCTAAAGCATAGTTTATGCGGCCTGCGGTTCGTACGACGAGTGGTTTGTAAATCGAGGTTCCACTGTACTTTGTAGCAGCTTTACTTGCAGTAAATACATTTTTAGACCAACTAGAACAGGGATCTCAGACATGCGGCCCGCGAGACGGTATTTTGCGCCCCTCACCTCAATATGAAAGTTTAATGTTAGTGCGGCCCGCGAGTTTTATAAGACTGGCGCTTGACAGCGTTGTGTTATTTGGGTCCAAAATGGCTCTTTTCAACGTTCTGGGTTGCCTACCCCTGCATTAGTGGAAAAGCGGGAAATGAGTTAAAGCAACAGAGACGTTGGATTTTCTTACGTGCCTGGCTGCAGTCACACCGTGACACTTGTCCGTCAGTAATAACAGTCCCCGATAACCTGGACCAAATCAAACCGTTATTTGTTTTTTTTTATTGTTTAATTTGCATTGCCTCACACGATGAACACTACATATATTTCTACACGACGCCGGATAACACCCCGGGAGCCGTCACTTTTTTGCTCTCGCTATCCTGGTACTTTACCGACTATTATCCGCCGACTGCCGTGTTGCTGTAGGGAGGAAAAGCGGAACGACACACATGTCGGAAATAACATTGTTCTCCGTGCGTTGGCTATATACAAATATATTCCACAACCCCAAACATGTCTTTTTCTACACCTGCAGTGAAGAGAAAGGTTCGTGATGAGCAAAGACAACTCCAGGAAAAGTGGGAGATGCAATATATATATTTTTTTAACACAGGGGCACCCCGATGTATCGTATTTGCACAGAGAAAGTTGCGGTGCACAAAGAATACAATTTGAAACGTCATTATACAACTACACATGCTGAGGAGTATGCAACATTTTTTTTTTTTAAGAAATCTTTTCTTGCGGCCCAGCCTCACCCAGACTCTGCATCCAGTGGCCCCCAGGTAAAGTGAATTAGTGAAGTGAATTATATTTATATAGCGCTTTTCTCTAGTGACTCAAAGCGCTTTACATAGTGAAACCCCCAATATCTAAGTTACATTTAAACCAGTGTGGGTGGCACTGGGAGCAGGTGGGTAAAGTGTCTTGCCCAAGGACACAACGGCAGTGACTAGGATGGCGGAAGCGGGAATCGAACCTGCAACCCTCAAGTTGCTGGCACGGCCGCTCTACCAACCGAGCTATGCCGGTGAGTTTGAGACCCCTGAAGTAGAATAATTTGCTCACACCTGATTACAACACACTAATGTGCTGCAGCACAATGGTTAGGAGTCACTCTCTAATGGACAAAACAGGAACCAAAAAAATGGATTTAGAATAGAATAGAATAGAAAGTACTTTTTTGATCTCTGGGGGAAATTCAGCACCACAGTTCGCTCACAATAATAACAATAATAATAATGATAATACATAACATGTAATATATATATAATATATGGATAATATAAATATATTCTACATATATTCTACATTTAAGTGCAGTCAAGGAATATATGCATTATACAGTCCTACTGTCGGTATGAAGGACCTCCTGTGTTGTTCCGTGTTACATTTTGGGAGTCTGAACCTTCCACTGAACGTACTCATTCTCTCCGCAAGGTCCGAGTGTAGTGGGTTGGAGGTTTAGTTTTTGTTTTGCTTACCAAAGTTGTGCTCTTTTGCCTCCTCAGCGGATGTAAAACAAATCTGCAGCTGCACTCCAGCCATGACCTCCAAGTCGCCCCTGTTCAAGTTCGTTCTCTTGGGCGACGGCGGCGTGGGAAAATCGTCCCTCATGAACCGCTTCGTCACCGACAAGTTCGACTCCCACCTCTTCCACACCATCGGCGTGGAGTTCCTCAACAAGGAGCTGGACGTGGACGGCCAGAGTGTCACGCTGCAGATCTGGGACACGGCGGGACAGGAGCGCTTCCGCAGCCTGCGCACGCCGTTCTACCGCGGCTCTGACTGCTGCCTGCTCACCTTCGGCGTGGACGACGCGCAGAGTTTCTGCAACGTGGCCAACTGGAAGAAAGAGTTCACCTACTACGCCGACCTCCAGGAGCCCGACAAGTTCCCCTTCGTGGTGCTGGGCAACAAGGTGGACACGACCGGGCGACAGGTGTCCGGGGAGGACGCGCGGCGGTGGTGCCGCGACAACGGCGGGCTTCTCTACTTCGAGACAAGCGCCAAGGAGGCCACCAACGTGGCGTCGGCCTTTGAAGAGGCAGTTCGCCTGGTTCTCAGGCAAGATGAGCGACCCGACCACCTCATCCACACCAACACGGTGGACCTGAGGAAGAGGAGTTACTCCGATTCCAGCTGCTGCTGAACTGCACTTTTGTCCAACCGAAACTTACATATAGTGGGGCAAAAAAGTATTTAGTCAGCCACCGATTGTGCAAGGTCTCCCACTTAAAATGATGACAGTTATGTTTTAACTAAGGGAGATGACGGCAGACTACACCAGGTGGCAGTGTTCAATAATTTATTATATATATATATATATATATATATATATATATTGTAAGTATTTATATATATAATAAGACTACAAAACAATACTAACAATAAACCAAGGCTATGAAGTGTGACAAAGACTCAAGCGTGTATGGTGTAAGGCTAAGTGTGGAAATTAACTTAAGTGTCTTACCAAAGTGTTGGAGGTGGTGTAGACAGGGGCGAGGCAGGCAGGGAAGTCCATGGCGGAAGCGGGGTCAAAAGCAGGAGAGCGAGTCCAAAGTCCAAAACAGAGGTCGGGGATCCAGGAAGGCAAAAATGGGAGCCAGGAGGGAAGCAGGGGTGGTGACACGACACTGTGGGAAAAGCAGGAGAAACAGGGATCGGGGAAAACCCAAGGGCACAAGGAAATAAGCAACGAGCAAGGAGGAGTAGTTTCACCATCTGAGAACTAAGTTCCCGCGCCGATCCTTGGGTCTACTGGTCCTTTATTGGACTTGCCCTCATCAGTACCAGGTGAGCAGATTGATAACAGGCTGCAGGCTCGATGCTGCGTGGGCGTGCTGCACTCAGCACGAGTGAGGGCGTATCTGAGCGCGCTGTCAGCAGAGGCGCCTCTTGGCGCACTGTTCGTAGAGGCGCACGCAGCTCCAGACGCCGAGGAGACGTGGGTTCGAATCCGCGCCGTGACAATGACAGATGTCTGTAATTTTCATCATAGGTACACTTCAACTGTGAGAGACAGAGAGTGAAAAAAAAAATTCACATTGTAGGAGTTTTTAAGAATTTATGTGTAAATTATGGTGGAAAAAAAGGATTTGGTCAACCATTCAAATCTCTCACTGATGGAAGGAGGTTTTGGCTCAAAATCTCACGATACATGGCCCCATTCATTCTTTCCTTAAAGGGGAACATTATCACAATTTCAAAAGGGTTAAAAACAATAAAAATCAGTTCCTGGTGGCTTCTTGTGTTTTTTGAAGTTGTTTTCGAAATTTTACCGGTCCCGGAATATCCCTAAAAAAAGCTTTAAAGTGCTTGATTTTCGCTATTTGCGATGCGACTGTCCATTTCCCTGTGACGTCATACAGTGCTGCCAATGTAAACAAACAATGGCGAATAGCACAGCAAGATATAGCAACATTAGCTCGGATTCAGACTCGGATTTCAGCGGCTTAAGCGATTCAACAGATTACGCATGTATTGAAACTGATGGTTGGAGTATGAAAGTATTGAAGAAGAAACTCAAGCTATTGAGCGAATAGCTATTGATGCTATTCATAGCCATAGCATGGCCGAATAGCTGCGTTAGCATTGCCGGTAAAATGTGCGAACCAAATGATCAGGACTTTCGCATCTCGTGACACTGGAGCAACTTAAATCCTTCAATTTGTAAGTGTTTTTTTTCACAGGAAACGTAATATAGTTGCAAATGCATCTGCAGGTTATCCATACATCTCTGTGCCATGTCTGCTTTAGCACCGCCGGCAAATAGCATGTTAGCATCGATTAGCGTAGCATGTTAGCATCGATTAGCTGGCAGTCAACATCAACAAAACTCACCCTTGTGAATTCGTTGACTTTATCGTTGCAAATGCATCTGCAGGTTATCCATGCATCTCTGTGCCATGTCTGCTTTAGCACCGCTGGTGAATAGTATGTTAGCGTCGATTAGCGTAGCATGTTAGCATCGATTAGCTGGCAGTCACGCCGCGACCAAATATGTCTGATTAGCATATAAGTCAACATCAACAAAACTCACCTTTGTGATTTCGTTGAATTTATCATTGCAAATGCATCTGCAGGTTATCCATACATCTCTGTGCCATGTCTGTCATCGCCGGTAAAATGTGCAGACACTCTGGCACATTCAATGGGGGTCTGGCGGCAGACACTTTCACATCTTTGGGCCAGTTGTGCAACTTGAATCCCTCCCTGTTAGCGTTGTTACACCTACGAGGCATGATGTCTCCAAAGTTCCAAAAAATAGTCGAAAAAACGGAAAATAACAGAGCTGAAACCCAATGATTGCAATGTGTTGAACATGAAAATGGCGGCTGTATTACTTCGTAGACGTCACATTCTGACGTCATCGCAAAAAGAGCCATAAACAGAAAGGTGTTTAATTCGCCAAAATTTACCCATTTAGAGTTCGGAAATCAGTTAAAAAAATAGATGGTCTTTTATCTGCACCACCTAGGTATATATTGACGCTTACATAGGTCTGGTGATAAAGTTCCCCTTTAACACAGATAAATCGTCCTGTCCCCTTAGCAGAAAAACAGCCCCAAAGCATGATGTTTCCGCCCCATGCTTCACAGTAGGTATGGTGTTCTTGGGATGAAACACAGTATTCTTCTTCCTCCAAACACGACGAGTTGAGTTTATACCAATAAGTTCTATTTTGGTTTCATCTGACCACATGACATTCTCCCAACCCTCTGCTGTATCATCCATGTATCCATTTTGGTACAAACTCAACTCGTCGTGTTTGGAGGAAGAAGAATACTTTTATCTTGCCTCTGATGGGCCAGTCCCTAATATAAACCAACCAATCATCGTTAATTTTCTCCACATGCTTTGATTTCTCATTAATTCATTTCATTGTCCCTGTGGGGCGACTTGTCCAGGGTGTACACCGCCTTCCTCCCATGTATAGCTGAGATGGGCTACAGCACCCCCCTCTACCTCAAAAGGGACAGGCGGTAGATAATGGATGGATGGATGTATTTTCACCATATATTGTTTTTTCCTGGATTCACAGAATATATCCTCAGTGTATCATCATATTGACAATGAAATAAGCACTGACACTACCCATTTCCACATAGGTTTTATTCGTCGAAAATATTTTTTGCCTTTTCAGTTGCCTTTTTTTTGCCTTTTCAGTTGGAATCGACATATATTTCCCTCGTTAGCATACACGTCTATGTGTCATTGACCGGGCTAGCATGCTAAAAGCATTACACTAGTGTGCATACTAGCTTTGTCAGACAAGATCACAAACTCTATTGGACAATATAGTTTACATCCCAAATGTCCATTTCCATTTATTACAAGTACCGTATTTCCTTGAATTGCCGCCGGGGCGCTAATTAATTTAAAACCTCTTCTCACTCCTGCGCTTACCAAAGGCATGCGGTAAAAGTAAGCATGCGCTAATTATTTCAAAACCTCTTCTCACTCCTGCGCTTACCAAAGGCATGCGGTAAAAAATTGAGTGTGATGTAAGGATACCATCATGAAAAGCCCATTTAATGAAAAAAACGTTATTATGGTCTTATTTTTACTTATAAATGAAGTCCATGCAAGCTCCTTCTGATCAAAAGCATCGATAACTTGTTTATCCCACCGCTGCCACCTGGAAATGTTATTGTATGAATAATAAACTGGGTATTTAGGACTGGAACATGCTTTATTTCAGCCCGGTTGTTTACATAGCCAGCATAGGAGTGTTACATCCTAAAAGGTCCGTCGCGCACCCCCGCGTCATATACGTCCGAGCACATATCACGTCACTCATTGTCACTTCTTCTGCAGCCGAGTAGTCGCAAGAAGGAGGCGGGAGTCATTTAATGACTCATATTGGACACACACAGCTATGGTATCGTGACGGCCTCAAGCCGTCGTCTTGCGGGTTCCCAGGACCACCAAGGAAGGACATGGCTTGAGCAGTTTGACTTTGTTTATTTTTCAATAAAACCTCAGTCCAGGTCGCTTTTCCGCGCTCCTTCTCCGCTCACTCGCCGTCGCCGCCTCCTCGCCGTGTGCCCTGCCTGACTGTCGGACCGTCAGCTCCACAGGTACCGGTATATTGATAAAACATAGCTGCTTACTGTTCTTTTTAGCATAGCTTCGACCGTAAATCCTACTGAATAGCTCTTAATCTTCTTCCCTTTATGCAATTTCAAATTACCGGTATTGAAATCAGCCTCCTCCATTTTGAAAATGATGACAGGGGAAGTGTCACTCGTGACGTCACGAGTTTGACCAGGCGGTAATACTAAGTATGCGCTAATTATTTTGCGAAGCGAGTTTGACCTGGCAGTAATCCAAGTCAGGCGCATACTATATGCCTGGTGGCAATTCAAGGAAATACGGTAATAAGAAAACGTAAATGCCTTGCTTACCTATCAAGAGGGAAATTGGCAAATTTGGCGTCAAATGAAAAAAATCTTCTCCGCCTTAAATAATCTCCATCTTTCAAAAGCATCCCCGATACAATTCCTCATTTTGTTCTTGGCTTTGTCATTAATAAGTTGAGAATCGTAACAACGCCTTTTAAATTTACTGAGGTCTGACATGTTTAGTAACTTTACCGGTGGCACTAGCTCGACAAACAACTGGCAACCTGGATGTGACACTCTCACTGACTTTCTAATTGGTCAATTCATCGAAATGAAAATAACTATTCATTCTTTCATTCTCAAAATAATCTTACTTATCTCATCATATGAAATATGACTTACTTCACCAATATTTTTTTTATTTATATTGTGATTACTTATGGAGTACATTGTGAATAGATTGAGAACAGGAAGTGAACACAAGTTTTAGCAACTGTTATGTAAAAGAAAAGGGGTAGGATTAAATTAGCTCTGCTTCTTCCTACTCCTTTTTGAACATGTTGAAAAGAGAAACTGAAAATTGTGATGCTTGCATGTTCAAAATAAACTCAAAGTTTCGGGGCTATAAATCTAATTTTGAAATGAGCATATCCTGGCTGAACTACCGTTATCAGTTAAAATGGTATTCCAAAATAACATGATTTATTATTGCCTTTCAACATATCAGGGCCATTTAATGATGACTTGACATGAAATTATTTCATATGGCACTTTTTAAAGAAATCAGACAGCAGCTCAGAAGCTTTTTCACTTACTGCCATATTCTGGATAACACAATTAATGACTACACTTTGGAATTACTGCCACCTGCTGGATAAAAAACATGACTACAACTAGAACCCTGCACTTTAGTAGATTAGTAGATTGCACAGTTCAGTACATATTCCATACGATTGACCACTAAATGGTAACACCCCAATAAGTTTTTCAACTTGTTTAAGTCGGGGTCCACGTTAATCAATTCATGGTTTACCTGAGATTTCGTATAAAAAAAGGACATTGTCGGGAAATTTGCATAGCTACACATACATACAGTATTTTGCATTCTACTTTAGTTGCTTAGGTTTACAACTCCCTGGTGCTGTGTACTTTTTTTTGTTTCTTGTTTTGATTATTGTTATTTATTTGCATATTTGTAACAGTTGAATATTATAAAAGGTTTGTAAAAATAATAATAATGAAAAAAAAATTACATAAAAAAATTGTACTGGTAGTAAAATAAGTTTTGTTAATGTCACGCCAAATTTCTTCTCCCTACACCCCCCCCCCCCACCCATTTACTTCCGGGGTCATGATTAATACAGACGTTTTGTTCATGCTATATTATAAAAATATAACGCTTTATTATAAAAATACAGACGTTTTATTAACGCTATATTATAAAAAAAATCAAAAAACAATTTACAAACACAAGCAATGGGATGACGTAAGAGGAAACGTGACCCCAGAAGTAAATGCGTTATCCCATAGCTTGTGTTTGTAAATTGTTTATCTTTTATTTTTTTAATAATATAGCGTTAACAAAACGTCTGTATTTTCATAATATAGCGTTATATTTTTATAATATAGCGTTATGTTTTCATAATATAGCGTTATATTTTTTGTAGGGGGGAAGAAATTTGGCTTGACAGCAACACAAACACTGAAAAAAAATATAATATTTTTGGTGGACGTGTTTGATGCCAAAACTCATATTTTTGTACATTTTTATTGTTTTTGTGTGTTTCAAAGGTTTTGATGATCGCTTTTTTTTTTTTTGCGGTTTGAAACTAAAGGCAGTGTTTTAGTGAGAGGGGCGGCGGGGCTTATAACAAGTTTACCCGGAAGCAGTTTTACTGGACTTGGGCATGCAAGTAAAACAAGATAGAAGAAGAAAGGCGTGGGCGTCTGAATTACCGTATTTCCTTGAATTAATTGAAAATCTCTTCTCACTCCTGCGCTTACCAAAGGCATGCGGTAAAAGTAAGCATGCGCTAATTATTTTAAAACCTCTTCTCACTCCGGCACTTACCAAAGGCATGCAGTAAACATTTTAGTGTTGATGTAAGCTTGGAGTTGAAATCCTACTGAATAGCTCTTAATCTTCTTCCCTTTATGCGATTTCAAATTACCGGTTTGCGCAAATTATTTTAAAAGCTCACTCCGGCACTTACCAAAGGCATGCAGTAAAAATTTTAGTGAGATGTAAGCTTGGAGCTGAAATCCTACTAAATAGCTCTTAATCTTCCCTTTATGCGATTTCAAATTACCGGTTTGCGCTAATTATTTTAAAACCTCACTCCGGCACTTACCAAAGGCATGCAGTAAACATTTTAGTGAGATGTAAGCTTGGAGCTGAAATCCAACTAAATAGCTCTTATACTTCTTCCCTTTATGCAATTTCAAATTACCGGTATTGAAATCAGCCTCCATTTTGAAAATGATGACAGGGGAAGTGTCACTCGTGACGTCACGAGTTTGACTAAGCATGCGCTAATTATATTGGGAAGCGAGTTTGACCCGGCAGTAATCCAAGGCAGGCGCATACTATATGACCTGCGGCAATTCAAGGAAATACGGTGAGTTTTAAAAAAAAGCTTTTAAAATATGAAATTATGAAGCAAAATTATTATTATTATTTTTTTTTTACATTGACCTGCCCCTCACGCTTGAACGCTGCGTTTAGTTTGAAAGTATAAATAAAGGAACGAAATTGTAAAAAAAAATAAAAATAAAGATCATAAAAGACATTAAAATACACAAAAACAATCAGTGTACAAAAATATGATAGAATTTATTCAATGTTTGTATTTATTTGTTGCTAAAACTTGTTTCGGTGTTATTACAACTTCTCTAGTCAAATGAGTTCCATTTTAGGTTAGTTAATTTTAGCGAAGCTCGACGCTTTATTCATCAATCCATCCATTTTCTGCCGCTTATTCCCTTTGGGGTCGCTGGTGCCTATCTCAGCTACAATCCGTCGGAAGCTCGGGGTACACCCTGGACAAGTCGCCACCTCATCGCAGGGCACGCTTTATTCAAATAATATTAATGTAACACTAACCGCAACAAATAATTTTATATTTATTATTCACGCCTTCGGCCCGAATGCAGCTTAGATAGGCTCCAGCACCCCCTGCTTCCCCAAAAGGGACAAGCGGTAGAAAAATGAATGAATGTTTATATTAAGTATTCATTGTCCAGCGTTGGTTTAGCGCACGTTTCATGGTAGAATTTACATGACACATCTCGCTGTGTCAGCCTTCCCGGTAAGGTTTATTCAGGTGTACTGGAGAGGAGCCGGATAGTCGAACCTCGGATTCAGGAGGAACAGTGTGGTTTTCGTCCTGGTCGTGGAACTGTGGACCAGCTCTATTAACTCTAGGCAGGGTTCTTGTGGATGCATGGGAGTTTGCCCAACCAGTCTACATGTGCTTTGCGGACTTGGAGAAGGCATTCGACCGTGTCCCTCGAGGATTCCTTAGGGAGTGCTCAGAGAGTATGGGGTATCGGACTGTCTTATTGTGGCGGTCCGCTCCCTGTATGATCAGTGTAAGAACTTGGTCCGCATTGCCGGCAGTAAGTCGGACACGTTTCCAGTGAGGGTTGGACTCCGCCAAGGCTGTCCTTTGTCACCGATTCTGTTCATAACTTTTATGGACAGAATTTCTAGGCGCAGTCAAGGCGTTGAGGGGTTCCGGTTTGGTGGCCGCGGGATTAGGTCTCTGCTTTTTGCAGATGATGTGGTCCTGATGGCTTCATCTGGCCGGGATCTTCAGCTCTCACTGGATCGGTTCGCAGCCGAGTGTGAAGCGACCGGAATGAGAATCAGCACCTCCGAATCCGAGTCCATGGTTCTCTCCCGGAAAAAGGGTGGAATGCCATCTCCGGGTTGGGGAGGAGACCCTGCCCCAAGTGGATGAGTTTAAGTACCTAGGAGTCTTGTTCACGAGTGAGGGAAGAGTGGATTGTGAGATCGACAGGTGGATCGGTGCGGCGTCTTCAGTAATGCGGACGTTGTACCGATCTGTTGTGGTGAAGAAGGAGCTGAGCCGGAAGGCAAAGCTCTCAATTTACCGGTCGATCTACGTTCCCATCCTCACCTATGGTCATGAGCTTTGGGTCATGACCGAAAGATAAGATCACAGGTACAAGTGGCCAAAAGGAGTTTCCTCCGCCGTGTGGCGGGGCTCTCCCTTAGAGATAGGGTGAGAAGCTCTGTCATCCGGGAGGAACTCAAAGTAAAGCCGCTGCTCCTCCACATGGAGAGGAGCCAGATGAGGTGGTTCGGGCATCTGGTCAGGATGCCACCCGAACGCCTCCCTAGGGAGGTGTTTAGGGCACGTCCAACCGGTAGGAGGCCACAGGGAAGACCCAGGACACGTTGGGAAGACTATGTCTCCAGGCTGGCCTGGGAACGCCTCGGGATCCCCCGGGAAGAGCTAGACATAGTGGCTGGGCAGAGGGAAGTCTGGGCTTCCATGCTTAGGCTGCTGCCCCCGCGACCCGACCTCGGATAAGCGGAAGAAGATGGATGGATGGATGGATCTCGCTGTGATGTGGTCCCAAAGCTAGTATTTCTTATATACATCACACAAGTGAAACAAACGGTTTTCAATTGTCTGTTTGGTTACAAATAAAATGCAAAATATCCACTTAAAAAAAAAAAAAGTTGAATTCTTATATTACTTACCCCAAAACATTTTTGCAAAGGAATAACCGAGGAGGAGCCAGATATGGTGGTTCGGGCATCTGGTCAGGATGCCACCCTAGGGAGGTGTTCGGGAAGACTATGTCTCCCGGCTGGCCTGAGAACGCCTCGGGATCCCCGGCGAGGAGTTGGACGAAGTGGCTGGGGAGAGGGAAGTCTGGGCTTCCCTGCTTAGGATGCTGTCCCCGCGACCCGACCTCGGATAAGTGGAAGAAGATGGATGGATGGATGGATGGAATAACAAAAAACGGCCAAGTCAAGAAAGAGGCAGGAGACAACGGTGTCACAATAATAGAAAATACCGGTTTTACTAGAGAAGGTTACAAAAATCATCACTATGCAGGAGTCGTAAACTAAAAATAAAAAGCAGAAGGAAACAATGCCATCAAAGTACAATGGAATTTGTTTTATTTTTTTATTTTTTTAGAAAAGTGGCAGGAGTGCAAAACACCGCCTACCAAAGTTGTCAAAAAATTGGCCAGGCTGATTAGAAAAAATAACTACTAACCAAATATACACTGCAAAAAGTCAGTGTTCAAAAACAAGAAAAAAAAAAATACAAAATTGAGGGGTATTTTATTTAAACTAAGCAAAATGATCTGCCAATAGAACAAGAAAATTTGGCTTGTCAAGACTTTCCAAAACAATGAACCCCAAAATACCTTAAAATAAGTATATTCTCACTAATAACAAGGGCACTTTTCTTGGTATAAAAAAAGAGACCTTTTTGCTCAATATGTTGAAAAAAATTGTTAAATTAAGTATATGCACTCGACATATTTTTTTTTCATGCTTGAAGTAAGAAATTATTACTTGTGAGTGTTGACAGTTTAGCAACGGTTGATATTCTAGTTTCAAGCATGTTTTACTCAATACAGGTCATCAAATCTCAGCAACAAGCTGTAATATCTTACTGAGATAATTTAGGACCAAAACACTTAAAACAAGTAAAACACTAACATTAAATCTGCTTAGTGAGAAGAATTATCTTATCAGACAGAATATCAAATATCACCCTTATTTGAGATATTTAATCTTACTTGGATTTCAGTTTTTGCAGTGTACTGCAAGGGACTCAAAAATAAACTGATGAATAATAAATTGATATAATAATAATAATAATAGATTTTATTTGTAAAAAGCACTTTACGTTGAGCAAACAACCTCAAAGTGCCAGTGTAAAAAAATAGTAATAATAAAAATAAATAAAATATAAAACTAGAAAAAGCCCAAAGGCTACAACCAGCATGGATGTCTATAGAAAGGCTTTTTTTTTAAAAAGATGGGTTTTTAAGCCTTTCTTAAAAGCATCCATTTTATATATCCTTTTTTAAAAGCATATATAATTATGTTGTGCTAAAAATCAATAAAATGTGAAAAAAATGAAACAAAACGCCTGGGGATCCCCGGCGAGGAGTTGGACAAAGTGGCTGGGGAGAGGAAAGTCTGGGCTTCCCTGCTTAGGCTGCTGCCCCCGCGACCCGACCTCGGATAAGTAGAAGAAAATGGATGGATGGATGGATGGATGGAATAACAAAAAACGGCCAAGTCAAGAAAGAGGCAGGAGACAACGGTGTCACGATAATAAAAAATACCGGTTTTACTAGAGAAGGTTACAAAAATCATCACTATGCAGGAGTCGTAAATCTATTTCCAACTAAAAATAAAAAGCAGAAGGAAACACCTACAGAAACTACAATGCCATCAAAGTACAAAGGAATTTTTTTTTTTTTTTTTTAGAAAAGGGGCAGGGGTGCAAAGGAAGGGGGGGGGGGGCAATACAAGGCCTACCAAAGTTGTCATAAAATTGGCCAGGCTGATTAGAAAAAATAAGTACTAACCAAATATACACTGCAAAAAGTCAGTGTTAAAAACAAGGAAAAAAAAATACAAAATTGAGGGGTATTTTATTCAAACTAAGCAAAATGATCTGCCAATAGAACAAGAAAATGTGGCTTGTCAAGACTTTCCAAAAGAAGTAAAATGAGCTAACTTCAATGAACCCCCAAATACCTTAAAATAAGTATATTCTCACTAATAACAAGGGCACTTTTCTTGGTATAAAAAAAGACACCTTTTTGCTCAATAATGTTGAAAAAAATTGCTAAATTAAGTAAATGCTAGTGGCATTATCTTGACATAATGATATGCACTCGACATATTTTCTTTTCATGCTTTAAGTAAGAAATTATTACTTTAAAAAATAGTTTTACACTTGTGAGTGTTGATGACACAGTTTTACAACAGTTGATATTATAGTTTCAAGCATGTTTTACTCAATATAGGTCATCAAATCTCAGCAACAAGCTGTAATATCTTATTGAGATCATTTAGGACCAAAACAGGTAAAAAAAGTAACATAAAATCTGTTTAGTGAGAAGAATTATCTCATCAGACAGAAAATAAGAAAATATCACCCTTATTTGAGATATTTAATCTTACTTGGATTTCAGTTTTTGCAGTGTACTGCAAGGGACTCAAAAATAAACTGATGATTAATAAATTGATATAATAATAATAATAGATTTTATTTGTAAAAAGCACTTTACGTTGAGCAAACAACCTCAAAGTGCCACAGTGTAAAAAAATAGTAATAATAAAAATAAATAAAATATAAAACTAGAAACAGCCCAAAGGCTACAACCAGCATGCATGTCTATAGAAAGGCTTTTTTTTTTTTTTTTAAAAAGATGGGTTTTTAAGCCTTTCTTAAAAGCATCCATTTTATATATCCTTTTTTAAAAGCATATATAATTATGTTGTGCTAAAAATCAATAAAATGTGAAAAAATTAAACAAAACGCCTGGGGATCCCCGGCGAGGAGTTGGACGAAGTGGCTGGGGAGAGGAAAGTCTGGGCTTCCCTGCTTAGGCTGCTGCCCCCGCGACTTGACCTCGGATAAGTGGAAGAAAATGGATGGATGGATGGATGGAATAACAAAAAACGGCCAAGTCAAGAAAGAGGCAGGAGACAACGGTGTCACGATAATAAAAAATACCGGTTTTACTAGAGAAGGTTACAAAAATCATCACTATGCAGGAGTCGTAAACTAAAAATAAAAGGCAGAAGGAAAAAATGCCATCAAAGTACAATGGAATTTGTTTTAGTTTTTTTTTTTTAGAAAAGGGGCAGGGGTGCAAAACACCGCCTACCAAAGTTGTCATAAAATTGGCCAGGCTGATTAGAAAAAATAACTACTAACCAAATATACACTGCAAAAAGTCAGTGTTAAAAACAAGAAAAAAACAAAACAAAATTGAGGGGTATTTTATTTAAACTAAGCAAAATGATCTGCCAATAGAACAAGAACATTTGGCTTGTCAAGACTTTCCAAAACAATGAACCCCAAAATACTTTAAAATAAGTATATTCTCACTAATAACAAGGGCACTTTTCTTGCTATAAAAAAAAGAGACGTTTTTGCTCAATATGTTGAAAAAAATTGTTAAATTAAGTATATGCACTCGACATATTTTTTTTCATGCTTGAAGTAAGAAATTATTACTTTTGAGTGTTGATGACACAGTTTTGCTACAGTTGATATTCTAGTTTCAAGCATGTTTTACTCAATATAGGTCATCAAATCTCAGCAACAAGCTGTAATATCTTACTGAGATCATTTAGGACCAAAACACTTAAAACAAGTAAAACACTAACATTAAATCTGCTTAGTGAGAAGAATTATCTTATCAGAAAGACTATCAAATATCACCCTTATTTGAGATATTTAATCTTACTTGGATTTCAGTTTTTGCAGTGTATTGCAAGGGACTCAAAAATAAACTGATGAATAATAAATTGATATAATAATAATAATAGATTTTTTTTGTAAAAAGCACTTTACGTTGAGCAAACAACCTCAAAGTGCGACAGTGTAAAAAAATAGTAATAATAAAAATAAATAAAATATAAAACTAGAAACAGCCCAAAGGCTACAACCAGCATGCATGTCTATAGAAAGGCTTTTTTTTTTAAAAGATGGGTTTTTAAGCCTTTCTTAAAAGCATCCATTTTATATATCATTTTTTAAAAGCATATATAATTATGTTGTGCTAAAAATCAATAAAATGTGAAAAAATGAAACAAAACGCCTGCGGATCCCCGGCGAGGAGTTGGACGAAGTGGCTGGGGAGAGGAAAGTCTGGACTTCCCTGCTTAGGCTGCTGCCCCCGCGACCCGACCTCGGATAAGTGGAAGAAGATGGATGGATGGAATAACAAAAAACGGCCAAGTCAAGAAAGAGGCAGGAGACAACGGTGTCACGATAATAAAAAATACCGGTTTTACTAGAGAAGGTTACAAAAATCATCACTGTGCAGGAGTCGTAAATCTATTTCCAACTAAAAATAAAAAGCAGAAGGAAACAATGCCCTTAAAGTACAATTGAATTTTTTTTAGTTTTTTTTTTAGAAAAGGGGCAGGGGTGCAAAACACCGCCTACAAAAGTTGTCATACAATTGGCCAGGCTGATTAGAAAAAATAACTACTAACCAAATATACACTGCAAAAAGTCAGTGTTCAAAAACAAGAAAAAAAAATACAAAAATTGAGGGGTATTTTATTTAAACTAAGCAAAATGATCTGCCAATAGAACAAGAAAATTTGGCTTGTCAAGACTTTCCAAAACAATGAACCCCAAAATACCTTAAAATAAGTATATTCTCACTAATAACAAGGGCACTTTTCTTGTTATATAAAAAAAGAGACCTTTTTGCTCAATATGTTGAAAAAAATTGTTAAATTAAGTATATGCACTCGACATATTTTTTTTCATGCTTGAAGTAAGAAATTATTACTTTTGAGTGTTGATGACAGTTTTGCAACAGTTGATATTCTAGTTTCAAGCATGTTTTAGTCAATATAGGTCATCAAAAATCTCAGCAACAAGCTGTAATATCTTACTGAGATCATTTAGGACCAAAACACTTAAAACAAGTAAAACACTAACATTAAATCTGCTTAGTGAGAAGAATTATCTTATCAGACAGAATATCAAATATCACCCTTATTTGAGATATTTAATCTTACTTGGATTTCAGTTTTTGCAGTGTACTGCAAGGGACTCAAAAATAAACTGATGAATAATAAATTGATATATAATTATGTTGTGCTAAAAATCAATAAAATGTGAAAAAATGAAACAAAACGCCTGCGGATCCCCGGCGAGGAGTTGGACGAAGTGGCTGGGAAGAGGAAAGTCTGGACTTCCCTGCTTAGGCTGCTGCCCCCGCGACCCGACCTCGGATAAGTGGAAGAAAATGGATGGATGGATGGATGGAATAACAAAAAACGGCCAAGTCAAGAAAGAGGCAGGAGACAACGGTGTCACGATAATAAAAAATACCGGTTTTACTAGAGAAGGTTACAAAAATCCTCACTATGCAGGAGTCGTAAACTAAAAATAAAAAGCAGAAGGAAAAAATGCCATCAAAGTACAATGGAATTTGTTTTAGTTGTTTTTTTTTTTGAAAAGGGGCAGGGGTGCAAAACACCGCCTACCAAAGTTGTCATAAAATTGGCCAGGCTGATTAGAAAAAATAACTACTAACCAAATATACACTGCAAAAAGTCAGTGTTCAAAAACAAGAAAAAAAAAATACAAAAATTGAGGGGTATTTTATTTAAACTAAGCTAAATGATCTGCCAATAGAACAAGAAAATTTGGCTTGTCAAGACTTTCCAAAACAATGAACCCCAAAATACCTTAAAATAAGTATATTCTCACTAATAACAAGGGCACTTTTCTTGGTATAAAAAAAAATACCTTTTTGCTCAAAATGTTGAAAAAAATTGTTAAATTAAGTATATGCACTCGACATATTTTTTTCATGCTTGAAATAAGAAATTATTACTTTTGAGTGTTGATGACAGTTTTGCAACAGTTGATATTCTAGTTTCAAGCATGTTTTACTCAATATAGGTCATCAAATCTCAGCAACAAGCTGTAATATCTTACTGAGATCATTTAGGACCAAAACACTTAAAACAAGTAAAACACTAACATTAAATCTGCTTAGTGAGAAAAAATTATCTTATCAGACAGAATATCAAATATCACCCTTATTTGAGATATTTAATCTTACTTGGATTTCAGTTTTTGCAGTGTACTGCAAGGGACTCAAAAATAAACTGATGAATAATAAATTGATATAATAATAATAATAATATATTTTATTTGTAAAAAGCACTTTACGTTGATTAAACAACCTCAAAGTGCCACAGTGTAAAAAAATAGTAATAATAAAAATAAATAAAATATAAAACTAGAAACAGCCCAAAGGCTACAACCAGCATGCATGTCTATAGAAAGGCTTTTTTTTTTTTTTTTTAAAAAGATGGGTTTTTAAGCCTTTCTTAAAAGCATCCATTTTATATATCCTTTTTTAAAAGCATATATAATTATGTTGTGCTAAAAATCAATAAAATGTGAAAAAAATGAAACAAAACGCCTGGGGATCCCCGGCGAGGAGTTGGACGAAGTGGCTGGGGAGAGGAAAGTCTGGGCTTCCCTGCTTAGGCTGCTGCCCCCGCGACCCGACTTCGGATAAGTGGAAGAAAATGGATGGATGGATGGAATAACAAAAAACGGTCAAGTCAAGAAAGAGACAGGAGACAACGGTGTCACGATAATAAAAAATACCGGTTTTACTAGAGAAGGTTACAAAAATCATCACTATGCAGGAGTCATAAATCTATTTCCAACAGAAAATAAAAAGCATAAGGAAACACCTACAGAGACTACAATGCCATCAAAGTACAATGGAATTTTTTTTTTTTTTTTTTTTTTTTTTAGAAAAGGGGCAGGGGTGCAAAGGAAGGGGGGGGGGTCAAAACACCGCCTACCAAAGTTGTCATACAATTGACTACACATCACCTGAAAAAACTGCAAAGACAGTAATGTCTCTTTCATGCAATTAACAAGGAAACGGCAACAACCTGACACGCATCGTCTCACAGGAAATTGAAGTTTGCCTTTACATCCACGTGGCGGCAGAGCACGTATATTTATCCAACATAACACACATGGCCATAAAGTCATTTTTATACAGAATAGACAGCTGCACACAATACTGACATGCTTCATCTCATCAGAAATTGTCTTTTTTTTTTCTTCTTTTTTTTCCCCCCTCGGGTTGCTCATCAATTATACAATATAGATCATGGATATGAAACCATAAAGGATTATAAAATCAATGTAGGAAATTCCTGACCTGTTGAGTTCCGAGTGTAAACATCCAAAAAACAGTCTATGTGGCTCATCTGAGAGAGAATGAAAGCAACAACAACAACAACCAAAAAAATTATTAAGAAGTGCGTTAAAAAGTCACTATTTTGGCTGGCCGTCCAAAAAAAAAACCATCACAATTGCTTGAAAATTAATTCTCTCACATTTTTAAATGCGTACATTACAAGCAGCTCGATCCATGTTGTCATGACTACACTGCATCCCTCTCACCACACATCATTCAGGGTGTCGCCTGACAATTGTTATAGAAAACGCGAAAAAGGAGCAGTCCAGAGATATTGAATATTGGTCATAACACTGATTGTGTTCTCACGGCGTCAATTTGTTTTTTTTTTCCGGGTGGTTACAACTATTTACATTTCATAAAATGATGTTTCATGCGTAGCAATGTGATCGGGGTAAGTGCTTAAGATGCAAAAAAAAACACAACAATTTGATTTGATACCTGAGGTGTCGGGTTTGCTGGCGAAAGAAAAGTTCTTGTTGGGAAACGTTTACTTGCGTGGATTATAAAGTACTACAGAAATTCTGCTACTGTTCCAGAGCAGGGATTTTTAACAGTTTTACTTTCCCACTACATAGGGGGCCCGGGGCCTTCAAATTGTTGCGATCCGCTGCTTGGATCTTTACAGTTTGTTGTTTTGTATATCTCTCCGTCTCACTCCTTATTTCCTGTTTGCTTTGTCACCATGGTAGCTTATTAGTTCACCTGCCCCTCGTTTTCTACGCACACCTGTTTCTATTTTTGTTGCTGCCCCTTTTCGTTGTTCTGTCTGGGTTCCAAATTTGCCTTCGCGCAACAGTGACGACTTCTCGCTAGCTTACACGCTACGCCGTTGTTATTCTTAGCTCACATGCTAAATGTTTTGTTTTCCCTTTTTGTGCCTTTGTGCCAAGTTGTTAGTATTTCTGTTCCTTTTCCTAGCTCCCACGCTAGCTCCCTTTGTTTGCCTTTTATGCTTAGCTCCAGTGTTTTTTGTTCCTCAGCTTCTTTTGTTACTTAAATAAATCATTTGAATCTTACCTTTGCTGTGTTCATGCCGACGCATCCAAGGAGGAACAAATCCGGCAACAACATGCCACACACTCAGCAGAAAAGGAAAGAGTGTAGCATGAAAGCTAGCGAGTAAATAAGAATAGAGCAGTCGTCACTGTTGCGCGAAGGCACATTTGGAACCCAGACAGAACAACGAAAAGGGGCGAGCTTAAATAAGGCAGTAATCAAAATAGAAACAGGTGTGCGTCAAACGAGGGGCAGGTGAACTAATAAGCTACCATGGTGACAAAGCAAATAGGAAATAAGGAGTCAGACGGAGAGATATACGAAAATGGAAACAAAACAACAAACTGTGAAAATCCGAGCAGCGGATTGCAACACAAATATTACCACTGACGTATTAATCTTACTCTTAATTGAATTCATATTCATTAATTACATACGTTATTATTTATTCAAGAAATAAACCTTAGGCTTAGGCCAGGCTGATTAGAAAAAATAAGTACTAACCAAATATACACTGGAAAAAGTCAGTGTTCAAAAACAAGAAAACAAAAAACAAAAATGAGGGGTATTTTATTTAAACTAAGCAAAATGATCTGCCAATAGAACAAGAAAATTTGACTTGTCAAGACTTTCCAAAACAAGTAAAATGAGTTAACTTCAATGAACCCCAAAATACCTTAAAATAAGTATATTCTCACTAATAACAAGGGCACTTTTCTTGGTATAAAAAAACAGACCTTTTTGCTCAATATGTTGAAAAAAATTGTTAAATGAAGTAAATGCTAGTGGCATTATCTTGACATAATGATATGCACTCGACATATTTTTTTTATTCATGCTTAAAGTAAGAAATTATTACTTTAAAAATTAGTTTTATACTTGTGAGTGTTGATGACACAGTTTTGCAACAGTTGATATTCTAGTTTTAAGCATGTTTTACTCAATATAGGTCATCAAATCTCTTCAACAAGATCTTACTGAGATCATTTAGGACCAAAACACTTAAAACAAGTAACATAAAATCTGTTTAGTGAGAAGAATTATCTTATCAGACAGAAAATAAGCAAATATCACCCTTATTTGAGATATTTAATCTTACTTGGATTTCAGTTTTTGCAGTGTACTGCAAGGGACTGACGAATAATAAATCGATATATAATTATGTCGTGCTAAAATCAATAAAATGTGAAAAAATGAAACAAAACATATGGAAATACAGCTTCACCTCTTTAGTCATAATTTTTGCACTTGAGAAATTCAGACTGTTTGATATTGTCATTACTGCCACAACTGGTGGGAAAGTGTACTGCGGCCCATGGCTGAGAAACCCATATTTTTTGGCGGCCCAACAATGTTTAAGAAACACTGTTTTAGACACTGTTAAAGAGCTATTTCGCCCCACTGCCAGTCAGTAAAAATAATCGGGAGTGGCAGACATACACTATTATTATATTTTGAGGCAACGGAATTTCCATCCCTCCAGTTTTAGCGGATATTTTCCATTTTAGGGATGTATTTGTTCTTATTAGGGATGGGAATATTACACAACAACTTACGACTCTGCTTGGCTCCAATGCTTGGGGTGACGATTCGATTCAGAATTGATTATCGATTCAAACCGATTCTTGCAGAATATATTTGGTGTTCAATAATAATTAAACCTTTTTAAACAGCTTACAAAAGTTACTTTTGGCTGGGGACGTATGATGTTGTATAGACAAAGATGATCTAAAACAGGGGTCACCAACGCGGTGCCCGCAAGCACCAGGTAGCCCGTAAGGACCAGATGAGTCGCCCGCTGGCCTGTTCTAAAAATAGCTCAAATAGCAGCACTTACCAGTGAGCTGCCTCTATTTTTTAAATTCTATTTATTTACTAGCAAGCTGGTCTTGCTTTCAGAAAGACAATTTTAGAGAAAAAATACACTTTAAAAAATGATTTTAGGATTTTTAAACACATAACTTTTTACCTTTTAAATTCCTTCCTCTTCTTTCCTGACAATTTAAATTAATGTTCAAGGATTTTTTTATTGTAAAGAATAATAAACACATTTCAATTTAATTCTTCATTTTAGCTTCTGTTTTTTCGACGAAGAATATTTGTGAAATATTTCTTTAAACTTTTGATTAAAATTAAAAAAAAAATATTCTGGCAAATCTAGAAAATCTGTAGAATCAAATTTAAATCTTATTTCAAAGTCTTTTTAATTTCTTTGAAAAATGTTGTTCTGGAAAATCTTGAAGAAATAATGATTTGTCTTTGTTAGAAATATAGCTTGGTCCAATTTGTTATATATTCTGACAAAGTGCAGATTGGATTTTAACCTATTTAAAACAAATTCTAAAATTAATTTTAATCAGGAAAATTTACTAATGACGTTCCATAAAGTCTTTTTTAAATTTTTTTCAAAAACATTCAAATTAGGTAGTTTTTCTCTCCATTTTTTTCCAGTTGAATTTTGAATTTTAAAGAGTCGAAATTGAAGATAAACTATGTTTCAAAATTGTATTTGAATATTTTTCGTGTTTTCTCCTCTTTTAAACCGTTCAATTAAGTGTTTTTTTCATCATTTATTCTCTACAAATAACCTTCCGTAAAAGGAAAAAAAATATACGACGGAATGACAGACAGAAATACCCATTTTTTAAAATATATATAGATTTATCTATTAAAGGTAAATTGAGTAAATTGGATATTTCTGGCAATTTATTTAAGTGTGTATCAAACTGGTAGCCCTTCGCATTAATCAGTACCCGAGAAGTAGCTCTTGGTTTCAAAAAGTTGGGTGACCCCTGATCTAAAACAAGCTTTACCCCCAAAAAATACTATTGAAAATTATAAATTAATTAAAACCGGAATAAATATAGACACGTTTCAGATGAGAATATTTTTTTTTTTAGCACCAATAATGATTAGCACACTCCACAAGCCAGCATACACATTTAAGACTGAAAAAATAGCAAACAGAGCTACTCTACTCTGTTGCAATTGTACTTGGCTTATCTATTGTTTTTTAATTTTTGTTCTTAATTTTCTTTAATTAGAAGTATTAATACAACTTAATAGTTGTTTTTTGAATGCACATATTTTTAAAAGGCTCCAACATTTTATTATTTTTTTTATGCCAAGAGAACTTTGTGGGGGAAAGTCAAGAAATGTGAGCACAAGTAAGCGTTTCCCAAAATGTCAAATTGTGCACGCTACACTTCTTTGAAAAAACATGACTATGTATTTTTTAAGGGAATATTCTGAACAGCAACAATGTTTTAAACAGCAGGAGTAAATAGTCAAAAGAAGATAAAATAAACGCCGGAAAACATAAAATGAAAGAGCTTGATAATACCTGGCATACTTTTCAGAGTGTATTAAAAAACAACAACATTCACACACATTCACACAGTATATTCATATTCATATATATATATATATGCATATAAAACATCAAAAAAACGGAGGAAGTTGGTCGCTGTCTGGGTTCCCCTCGGAGGGCGCCGACAGTAAACAATGTTCACTTAGGCCGCGGCGAGCCGTGTGTCAAGAGGCAGGACGAGGCCATCGCGGCCTGGACCGCAGCCCGGCAACTCCTGGACGCTTTGGAAGCCGATAAACCGTACGTGAGCTCCAACCCCGGCAGGCAAGCTCGACCCGTTCTGAAACTTCTTTGGGCCGTTTCTCCTGATCCTCCATCCTGTTCCCTTCTGGTGGGAACACACGCCCACGCTATCCAACATGGCGGAAGGGAAGAGCAGAGAGACTCAGGAGTCTGCGGCACTATCGAATATAACCTGGGGGAGGATGGGGGACGGTTCGTTTTTTGTTTTTGTTTTAATTATTTAATTTTTCTTTTAAAGAAGGGGCTGGGTGCGGTGGGGTCGGTTGGCGGTGTGAGGGGGTGTGGTCGGTGCTCGGAGCGGTGTTGCTCATCCTTATGAGTAGGATGACGAGTTCTGGCCCTCCTTGGAGCGCGCCTCCGCCTCCAGGTCCTGGTCGTCCTTGGTCTTGATGTCCTGGTAGTCGTGCGTAGAGACGGCGCTCTTTAGGTACGCCCAGTTGGCCGACAGGATCATCAGATAGTGAATCTGGATAAAGAAAACAGCACACCGATGCACTTTAAAGGGGAACATTATCACAATTTTAAAAGGGTTAAAAACAATAAAAATCAGTTCCCAGTGCAGGGGTCGGGAACCTTTTTGGCTGAGAGAGCCAAAAAGCCAAATATTTTAAAATATATTTCCGTAAGAGCCATATAATATTTTTTTTAACACTGAACACAACTAAACACGTGCATTTTTAAGTAAGACCAACATTTCTAGAGTATATTAGGTCTCTTATTCTTTGTTGTTATTCTGAAGCTAACTGTGGAGGGGCGTGGCCTGCGGGCCTGCAGCGACAGGTGCGTAGCTGGCCCACCTGGGCCTTGTTATCTAATCACCTGTCGCTCTGTTATAAGCAGAAGCCAGGAGGAGAGACTGGGTTGGGGCTGGAAAAATTATTGCTGGAAAAACTATTGCTGGAAAGCAACTGAGAGACTTATTGAAAAATGAAACAATATTGTAACCCTGAAACAGGCTCTCATGTCGGTGCTTGGGGGTCTGAAGAACCCCCAGAAGGGCAAGCCCCACTCTAACCAATAATAAATAAATAACTTCTCACTATTAACACAACTTATTGAACAGGTGCGGTAGAAAACAGATGGATGGTTAAAAAATGCATGAGAATGTTTTATATTTTGAACATTATTTTTAACACTGTGATTACAAATGGAATTATTCATTACTTATCGTGTTAAGCAACGTCAGCTCAGATTTATCAGAGAGCCAGATGCAGTCATCAAAAGAGCCACATCTGGCTCTAGAGCCATAGGTTCCCTACCCCTGTCCCAGTGGCTTGTTATATTTTTCGAAGTTTTTTTCAAAATTTTACATCTCCTGGAATATCCCTAAAAAAAGCTTTAAAGTGCTTGATTTTCGCTATTTGCGATGCAACTGTCCATTTCCCTGGGAGGTCATACAGTGCTGCCAATGTAAACAAACAATGGTGAATACCACAGCAAGATATAGCGACATTAGCTCGGACTCAGACTCGGATTTCAGCGGCTTAAGCGATTCAACAGATTACGCATGTATAGAAACGGATGGTTGGAGTATGAAAGTATTGAAGAAGAAACTGAAGCTATTGAGCGAATAGCTATTGACGCTATTCATAGCCATAGCATGGCCGAATAGCTGCGTTAGCATCGCCGGTAAAATGTGCGGACCAAACGATCAGGACTTTTGCATCTTTTGACACTGGAGCAACTTAAATCCTTCGATTGGTAAGTGTTTTTTTCGCATTAAATGTGGGTGGAAGGAAACGTAATATAGTTGCAAATGCGTCTGCAGGTTATCCATACATCTCTGTGCCATGTCTGCTTTAGCACCGCCGGTAAATAGCATGCTAGCATTGATTAGCGTAGCATGTTAGCATCGATTAGCTGGCAGTCAACATCAACAAAACTCACCTTTGTGAATTCGTTGACTTTATAGTTGCAAATGCATCTGCAGGTTATCCATGCATCTCTGTGCCATGTCTGCCTTAGCACCGCCGGTAAATAACATGTTAGCGTCGATTAGCGGAGCATGTTAGCATCGATTAACTGGCAGTCACGCCGCGACCACATATGTCTGATTAGCACATAAGTCAACAACATCAACAAAACTCACCTTTGTGATTTCGTTGAATATATCGTTGCAAATGCATCTGCAGGTTATCCATACATCTCTGTGCCGTGTCTGTCATCGCCGGTAAAATGTGGAGACACTTTGGTACATTCAATGGGGGTCTGGCGGAAGACACTTTCGCATCTTCGAGCCAGTGGTGCAACTTGAATCCCTCCCTGTTAGTGTTGTTACAACCTCCGACAACACACCGACAAGGCATGATGTCTCCAAAGTTCCAAAAAATAGACGAAAAAACGGAAAATAACAGAGCGGAGACCCAATGTTTGCAATGTGTTGAAAATGCAAATGGTGGCTGTATTACCTCGGAGACGTCACATTCTGACGTCATTGCAAAAAAAACGATAAACAGAAAGGCGTTTTATTCGCCAAAATTCACCCATTTAGAGTTCGGAAATCGGTGAAAAAATATATGGTCTTTTTCCTGCACCATCAAGGTATATATTGACGCTTACATAGGTTTGCTGATAATGTTCCCCTTTAAGCTATACAACAGATTACGCATGTATTGAAACAGATGGTTGGAGTATGGAGGCAGATAGCGAAAATGAAATTGAAGAAGAAAGTGAAGCTATTGAGCGAATAGCTATTGACGCTATTCGGCCAGAGCATGGGTGTACCTAATGAAGTGGCCCATAGCATGGCTGCGTTATTAGCATCGCCGGTAAATTGTGCGGACCTAACGATCAGGACTTTCGCATCTTGTGACACTGGAGCAACTTAATCGTCGATTGGTAAGTGTTTGTTTCGCATTAAATGTGGGTATCTAGTTTCAAATGTACATACTGCTAGCGTAAATAGCATGTTAGCATCGATTAGCGTAGCATGTTAGCATCGATTAGCTGGCAGTCACGCCGCGACCAATTATGTCTGATTAGCACACAAGTCAATAACATCAACAAAACTCACCTTTGTGATTTCTTTGAATTTATCGTTGCAAATGCATCTGCAGGTTTCCATACATCTCTGTGCCATGTCTGTCTTAGCATCGCGGGTAAAATTTGCAGACACTCCGGCACATTCAATGGGGGTCTGGCGGCAGATTTCTTGCCAGTGGTGCAACTTGAATCCCTCCCTGTTAGTGTTGTTACACTCTCCGACAACACACCGACAAGGCCTGATGTCTCCAAAGTTCCAAAAAATAGTCGAAAAAACGGAAAATAACAGAGCTGAGACCCCGTGTTTGTAATGTGAAAATGAAAATGGCGGCTGTATTACCTCGGTGACGTCACGTTCTGACGTCATCGCTACAAGACCGATAAACAGAAAGGCTTTTAATTTGTCAAAATTCACCCATTTAGAGTTCGGAAATCGGTTAAAAAAATATATGGTCTTTTTTCTGCAACATCAAGGTATATATTGACGCTTACATAGGTCTGGTGATGATGTTCCCCTTTAAACAAAACCAATGTGCAGGAGTCCTTAAAGGCCTGCTGAAACCCACTATTACCGACCACGCAGTTGTTAGAATAATTATGTATATATTATGATCATAACTTTATGCTTAAGGGCCGTTGATATAAATTATTTTCAATTGTACTGAAGTGGCATTTTTGTATCTATGCAAGCTGGTAATCCAAAAGTTGTTTTTGTTAGTGTTGTGTCCAGACTCGGCCTGCTGACTGCCAAGGCCGAACATTGGGTTCCAGGACCAGACAAAGCAGAGACTGGGCGATAGCACCAAGTGTCAACATATTTGCACTTTTGTATAATCATATATTGTGTCTAAGATGAGTTGTCAAGTCTACCCCCTTTGCTTAGCGACAGTGATTTAATAGGGACTTTCCTAATAAATAGAGGAGGCACGCAGGCTTTTTTTAGAACGGAGTTTGGATCTGCAACTAGAGTACAGCCAAAACACGTGTCTGCGCATGAGCTCTATTGAACTCTGTCTCTGCATGATTCCTTGCTTCTTGTCTGATTAATAGATGTCATCAGTGTTTGAACCTGACAGCAGTCTGATAGTTTATATATCAATGATGAAATCTTAACATTGCAACACATGCCAATACGGCCGGTTTAGTTTACTAAATTACAATTTTAAATATCCCGCTGAGTTTCTTGTTGAAAACGTCGCAAAATGATGACGCGTGTTTGTGACGTAGCGGACACATTAGCCCAGCACTACATACGGCTAAAAGTCGTCTCTTTTCATCGCATAATTACACAGTATTTTGGGCATCTGTGCTGCTGAATCTTTTGCAATTTGTTCAATTAATAATGGAGACTAGAAAGAAGAATGCTGTTGGTGGAAAGCGGTGGATTGCAGCTGCCTTTAGCAACCGAAACACAGCCGGTGTTTTTTTGTTTGTTGTGCAGCTTTAACACAGAGCGGTCAAGCGAACATGTTTCTCTACGTCAACCAGCAAGTTTCTGGATGGGAAAATTGTGATATTAAGTCGGCTCTTACCGGAGACTTGAGTGGATGATGGGACCTCCTCCTGTAGCTGTCAAAAAGGCAGCTGTGAGCTTGGCTCCTCGGCTTCTCTGAGAGACACTGGCGTTCACTGCAGCCATCTGACTTTCAGGTATGACTTTATAATCTCACCAAAATACTATTAACACAATAAGTAAATAAGGGATTTTCCAGAATTATCCTAGTAAATGTGTCTAATTACATCCGAAACGCTCACACTGCCGCCGCTTGGAGCCGTCACCTTTTTTTTGTTTAGTGCTTCACTCTAACTTTCCTCATCCACAAATCTTTCATCCTCGCTCAAATTAATGGGGAAATCGTCGCTTTCTTGGTCCGAATAGCTCTTGCTGCTGTTGGCCATGATTGTAAACAATGTGAGGATGTGAGGAGCTCCACAACCAGTGACGTCATGCGTATATCGTCTGCTACTTCCGGTACAGGCAAGGCTTTTTTATTAGCGACCAAAAATTGTGAACTTTATCGTCGATTTTCTCTACTAAATCCTTTCAGCATAAATATGGCAATATCGCGAAATGATCAAGTATGACACATAGAGTGGACCTGCTATCCCCGTTTGAATAAGAAAATGTCATTTCAGTAGGCCTTTAAAAAAACATATATTTAATAACATAAAAAAATGTATTAAACTGTACAAAAGCCCAGGGGCCCCCCTGTACTCAAGGCCATGGTACGCCCCTGCACACAAGCTGTAGTGGTTGTTTTTACCTCCACACACTTCCACCCTGCTCAGAATTAGCACTAAATAGAGGATGCAGAGGTTGCATCACAGGCAAAGATTGCAGGAGCTTTGCGAAATCGCCTGTTAAACTGGGTCAACAACACTGCCCAAATGCAGCTCTTAAACCCAAGAACATCAGAGAATGTTCTCAAAGAAGTCGCACTTTGTGAAACAAAAGCGCTCTCGTCTGTGATTAAAAAAAAAAAAAAAAACCAGAACAAAAGCGAAATAGTGACCCTCTGCACACACAGACGCAGCCCGCAGGGTAGAAGGTTCACCCGTGGGTTGACGTACTGAGCACTGGAGCCGAAGTTGCTATAGCAACAGATAATAGCGCCATGGCAACATGCATATTTAAAGACAACGGGAGGCTCACCAGTGCAATGACAGTAGCTCCGGCACCGGCAAACGCCACAATGTAGAGGTGGTAAGACAGGTAGAACTGCAATCCAAAACAGACTGGGCTTAGTGGAGGACAACAAATTAAAAAAATAAAATAAAATCAGGAGAATCTCACCTCGCTCGTGTTGCAAATGTCACCCAAAGTGGCGCCACAAGCTTTCCCCGGGGTGGCGTTCCACGGAATGATACCTGGAGAGGGAAAAGCCATGAAAAACGCCGCAGGGAATAAATGTTGCACGTCTTTCTTTTCTTGACTAATCCCAGAAAGATGTGATTTATTAAAGCAGAATGAGAGTCCAGTGTGATCCTTGACCCATTTGAGAGGTGGGCCAGCTGTGCCTCAGCTTATGGGTCACATACAGTACAGTACAGTACAGTACAGCGGGCCGCCAGACACTCAGCGTGTTAAAGCAGGAGCGGGTTGTTCATCGAAGTCCAATCGGGATTTGCCTAATCTCAAAGTCATTTTTTTTTCGCGTTGAAATGTAATTTCAAACAGCTGGTGGGAAACAATAGATTTCAATAAAAGTAGTTATTGTCAAGACTTGGACTATGGAGTGGATTGTTTATCCGACACAAAGGAAAATTGGCACGAGCAAGGCGTGAATGAAGGTATATTTTTATTTTTAACACTATAACTCAAAAAAGGCAAACAAATATATTTTTAACAATCAGAATAAATGGGTGGAAAAGGTGTTTGATCTACCTACCATACTGCCTGACATCCACGCAGATGGAGTCGGGTAAGGTGATGTTGGAGTCCGGGGACCTCATGGCAGCACAGGTGTTCCACATGTTGAAAAAAAGGAACACCGGGATGGCAGTGAAGCCGAAAATGGCGAGGAAGGCCAGGGCGAGGATGTAGGTCAGAAACATGAACTGGAAGGAGGAGAGAAATGACTATTTTTGTCATCAGGTTTGGTAAAAAAATGAAGTTACTTCTTAAAGGCCGACGGTGTGTACTAAGCAGATTGGAACATCTGGAACAATCAACGTCATCAAGCTGGGATGCAGAAACTGTGCCAGTGTTGTCCCTGAGGGCTCGAGTGTGTGTATGGTATATCTGCCCTCACATTGAGGTGTTGAAGTGTTTTATGACACATTTTGTGTCATAAAAGGTGCTTCAACTAATCCAATGTACAGTATAAGGATTTATTAGACCGGTGGGGCCCAACCTTTTGAGCCCAAGGGCCAGATTGTGGTTGTCACACATGGACTTGGATTAGTTTTTCTTCTCCTACGCAAAGGATGATTTGCACGAGCCAGACGTGAATGTAAGTACATATTTAATTTATTTAAACACTATAATGCAAAACAGCAAAACAAAGGGCGCGCACAAGGGCGGATAACAAACTAGACTATACTCAAACAAAAACAGCATAATGGGATGACTATATGCAAATGAACAAAAGACACTAACTGTGGCACAAAAACAAACCAAAAACTTACGTGGCGAGGTCAAAAAACGAACAGCAAACAGCGTGGCAAGGCATGAAGGTAGATGAGGGTCAAGTAGAGTAACAGTAGCTAGGTCAGTAGGTACAGATCAAAGTTGCCAGGACGAGGACAGAAACAGAATGGCTAAAACAGTGACTATGATGATGATTAGTAACAGGTGTGAGGGCTGAGGACAGGGGCGTGACTTGGAGACCAGATGGAAACTAATGGGATGGCATTGCAAAAACAGAACTGAATGTCCAAAAAACTAAACATAACATGACCATACATGGCAAAAACAAAACATAATCCATAGACGTGACAGTGGAAGGGTAAAAAAATAAATTGCCTCTATATTGAAGCAATAATCATATATATCTGATTTATGACACCAGAAGACTTCCAAAGTTAGCGAATAAGTAGATATGATTGAAATAGTATCAATCTCACGGAGATTCCTTAATCATTTTGAGAGTTAACGAGCAAGTCAGTCACATGATCCGTGGAGAAGAAGTAGCAACCGCAGATACCTTCCCCATCAACAACAATGCTAATCAAGCAGACTTTGTGACAGCCAAAAATGATTACTTTGGGAAAATTATGATCCAGAACCTTGTGTTTTTGAGCCCGAACACAAAGAGGAGGAGCTATACATTTTAGAAGCCGAGTGCTAAATGGATGTAGCTTTATTGAAATACTATAGCATTAGCAGCATGCTAAACATACAAACTAACCATAGCAAACCCTAATAAAACAAACACTTGCTGTGATATTTTTACTCTGGCTTGGATGCCGACAGACGGGGCGCTCACATAATTCCGTTTAAATCAGGGGTGTCAAACTCATTTTAAATCGGGGGCAACATGGAGAAAAATCTACTCCCAAATGGGCCGGATTGGTAAAATCACGGCACGATAACTTAAAAATAAGGACAACCTCAGATTGTTTTCTTTGTTTAAAAATACAACAAGCACATTCTGAAAATGTACAAATCATAATGTCGTTGTTTTTTTGAAAAAAAATTATATGTTGCGATAGGCGCCAGCGCCCCCCGCGACTCCAAAAGGGAATAAGCGGTAGAAAATGGATGGATGCATGGATGTTGCTGTTAATAGTATTCTATCTGTATTTGTCGTTCTTTGTACTTTCTGAAAATATCATGTGATAATGTTCATCAGTCAACTCATTGGTGTTAATTTTCAATCTATCAAGATTAAAAAAAAATATCAAAATCAAATTACAGGATGTTATTTATGCAGTTTGCTCATTTTCCTCGACATGTGCACTCACATGTGTTTTTTTTTTTTTTTTTTTTTTACATATGTAGCATCAACTACAAAGATACAAAGAATTGCTATTGCGACATCTAGTGGACACATTTAGAACAGCAGTTTTTTTCATTCAAAAATTCCTTCTTATTTTTATACTTAGCAAACTCATCACGAGGACCGCAAAAAACCTGTTCGCGGGCCGTATATTTAACACCCATGGTTTAGATAAAGATTCGATCACAATACTCACAAAGGGTTAAGAAAAAAGTTGCTGCAATTACGTTGTTTTAGCTATCTCGGGGGATGTCGAATGGGTTATAATCTGGAATTTACCCAAAAATTTATTTAAAAAAAAAATAAATAAATAAATATATATATATATATATATATATATATATATATATATATATATTTTTTTTTTTTTTTTTCTCCATTTTTTTTATAAATATATATTTCCCCCCCGGTCAGCATTTGGACACCCCTACTGTCAGGTATTCTTTCGCCATCAACAATTTCAAAATCTTTAAAGATTCGCAGCATGTGCTTGAGCGTGTGTTGACGTACGAAGGCAGTGATGCAGCGTCCGCACACGGTGGTCTTGAAGTCGCTCTGAAGCTCCTTCTTGATGGCGCTGGTGGTATAGAAGCCCTCGGCCAGCAGGACGATGGCATAGACAAAGAAGAAGGAGGCGATGCCATAGATGATGTACTGGAAGATCTGAATCCTGAGGATGACGGAAGGATAAAGAGGGTCAGAGTTATGCAACTTACCGGTAAAGGACCCCAACTTACACCTCAAGGCCCAACTTTTTCAGTACAGAAAGACCCGAGGCCCACTCAAATATTTATACTGGATCTATTAATCTTACCGGTACTCTTGATTTTAATCTAATTTAACAATTGTCAGAACGAGGTTTGTTTTTCCGGAATGCAAAGGAAAGCTGGCAAGAGCAAGACGTGAATGTAAGTACATTCATTATTTTTAACACTATGACTAAAAAAAGGCAAACAAAAGGCGCGCACGAGGGCGGAAGTACAAAATTTGGCTATAAAACAAAAACTAGCACTTTGGCATGACTATGGACAAAAGACAAAACTCAATAACTGTGACATAAAAACACCAACAACTTACGTGGCATGGGCAGAAGGGAAACTATGGACAGTGTGGTTAACAGGCATGGCATGGCATGAAGGGAGTAGAGATAAAGTCGCCAGGCTGACTTCCTGGCAACTTTCGGTTTAAATCATACAGGTGATCAAACAGGTGCGTGACATGACAGGTGAAACTAATTGGTTGGCATGGTAACAAAGCAAACAGGGAAGTTCAAAAACAGGAAACAATGGAGTCTTAAGCAAAACAGAACAAAACTCAACAAAACATGATCACAAGACATGACGATAATTATACCTAATCTATTTTCAGTTTAACAGGATACACCTTGTCCAATGATGTGAAAGCATGTGTTAATCACAGAGACTATTATCAAGGCTTAGGTCAGGCTGAGTAAAAATAAAAATACTCATCAAATATACTGCAAAAGAAGGGACTCATAAAAACTGATGAAAGAAAAATGCATACAATTACACAGTGCTAAAATGAATTTATTCGAACTACAACCCCCGTTTTCATATGAGTTGGGAAATTGTGTTAGATGTAAATATAAACAGAATACAATGATTTGCAAACCATTTTTAACCCATATTCAGTTGAATATGCTACAAAGACAACATATTTTATGTTCAAACTGATAAACCTTTTTTTTTTTTAAATAATCATTAACTTTAGAATTTGATGCCAGCAACACGTGACAAAGAAGTTAGGAAAGGTGGCAATACATACTGATAACGTTGAGGAATGCTCATCAAACACTTGTTTGGAACATCCCACAGGTGTGCAGGCTAATTGGGAACAGGTGGGTGCCATGATTGGGTATAAAAACAGCTTCCATGAAATGCTAAGTAATTCACAAACAAGGATGGGGCGAGGGTCACCACTTTGTAAGCAAATTGTCGAACAGTTTTAGAACAACATTTCTCAACGAGCTATTGCAAAGAATTTAGAAATTTCACCATCTACGTTGTGTAAAATTATCAAAAAGCTCAGAGAATCTGGAGGAATCACTGCACGTAAGCGATGATATTACGGACTTTTGATCGCTCAGGCGGTACTGCATCAAAAACCGACACCAGTGTGTAGAGGATATCACCACATGGGCTCAGGAACACTTCATAAAACCACTGTCAGTAACTACAGTTGGTCACTACATCTGTAAGTGCAAGTTAAAACTCTACTATGCAAAGCCAAACCCATTTATTAACAACACCATGGAACGCCGCTGGCTTAGCTGGGCCGGAGCTCACCTAAGATGGACTGATGCAAAGTGGAAAGGTGTTCTGTGGTCTGACGAGTCCACCTTTCAAATTATATTTGGAAACAGAGGACGTGGTGTCCTCCAGAACAAAGAGGAAAATAACCATTCGGATTGTTATTGGCGCAAAGTTCAAAAGCCAGGTTTTGGAGCAACATATGTTGTCAATGTTATCATGGGCGCCCCTGCTTATTTCAGCAAAACAATGCCAAGCCACGTGTTATAACAGCGTGGTTTCGTTGTAAAAGAGTGCAGGTACTTGACTGGCCCGCCTGCAGTTCAGACATGTCTCCCATTGAAAATGTGTGGCGCATTATGAAGCCTAAAATACGACAGATCGCCACATCCTTGTTTGTGAATTACTTAGCATTTCATGGAAGCTGTTTTTATACCCAATCATGGCACCCACCTGTTCCAAATTAGCCTGCACACCTGTGGGATGTTCCAAATAAGTGTTTGATGAGAATTTCTCAACTTTATCAGTATTTATTGCCACCTTTCCCAACCTCTTTGTCAGGTGTTGCAGGCATCAAATTGTAAAGTTAATGATTATTTGCAAAAAAAAAAAAAAAAAATGTTTATCAGTTTGAACATCAAATATGTTGTCTTTGTAGCATATTCAACTGAATATGGGTTGAAAATGATTTGCAAATCATTGTATTCCATTTATATTTACATCTAACACAATTTCCCAACTCATATGGAAACAGGGTTTGTAGATAAACCTATGGATAACGGAGACATAAATATTGTTGTCCAGGTGGAAATCGGGAGAAATTTGGGAGAATGGTTGCCCCGGGAGATTTTCGGGAGGGGCACTGAAATTCCGGAGACTCCCGGGAAAATCGGGAGGGTTGGCAAGTATGTTTTATATCCAACACTTGGCTTTAAAAAACATATCAAACAGATGTGCCAGAGACTTAAGTGTAACATAAAAATGTTCAAATGATCAAATGTATCAGGAATTTGTTAACACTGGAGGCAGCTTAAACTTGTCTTTATTATTGTATAACATGTTGGTCCCAGGCAAGCAAAACGACACTGAGGGCATTGGAAACCTTGCACAAACAATCGCTCAAAAATCCTTGACCGAAAAACCACAACACCGCCATCACTTTTTAATTCTCCAAACATCTAGATTGTTAAATTTTGCGAACATTCAAAGATTAGCATCAATACGAATGACCCATCGAATCCTAAATTACACTGCACCACCGCCACTTAAGCACTTTGTCCAGTTTACTTCTGCTGTGGCAACTACAAAAACACGAGCCTCCACCAGGGGGCAGTGTAGTGTACCCAGATGTAAAAGCCTCTTTTGCACCAACAGCGTTAAAATCATGGTTGTTTTTACAAATGATGACAGATGTGAACAGGAGCATGTATTGTCTATGTTTGATGATATAAATGAGATGTGGTTGTAATGTATATGTGTCAATGAAATAGTATTTTATGACGTTTTTTTAATTTGATTGCATGCAATCGTGTATTTCTATTGTTATCATTTAATTGCATGTATCTCCTTAATTTAGGCAGCAAAGGACTGCAGATGGAAATGAGCTATTTTGCTATAATCTGGTGCAGAACATATCTGTCTTTGAGCCTAATGCTTCTGTGCATTGTCCCTTCAAATAAAGACTAAACTAAATAATAATGATATATATTGAAACTATATAAACTGTTGATAAAATTAAGTGCAAATGAAAAAAACAGCTTCACCAATTTAGTCAAAATATTTGCGTATTAGAAACTTCTCTATGACTTCAGCTCCGGACTTCTTATTGATTGATTGATTGATACTTTTATTAGTAGATTGCACAGTTCAGTACATATTCCGTACAATTGACCACTAAATGGTAACACCCCAATAAGTTTTTCAACTTGTTTATTCAATTATGTTTGTTTGATCCAGAGTGGTTTATAAAGAGAGTTTGGCCAACTGCTACCAAGGATGCGGCTGTGTTTGGATGCATGCAATTGCTGTTGTTTTGATGTTGTTTTTTCCTGACTGAAATAAACCAAAATAATACATCTTCGTATAGTTCTAAACAAACTCCAGCTCATAATCTTACAAAAAAACATGCTTGTATTTCGTCAAAGTGCTCCTACTGCACTGTTTCGTGAGGCGCACCCGAATAAACATAACAAAATACACAGAACGACCAAAAATAATAATGATAATAATAGATTTTATTTGTAAAAAAACAACTCATTACCCTCATTTTGTCAAAACCTTCATTAATTTTGGACCAACAATCTGTCGCGCCTGTAAGTTTATGTTTTGGTTTTGGTCAGGCTATGTTTACTTTTTTGGACATTTAAGTTCTGTCTTGGCACTTCCTGGTTTGTTTTCGTCTCCATGCCAACTCATTACTTTTCACCTGTCATGTCACGTCCTTGTTCTCAGCCTCACACCTGTTTTCACTAATGATCACGGCTACTTAAGTCACTCTTTTTCTTGTCTTCATTCTGGGATCTTCACACATGCACGCACCCTACCCATGCTGCACCTCCTTCACGACCTCGATCATCTGTTTCATGCCTTGTTGTTCCTTTTGGTCCACGCCGAATACGTTTTGTTGTTTATGCCAGTGGTCCCCAACCTTTTTGTATCAGCGGACCGGTCAACGCTTAATAATTTGTCCCGCGGCCCGGGGGGGCTGTCCTTTTTTTTTCTTTTTTTTCTTTTTCTTCTTTGTCATGAAAAAGGGACGTTTTTGTCATGAAACAGGGAGTTTTTTTTGTGGTTGGTGCACTATTTGTAGGTGTATATTGTGTTTTTTATGTTGATTTAATTAAAAAAAAAAAAATAAATATTTTTTTAGAAAAAATTCTTCTGCGGCCCAGTGGTTGGGGACCACTGGTTTATGCCATAGATAGTATATTTTGTTTATTTCTATATAGTCATGCCATTGTGCTGTTTTGTTTTAAGATTAGTATAGATTATTATCCGCCACAGATCGCGTCCTTGGTTTGCCTTTTTGTAGTTTGTTTGTTTATTTAATAAATATCATGTACTCACGTCCATGCCTCGCTCGTGCTGATTCTCATCTGCGTCACGGAAACAATCCACGTCCAAGCCTTGTTGTGACACAATCATGGAGAAATTATGACGTTTGTGTGAAATACCGTATTTTTTGGACTATAAATCGCAGTTTTTTTCATAGTTTGGCCAGAGGTGCGACTTATACTCAGGAGCGACTTATGTGTGAAATTATTAACACATTACCGTAAAATATCAGATAATATTATTTAGCTCATTCACGTAAGAGAATAGACGTATAAGATTTCATGGGATTAAGCGATTTTGTCAGGATTATTTGGTGACGAACCCCAAGATACATTGTTGGAGGCAGGTATGGAATGTGAAAACATGATTTAATTAAATACTAAGACAAAAACAAAACCAAAAGGGTACAAACACGAAGCGCGCACGAGGCGGATAATCAAACAAAAGGAGCTAGCCTGGGAGCTAGAAAATAACCAACAGGAGCTTAGCGTAGAAGCTAACGGGTAGCGAACAGGCAAACAGAAGTCGTATTTGTATAATGAAAAATAAAACGGAAGCAGGGAACAAAAAACAGTAGGCTACAAACAACAACTGAATATAGCTTACCGCTACGCTGCAAAGACAAGGTACGAGACGACAGGAGCAATAACATAACACAAGAGCGACTAGACGTGACATCGACAAGACAATACAATGATCCAGCAACTGACACAAGACAAAAGGAGGTACAAATAGGAGCCGGCTGATTGGCAACAGGTGTGGCCAGATGCCAATCAGCCGCAGCTGAAGGGGAACACAGCACTCAGGGTACAAGACAGGAAGCTGACAAAATAATAGCACTAGACAGGAAATACAAAACACACTGAGGAGGAACACAGCACTCAGGGAACAAGACAGGACGCTGACAAATTAAGAGCAATTGACAGGAACTAAAAGACAGGAAATACTAAGCACAGGAAACAGACAGATGCAGAGGATAAAACTAAAACATAGACAAACTGTCAGGGGCAAGCCTGACAGATTAGGAGTGACAGATTGTTTGGTAAACATATAGCATGTTCTATATGTTATAGTTATTTGAATGACTCTTACCATAATATGTTACGTTAACATACCAGGCACTTTCTCAGTTGGTTATTTATGCATCATATAACGTACACTTATTCAGTCTGTTGTTCACTATTTTTTATTTATTTTAAATTGCCTTTCAAATGTCTATTCTTGGTGTTGGGTTTTATCAAATAAATTTCCCCCCAAAATGCGACTTATACCCCAGTGCGACTTATACATGTTTTTTTCCTTCTTTATTATGCATTTTCGGCAGGTGCGACTTATACTCCGGAGCGACTTATACGCCGAAAAATACGGTATGTCAACTGTGGTGTAGGGTTGTATGGTATTGGTATTGTACCGCAATACTAATGAATTATATTCGGTACTATACCGCCTCTAAAAAGTACCGGTGTAGTTTCATCCCTGCAGGATGAGGAATAGCTACACATGTTTCACTACCAACCGTAGCTCACCGGCGTCGAAATGTAAACAAACACTATTGGTGGATCGACACCTGAAATCCACTGTAATGATACAAAGTACAGGTGGGTATTTAGTCGATACTACTAAGAGTACGTCAATATTTTTTAGCATCACAAAATCTCTTTTTGTTTAAAAAAAAATAATATTATGTTTATAAACTTAAGAATTATGTACCTGGACACATGAGGACTTTGAATATGACCAATGTATGATCCTATAACGACTTGGTATCGGATTGATACCCAAATTTGTGGTATCATCGAAAACTAATGTAAAGTATCAAACAACAGGAGAATAAGTGACTATTAGATTTTAACAGAAGTGTGGATAGATCATGTTAAAAGAGAAAGTAAGCAGATATGTGGAGGGGGTCCGGTCCGATGACCATGGATGAAGTACTGGCTGTCCAGAGTCGAGACCCAGGATGGACCGCTCGTCGGGACCCAGGATGGACCGCTCGCCTGTGTATCGGTTGGGGACATCTCTACGCTGCTGATCTGCCTCCGCTTGAGATGGTTTCCTGTGGACGGGACTCTCGCTGCTGTCTTGGATCCGCTTTGGACTGAACTCTCGCGGCTGTGTTGGAGCCACTATGGATTGAACTTTCACAGTATCATTATAGACCCGCTCGACATCCATTGCTTTTGGTCCCCTAGAGGGGGGGGGGTTGCCCACATCTGAAGTCCTCTCCAAGGTTTCTCATAGTCAGCATTGTCACTGGCGTCCCACTGGATATGAATTCTCCCTGCCCACTGGGTGTGAGTTTTCCTTGCCCTTTTGTGGGTTCTTCCGAGGATGTTGTAGTCGTAATGATTTGTGCAGTCCTTTGAGACATTTGTGATTTGGGGCTATATAAATAAACATTGATTGATTGATTGATTGATATTAACTGAAAATGAACGAATAGATGAATAATTCATTTTCTACCGCTTGTCCTCAATATTTTGGACAAAATAATAGAATGGAAAATGACACAATGTGTTACTGCTCATGCCAGCAGGCTAATTAGGAGTCTTTGTTTGCTTTTTTTACTATTAAAAGACAAGTTCTTTTGTATATTCACTATTTTATTTAAAGACAAACTTGCAATAAGAAACATATGTTTAATGTACCCTAATATTTTTTTTGTTGAAATAAAGACAATAACGACATTTTTATGGTGCCCTTTATTTAGAAAAGTATCAAAAAGTACCGAAAAGTATTGAAATACATCTGGGTACCGATACTGGTCCCAAAATATTGGTATCAGGACAACACCACTGTGGTGTCTGCCTCCAATGTATGTGTAACCACTGTATGTATCACTCATTATGTTTTATTATAACTGATTTTTTTTTTTTTGTAGCATGCTAAGTGAATAAGTGTACTTCTGTACTTATTTCCCCATATTTCTGCACAATTACTCAGATATGGCTAGCAGTAGAGAAAATGGAATGATTTTTGGTCAAGAACATATTTTGCTTGATTCATTATTAACGTATTTCTTGCCACTTTATGTTGTATGTTTGTATGTGAGATTTGAATTTCATTTTCTCATCTATTTTACTCATTTAATGTTTGTGTATTCGTATTTGTGTTTGACTCTCCCTTCTGCTGCTTGCATCATTTTAGTTTTACTGAGATTCAAAGACAGTCTTTTTTTTGTCAAGCCATTTCTTACATTTATTTCATTTCTTCTGTTATTATTTGTATTAGCTTCTATGTCGGATCTGGGCAATTTAAGGCCCGTTAAGCTTTTCAATCTGGCCCGACGGACTTTCCCAAATATTTTTTTTAGATTTTTAAAGGGGAACATGAACACAATTTCAAAAGGGTTAAAAACAATAAAAATCAGTTCCCAGTGGCATGTTGTATTTTTTGAAATTTACTTCAAAATTTTACCGGTCTCCGAATATCCCTAAAAAAAGCTTTAAAGTGCTTGATTTTCGCTATTTGCGATGCCACTATCCATTTCCCTGTGATGTCATACAGTAATGCCAATGTAAACAAACAATGGGAATACCACAGCAAGATATAGCGACATTAGCTCGGATTCAGACTCGGATTTCAGCGGCTTAAGCGATTCAACAGATTACGCATGTATTGAAACGGATGGTTGGAGTATGAAAGTATTGAAGAAGAAACTGAAGCTATTGAGCGAATAGCTATTGACGCTATTCATAGCCATAGCATGGCCGAATAGCTGCTTTAGCATCGCGGGTAAAATGTGCGGACCAAACGATCAGGACTTTCGCATCTTGTGATAATGGAGCAACTTAAATCCGTCGATTGGTAAGTGTTTTTTTCGCATTAAATGTGGGTGGAAGGAAACGTAATATAGTTGCAAATGCATCTGCAGGTTATCCATACATCTCTGTGCCATGTCTGCTTTAGCACCGCCGGTAAATAGCATGTTAGCATCGATTAGCGTAGCATGTTAGCATCGATTAGCTGGCAGTCAACATCAACAAAACTCACCTTTGTGATTTCTTTGACTTTATTGTTACAAATGCATCTGGAGTTATCGATATATCTCTGTGCCATATCTGCTTTAGCACCGTCGGTAAATAGCATGTTAGCGTCGATTAGCGTAGCATGTTAGCATTGATTAACTTGCAGTCACGCCGCGACCAAATATGTCTGATTAGCAAATAAGTCAACATCAACAAAACTCACCTTTGTGATTTTGTTGAATTTATCAATGCAAATGCATCTGCAGGTTATCCATACATCTCTGTGCCATGTCTGTCATCGCCGGTAAAATGTGGAGCCACTTTGGTACATTCAACGGGGGTCTGGCGGCAGACATTTTCGCATCTTCGGGCCAGTGGTGCAACTTGAATCCCTCCCTGTTAGTGTTGTTACACACTCCGACAACACACCGACGAGGCATGATGTCTCCAAGGTTTCAAAAAATAGTCGAAAAAACGGAAAATAACAGAGCTGAGACCCGGTGTTTGTAATGTGTTGAAAATGAAAATGGCGGCTTTATTACCTCGGCGACGTCACATTCTGACGTCATCCCCTCCAGAGCGATAAACAGAAAGGCGTTTAATTCGCCAAAATTCACCCATTTAGAGTTCGGAAATCGGTTAAAAATATATGGGGTCTTTTTTCTGCAACATCAAGGTATATATTGACGCTTACATAGGTCTGGTGATAATGTTCCCCTTTAAGGTAGAAACTGTAGCTGCCATTATGATGTGCAGTGATTTTTTTCAAATGACCGTAAGTCTTGAACTGTACAAAGTATTTCAATGGTTGGAATCTGCACTTTTGCATGATATACTAGTAACCGTATTTTTCGGGTTATAAGTCACAGTTTTTTTCATAGTTTGGGAGTGCGACATGTACTCCGCAGCGACTTATGTGTGAAATTATTAACACATTACCGTAAAATATCAAATCATATTATTTATCTCATTCGCGGAAGAGACCAAGAAAATGTCAGCAATCGTCACACACACGTCAACTAATAAGAATTCGGCGGGGGAGGGTCATGGCAGAAGTGCATTGTGGGTCATTGGATGCTAAGTGCTATATGCTATATGCTACTGCCGTAGCGATTAAAATGGATCATTTCAACGTTGGCAGTAACTTATAAAAACTGAGAAGGGCAGAACAAAAACGGCACCGAAAAGGAGATCAGGTACCGCAGGTTACAAGCTGGACGTAGTGAAATATGCAGCAGAAAACGACAAGAGGAAGCGGCGCATACCTTTGGAGTTGGCAGAGTTGTTTAGAAGCGACATCGAGGAAGAAGATTTCATGGGATTTATCGATTAGGAGTGACAGATTGTTTGGTAAAGGTATATAATGTTCCATATCTCGTCTCGTCTCGATTACTGTAAAGTATTATTTTCGGGTCTCCCCATGTCTAGCATTAAAAGATTACAGTTGGTACAAAATGCGGCTGCTAGACTTTTGACAAGAACAAGAAAGTTTGATCATATTACGCCTGTACTGGCTCACCTGCACTGGCTTCCTGTGCACTTAAGATGTGACTTTAAGGTTTTACTACTTACGTATAAAATACTACACGGTCTAGCTCCATCCTATCTTGCCGATTGTATTGTACCATATGTCCCGGCAAGAAATCTGCGTTCAAAGGACTCCGGCTTATTAGTGATTCCTAAAGCCCCAAAAAAGTTTGCGGGCTATAGAGCGTTTTCCGTTCGGGCTCCAGTACTCTGGAATGCCCTCCCGGTAACAGTTCGAGACGCTACCTCAGTAGAAGCATTTAAGTCTCACCTTAAAACTAATTTGTATACTCTAGCCTTTAAATAGACCTCCTTTTTAGACCAGTTGATCTGCCGCTTCTTTTCTTTTTCTCCTCTGTCACCCCCTCCCTTGTGGAGGGGGTCCGGTCCGATGACCATGGATGAAGTACTGGCTGTCCAGAGTCGGGACCCAGAATGGACCGTTTGTCAGGACCCAGGATGGACCGCTCGCCTGTGTATCGGTTGGGGACATCGCTACGCTGCCGATCCGCCTCCGCTTGGAATGGTTTCCTGTGGACGGGACTCTCGCTGCTGTCTTGGATCCGCTTTGAGCTGAACTCTCACGGCTGTGTTGGAGCCACTATGTATTGAACTTTCACAGTATCATGTTAGACCCGCTCGACATCCATTGCCCCCTCTCCAAGGTTCTCATAGTCATCATTGTCACTGGCGTCCCACTGGGTGTGAGTTTTCTTTGCCCTTATGTGGGTTCTTCCGAGGATGTCGTAGTCGTAGTGGTTTGTACAGTCCTTTGAGACATTTGTGATTTAGGGCTATATAAATAAACATTGATTGATTGATTGATATGTTATAGTTATTTGAATGACTCTTACCATAATATGTTACGTTAACATACCAGGCACCTTTTCTGTTGGTTATTTATGCGTCATATAACGTACACTTATTCAGCCTGTTGTTCACTATTCTTTGTTTAATTTAAATTGCCTTTCAAATGTCTATTCTTGGTGTTGGGATTTATTAAATACATTTCCCCCAAAAATGCGACTTATACTCCAGTGCGACATCTATATGTTTTTTTCCTTCTTTATTATGCATTTTCGGCCGGTGCGACGTATACTCCGGAGAGATTTATAATCTGAAAAATACGGTACTATGGTAATCTAAATAGTTACTATGGTAATGAAAGTCACAGCTGCTCAGACGAGGCACCAAGCAGTGTGGGTGGGGTGCGTTTCCACAGAGTGTTTCCAGAGTGAGCCTGAATATGCGGGTGTCAGGGACAGACTCGGAAGGAGATTTTTACAATAAAGTTCTAAAGCTTAGTGATGTTGCATTTCACTTGATTGCTAAATATTTCGATCGAGAGGGGGGGTGACGTTCATATGTTTTCAATATTCAGTGTTTTATCAGTCATAGGTAATATTGTAAATCCCACTTTCTTTATTTTCATGTACATTCTGGGTGTCTCATTCGACTCCAAAGGGAATAAGGGGTAGAATGTGGATGGATGGATGGATTAATAAAGTATGTCTGATTCTGTCTGTTTGTCTGATTCTGATTCTGATTACTGCCACCAGTTGTGGAAAATTGTATTACAACTGTGGACCACAACTGAGAAAGGGCTATTTTTTCGGGGCGGCCCTATGGTTAAGAAACAGCGACTTACACCATGGTGAGGGTGGCGTGGTCGGTGGTGATCTTGGAGAAGTGGTTCTCCAGCATGGTCAGCGTGCCCGTCAGGGCCACGTGGCCGCAGCCACAGAACAGGGCCACGCCGGAGAAGCAGAGGATGGTGGCCACCAGGGAGGCGTAGGGCACCCCGCCCAGACACTTGATGCAGCACTCAAAGCATCCTGCAGGGGTGTGAGAGAGCAAGGTCAAGATACGCCTTTTGTCTTTGAATAAACGTCTCCAAAGTTTATTCCCTGCGACCAGATGGCATACAGTGGGGCAAAAAAGTATTTAGTCAGCTACCGATTGTGCAAGTTCTCCCACTTAAAATGATGACAGAGGTCTGTAATTTTCATCATAGTTACACTTCAACTGTGAGAGACAGAATGTGACAAAAAAAAATCCAGGAATTCACATTGTAGGAATTTTAAAGAATTTATTTGTAAATTATGGTGGAAAATAAGTATTTGGTCAACCATTCAAAGCTCTCACTGATGGAAGGAGGTTTTGGCTCAAAATCTCACGATACATGGCCCCATTCATTCTTTCCTTAACACGGATCAATCGTCCTGTCCCCTTAGCAGAAAAACAGTCCCAAAGCATGATGTTTCCACCCCCATGCTTCACAGTAGGTGTGGTGTTCTTGGGATGCAACTCAGTATTCTTCTTCCCCCAAACACGACGAGTTGAGTTTATACCAAAATGGATACATGGATGATACAGCAGGGCTTCACGGTGGCAGAGGGGTTAGTGCGTCTGCCTCACAATACGAAGGTCCTGCAGTCCTGGGTTCAAATCCAGGCTAGGGATCTTTCTGTGTGGAGTTTGCATGTTCTCCCCGTGAAAGTGTGGGTTCCCTCCGGGTACTCCGGCTTCCTCCCACTTCCAAAGACATGCACCTGGGGATAGGTTGATTGGCAACACTAAATTGGCCCTAGTGTGTGAATGTGAGTGTGAATGTTGTCTGTCTATCTGTGTTGGCCCTGCGATGAGGTGGCGACTTGTCCAGGGTTTACCCCGCCTTCCGCCGGATTGTAGCCGAGCTAGGCGCCAGCGCCCCCCGCGACCCCGAAAGGGAATGAGCGGTAGAAAATGGATGGATGGGTGATACAGCAGAGGATTGGGAGAATGTCATGTGGTCAGATGAAACCAAAATAGAACTTTTTGGTATAAACTCAACTCGTCGTGTTTGGAGGAAGAAGAATACTGAGTTTCATCCCAAGAACACCATACCTACTGTGAAGCATGGGGTTGGAAACATCATGCTTTGGGGCTGTTTTTCTGCTAAGGGGACAGGACGATTGATCCGTGTTAAGGAAAGAATGAATGGGGCCATGTGTTGTGAGATTTTGAGCCAAAACCTCCCTCCATCAGTGAAAGCTTTGAATGGTTGACCAAATACTTATTTTCCACCATAATTTACAAATAAATTATTTAAAATTCCTACAATGTGAATTCCTGGATTTTTTTTTCACATTCTGTCCCTCACAGTTGAAGTGTACCTATGATGAAAATTACAGACCTTTGTTATCATTTTAAGTGGGAGAACTTGCACAATCGGTGGCTGACTAAATACTTTTTTGCCCCACTGTAAATAAGACACGCCGCGATGCTAAATAAATCATACAGAAAAGGCAGGAGATTCTTTCTGGGGCGCCACTTGAGTACGTCTACATCTGAAACGCTGGGAATGATCAGGCGCTTTCCTCGGTGTGTGATCATCCACAGTCAAGACCAGGAGGAGGCAGAATCGGAGTTGCGTCTTATATAACAGCCGGTTTAAAATAGATCCTCCAGCAAAAGAGGGAAGTTCGGAAAAAAAAAAAAAGGATGGAATCAAGCGACTTTTGTGCTGTAGTTTCCAAGGCAACCTGTTCCATCTGGCAACTCCGAGAGCATCGTATTGATCACGATGTTTGCAGGGTTGATGCAGGTGCACCGCGTCGATACACCTGCACCTTTTTGCGGATGTTTGATGTTCTCCGCCGCTGAAGTGTGACGTGCAGACAACAACACTCGCTTCACCGTGTAAAGCAGATCTGGGCAGATTAAGGCCCGGGGGCCCACATTAACCTTCCTCTTGTGTTAGCTTTCTGTTACCATCTCTTATGTTAACGTGTCGGTTTTGACCCATGTTTTAAATCAGCTGTAAAATACACTAAAAACAATTACCTATCATCCAATTTGTTTCTCATCTCTTGGTTACCTTGTTAGGCTTCCTTATCCTTGAAAATATTGGTTTTAATATTTTTGGTTTGGGCCATTGGGCCTTATTTTGTCAGTATACCCCTCGATTTCAATTTTTAAAAATGGTAAAACGAACCTCAAGAGAATCATATAAATAAAAAAAGGTTGTTGTGTTACCTAACTATTACTAAGGGGTATTAGAACACATCTCTTAAATAAATGTGTTTTGTTTATTTTTTCATTTTAAGAATTTTAACTATAGTAACATCTATGGTGTTACGGGTCAATTTTGACCCATATATATTTACTTCAAGAAAAAGGCTAAAAAGTATTTTCTTCAGCAACAGAAAGCCAACATCAAACAAACAACCAATCAAGCAAATGAAACCAAGAGAAATAGATTACTAGTTCCAAAAGTAATAAAAAAACAAAATCAGAGTGGCAAAACGTGACACTTTTAGTGTCCGTCTTTTGTTTGTTTTTGTACAGGATAACAAGGTAAAATGAGAATCCACTAAAGCTCACATGATTGGGAGAGGAGCTGGCTGTCAGTGTGTTCAGCTTTGGCTCTTATCATTGCTTTATCATCTTCTTTTTATAACCGGGTCAAAACTGACCCTAACAACACCAAGGGCATAATTACTACCAGAGCATTTTATAATTTAGTGAAAAAAATTAAAATGTTTTATTTTGTTGACAAAGAGGTTCCTGACAAAGTCAAAAAGCTTTGATGCAAAAAAATAAATGTATGTGGTGTTTTTATGCATTTAAAAACTAAAACGGGTCCGTGCCGACCCTAACACAAGACGAAGGTTAAGCTTTTCAATCTGGCCCGCCCTAACCAATCTGGCGCCCTAGGGCAAGATTTTAGGTGGCGCCCCCCCACATCGGCAGTGAAGTGTATATACTCACAAGAAACCAAATAGCTTTGTGTTTAACCTTTTTTTTTTTTACTTAATGAAACCAAATTAACAATCAGAATAGTTAACAAGATAAAAAAAATATATGAATAAATAAATGAATACAAAAAATAAAAAATGAATATATGAAGTACAATATTTTTTACATACATGAACACAAAATAAAACGTGTCAACAAGTTGCATAAAATAAATTAAAAAGACAATATAAAAAATAAGGCACTGCACAAAACAAGATATCAAACCAGTACGTCTTTAACGACTATATTACAAAAAAAGGGGATCCTACAAAGTTCTCTGTTTGTGCGTTTTAATATTGCATTAGCTAAAATGACTTACAAATAACTGCACATCACCCCCTCATCAACCTCACATCACCTGCTACAGCAGGGGTAGGGAACCTATGGCTCTAGAGCCAGATGTGGCTCTTTTGATGACTACACCTGGCTCTCAGATACATTTTAGTTGACATTGTTTAACACAGGGCTGTCAAACTCAAATACAGAGTGGGCCAAAATTTTAAACTGAACAAAGCCGCGGGCCAAGCTTGAACAAATTAACCTTTTAATAGGGACCCAAACAAGTTTTGCAATGAATAATGAACAAGCAAGGCTTAAATAGGGCAGCACGGTGGATCAGGGGTTAGTGCGTCTGCCTCACAATACGAAGGTCCTGAGTAATCTTGGGTTCAATCCCGGGCTCGGGATCTTTCTGTGTGGAGTTTGCATGTCCTCCCCATGACTGCGTGGGTTCCCTCCGGGTACTCGGGCTTCCTCCCATGGAACAGGCAGAGCTTATATAACGTAGTAGTGCAAAATTAACTTTCAAAAAACAAACAAAAAAACATCAGTGGTATATTAAATAAAACGTAATTTAAAAAAATGAATGCCTCTTTTCTATTTGCAGCCTTCTGAGGTAAATATCACGTTAACTTTTTCCGCAGGCTAATAAATTCGAAAATAAAATTGAAATCAGGTGGGCGGGGTTTGGTGGTAGCCGGGGTTGTATATTGTAGCATTCCGGAAGAGTTAGTGCTGCAAGGGGTCCTGGAAATTTGTTCTGTTGTGTTTATGTTGTGTTACGGTGCGGGTGTTCTCCCGAAATGTGTTTTGTCATTCTTGTTTGGTGTGGGTTCACAGTGTGGCGCATATTTGTAACAATGTTAAAGTTGTTGATACGGTCACCCTCAGTGTGACCTGTATGGCTGTTGACCAAGTATTTGTGTGTGAAAGCCGCATATTTTATGTGACTTGGCCAGCACACTGTTTATGTGGAGGAAAAGAGGACGTGACGGCATGTTGTAGAGGACAGTGCCTTTAGGGCACGCTCCCGATATTGTTGCCCGGGTGGAAATCAGGAGAATGGTTGCCCAGGGAGATTTTCGGGAAACGCACTAAACTTCGGGAGTCTCCCGGGAAAATCGGGAGGGTTGGCAAGTATGAGTATTAGCGGTGAATGTGGTGTTACCGGCGGGCCAGCTCTAATGTTAATTTGATATTCCCTCAAGGGCCAAATGAAATTAAACGGTGGGCCAAATTTGGCCCGCGGGTCAGGGTTTGACACCCATGGTTTAACACGATAAGTAATGAATAATTCTGCTGGTAGTCACAGTGTCAAAAATAACGTTCAAAATATAAAACATTCTCATACAATTTAATCCATCCATCTGGTTTCTACCGCACCTGTTCAAGAAGTCGCATTAATGGTAAGAAGTATTTTATTTATTGTTGGTTCACTTCAGAATAACAGTGTTATTAAAAAGAATAAGAAACTTATTTTATTATACTCTAAAAATGTTGGTTTTACTTAAAAATGCACGCATTTAGTTGTGTCCAGTCTTAAAAAAATATTACATGGCTCTCACGGAAGCACTTTTTAAAAATATTTGGCCTGTATGGCTATCTCAGCCAAAAAGGTTCCCGACCCCTGTGCTACAGCCTTACTCTCCTAGTCTTTCTTGCAGCAAAGTCATCTACAACATCATCATATGACAGGGGTCGGGAACCTTTTTGGCTGAGAGAGCCAAGAATCCAAATATTTTTAAAATGTATTTCCGTGAGAGCCATGTAATAATTTTTTCAACACTGAACACAACTAAACGCGTGCATTTTTAAGTAAGACCAACATTTGTAGAGTATAACAGTTGTCCTATTTTTTGTAATAACATTGTTATTCTGAAGCTAACCGTGGAGGGGGCGTGGCATGCGGGCCTGCAGTGAAGCGGGGTGTGCCAGGATCGTAGATGGCCCATCTGGGCCTTGTTATCCAATCACCTGTCGCTTTGTTATAAGCAGCAGCCAGGAAGAGAGACGGGGTTGGGGCTGGAGCCAGAGCGCGAGTGAGAAGGAAAGAGAAAAAGACAATTGCTGGAAAGCAACTAAGAGTCTTATTTAAAAACAATATTTAAACCCTGAAACAGGCTCTTATGTCGGTGCTTGGTGGTCTGAAGAACCCCCAGGATTGCAAGCCCCACATTAACCATCCATCCATCTTCTTCCGCCTATCCGAGGTCGGGTCGCGGGGGCAACAGCCTAAGCAGGGAAACCCAGACTTCCCTCTCTCCAGCCACTTTGTCTAGCTCTTCCCGGGGGCTCCCGAGGCGTTCCCAGGCCAGCTGGGAGACATAGTCTTCCCAACGTGTCCTGGGTCTTCCCCGTGGCCTCCTACCGGTTGGACGTGCCCTAAACACCTCCCTAGGGAGGCGTTCGGGTGGCATCCTGACCAGATGTCCGAACCACATCATCTGGCTCCTCTCGATGTGAAGGAGCAGCGGCTTTACTTTGAGTTCCTCCCAGATGGCAGAGCTTCTCACCCTATCTCTAAGGGAGAGCCCCGCCACCCGGCGGAGGAAACTCATTTCGGCCGCTTGTACCCGTGATCTTATCCTTTCGGTCATGACCCAAAGCTCATGACCATAGGTGAGGATGGGAACGTAGATCGACCGGTAAATTGAGAGCTTTGCCTTCCGGCTCAGCTCCTTCTTCACCACAACGGATCGGTACAACGTCCGCATTACTGAAGACGCCGCACCGAGCCGCCTGTCGATCTCACGACCAATAATAAATAAATAACTTCTTACCATTATGCAATTTCTTCAACAGGTGCAGTAGAAAATGAATGGATGGATTAAAAATGAATGTTTTATATTTTGAACGTTATTTTTAACACTGTGATTACAAGTGGAATGATTCATTACTTATCTTGTTAAGCTATGCCAGCTCAGATTTATCCGAGAGCCAGATGCAGTCATCAAAAGAGCCACATCTGGCTCTAGAGCCATAGCTTCCCTACCCATGTCTTATGACAACTGATTTGAGACCACATGATTTATGCTTATGATGGAAAGTCCAATGAGACGTTTTTGCATCATAGTAGATCTAGATGAAAACCCAAAGAGATATATGTATGATGTTTACTGATATGCAAATTAGATTAGATTCAATTTATTGTCATCATTACAGTGAAATGCTGACTAACAGAATGCAAAGTAACAGAGTGGTATGTTATGATTATCTTTAACCAAATCACAGCAGTGCTCAAATTAAAAAACAGCATAGCTTATTTAACATTAAAGATGTGCACTTTAACAACTAGGCTTACAACTATACCTAATATATAAAGGGGTGGAAAAGTGACAATTACCTGCAGGGCAAACATTAGCTAACCAGAAGGCAATAACAATGTAAATCAAAAACACCTGCTCAAAAGATCCAATACAAATGTGTCACACCTATGGACCATGTTTTGCTTTGATTTTGGACATTCAGTCACGTTTTGCACTTCCTGGTTTTGTTTGTTTCCATGCCAACTCATTACTTTTCACCTGTCATGTCACGTCCCTGTTCTCAGCCTCACCTGTTTTCACTAATCATCACAGCTGCTTAAGTCACTCTTTTTCTTGTCTGCTTTCTGGGATCTTCACACTCGCACGCACCCTACCCATGCTGTTCAAACCTTCACGTCCTCGTCCACAGTTCCATGCCGTGTAAGTTTTTTGTATTTATGCCATTGTGCTAGTTTTGTTTTGTTTGTATATAGTCATGCCATTGTGCTGTTTTGTTTTAAGTATAGTGTAGATTTTTGTCCGCCACAGAGCGCGTCCTTGGTTTGCCTTTTTGTAGTTTGTTTGTTTATTTAATAAATATCATGTACTTACATTCACATCATCCTTGCATCGAGGAAGCACATACATCCACAGTCCAAGCTTGACAAAATGTCCCTGAGGAATGTAAGGTGGGAGTACTGTAATTACCTAACGTTACATTTGTTGCGATCCGTGACTCAGATCTTCACATGTTTATTTTTCCATCTTTGTTTCATTCTCTTCTGACCCACTTACTTCCTGTTTAGTCCGTTACCATGGTTACACATTGATTTCACCTGCTCCTCGTTTTCTACACACACCTGGTTCTCCTTGATTTCTCCCTATATAAGCTTTCCTCTTTTCTTCGTTCAGTCTGGGTCCATAAATTTGCCTTTCAGCAACAGTATTGACTGACTTCATGTAAGTATATTCTCGCTAGCTTTTCACGCTAAACCTTTGTTTTATTCCAGCTCTCACGCTGATGAATTGTTTTCCTTTTTTGTGTGCCTTTGTGCCAATCTTAGTTTTTATGTTTTCTATTCCTAGCTTTTATCCTAGCGCCCTTGGTTTATTTTGTCTGTTAGCTCCAGTATTTTTGTTCGTAGCCTTCTTTTGTTAAGTTTAATAAACTATTTAAACTTACTATTGCTGTGTTCTTGTCGACGCATCCACGGAGGGACAATCAGTCATTACAACATTATTATTTTCCATAACAATTTAGCCCCCTCCACGTAATGTTGTAACAAATAATATTTCTATTGAATAGGCTTTACTTTGCATTTTAATTAACGTGGGATTATTTTTTGTATTTAGAAATAATAGTACCAACTTTTTTTTTTTTTTTTTCTCCAACACTTGGCACTGGCGTGGCGCCCCCTGATGGACGGTGCCCTTAGCATTTGCCTGTACGGCCTATGCCACCGGACATTCCCAAATATTTTTTTTAGATCTTTAAGATGGAAACTGTAGCTGCCATTATGATGTGCAGTGATGTTTTCTAATGACCGTAAGTTTTATACTATACAAAGAATTTTGATGGTTGGAATCTGCGCTTATGAGAATAGAATGGAATAGAATAGAATGGAGTTTATTGTCATTATATTTGCATATAATGAGATTAAAGACTCCAATTTAAGGTGCAGTAGTGGGAACAAATATGGGGTGAAATAAATAACACAAGAGGTAATAAAGGAAAAAAATAACAATTGAAATAAACAGACTACTATCCAATAAAAATAACAAGCGATCCTGTACAATATACAAAACACTATAGAAATACAAAATACTGCACAATATACAGAACAAGACAAGAGTACCGAAGTAATAAATAACAATCAGCGTTTTTTGTAGACCTTATGACCCTCTGAATCGCCTGTTTGTCTGCTTCAGTGCAGCTGGCGTACCACACTGTTATGCAGTACATCAGCAGGCTCTCGACAGCCGAGCGATAGAAGGTCACCATCAGCTGTCTCCCCAGATAGAAATACAAAATACTGTACAATATACAGAACAAGACAAGAGTACCGAAGTAATAAATAACAATCAGTGTCTGACGTATTGCACTCGAAGGGTAGTATTGCACAGTAGGGTATTAGGGTAAGATATTGTAAAGGGGTGAATTATTTTTATTATAAGTTAGAGCTCAAGATGGTGACAGCTATGGGAAAGAAACTGAGCCTGTTTGTTCTGGCTCTGATGCACCTGTAGCGCCTGCCTGATGGTAGCAGGTCGAACAGGTGGAAGCCAGGGTGTGTGCTGTCTTTGGTGATGCCTTTTGCTTTCTTGAGACAACGGGAGTTATGTAAATCCTTCAGGGAGGGCAGGGGACAGCCGATAATTTTTTTTTCCAGACCTTATGACCCTCTGAATCGCCTGTTTGTCTGCTTCAGTGCAGCTGGCGTACCACACTGTTATGCAGCACGTCAGCAGGCTCTCGACAGCCGAGCGATAGAAGGTCACCATCAGCTGTCTCTCTAGATAGAAATACAAAATACTGTACAATATACAGAACAAGACAAGAGTATTGAAGTAATAAATAACAATCAGTGTCGGACGTATTGCACTCGAAGGGTATTATTGCACAGTAGGGTATTAGGGTAGGATATTGTACAAGGGTGAATTATTTTTATAATAAGTTAGAGTTCAAGATGGTGACCGCTCTGGGAAAGAAGCTGTCTCTGAGCCTGTTTGTTCTGGCTCTGATGCACCTGTAACGCCTGCCTGCCTGATACTAGCAGGTCGAACAGGTGGAAGCCAGGGTGTGTGCTGTCTTTGGTGATGCCTTTTGCTTTCTTGAGACAACAGGAGTTATGTAAATCCTTCAGGGAGGGCAGGGGACAGCCGATAATTTTTTGTGCAGACTTTATGATGCTCTGAATCGCCTCTTTGTCTGCTTCCGTGCAGCTGGCGTACCACACTGTTATGCAGTACGTCAGCAGGCTCTCGACAGCTGAGTGATAGAACGTCACCATCAGCTGTCTCTCCAAACCGGTCTTCCTCAGCACCCTCAGGAAGTGGAGTCTCCGCTGGGCCTTCCGGATGACCGCAGTTGTATTTTGGGTCCAGGACAGGTCAGCAGATATGAGGGTGCCGAGGAACTCGAAGGAGTTGACTCTCTCCACCTCCTCGCCGTTTATGTAGAGGGTGGCGGGGTCTGCAGTGTTTTTCCTGAAGTCAAAGATGAGTTCCTTGGTTTTTGTGGTGTTGTTGTGTCATCGGCAAACTTGATTATGGTGGGCTGGAGTGGGCTGGACTAAAGTCACCAGTTACTATGGTAATCTAACTAGTTACTATGGTCATCTAAGTCACAGCAGCTCAGACGAGGCACCAAGCAGTGTGGGCGGGATGCACTTCCACAGACAAAGAAGGAGCTTTTCACAACTAAGTTCGAAAGCTTAGTGATATATCAGATGTATCAGATTGTAGGTGGGTTTATTTTGTGCCCTTCGTTCATATTTCACTGTTTGTTGATTTTTTGTTGTGTTTCAATATGTCAATGGATAGGGGGTGTGACATTCATATTCTGTCATTATTCAGTGTTTTATCGTTCATAGAAAAATGGAAAATTCCAATACGTTTTTAAGGCGGTCTGTCATAATGTTTTAGCATTCAATCAGACATTATTGTGAAGTTTTATATTAGTGTCCTTAAAAATAGATATGCCGGCCCCCAGACACATTTTTTTCTCTAAATGTGGCCCCTGAGTCAAAATAATGTCCCAGGCCTGGTGTAAAGGATGACAGAGGATCCACTGGGAAGGACACAGGACCCAACACAGGCTCCATCAACACATCCTGGCAGATCTTTCACACAATTGAAGCACACACTTTCTCCATTGTCATGATGTGGACTATGGTGTGGTTTGTTTGCCCGTGGTGCAAAGTGATTGGAACGAACATGGCGTGAAGGTAAGGACATTGTGAGGACTGGTGGGCATGGTCATCGCATCCACGGAGGGACGTGAACACAACAAAAGGTAGGATCTTAAAATATTTATTTAACAAAAAGAGAGCTCTGAAAAGAAATGCTGGAGCTAATAAAAAGGCAAACCAAAAACGCTAGTATGAAAACTAGGAAATACAAACAGAAAACTAAACTTGGCATGAAAGCACAAACGAGAAAACAAATCATCAGTATGAAAACTGGAATAATCAAGTGGTATAGCGTGAAAGCTAGCGAGAATAAAAGTAGATAAAGTAGCAGTCGTCACTTGTTGCATGAGAGCAATTTATGAACCCAGGAAGAAAATAACAAACAGGCTGTCTTAAATAGGAAGGTGATTAGACAAAACAGGTGTGTGTGGACCGGGATTGGCAGGTGGACTGATGAGTTACCATGGTGACAGGCTAAACAGGAAATAAACAGTCACTTGACGGAGAGTGATACCAGAAAGGAAAAATAACTAATATGTCTAGATACGAGCAGCGGATCGCAACAGACATCTTTTAATTAATAACTCCAAAAATGGTACAAACAAAAGCCGCTCACAGAGGAGGTACAAAAACTTGGCTATGTAAACAAAAACTTGCACCAAGGCAAAACTATGGTCATAAAACAAAACTTGTAAACTATGGCGTGAATTAAGAAAATTTACTTGGACCGAGAAAAGAGTATGAAAAAAGCAGCATGGTTCATCAGCATGGAATACAAGGGTGTGTATCAATCAATCAATCAATCAATCAATCAATCAATCAATCAATAAATCAATCAATTTTTATTTATATAGCCCTAAATTACAAGTGTCTCAAAGGGCTGCACAAACCAAAACGACATCCTCACTACAAAGCCCACATAAGGGCAAGGAAAAACTCACACCCAGTGGGACGTCGGTGACAGTGACAATGATGACTATGAGAAACCTTGGAGAGGACCGCATATGTGGGAAGACAGGAACTGTGCAGTCAGTCTTTAGAGTTTTGACAGCAGGTACGGCCCAAGAGTCTGTAGAAATAAAAAGTGTTTCTCTCCGTCCTGTAAGTGATTTTTTTTCTAAATAATGAGCTCGCAGCAGCCAGCGTCATCCCACGAGATCCTCGGGTGCCGCGAATGTCAAACAACTGACGAAAGTGAAGTCTTGGTGAAGATTGGTGATTGCTCATTTTTATGTCTATTTTTTAATGCCTGGCTTGTGATCGACTGACACATCCTCCAAGATCAACCGGTAGCTCGCGGTCGACGTAATGCCCACCCCTGGTGTAGAGGGTGATAGAGGGTTATGTCGCCAGGCTGACTGCCTGGCAATTACAGGTGCGTGAGTCCAGACAAATCAGGTGCGTGAGTCGTGAACACATAACAGGTGAAAACTGATGGGTTGGCATGGTGACAAAAACAAACAAGAGTGCCCAATGAATCCAAAACAAAACAGAACGTGACCACAAAACATAACACCAATTATGTGAAGTGAATTATATTTACATAGCGATTTTTTTCCAGAGACTCAAAGCACTTTACATGGTGAAGCCCTCCCCAAGAAAAAGGCGTAACATCCTGCAAACTCCGCAGCGATCAGGTTTTTTTTATTTTGAAGGAAAATGCTTCATTTTTTTGTTTTGTTTGCTATTGACTCCTCAGAGCAGGTTGCATTACACTCTTGTGGGACCGCTGTTCCTATTGATGAGTTGAAAAGAGCAAATTGACTTTGCCTCCATCAACGGGAGGAAAGGGACATCTGTGGCTTAGCGGAGTACTTGAATGTCAAAGCCACGGACCTCGATTATAAGTCGAATGACACCCCAAAGTATTGTAAAATGGATTAGAACGAGGAATGGTGATATGGCTTAAAATCCCTGCAGCCTCTCGGAATAACAATAAGATATTACAATATTGTGTTGTCCCCATACCAATATTTTGGTACCGGTACCGGTGGGGGCCTCCTGACCTGCATCGAAGCGGGGTGAGCCAGGACCGGCTGCAAGATCAGCGACAGGTGCGTAGATGGCCCAGGTGGGCCTGTTTGTCCAGTCACCTGTCGCTCTGTTAAAAGGCAGCAGCCGGAGAAGAGTTATTGGAGTTGGAGCACAAGAGAGAGCTAGAGCGAGACACTGAAGACAGTTGTTGAAAAACACAACACAGACCATTCTGGTTAAATTAAACTGTCTAAAAACCCTGAAAGGGAGCGGTGATGTCGGTGATTGGTGATCCGAGGACCACGAGGAAAGGAGTCTTCCACACAGTATAATTATAAGAAATCCAGAGTAAGTAATACCATTATAAATTGTAATTATCGTAAAACCGTGATTGCTTACAGCAATTTGAGAAACTCATAGCAATATTGCTCATATCCTTTAATGCTAACATGAATAAACAACACATTAACATATTTTCCCATTGCAAAACATCATACTACAATCTAAACTTGTATGAACACATTGAGTGTGTTGTTGGTTCATTGATTTCTTTTTAAAATAAAACTTAGTCAACACTGTAGTATCGATACTGTACTTTGTATCCAAGCTCTAACTTAGCGGCTAGCATGGCTTCTCGTATTCTCTTACTGTGTGGTAGTCCAGCATGTTTAGCCATTCATCATCCGCTAGTCTTCCGGTGATGAAGGTACTTGTAAAAAAAACATACTTTTTGTGAAAATTAGTGATTTGAAAGGACTTTGCACTGCGGATGAAAATTAGCTGCGCTCACCAGTAAGAATGCTACTTTGCGCTCGTTACAGTTTGTTCCTGTAAAATGTACGGGATATAATTACAATCATGTCTTCAACATAGATTTTCGGGATATGGTGATACAATTACAATCTCTATTGTCAGCCAAAATGTAATTTCAGTGTAACATTTGTACAATTGCCAATAAAGACTCATGAATGTATTGATATTGTCGGTATTGGGCAATGTAAATAATAACCAAATTATGTGTAATTCACTGGGAAATAACTAAAACGGTTAAAAAATGTCAAATAAATAGGAAAGATAATCCTAAATTTGAGGTATTTCTTACTTTAACTGCAGCAAATTAGTAAAGCCCTGTTGTGAGGTCAGGATTATCTGAGCCATACCTTATAGCAGGGGTCTGCAACCTAAAACGTTAAAAGAGCCATATTGGAACAAAAATATAAAAAACTAATCTGTCTACAGTCGCAAAAAAAGAAAAGCTATAAATAAGTGTTATAATGAAGGCAACACATGATATAAGTGTCTATATTAGCTATTTTACCTATTAAAATGACTTTATGTCACAGGCTGAAACAAATCTTCGTTGACAGAAATGTTGCTAATATTTGCTGTGGTCTGGAGCAACATGGCACACAAACAACTATCAGAAATGCAACCAATGTTACATACAGATAATGTGTCATCAGACATGCAAAATTAAATTATATACACAGAGGATACAAGTAAAGGATATTAAATTAGCTGAAATATATAGCTACAACTGAGGCATAATGATGCAATATGTACATAGATCTAGTCTAAATAGCATGTTAGCGTTGATTAGTTTGCAGTGATCAAATATACCTTGATTAGCACTCCAACAAGTCAATAACATTAAAAAAAAGCCTTTTTGTATATTCACACACAGTATACAACTTTTGGTGGACAAAATGAGACAAAGAAGGAGTGGAAAATTTGACATGTAAACAAACTGTTGCGTCACAGCCGACACTATGGTGAGTTCAAGAACTGCCAAATTTAGTAGGACAAAACCACCAAACACTCTCATCAGTGCAGCATACACACAAACATATTAAACAGTGGTTTTCTAACAATTGGGAAAGTTTGTGTCATGTTTGTCAAAACAAAAACATACTAAAACTAAACAATTTTATTCCCCTCCATCTGTTTTTTCATTTTCAATCATTTAAAAAAAATCTCCAAGGAGCCACTAGGGCGGCACTAAAGCTCAAGAGCCGCGCGTTGCTGACCCCCGCCTTATAGTGATGGGAATTACAGCTCTTTCAAGCGAGCCGGTTCTTTTGGCACGGCTCACTAAAAAGAGCTTGCAATTTTGGCTCACCGATGGCTCCAAATATTTTTGTGTCGCTTAATTGGATTTATTACTAAATTACATGCAAAAATAATCTCTGATTGCCATTAATCCATTTCTCGTACCGCCTAGCCTCACACAGGTCACATGTAAGCTGGAACCCATCCCAGCTGACTGGCAATAGGCTGGTCGCACATGTACATTTTTGTAATGTAAACATGCAATTTTATTACATTTTTGTTATGCAAAGGACATATAACACATTGCTACAAAAACCAAATGATGAAAGTAGACAAATAGGCTCAAGCTCTAATTGTGTGTTGTAAAAGTCCAACTATCGACAAAAAAAGACACAACATCCACAAATCATCACAATGCAAAATATAATTAAAACTTAATTAAAAAAATAAAAAGCAGCATCCATATAGAGGGAAATTGATGGTAAAACTCCACAAACGCACAATGTCTTCACGCATGCACAAAACCATTTTCTTAGTAATAATATTCCACCATCCGCAATCCACACACTTGCACAACAGGTGGTGCTGCTGAATCAATTTAAGGTTGTCATATTTACTGTTATCTGCGCATGGTGCCATCCGCCAAAAATAACAGGAATAAATAATAGGGAGAAAAATGTCAGACAGAAGAGAGGGGAAATAAGCTCAACCTGAAAGTTAACCGGCGAGAGTTTCCCCTCTCCTCCGTTCGCTATTTTACTCCACTGCTTCTTCTTCTTTATTATTTTTGGGCGGATGGCACCATGCGCAAATAACTATAGGCCTGACGGCCTTAAATTAACTCAGCAGCACCACCTTTAGGGTGCTGTGAGTGCAAGTGTGTGGATCTAGCAAGATGGAATATTACTGCAAAAAGTTTTAAATTGAAGAATGTTTTTATTTTTGAATTTTTTCTAATTGAGAAAATAAAATGTATACTCTCAAATCCTTTTTTTTACTTACAGAATTTTTTTTTTTTACTTGTGAATCATTGGGCTTGAGTAAAAACATTTTTGAGAGTAGTTCCACCCCCAACATCCAGATAACGGGGGTGGTATAGCTCGGTTGATAGAGTGGCCATGCCAGCGACTTTAGGGATCCAGGTTCGATCCCTGCTTCCGCCATAATAACCACTGCCGTTGTGTCCTTAAGCAAGACACTTTACCCACCTGCTCCCAGTGCCAACCACACTGGTTTAAATTTAACTTAGATATTGTGTTTCACTGTGTGAAAGCGCTTTGAGTCACTAGAGAAAAGCGCTATATAAATATAATTCACTTCACTTCTCTAATGGAAAAACTTCAAAAACACACAACAATGATTTAACTCATGCACAAAACTATTTTCTTCAAGTTAAAACCTTTGGTAGCAATATTTTACCATGCATAATCCACACACTTGCACAGCAGGTGGTGCTGCTGAATCAATTTAAGCTCTTCAGACTTACTGTTATCTGCGCATGGTGCCATCCGCCAAAAATAACAAGAATACATAGTAGGGAGAAAAATGGCAGACAGAAGAGAGGGGATATAAGCTCAACCTGAAAGTTAACCCGTGAAAGGTTAACTCTCTTCTGTTCGCTATTTTACTCCACTGCTTCTTCTTCTTTATTATTTTTGGGCGGATGGCACCATGCGCAAATAACTATAGGCCTGACGGCCTTAAATTAACTCAGCAGCACCACCTTTAGGGTGCTGTGAGTGCAAGTGTGTGGATCTAGCAATATGGAATATTACTGCAAAAAGTTTTAAATTGACGAAAGTTTTTATTTTTTAATATCTTTCAATTGAGAAAAAAAAAGTATACTCTCAAATCATGTTTTTACTAACAGAAAATTATTTTTTTACTTGTGAATCGTTGGGCTTGAGTAAAAACATTTTTGAGAGTAGTTCTACTCCCAACATCCAGATATCGGGGGATGGTACAGCTCGGTTGATAGAGTGGCCATGCCAGCGACTTTAGGGATCCAGGTTCGATCCCTGCTTCCGCCATAATAACCACTGCCGTTGTGTCCTTAAGCAAGACACTTTACCCGCCTGCTCCCAGTGCCAACCACACTGGTTTAAATTTAACTTAGATATTGTGTTTCACTGTGTGAAAGCGCTTTGAGTCACTAGAGAAAAGTGCTATATAAATATAATTCACTTCACTTCACTAATGGAAAAACTTAAAAAACACACAACAATGATTTCATTCATATACAAAACTATTTTCTTCAAGTTAAAACCTTTGGTAGCAATATTTTACCATGCATAATCCACACACTTGCACAACAGGTGGTGCTGCTGAATCAATTTAAGCTCTTCAGACTTACTGTTATCTGCGCATGGTGCCATCCGCCAAAAATAACAAAAATACATAGTAGGGAGAAAAATGGCAGACAGAAGAGAGGGGATATAAGCTCAACCTGAAAGTTAACCCGTGAGAGGTTAACTCTCTTCTGTTCGCTATTTTACTCCCCACTGCTTCTTCTTCTTTATTATTTTTGGGCGGATGGCACCATGCGCAAATAACTATAAGTCTGACGGCCTTAAATTAACTCAGCAGCACCACCTTTAGGGTGCTGTGAGTGCAAGTGTGTGGATCTAGCAAGATGGAATGTTACTGCAAAAAGTTTTAAATTGACGAAAGTTTTTATTTTTGAATATCTTTCAATTGAGAAAAAAAAAGTATACTCTCAAATCCTGTTTTTACTAAGAGAAAATTATTTTTTTACTTGTGAATCTTTGGGCTTGAGTAAAAACATTTTTGAGAGTAGTTCTACTCCCAACATCCAGATATTGGGGGATGGTACAGCTCGGTTGATAGAGTGGCCATGCCAGCAACTTTAGGGATCCAGGTTCGATCCCTGCTTCCGCCATAATAACCACTGCCGTTGTGTCCTTGAGCAAGACACTTTACCCACCTGCTCCCAGTGCCACCATCACTAGTTTAAATGTAACTTAGATATTGGGTTTCACTATGTAAAAGCGCTTTGAGTCACTAGAGAAAAGCGCTATATAAATATAATTCACTTCACTTCATAACGGCGTCTGCTCGTCTTCAGAAAAACAATGTGCCTCAGTTTTTTTTTGACTGTAAATCACTTGCTGACATTTCTAGCAAGTAGTCTTTTAATTACGTTAATTAAGAGACTACACGATGCTAATCATGTAACAAGTTCTCTCTCACTCTCTCACGTCTCCCATCCTCCCGTTGGTGTGCTCATCGCGGCGGTGCTGTGTGTGTGTAACCTCTACCCACTCCTTCTGATCGGTGTCAGTACTAGCACATCACATTTTGACCTAGCAGAAAAAAAAAAGTCCTTATTGGCAGCTCGTTCATGAATGCCCCATGAGTAAAAGCTTGGATCTTACAAGATCTGATCGACATAAAACCCAAGCAATCATTTCTGTGTTTGCCAACATATACACTATATTGCCAAAAATATTTGGCCACCCATCTAAATGATCAGAATCAGGTGTCCTAATCACTTGGCCCGGCCACAGATGTATAAAAAAAACACTTAGGCATGGAGACTGTTTCTACAAACATTTGTGAAAGAATGGGCCGCTCTCAAGAGCTTAGTGATTTCCAGCGTGGAACTGTCATAGGATGCCACCTGTGCAACAAATCCATCCATCCATCCATCTTTCACTTATCCGAGGTCGGGTCGCGGGGGCAACAGCCTAAGCAGGGAAACCCAGACTTCCCTCTCCCCAGCCACTTCGTCTAGCTCTTCCCGGGGGATCCCGAGGCGTTCCCAGGCCAGCCGGGAGACATAGTCTTCCCAACGTGTCCTGGGTCTTCCCCGGTTGGACGTGACCTAAACACCTCCCTAGGGAGGCGTTCGGGTGGCATCCTGTCCAGATGCCCGAACCACCTCATCTGGTTCCTCTCGATGTGAAGGAGCAGCGGCTTTACTTTGAGTTCCTCCCGGATGGCAGAGCTTCTCACCCTATCTCTAAGGGAGATCCCCGCCACACGGCGGATTTAACTAATTTCGGCCGCTTGTACCCATGATCTTATCTTTCGGTCATGACCCAAAGCTCATGACCATAGGTGAGGATGGGAAAGTAGATCTACCGGTAAATTGAGAGCTTTGCCTTCCGGCTCAGCTCCTTCTTCACCACAACGGATCGGTACAACGTCCGCATTACTGAAGACGCCGCACCGATCCGCCTGTCGATCTAACGATCCACTCTTCCCCCACTCGTGAACAAGACTCCTAGGTACTTGAACTCCTCCACTTGGGGCAGGGGCTCCTCCCCAACCCGGAGATGGCATTCCACCCTTTTCCGGGGGAGAACCATGGACTCGGACTTGGAGGTGCTGATTCTCATTCCGGTTGCTTCACACTCGGCTGCGAACCGATCCAGCGAGAACTGAAGATCCCGGCCAGATGAAGCCATCAGGACCACATCATCTGCAAAAAGCAGAGACCTAATCCTGCGGCCACCAAACCAGAACCCCTCAACGCCTTGACTGCGCCTAGAAATTCTGTCCATAAAAGTTATGAACAGAATCGGTGACAAAGGACAGCCTTGGTGGAGTCCAACCCTCACTGGAAAAGTGTCCGACTTACTGCCGGCAATGCGGACCAAGCTCTGACACTGATCGTACAGGGAGCGGACCGCCACAATAAGACAGTCCGATACCCCATACTCTCTGAGCACTCCCCACAGGACTTCCCGAGGGACAACAAATCCAGTTGTGAAATTTCCTCGCTCCTAAATATTCCAAAGTCAACTGTCGGCTTTATCATAAGAAAATGGAAGAGTTTGGGAACAACAGCAACTCGGCCTTGAAGTGGTAAGCCACGTAAACTAACAGAAAATGCTCAGCGGATGCTGAAGCGCATAGTACAAATACTTTTTGCACAGTCAGTTGCGACAGAGCTCCAAACTTCAGGTGACCTTCCAATTAGCCCACGTACAGTATGTAGAGAGCTTCATGGAATGGGTTTCCATGGCCGAGCAGCTCCATCTAAGACAGTAGTTATTGGCCCTTTAGTTCCAGTGAAAGTGAAGTGAATTATATTTATATAGCGCTTTTCTCTAGTGACTCAAAGCGCTTTACATAGTGAAACCCAATATCTAAGTTACATTTAAACCAGTGTGGGTGGCACTGGGAGCAGGTGAGTAAAGTGTCTTGCCTAAGGACACAACGGCAGTGACTAGGATGGCAGAAGCTGGAATCGAACCTGCAACCCTCAAGTTGCTGGCACGGCCACTCTACCAACCGAGCTATAACTTTAAATGCTCCAGGATACCAAAACATTTTGGAAAATTCCATGCTCCCAACCTTGTGGGAACAGTTTGGAGCGGTCCCTCCCTCTTCCAACATGACTGTGCACCAGTGCACAAAACAAGTTCCATAAAGACATGGATGACCGAGTCTGGTGTGGATAAACTTGACTGGCCTGCACAGAGTCCTGACCTGAACCTGATAGAACACCTTTGGGATGAATTAGAACTGAGACAGAGAGCCAGGCCTTCTCGACCAACATCAGTGTGTGACTTCACCAATGCGCTTTTGGAAGAATGGTCCAAAATTCCTATAAACACACTCCGCAACCTTGTGGACAGCCTTAGCAGAAGACTTGAAGCCGTAATAGCTGCAAAAGGTGGACCGACATCATATTGAACCCTATGGGTTAGGAATGGGATGGCTATGTGAGTCAAGGCAGGTGGCCAAATACTTTTGGCAATATAGTGTATTTCACGGGCAGAGAAAAAACATGGCGCTTCAAACACATCAAACCTTATCAGCCACATGTAACGCCAGCATCGCTACAACATGGTCTTGAAAGCCTGTGTAGACGCTGTTGCGTTCGACCAGGCGTTCCTCTGCTGGGAATTTAAACTGCCGGTCTTCTCCCAAGTTCTTTTCGATGACACATAAGCTGATTCTCAATGAATCCCAGACAATGAGTAGGATATATGATATTTTATTCCAGAGCTCTGCGGGACCAATCTAGATACAACCTTTCAATCGCATTGCCCAAATTGATCTACAGTAACATTCTGACGGAAAGAGAGTTTTTTACTCCTTCCATCCATCCATCCATTTTCTACCGCTTATTCCCTTTTGGGGTCACGGGGGGCGCTGGCGCCTATCTCAGCTACAATCGGGCGGAAGGCGGGGTACACCCTGGACAAGTCGCCACCTCATCGCAGGGCCAACACAGATAGACAGACAACATTCACACTCACATTCACACACTAGGGCCTCACATTCCTAAAGCTCCAAGGTGAACACACACACACATTTTACTAGCGGTCAATTAAAAGCGAATAAATGGAAAAACACTAGCTGTTTTGAAATATGACTATGAATATAAAGAAATAACTCTTAAAATAAGGATATATGTAAATATCTATCTCCGTCAACGCCTGCGCTGCTAAAGAAGCTGCCCCTAAGCCAGCCTCAAAGAAAGGTGTGCACCAACTAATGGGTAATATCGATCCATCCATCCATTTTCTACGGCTTGTCCATTTTGGGGTAGCGGGGGTCAGCTGCATTCGTAAAACAAAAATTATACATATTATACATTACATATATAAATAAGTAATCCGTTATTGGTGTATCGTCAGTACCAAATATGGTACAACCGTTTTTTTCTGGGCGAGCCGCAACAACTCTCAACCCGAGACCACTGAGGGCCGAAGAATGCAGCATGTGTCCCCACTAGAGATGCACGGATAGGCAAGTATATCATCCGCAACCACTTCACCAAAGTCGTCATCCCAACACCGACCACCCGAACCAACATTTTATCGCCCGCTGAAATACATCGGAGGTCGGGCGCCTTTACCACTCAAAGAGCTTTTTAAACCTGTTTCACAAAGTAATGGAGTCAATTGAAGCCGCTTACGTTCTCGCGACTATCCAATAGCGTCCATCCTGATGACAAGAATATGGGCGTGCTGTGAGGCCATTGCCTTAGACATCTTCAACAACGATTGTTGGTCCGGCAACATGTTGTGTGCAGCTTCCGCAATTACACGTACAAGATTGAAAGGCATACTGGGTGATACAGAGTACACTGATGGTTGTGATATAAACAACTTTAACACTTACTAATATGCACCACGCTGTGAAGCCACACAATACAAGATTGTCGGGAGAACATCCTCACAGTAACACAACATAAACGCAACACAACAAATACCCACAATCCTTTGTATCCGTGACAACTCCTGAATATATTTTACACCCCCGCGTCCCTGCCCACCTTACCGATGCACGGGGGGGAAGGGGGGGGGGGTTGCTGCTAGCGCGGTGTATAAAATAGTCAGGCCGTGTCATGAATACAAAGGATTCTGGGTATTTGTTGTGTTGCGTTTATGTTGTGTTACTGTGAGGATGTTCTCTCGAAATGTGTTAGTCGTTCTTAATTGGTGTGGCTTCACAGCGTGGCGCATGTTACTAAGTGTCAGGCTTGGACATGGATGGTGTGTGCTCCTTCGACGCAGCGGGATTACAGGACGAGCCAGGCGTGAATTCAGGAACATGATTTATTAAATAAACAAACAAACTACAAAAAGGCAAACCAAGGACGCGCTCTGTGGCGGATAAAAATCTATACTATACTTAAAACAAAACAGCACAATGGCATGACTATATACAAACAAAACAAAACAAAACTAGCACAATGGCATACATACAAAAAAACTTACACGGCATGGAACTGTGGACTAGGATGTGAAGGTTTGAACAGCATGGGTAGGGTGCGTGCAAGTGTGAGAAGATCCCAGCACGAAGACAAGAAAAAGAGTGACTTAAATAGCTATGATCATTAGTGAAAACAGGTGTGATGCTGAGAACAGGGGCGTGACATGACAAGTGAAAAGTAATGAGTTGACATGGTAACAAAAACAAACCAGGAAGTGCAAAACGTGACTGAATGTCCAAAAACTAAACATAGCATGACCAAAACCAAAACATAACTTACAGGCGTGACACTAAGAGTGTTAAAATTGTTTATACCACAACCATTAGTGTACTCTGTGTCACCCAGTATGCCATGCAGTCGTGTGCGTGTTGCTGCGGAAGTCACACACAACATGTAGCTGGACTGACAACCAAATCGAACATGCTGTAGATAGCGACAAAGTCAATGGCTTCATAGCACGCCCTAATATTTATAATCTGGGTGACTGCCGGCAGTCATTCTAGAGAATATCAGCGTCTCCTATTGTCTTCTTCGCTTTATGACACGGGTCTTAAATGGCTCTTTGAATGGCAAAGGATACCGATCCCAGAACCATGTATATAAAATATTTCCAGATGTTTCAACCGCCACCCGCCCGGATCTAATTAAAATCTATTTTTTCGTCATGTCACCCGCCCGACCGGTGTTTCTAGAAATAATTATTTTTGAGAGATCCTGCAAACGAACCCAACAAGTAAAACCTATTCTGCATTGCAATGCATTGTTTGTCATTATTTAATAAGCCCTGCGTGTTGAGTTGAGTTTAGTTTATTCGGAACATGCAAGCATACAACATGATGCATCACAATTTATAGTTTCTCTATTCAACATGTTCGAAAAAGAGTAGGGAGAAGCAGAGCTTATTTAATCCTACCCCTTCTCCTTTACATAGCAGTTGCTAAAACTTCTGTTCACTTCCTGTCCTCAATTTATTCACAATATACTCCCTAAGTAATATCAATAGAAATATTTAAATAATAATTGGTGAATTAAGTTATATTTCATTTGGTGTGATGAGTAAGATTATCTAGAGCAGTGGTGTAGAGCAGTGGTCCCCAACCGTGGCCCGATTGGTACCGGGCCGCAGAAGAATTTTTTATTCATTTTTATTTAAAAAAAATGAAAAAAATAAAATATTTTTTTTATCAAATCAACATAAAAAACACAATATACACTTACAGTTAGTGCACCAACCACAAAAACCTCCCTCCATGACAAAAACGTCCCTTTTTCATGTCAAAGGGAAAAAAAAAAAGGACCCCCCCACCCGGGCCGCGGGACAAATTATTAAGCGGATACAAAAAGGTTGGGGACCACTGATCTAGAGAATTAATGGATGGATGAAATACATTCAGAATGTTTATCATGGATCTTCTACTTTGTACTTTGTAAACACTTTAAGTTTGAAGAGTTTCTTGAAGTGGATCATATTAGTACATTGTTTGATTTATTTGCTTAATCCATTCCATAACTTAATTCCACATAGTGACATAATGAAGTGTTGTACGTACGTACAAATGTTTTAAATTGCATATTCATCTAAAATTATATTTCTCCTCTTTTTTTTTGAGAAGAACTGTTGTTGTCAAGTCATGGACTGTGGCGTGGTTTGTTTTCCCGAGGTGCAAAGCGACTGGATCGGACACGATGTGACATATTTTAATCTTAACTCAAAAAAGAAACAAACGAAAGGCGCTCGCAGACGACGTACAAAAACTTGACTATGAAACAAAACTATGACTACAACATAAACTATGGACATAAAACACAACTTGCAAACTATGGCATGTGTCACGGCGCGGATTCGAACCCAAAATTCTTCCACAGCAGATTCCCACACTCCTTCTGGCAGCATACCCCCCGCACGCCCCCCGCACAGGCCGATCGCTCCACGCCCACTCTTCGCCGCAGCTGCAGGCTGCCTGTCATCAGAACACCTAGCAGCAATCAAGGGAGCAGCATAAAGTCCACTCACTCCTCGGATCCTGTGCCGGAACGTCGTTAACTCCTCGTAGTAAGCATATACGTCTCTGGCTTCCCTCTCGTTGTCCTCGCCTCGTTTGTCCCTTTTGCCTGTTTGCCTCACTGACTTGTCCCTTGTCCTCTTTGCGGTTGCCTTCCTCGATCCTCGACCACTTGCCTGGACTCGGACCTCGTTTGCTTGCCGCCTGCCTCTCGACCTCTTGCCTTCTTGTGCCTACCCCTCCTTGACCAGATGAAGGTTTTCATTCATCACGCACATACAACATCCTCTTGTATTATTCGCACGGTTAACTTTACACTTAATTCTGCAGCCAACATTTAGAGTAGCATGCACATCCCACACAATCATCAAAGGTTCCAATAAACCTGGCAACCTTAAGTCTCTCGTATTGTCGTCAACTTCCAGTCCTCACGTACACAACAGCATGAATAACAAAACTTGCGGGGAACGAGAAAAGAGCATGGATCATCAGCATGGAGCAAGGGTGTGTAGAGGGTGCCTGGCAACTACAGGCTTAAATAAGGCTGTGGTGATTAACAGGTGCATGAGTCCAAATGAACCAGGTGCGTGACATGACAGGTGAAAACTAATTGGTAGTTATGGTGACAAAAACAAACAAGAGTGCTCAGTTAGTCCAAAACCAAACAGAACGTGACCACAAAACATGACAGTTTTATATTCTTGGGTAGCAGGTTATAGTTTGCTTTGTGTATAATTTTAGCTTTTTGGCATATTCACTATGTCTTGGAATTTCAGTAATAATATCAACAACAGTATCAATGTTAATAAGAATTCCAACAAAGCAGTGATTAGACAGCCCTCATTGACATTATCAACACAGCCATTTAGAAAAAAATAAAAAACATTAAAAAAATTAACAATAGTGGCTTTCACTTGCATTGCATCTCATAAACGTGACATTGTGTCCAATATTTTCCACAAAAGTAAAATAAGTCATTGTAGAGAGGCGGAGCCGACGGTCCGACAGAGCGGCAGGGCACGCTGGAGCCCGGCCCAAGATGGCGGAGAGGAGGCAGAGAATTCGAGCGAGCGGCGAGGCGAAGCGTGCCGGAAGCGACGCCACAGGCGAGATCAGGTGTGTGGGTCGCGCACCTGGACACAATAATTTCTCCTCACGATGTATAAAAGGGGAAAAGGAGGAGAGATCGGGGCAGAAGGAGTCGGAGAGCCTGCAGCAGTGGATGAGGAGCGAAAGCGAGAGAGAGCAAGACGCAGACGACGACGGGGGCGGCTGAAGAACGAGATGGAGGAGCGAGCAGTGGGAGCGACGACGGCGAAAAAGACCTCTTTTATTTGAAAAAAATAAACGAGAGTCAAACCTGCTAAAGCAATGTCCTTCCTTGATGGTCCATGGAACCCCAATACAGTGAGGTACTGTCACAGGTTCTTTTAAGAGTTAAAACAAATTTAAATAATGGATCCCACATTTCAATATATGACTAATTATAATCAGAACTAAATGCAGTTTATTCTGCTGATATCATCTCTATAGCTTGTGTAGAGCAGTCAGTATGAGTTGGACTATCAACATCTATCCATTTTTTTTTAGTATTACCCTTTTTGTTATGATGCATATTGAAAAAAAAATGCATGATTATTCTTTGATGACATGTTACTAAATTGATGCAGATCACTAAGAATACAAGTTTGCAGTGTGAAGTGAATTTGATTTATATAGCAACTTTCTCTAGTGACTCAAAGCGCTTTAGTGAAACCCAATATCTAAGTTACATTTTTAAACCAGTGTGGGTGGCACTGGGAACAGGTGGGTAAAGGGTCTTGCCCAAGGACACAACGGCAGTGACTTGGTTGGCGGAAGCAGGGATCGAACCTGGAACCCTCAAGTTGGAGTTATACCGCCCCGTGTCATTTGGGATGTTTATATTTAGGAATGTGATTGCTTTTTTTGTTGTTTTCAACCATAACTCTTTTATTCTCAGACATTACCATAATAAATGAAGAAGAATTCCCCCAGTTTCATGCACAATTTGCTATCTACTACACCAATTTTAAACAGCTGAGAAGATATAAAATACAAACTCCGTTTCCATATGAATTGGGAAATTGTGTTAGATGTAAATATAAACGGAATACAATGATTTGCAAATCATTTCTCGGACCATATTCAGTTGAATATGCGACAAAGACAACATATTTGATGTTCAAACTGATAAACATTTTTTTTGTGCAAATAATCATTAACTTTAGAATTTGATGCCAGAAACACGTGACAAAGAAGTTGGGAAAGGTGGCAATAAATACTGATAAAGTTGAGCGATGCTCATCAAACACTTATTTGGAACATCCCACAGGTGTGCAGGCTAATTGGGAACAGGTGGGTGCCATGATTGGGTATAAAAGCAGCTTCCCAAAAAATGCTCTGTCTTTCACAAGAAAGTTTCTCAAAGAGCAATTGCAAGAAATTTAAGGATCCATCCATCCATTTTCTACCGCTTATTCCCTTTTTAGGATTGCAGGGGGTCGTTGGAGCCTATCTCAGCTACAATCGGGCGGAAGGCGGGGTATACCCTAGAGCAGGGGTCACCAACCTTTTTGAAACCAAAAGCTACTTCTTGGATACTGATTAATGCGAAGGGCTACCAGTTTGATAAACACTTAAATAAATTGCCAGAAATAGCCAATTTGCTCAATTTACCTTTAATAAATAAATCTATATATATTTAAAAAATTGGTATTTCTGTCTGTCATTTCGTCGTACATTTTTTTTTCCTTTTACGAAAAGTTTTTTGTGCAGAATAAATGATGAAAAAAACTCTTAATTGAAGGTTTTAAAAGAGGAGAAAACACGAGAAAAATGAAAATTACATTTTGAAACATAGTTTATCTTCAATTTCGACTCTTTAACATTTAAAATTCAACGGAAAAAAATGAAGAGAAAAACTAGCTAATTCGAATCTTTTTGAAAAAATTAAAAAAATAATTTATGGAACATCATTAGTAATTATTCCTGATTAAGATTAATTTTAGAATTTTGACATGTTTTACAGAGGTTAAAATCCACTTTGAAATAAGTTTTAAATTTGATTCTACAGATTTTCTGGATTTTCCAGAATATTTGTTTTTGAATTTTAATCATATTAAGTTTGAAGAAATATTTCACAAATATTCTTCGTCGAAAAAACAGAAGCTAAACTGAAGAATTAAATTAAAATTTATATATAATTCTTTAAAATTATAATAAAAAAATGTATTTACTTGAACATTGATTCAAATTGTCAGGAAAGAAGAGGAAGGAATTTAGAAGGTAAAAAGGTATATGTGTTTAAAAATCCTAAAATAATCTTTAAGGTTGTAGTTTTTCCTCTAAAATTGTCTTTGTGAAAGTTATAAGAAGCAAAGTAAAAAAAATAAATACATTTATTTAAACGAGTGAAGACCAAGTCTTTAAAGTATTTTCTTGGATTTTCAAATCCTATTTGAGTTTTGTCTTTCTTAGAATTAAAAACGTTGAGCAAAGCGAGACCAGCTTGCTAGTAAATAAATACAATTTAAAAAAATAGAGGCAGCTCACTGGTAAGTGCTGCTATTTGAGGGATTTTTAGAACAGGACAGCGGGCGACTCATCTGGTCCTCACGGGCTACCTGGTGCCCGCGGGCACCGCGTTGGTGACCCCTGCCCTAGACAAGTCGCCACCTCATCGCAGGGCCAACACAGATAGACAACATTCACACTCACATTCACACACTAGGGCCAATTTAGTGTTGCCAATCAACCTATCCCCAGGTGCATGTCTTTGGAAGTGGGAGGAAGCCGTAGTACCCGGAGGGAACCCACGCAGTCACGGGGAGAACATGCAAACTCCACACAGAAAGATCCTGAGCCTGGGATTGAACTCAAGACTACTCAGGGCCTTCGTATTGTGAGGCAGACGCTTCAACAAGAGCATTCACTCTGGATGCTCTGGATGCTCTGGATGCTGGGGTCATGTGCCAGCGTACGCTATAAACCCAGTCAGTCCGCGCCCGGATGAAGTCATGAGTTAAGACGCTCGCCTCCAAAGTGATGATTCTGAGACTCCGCGTTGCATAACGGAGCAGAGCTTCGTTGCATAATAGATCCAAATCCTATTAATGTTAATGAAGAAGCGGGGAAGTGGAGAAGGGCCGGATGGGCTCTAAAACCCCAAGCTGCAGAAACAGGCCAGGGGGGGTAGGGGGGCTTCATAATGCACCACACATTTTCAATGGGAGAAAGGTCTGGTCTACAGGCAGGTCAGTCTAGTACCTGCACTCTTTTACTTTGAAGCCATGCTGTTGTAACACGCGGCTTGGCATTGTCTTGCTGAAATAAGCAGGGGCGTCCATGATAACTTTGCTTGGATGTCAACAGTTCAGTTCAGTTTATTTTCAGTCTAACAAAAACATATTCAAACATGGATCACGATTCAAAAATGAATAACATGACTGAAACAGGCAGAAGCAAAAAAGCTTATATGCCCAACATAAATTTTTTTACATGCAATTAAGTTACCTTTTCTAATAATTTTGTAATACAAAAAGAAATTTAGTCATTCAGCATTTACATTTAAGTTGCCCTTTAACAAATAATACAAAAATATGTACTTACACACATGCACTTTTTTATAAATAGATAAACATACATACCTTCTAAATACAACATTTAACCAAACAAACATACATTTCTAGTTCACATAACTTTTTAAAATACATTGTGACATGTTCTTTTTGAAATTAAATACTGAGTCACTCGTTTTTATTTCTTTACCAACAGAATTCCACAAATTAACACCGAGAACGGATAAACATCTACGTTTAACAACTAATCTTGCTTTTTGGTAAAATAAACTTAGATCCATCTCTTAGATTGTATTTGCTGGTCTGTAGAGAGAAGTATTTTTGAATTCCTTCTGTAAGACATGTTGCTCCAAAACCTGTATGTACTTTTCAGCATTAATGGTACCTTCACAGATGTGTAAGTTACCCATGCCTTGGGTACTAATACACCCCCATACCATCACAGATGCTCGCTTTTGAACTTTGCGCCTCTGACAATCCAGATGGTCCTGTTCCTCTCTGGTTGGGAGGACACAATGTCCACAGTTTCCAGAAACAATTTGAAATGTGGACTCGTCAGACATCAGAACACTTTTCCATGTTGTGATCCGATGGTCGGATCATCACCGTATTGTTATTTTTGTTCCATTTTTATATCACTCTGCGGTTTGACATACTTAGTTCCTGTTTCGTTCGTTTCCATGGTCACTCATTAGTTTCAGCTGCTACTCTCTTTTCCAGCACACCTGTCTTTACTAATCACCACCTGTTTATAAGCCAGCGTTTTCTGTTCACTGATTGTCGGATCTTAGTTTTGTTCACATACATCTGTTTACGACTTGTCTCTCACTCTCGTTTTCGCTAGCTCTCACGCTAAGCTTTATTTTTATTCCTAGCTTTCACGCTAGTTGTTTTGTATTTCCTTTTGGTGCCCTTGTGCTTCGGTTTGTTTGTCCTAGCTTTCCATGCTAGCGCTTTTATTTGCCTTTTCTATTTGTATCAGTATTTTTGTTCATAGCTCCTTTTGTTTAATAAATCCCTTAGTTCTTACCTTTTTGCTGTGTTCTTGCTGACGCATCCACGGAGGACCGAATCCGGCATTACAATGCCACACAAGCGTAACAGTAAGATCCGAGCATCAAAATGTTTTTCCGCGTCGAAACCACGGGAGGAACCCTTCGACTTGGGTTTGTGGTTGGAGCTCGTGGCTTGGGAGCAGGAAAGACTTGACTGTGGGCCTGAAGTCCCCTCCGAAGCCGTTCGCGCTGCCCCGAAGAGGCGGGGGGTCCAGTGGAGAGGCCCCCCGCACGGCAGTAATGTTCCAGCACCACTTATTCCTCCCCATGGACACAGCAAGTTTCACCCCGTCCAGGATTCACCCGTCATTACCAGTAATCCTGCTTGTTTTTTTTCAAATCATTCCTTAAGCTGCCATGACACTTTTTCTGACACAAGTGATGACGTCAATTGGGGAACGCCCACCGGTGACGCAACACCGGCCTCTGTTGATGACATTTTTTCAGAAGATTTTTATATTGTGGACAGTAATTCTCATTCCCAACCTTTTTTGAATATCAATAACATTCATGACAAGATACAGAATTATCAGGATATTTTTTCTTATTATTCTAGTCAACCTCAGTCACCTAGTTTTTCTCCTACACCTCCTTTAAAACCTCATTCTCCGGCCAAGTCCAAGGTGTTTCCTCCCTTTTCTAAAGGAAATTCTGGACAAATTAAAGGGGAGGAGTCGGCCCGCCTCCAAGCCTCCCACCACCCTCCCTTAAGGTCAGTCCCTGACCATAGGGAACGGGTCTGGGATCCCCGTCTGGAGGAAGGGGCTATGACCTATAGCTGTGCTACGGAGGTAGCACAGATACTACCCTCTAAACCACAGCCACCATGTAGACCTCCTCCACCTGTTTTTCCCCCGGCCAAATCTCAACGGCCTTGTAGACCTCCTCCACCTGTTTTTCCCCTGGCCAAGTCTCAACGGCCTTGTAGACCTCCTCCACCTGTTTTTCCCCCGGCCAAGTCTCAACGGCCTTGTAGACCTCCTCTACCTGATTTTTCCCCGGCCAAATCTCAACGGCCTTGTAGACCTCCTCCACCTGTGTTTCCCCCGGTCAAATCACAACGACCAAGTAGACCTCCTCCACCGGTGTTCAGACTTGCGAGGTCATTACCTCCAGCACGTCCTCCACCACCGATGTTCGGCACTGTCCCTAACCTGGTTTTTACACCAAAAGTAGACTCTCGCCTGGTTTTCACACCAGAAGAGGTTCCTAACCTTGTTCCCACACCAGCTTCGGTCTCTCGCCTGGTTCACACACCAGCACCGAATCCTAGTCTGGTTCTCACGCCAGCAATCGACTCTTTCCTGGTCCTCGCACCAGCACCTGTTCCTAAGCTGGAACCCACTCCAGCACCAGCCTTAAAGCTGGAACCCAGTCCAGCATTAGCTCCAAAGCTGGAGCACACTCTATCACCAGCTCCAGAGCTGGAGCCCACTCCAGCACCAGCTCCAAAGCTGGAGTTCGCACCAGCTCTTAAGTTGGAACCCACTCCAACACCTGCGTCGACAACTGCGGTTTCCACGCCGACTACTACGCCTTCTTCCACGACGCCGACTACTACGCCTTCTTCCACGACGGCGACGACTACGCCGACCTCCACGACGGCGACGACTACGCCATACTCCACGACGCCGCCTTCTTCGGCTGCAGCACCTGTACCTCGGCTACAGCCAACGCCTCCTCCTCGGCTGAAGCCAACGCCTCCTCCTCGGCTGAAGCCAGCGCCTGCTCCTCGGCTGAAGCCAGCGCCTGCTCCTCGGCTGAAGCCAGCGCCTGCTCCTCGGCTGAAGCCAGCGCCTGCTCCTCGGCTGAAGCCAGCGCCTGCTCCTCGGCTGAAGCCAGCGCCTGCTCCTCGGCTGAAGCCAGCGCCTGCTCCTCGGCTGAAGCCAGCGCCTGCTCCTCGGCTGAAGCCTGCGCCTGCTCCTCGGCTGAAGCCTGCGCCTGCTCCTCGGCTGAAGCCTGCGCCTGCTCCTCCGCCGGCCTCTGCGCCTGCTCCTCGGCTGAAGCCTGCGCCTGCTCCTCCGCCGGCCTCTGCACCTGCTTCGGCTGCAGCCCCCGCACCTTCGTCTGCTGCTGCCAAGCCTCCTCCACGTCTGCCACAGGTGTGGCCTCTGCGAGGTCGTCCGCCTCGCCGTGCACCTCATCCTGCAAGGCGGCCACTGATGTGGCCTTTTCAAGGTCGGCCGCCAAAACTTTTTCGGCAGCGGCGTTCCATCCGCCGCCGCCACATTGCTATTCCTCGGTGGATTCGGGGACACGCGACCTGGTGACCCTCCGCCCTCCCTTCTTCTGCGGATTTTCTTGTTGTGGGGAGGGGGTTCTAGTTTTTCTTTGCATTCTTTGTTGTATTTTTTTTTTGGACATCTGGTATCTGTCTCTTTTGGGGGGGGATACTGTTGTGATCCGATGGTCGGATCATCACCGTATTGTTATTTTTGTTCCATTTTTATATCACTCTGCGGTTTGACATACTTAGTTCCTGTTTCGTTCGTTTCCATGGTCACTCATTAGTTTCAGCTGCTACTCTCTTTTCCAGCACACCTGTCTTTACTAATCACCACCTGTTTATAAGCCAGCGTTTTCTGTTCACTGATTGTCGGATCTTAGTTTTGTTCACATACATCTGTTTACGACTTGTCTCTCACTCTCGTTTTCGCTAGCTCTCACGCTAAGCTTTATTTTTATTCCTAGCTTTCACGCTAGTTGTTTTGTATTTCCTTTTGGTGCCCTTGTGCTTCGGTTTGTTTGTCCTAGCTTTCCATGCTAGCGCTTTTATTTGCCTTTTCTATTTGTATCAGTATTTTTGTTCATAGCTCCTTTTGTTTAATAAATCCCTTAGTTCTTACCTTTTTGCTGTGTTCTTGCTGACGCATCCACGGAGGACCGAATCCGGCATTACAATGCCACACAAGCGTAACATTCCACTTTACATCAGGACATCTTAGATGAGCTCGGGCCCAGCGAAGCCGGCAACTTTTCTGGGTGTTGTTGATAAATGGTTTTCGCTTTGCACAGTAGAGTTTTAACTTGCATTTACAGATGAAGCGACAAACTGTAGTTACTGAGAGTGGTTTTCTGAAGTGTTCCTGAGCCCATGTGGTGATATCCTTTACACACTGATGTTGCTTTTTGATGCAGTACCACCTGAGGGAATCGAAGGTCCGTAATATCATTGCTTAAATGCAGTGATTTCTCCAGATTCTCTAAATATTTTGATGATATTACGGACCGTATATGGTGAAATCCATAAGTTCCTTGCAAAAGTTTATTAAAAACTGGTCGATGCACTGGAGACCAGGACATTGCGTCCGTCCCATTATTATGAGAAATCCAATCTGCCAGTGGATTGTCCTAATCCTTAGCCCGGGTGACACAATCTGCACATTTCGAAAGATTTGAAGTTTTACAAGTTCTGCCGAGATGTGTTACCCACCCTCCACCGCACCCACAGGCTTTAATGCAGGGGTCACCAACCTTTTTGAAACCAAGAGCTACTTCTTGGGTACTGATTAATGCGAAGGGCTACCAGTTTGATACACACTTAAATAAATTGCTAGAAATAGCCAATTTGCTCAATTTACCTTTAACTCGATGTTAATATTAATAATTAATGATATCTATCTGTGTGGAAACTCTGATCATCTTAATTATTTCTCACAATAAATATATATATTTTGATGACATGTTTTAAATAGGTTAAAATCCAATCTGCACTTTGTTAGAATATATGACAAAGTGGACCAAGCTAGATTTCTAACAAAGACAAATCATTAGTTCTTCTAGATTTTTCGGAACAACATTTTTTAAAGAAAGTCAAAAGACTTAACTATAAGATTTAAATTCGATTTTACATATTTTCTAAATTTGCCAGAATATTTTTATTTTATTTTAATCAAGAAATAGTTTGTTGAAATATTTCACAAATATTCTTCGTTGAAAAAACAGAAGCTAAAATGAAGGATTAAATTAAAATGTATTTATTATTCTTTACAATAAAAAAAAAAAAATAAACTTGAACATAGATTTAAATTGTCAGGAAAGAAGAGGAAGGAAATTCAAAGGTAAAAAGGCATTTTTAAGGATGTATTTTTTTCTCTAACATTGACTTTCTGAAAGTTATAAGAAGCAAAGCAAAAAAAAAAATCTTAATTCATTTAAACAAGTGAAGACGAAGTCTTTAAAATATTTTCTTGGATTTTCAAATTCTATTTGAGTTTTGTCTCTCTTAGAATTAAAAATGTTGAGCAAAGCGAGACCAGCTTGCTAGTAAATAACTAAAATAAAAAAAAAATAGAGGCAGCTCACTGGTAAGTGCTGCTATTTGAGCTATTTTTAGAACAGGCCAGGGGGCGACTCATCTGGTCCTTACGGGCACCGCGTTGGTGACCCCTGCTTTAAAGTCCTACTGAAACCCACTACTACCGACCACGCAGTCTGATAGTTTATATATCAATGATGAAATATTAACATTGCAACACATGCCAATACGGCCTTTTTAGTTTAATAAATTGCAATTTTAAATTTCCCGGGAGTTTCTTCTTGAAAACGTCGCGGAATGATGACGTGTACGCGTGACGTCACGGACTATTAGGAAATATTAGCACTGCACACACACACACAGCTAAAAGTAGTCTGCTTTAACTGCATAATTACACAGTATTTTGGACATCTGTGTTGCTGAATCTTCTGCAATTTGTTCAATTAATATTGGAAAAGTCAAAGTAGAAAGATGGAGTTGGGGAAGCTTTAGCCTTTAGCCACACAAACACACTGTGATTCCTTGTTTAAAATTCACAGAGGTGAAACTTTACTATGGATCACAGCGAACATGGATCCCGACCGAATGTCAACCAGCAGGTTTCGGTGAGAAAATTGTGGTAAAAAGTCGCTTCTTAACGGAGATCAGCTGAGCTTGCCCAGTCAATACAGCTGCCGTCGACTTCCCTGAGACACTGGCGTCAACACACCCGTGGACACAAACCTCCGACTATCAGGTACTGTTAAACTCACTAAAACACTAGCAGCAAAATAGAAGGATAAGGGATTTCCCAGAATTATCCTAGTAAATGTGTCTAAAAACATCTGAATCCGTCCTAATGCAATCGCGTTTTTTTTTTTTTCTAGTCCGTCGCTATCAATATCCTCAAACACGAATCTTTCATCCTCGCTCAAATTAATGGGGAAATTGTTGTTTTCTCGGTCCGAATAGCTGTTTTTGTTGGAGGCTCCCATTAAAAACAATGTGAGGAGTCATCAACATGTGACATCATTGTCTGCGACTTACGGTAGAGGCAGGGCTTTTCTGTTAGCGACCAAAAGTTGCGACCTTTATCGTGGATGTTCTCTACTAAATCCTATCAGCAAAGCCTTGCCTTTACCGGAAATATGTGCACGGGACGTCACGATTTGCAGAGCTCCACACATATTCAACTTGTTTATAATGGGAGCTCCCAGCAGTAAGAGCAATTCGGACCGAGAAAGCGACAATTTCCCCATTAATATGAGCAAGGGTGAAAGATTCGTGAATTAGGATATTGATAGTTTAAAAAAAAAAAAAAAAATTCTAGTCCTTCGCTCTCAATATCCTCAAACACGATTTTTTCAACCTCACTCAAATTAATGGGGAAATTGTCGTTTTCTCAGTCTAATCGCTCTTTTTGTTGGAGGCTCCCATTAAAACAATGTGAATATGTGAGGAGCCATCAACATGTGACATCTTCGTCTGCTACTTCCGGTAGAGGCAAGGCTTTTTTATTGGCGACCAAAAGTTGTGAACTTTATCGTGGATGTTCTCTACTAAATCCTTTCAGCAAAAACAAGGCAATATCGCAAAATGATCAAGTATGACACATAGAATGGACCTGCTATCCCCGTTTAAATAAGAACATCTCATTTCAGTAGGCCTTTAATGCATGAATTCCCAGGTCTCTTTTTAAACACACCATCCGGTCCGCTCGTGGCGGCGGCTTTAAAAGCCCGCTAATGGGAAGCAGACAGCGCAGAGTGGTCGGTTCGAGCCGGGCCTAATGGAAATCAATGGACTATTCATTAGAGCCGAATTGAGGTGACACGCCGAGGTCAGCCCGTTGCTCCCGTGTTACACCTCGCTGCATCCCGCCACCTCCCGCCAGAGCACCTTTTTGTGAAATACGACCGCGGACCCGCGCCCACATTTACAGCGGCTTCCTGGCAGAAACAATACGTTACTATGCCCGCAGCGGACCATAAATCATCCGGGCTGGCTCGGCGGCGAGGAGGGCAGCGCCAAGTTAGCCTCACGTCACATCACGGAGGCAGCAAGAACGAGAACGAGGAGCACGGCTACAAACGGAATGGTAGTGTGCGCGTTAAAGCCCTACTGAAACCCACTACTACCTACCATGCAGTCTGATAGTTTATATATCAATGATGAAATATTAACATTGCAACACATGCCAATACGGCCTTTTTAGTTTACTAAATTGCAATTTTAAATTTCCCGCGAGTTTTTTGTTGAAAACGTCGCGGAATGATGACGAATGATGACGATCCAGCTCTCACTGGATCGGTTCGCAGCCGAGTGTGAAGCGACCGGAATGAGAATCAGCACCTCCAAGTCCGAGTCCATGGTTCTCGCCCGGAAAAGGGTGGAGTGCCATCTCCGGGTTGGGGAGGAGACCCTGCCCCAAGTGGAGGAGTTCAAGCACCTAGGATTCTTGTTCACGAGTGAGGGAAGAGTGGATCGTGAGATCGACAGGCGGACGTTGTACCGATCCGTTGTGGTGAAGAAGGAGCTGAGCCGGAAGGCAAAGCTCTCAATTTACCGGTCGATCTACGTTCCCATCCTCACCTATGGTCATGAGCTTTGGGTCATGACCGAAAGGATAAGATCACGGGTACAAGCGGCCGAAATGAGTTTCCTCCGCCGTGTGGCGGGTCTCTCCCTTAGAGATAGGGTGAGAAACTCTGTCATCCGGGAGGAACTCAAAGTAAAGCCGCTGCTCCTCCACATCGAGAGGAACCAGATGAGGTGGTTCGGGCATCTGGTCAGGATGCCACCCGAACGCCTCCCTAGGGATGTGTTTAGGGCACGTCAAGCTGGTAGGAGGCCACGGGGAAGACCCAGGACACGTTGGGAAGACTATGTCTCCCGGCTGGCCTGGGAACGCCTCGGGATCCCCGAGAAGAGCTACACGAAGTGGCTGGGGAGAGGGAAGTCTGGGCTTCCCTGCTTAGGCTGTTGCCCCCGCGACCCGACCTCGGATAAGCAGAAGATGATGGATGGATGGATGATGACGTATACGCGTGACGTCACGGACTGTCAGGAAATATTAGCGCTGCACCAAACACGGCTAAAAGTCGTCTGCTTTAATCGCATAATTACACAGTATTTGGGACATTGGTGTTGCTGAATCTTTTGCAATTTGTTCATTTAATAATGGAGACTATAAAGAAGAATGCTGTTGGTGGAAAGCGGTGGATTGCAGCTGTCTTTAGCATTGAGACACAGCCGGTGTTTCTTTGTTTGTTGTGAAGCAGAGCGGTCAAGCGAACATGTTTTCTCTACGTCAAACAGCATGTTTTTGGATGGGGAAATTGTGATATGTATCTTACCGGAGACATCATTGGATTATTTGTCGTCCTGCAGCAGCTGTCAGCTTGGATCCTCGGCTTCTCTTTGAGACACTGCGTGTTCACTGCAGCCATCCGACCTCGAGGTATGTCTTTACAATCTTTAAAATCTCACTAAAACACTATTCAAACAATAAGCAGTAGAGATGCGCGGATAGGCAATTATATCATCCGCATCCGCGTCACCAAAATTGGGGTGTATAAAATAGTCAGGTTTTGTCATGAATACAAAGGATTATGGGTATTTGTTGTGTTGCGTTTATGTTGTGTTACTGTGAGGATGTTCTCTCCAAATGGGTTTGTCGTTCTTAATTGGTGTGGCTTCACAGCGTGGCGCATATTACTAAGAGTGTTAAAATTGTTTATATCACAACCATTAGTGTACTCTGTGTCACCCAGTATGCCTTGCAGTTGTGTGCGTGTTGCTGCGGAAGTCACACACAACATGTTGCTGGATTGACAAGCGGATCGTGTTTGATGTAAAAGGCGACAAAGCCAATGGCTTCATAGCACGCACTAATATTTAATATCTGGGTGACTGCCGGCAGTCATTCAAGAGAAGAATATCGTCTCCTATTGCCTTCTTCGCTTTATGACACGGGTCTTAAATGGCTCTTTGAATGGCAAAGGAAACCGATCCCAGAACCATTTATATCAAATATCTCCGGATGGTTCAACAGCCACCTGCCCGAATCTAATTAAAATCTATTTTTTCGTCACGTCAACCGCCCGACCCGCGGTTTACCCGCGGACCCCGCGGATGAGACCGCAAACCGCGCATCTCTAATGAGCAGATAAGGGATCTTCCAGAATTATCCTAGTAAATGGGTCTAATTATATCTGAAACGCTCACACTGCCGCCGCCCGGAGCCGTCGTTTTTTCTTTTTTTTTTTTTCTAGTCCTTCACTATCAATATCCTAATTCACGAATCTTTCACCCTCGCTCATATTAATGGGGAAATTGTCGCTTTCTCGGTCCTAATTGCTCTTACTGCTGGTGGCTCCCATTATAAACAATGTGAATATGTCTGGAGCCCTGCAACTCGTGACGTCATACGCACATATTTCCGGTAAAGGCAAGGCTTTGCTGAAATGATTTAGTAGAGAACATCCACGATAAAGTTCCCAACTTTTGCTTGCTAACAGAAAAGCCCTGCCTCTACCGTAAGTCGCAGATGATGACGTCACATGTTGATGGCTCCTCCCATTGTTTTTAATGGGAGTGTCACATCAAATTTCTTCCCCCCCTACAAAAACCTTCCCCCCGAGGGTCATGATTAATACAGACGTTTTGTTAACGCTATATTATAAAAATATAACGCTATATTATAAAAATACAGATGTTTTGTTAACGCTATATTATACAAAAAAATTAAAAAACAATTTAGAAACACAAGCGATGGAATGACGCATTTACTTCCGGGGTCACGTTTCCTCTTATGTCATCCCATAGCTTGTGTTTGTAAATTGTTTTTTACATTTTTTTATAATATATCGTTATCAAAACATCTGTATTTTTATATTATAGCGTTATATTTTTATAATATAGCGTTAACAAAACGTCTGTATTAATCATGACCCCGGAAGTAAATGGGGGGGAAGGTTTTTGAGGGAGAAGAAATTTGGCGTGACAGGAGCCTCCAACAAAAACAGCTATTCGGACCGAGAAAACGACAATTTCCCCATTAATTTGAGTGAGGATGAAAGGTTTGTGTTTGAGGATATAGATAGCGACGGACTAGAAAGAAAAAACAAACAAAAAAACGCGATTGCATTGGGACGGATTCCGATGTTTTTAGACACATTTACTGGGATAATTCTGGGAAATCCCTTATCTTTCTATTGTGTTGCTAGTGTTTTAGTGAGTTAAATAGTACCTGATAGTCGGAGGTGAGTGTCCACGGGTGTGTTGACGCGCAGTGTCTCAGGGAAGTCGGCGGCAGCCGTATGGACGGCACAAGCTCAGCTGATCTTCGGTAAGTGGCGACTTTTTACCGCAATTTTCTCACCTAAACCTGCTGGTTGACATGATCGCTGTGATCCATAGTAAAGTTTCACCTCCGTGATTTTTAAACAATGAATCACCTTGTGTTTGTGTGGCTAAAGGCTAAAGCTTCCCAACTCCATCTTTCTACTTTGACTTTTCCATTATTAATTGAACAAATTGCAAAAGATTCAGCAACACAGATGTCCAAAATACTGTATAATTATGCGGTTAAAGCAGACGACTTTTAGCTGTGTGTGTGCGCAGCGCTCATATTTCCTAACAGTCCGTGACGTCACGCGTACACGTCATCATTACGCGAGATTTTCAAGAAAAAACTCCCGGTAAATTTAAAATTGCAATTTAGTAAACTAAAAAGGCCGTATTGGCATGTGTTGCAATGTTAATATTTCATCATTGATATATAAACTATCAGACTGCGTAGTCGGTAGTAGTGGGTTTCAGTAGGCCTTTAAGAAACCGCTTCGGGGCCTGGCAAATACAGGTTGTCATGGCAACTTGTTACCCACGACCCAGTTCGGCGGCTCCACGGGCGTCTGATGCAGAGGGACGCAGTCACAATGGAAAAGCCTAACATCTGAGCCCATAAGAACAAACACAATAGGTGACTGAAGCGAGCAGGAAGACGTAATGAAGCCTCTGCTTGTGATACATAATTGAGCGCTGATGAATAAAACACCTTTTTTTCCTATCTGCATCAAATGGTTAGTTCGCATCTTGATGATATCTTAACTTGTTTTTCGCCTGCTGCTCCTGGAAAGTGGGGTGGACCGATAGAATGCAGCTTTGGACACATAGTGACTTTTTTTTTTTTTATTAGAGTGAAATAATTTTTAGATTTTTTTAATCATAGGCGCCAGCACCCCCGCGACCCCAAAAGGGAATAAGCGGTAGAAAATGGATGGATGGAATTTGGATTTAATTCACTAGTAGGAGGCCACGGGGAAGACCCGGGACACGTTGGGAAGACTTTGTCTCCAGGCTGGCCTGGGAACGCCTCAGGATTCCCCAGGAAAAGTTGGACGAAGTGGCTGGGGAGAGGGAAGTCTGGGCTCTGCTTAGGCTGCTGCCCCCGCGACCCGACCTCGAATTAGCGGAAGAAAATGGATGGATGAATGTAATTCAATGCTCGGTTTGTCCCTAAAACAAGTTCAAGAGAAATATATTATTCATCTCTGCCCTTCGCAAGGGACCCTCTTCGAAACACGATCTTTGGAAATGATCTCTGCACAATACACTGTACTTTGTGTCTGTGGTCCAGTCCAACCGTGTTCGCTTGACCACTCTGATCCATAGTAAAGCTTCACCGTCATCTTTCGGGAAGGTAAACAATGAAACACCGGCTGTGTTTGTGGTGCTAAAAGCGGCCGCAATACACCGCTTCCCACCTACAGCTTTCTTCTTTGACGTCTCCATTATTCATTGAACAAATTGCAAAAGATTCAGCAACACAGATGTCCATAATACTGTAGAATTATGCGATAAAAAGAGACGACTTACAGCTGGGAACAGTGCTGCAACAAAATGTCCTCTACAATGATGACGTCACGCGCCATCATACCGCGACATTTTAGCATACTTCCGCGCGAAATTTAAGATTGCAATTTAGTAAACTAAAAAGGTCGTATTGGCATGTGTTGCAATGTTAAGATTTCACCATTGATATATAAACTATCAGACTTTGTGGTCGGTAGTAGTGGGTTTCAGTAGGCCTTTAAACACCACTGTTTGAATAATTATGTGTAAGTTATCACACAACTTTAATATGCTTAAAGTCAGTTGCTATAGTTATTAGCTATTGTGCTCAAGTTAGACTTTTGTATCTGTGCAAGGACGAAACTTCTTGTCTGAGGGTTGGCCTCAGCCGCGGATGTTGTCTTTGTTTTAGCCCGCTAACGGCCAAGGACTTCAAGGACCTCAACGAAGATAAGACGACAGCACGCAGACAAAGCGGAGACAAGGAGAAATCACAAGGCCCCAGCACATTCCGTCACGTATTGTGCGTCCTGGACCTGCTTTGCATGATATATGTGAACACTCCTTTTAGAGGTGGCCTCAGTGATGTTGACTTTGGAACTCCTGAATAAACAGAGGGACGCGGGAGCTGTACCGTACAGCGTAGGGCAAGACTGTGACTAAGTGTGCAGCTCCATGCGTTCTCCTCATGAGCTAAATTGAACTCTGTCTCTGCATGGTTTCTTGCTTCTTGTCTGTTTAAGAGATGTCATCAGTGTTTGAACCTGCCAACCACACAAACAGTGGAAATAAAACGAGTCCAAAACAGGCCGACCATCCATCCATTTTCTGACTACAGTGTAATGTGCAAGCCAAACTTAAATGCTAAAGCTAGCATGTTAACAGTTCGAATGCGTCAAGTACCAAGTCATATGACTATGAAGCGTGCGCATGAAAAGTTAGGCCAAAAAATTGGAGCGGGTCCCCTTCCTCTTCTACATGACTGTGCACCTGTGCACAAAGCAAGGTCCATAAAGACATGGATGGACAGAGTCTGGCGTAGGGCGAGACTGTGACTATGTGTGCAGCTCCATGCGTTCTCCTCATGAGCTAAATTGAACTCTGTCTCTGCATGGTCCCTTGCTTCTTGTCTGTTTAATAGATGTCGTCTGTGTTTGAACCTGCCAACCACACAAACAGTGGAAATAAAACGAGTCCAAAACAGGCCAACATTCCATCCATTTTCTGACTACAGTGTTATGTGCAAGCCAAACTTAAATGCTAAAGCTAGCATGTTAACAGTTCGAATGCGTCAAGTACCAAGTCATATGACTATGAAGCGTGCGCATGAAAAGTTAGCCCAAAAAATTGGAGCGGGTCCCCTTCCTCTTCCAACATGACTGTGCACCAGTGCACAAAGCAAGGTCCATAAAGACATGGATGGACAGAGTCTGGCGTAGGGCGAGACTGTGACTAAGTGTGCAGCTCCATGCGTTCTCCTCATGAGCTAAATTGAACTCTGTCTCTGCATGGTTTCTTGCTTCTTGTCTGTTTAATAGATGTCATCAGTGTTTGAACCTGCCAACCACACAAACAGTGGAAATAAAACGAGTCCAAAACAGGCCAACCTTCCATCCATTTTCTGACTACAGTGTAATGTGCAAGCCAAACTTAAATGCTAAAGCTAGTGTGTTAACAGTTCGAATGCGTCAAATACCAAGTCATATGACTATGAAGCATGCGCATGAAAAGTTAGCCCAAAAAAATTGGAGCGGGTCCCCTTCCTCTTCTACATGACTGTGCACCTGTGCACAAAGCAAGGTCCATAAAGACATGGATGGACAGAGTCTGGCGTAGGGCGAGACTGTGACTAAGTGTGCAGCTCCATGCGTTCTCCTCATGAGCTAAATTGAACTCTGTCTCTGCATGGTTCCTTGCTTCTTGTCTGTTTAATAGATGTCATCAATGTTTGAACCTGCCAACCACACAAACAGTGGAAATAAAACAAGTCCAAAACAGGCCAACCTTCCATCCATTTTATGACTACAGTGTAATTTGCAAACCAAACTTAAATGCTAAAGCTAGCATGTTAACAGTTCAAATGCATCAAATATCAAGTCACATGACTATGAAGTGTGCGCATGAAAATTTAGCCCAAAAAATTGGAGCGGGTCCCTTTCCTCTTTCAATATGACTGTGCACCAGTGCACAAAACAAAGTCCATAAAGACATGGATGGAATGAGTCTGGCGTGGAGGAACTTGACTGGCCTGCACAGAGTCCTGACTTTGACCAAATAGAACACCGTTGGGATGAATTAGAACGGAGAGTGAGAGCCCGGCCTTCTCGACCAACGTTATTGTGTGATCTTTTGGAAGAATGGTGGAAAATTCCTTTTTTTTGTTTTATGTCCATAGTTTTGCCTTAGTGCAAGTTTTTGTTTTCATAGCCAAGTTTTGAACCTCCGATGAGAGTGCCTTTTGTTTGTTCCTGTTTATAGTAAAATTAAAATATGTCATTACCTTCACGTCGTGTCCGGTCCAATCGCTTTGCACCACGGGAAAATAAACCACACCATAGTCCAAGTCTTGACACATAAAGACATGGCTGACCGAGTCTGGTGTGGATCAACTTGACTGGCTTGCACAGAGTCCTGACCTGACCCTGATAGAACACCTTTGGTATGAACTACAACAGAGACTGAGAGCCAGGCCTTCTCGACCAACATCAGTGTGTGACATCACCAATGATTTTTTTTTTTTTTAATGGTCCTATAAACACACTCCGCAACCTTGTGGACAGCCTTCCCAGAAGAGTTGAAGTTGTAATAGCTGCAAAAGGTGGACCGACATCATATTGAACCCTATGGGTTAGGAATGGGATGGCACTTCAAGTTCATATGTGAGTCATATATTTTTTGTCAATACAGTGTATCTCATTAGCAACTGTGGGTTCAGTATCTTGCCCAAGGATACTTGGAAAGGGCAAAAGGATCGAACCAGCAAAGTTCAGTTAGGAAGATTTTAGCAAAGGTCTCATAATAGACTCTAGTGGTGTCCAAAACCATCATGGTATCGTCAAACAAGTGCATGATTTATTGCTGGTTGTTCATATCTACACCACAAAGCTCGGCCGTGATGTCAGCGCTCTCGTCTTTTATATCGCCACATATTCAGAAATCACCTGCCGTTGGGGGTCTCGAGCAGAGCGGACAATGTTAAAACACAAAATGGCCCCTCCGGCCACATCTGATGCTTCGCCAACCGAGTGAGTGGCTCGGCGGTTACGCAACCAACTTGGCTGATGTCACTCACTCTCCCTGAGATGTTAAAGAAGCGACACGATTATGGAAACGCACTTTCCAGCAGCTTCTGGGCCGAGATAAAAGAATTTTCCGTGAAAGCCGGCATCGAGTCGATGGCTAATTGGTAGGCAAAGGGGAGCAGATTCAGCCTCAGTGGGCGCTGGAGGCGGGCCAACGGAGGCTGACGTCACCTGAGAACAAGGCGTGATGCGCCAACCTGCCACACTTCTATTCATATACACTGCAAAAACTGAAATTTAAGTAAGATTAAATATCTCATATAAGGGTGATATTTGATTATTTTCTGTCTGATAATATAATTCTTCTCACTAAGCAGATTTTATGTTAGTTTTACTTGTTTTAAAGGCCTACTGAACAGAGATTTTCTTATTTAAATGGTATAGCAGGTCCATTGTATATGTCATACTTGATCATTTCGCGATATTGCCATATTTTTGCTGAAAGGATTTAGTAGAGAACATCCACGATAAAGTTCGCAACTTTTGGTCGCTAATAGAAAAGCCTTGCCTTTACCGGAAGTAGCAGACGATGACGTCACATGTTGAGAGCTCCTCACATTGTTTTTAATGGGAGCCTCCAACAAAAAGAGCTATTCGGACCGAGAAAACGACAATTTCGCCATTAATTTGAGCCTGGATTAAAGATTTGTGTTTGAGCGACGGACTAAAAAAAAAAAAAAAAAATATCTGGTAAAAAAAAAAAACGCGATTGCATTGGGACGGATTCATATGTTTTTAGATACATACTAGGATACATCTGGGAAATCCCTTATCTTTCTATTGTGTTGCTAGTTTTTTAGTGAGATTAATAGTACCTGATAGTCGGAAGGGTGTGTCCACGGGTGTCTTGAGGCCAGTGTCTGATGGAAGTCGACGGCAGCTGTATGGATGGCACAAGCTCAACTGATCTCCAGTAAGTGGCGACTTTTTACCACAATTTTCTCACCGAAAACTGCTGATTGACATTTGGTCGGGATCCCTGTTCGCTTGACCGCTCTGATCCATAGGAAAGCTTCTCCTCTTGGAATTTTAAACAAGGAATCACCGTGTGTTTGTGTGGCTAAAGGCTGAAAGCTTCCCACCTCCATCTTTCTACTTTGACTTCTCCATTATTAATTGAACAAATTGCAAAAGATTCAGCAACACAGATCTCCAAAATACTGTGTAATTATGCGGTTAAAGCAGACGACTTTTAGCTGTGTGTGTGCGCAGCGCTAATATTTCCTTACAGTCCGTGACGTCACGCGTACACGTCAGCATTCCGCGGTGTTTTCAACAAGAAACTCCCGGGAAATTTAAAATTGCAATTTAGTAAACTAAAAAGGCCGAATTGGCATGTGTTGCAATGTTAATATTTCATCATTGATATATGAACTATCAGACTGCGTGGTCGGTAGTAGTGGGTTTCAGTAGGCCTTTAAGGGTTTGGGTCCTAAATGATCTCAGTAAGATATTACAGTTTGTTGCTGAGATTTGTTGACCTATATTGAGTAAAACATGCTTGAAACTAGAATATCAGCTGTTGCAAAGCTGTGTTATCAACACTCACAAGTATAAAATTACTTTTTTCAAAGCAATAGTTTCTTATTACTTTCTTTTTATTTGGGGCGGAATAGCTCGGTTGGTAGAGTGGCCAAGCCAGCAACTTGAGGGTTGCAGGTTCGATTCCCGCTTCCGCCATCCTAGTCACTGCCGTTGTGTCCTTGGGCAAGACACTTTACCCACCTGCTCCCAGTGCCACCCACACTGGTTTAAATGTAACTTAGATATTGGGTTTCACAATGTAAAGCGCTTTGAGTCACTCGAAGAAAGCGCTATATAAATATAATTCACATTCACTTCACTTATTTCAAGCATGGAAAAAAAAAATCATGACTGCGGAGCTTGCCCTGCCCAAGATGGCGGCAAGGAGGCGGAGAATGCGGTGGAACGGAGAGGCGGGGCGTGCTGGAAGCGACACCGCCGCAATCTATTTCAGGTGCGTGGGTCACACACCGGGACACAATTGACATTTGTCCTCTGGCTGTATAAAAGGGGAGAAGGAGGAGCGATCAAGGCAGAAAGAGTTGGAGAACCAGCAACAGAACCTGAAGAGCGAGAACGACCGAGAGCGAGCGAAGATAGCGTCGAAGACACGAGCGAGGAGCGAGCAGGAGCAGAGCAGCTGAAAAGCGGTCCGACCAAAAGACAAAGCTTGTGCTATTTGAAAAAATAAACGAGAGTCAAACCTGCAAAAGCGATGTCCTTCCCTGATGGTCCATGCAACCCGCACGATGACGGCAGGAAGCCGTTCACAATGACTTTTGCACAATGCAGTCCGAAACGTAACGTTCTCCTGGCAATCTCCAAACCCAGACTTGTCAATCATATTGCCATCCATCCATCCATTTTCTACCGCTTATTCCCTTTCGGGGTCGCGGGGGGCGCTGGCGCCTATCTCAGCTACAATCGGGCGGAAGGCAGGGTACACCCTGGACAAGTCGCCACCTCATCCCAGGGCACTTTCACACGGTTGTGTCTCATAATTAAAACGGATGACAGCCAAATGGACTTTACTGTTTTATTTTCAATGAAACAATAGAAAACACTTACTCATATAGTAGTACAGTTGGCACAGCACAGTAATCTGACTATTTAAACCAGGAGTCCCCAAACCACGGCCCGAGGGCCAGATACGTCCCGCCAGCGTCCTAAATCTGGCCCGCGGGAAATCCCAAGTTAAAAAAAAATGAATAATCATATTATTATATTTTTAATTTGCTGTGATGAGGTGGCGACTTGTCCAGGGTGTACCCCGCCTTCCGCCTGATTGTAGCTGAGATAGGCACCAGCGCCCCCCGCGACCCCAAAAGGGAATAAGCAGTAGAAATGGATGGATGAATGGAAGGACGAATATTTTTAATTGGAATTTTTTTTAAATCCGTCCTTTCTAATCCATTTTAATCTCTTAGCCGCTCAGACAAATCATATTGTCGAAAAATGCATTTTCCCATCGATAAAGTCACATCATCAGCGGCAGCTGCGCGCTCTTTCAGTCAATAAGTGCGCAAGAAATATATATATATATATATCTGCAATGAGGTGGCGACTTGTCGTGGGTGTACCCCGCCATCCGCCCGATTGTATCTGAGATAGGTACAGCGCCCCCTGCGAGATAAGCGGTAGAAAATGGATGTATATATATATATATATATATATATATATATATATATATATATATATATATATATATATATATATACATATATATATATATATATATATATATATATACATATATATATATATATATATATATATATATATATATACATATATATATATACTGTTATTGTATTGCCCTTACCTCTGAGGGCGAGGGTGTTGACCAGTTTGACGCGTTTGATAATGTCCAGTACTGTAGTTTTGTTTTTGGATATGTCAATCCGTTTATTTTTAAGCTAACAAATTAAATCAAATGTATGCTATACAACAAAAGTATGCTGACCTTGGCTGGCATATTGATACGACATTGTCACAAAAACTCACGTCACGGCACGTTCGATGACACGCTCCTTGACACGTTCGATAACCCGGTCGAAAACTGTTTGTCTTCCAATCGCCCTGCCCGTGCTCACACCTGGACCCAATTTAAAAGGAGGCTACCATGGAAACCACCCCGTATCAACAGTCCCCTCCCTGTCAACACTTCCTGATACTTAACAGGAAGTGGTCGGAGCAATCCAACAAAAAAGGAAATTGGGGGGCTGAGGCCAGCAATCAATTAAAGAAAAGAAAATAAACAATAAACAAATAAGGACATTTGGCTCCAACAGTTATGATCCGCTGCCCGGATCATATTTTATTTACGTTCACTTGTGTTTTCAGCACCTTTTGAGTTTGTGTGTCTCAGTTGTCATGACGGCAAGTTCCACACCTACATATATATATATATATATATATATATATATATATATATATATATATATATATATATATATATATATATATATATATATATATATACATATATATATATATATACTATAAAAACAGTACCACGTTATATAAATGATAAATAAATGATAAATGGGTTGTACTTGTATAGCGCTTTTCTACCTTCAAGGTACTCAAAACGCTTTGACACTACTTCCACATTCATCCATTCACACACACATTCACACACTGATGGAGGGAGCTGCCATGCAAGGCGCTAACCAGCACCCATCAGGAGCAAGGGTGAAGTGTCTTGCTCAGGACACAACGGATGTGACGAGATTGGTACTAGGTGGGGATTGAACCAGGGACCCTCGGGTTGAACACGGCCACCCTTCCACTGCGCCACGCTATTTTAGCAACATGGTGGTTAACGTTTTGGAGACTTGTGTATGTGTGTGCATGTTTATATATATTTTATTGTAGCAACATGATGATTAATGTTTTGGAGATTTGTGTATGCGTGTGCATGTATATATATATATATATGTATATATATGTATGTATATATATATATATATATATATATATATATATATATATATATATATATAGTCAAAAAGTTTGGGAACCCCTGATTTAAACATTTAACATGTGACATTTTGAACAATTTTGAACAGAAATAGTTCATGCACATTCAGTTAAATTCTTCAAAATTATAAATGAAAAAAATTTGGCCAAGGTTCCGGGCTGTATATATGCGCACTAATTGACTGAAAGAGCACGCACTTGGCGCGATGTCATGTTGTCGATGGAAAAATTAATTTTTAGACTATATGATTGGCCCTGAGAGACCCTGAGAGTAACATATCATTATGTCAAGATAATGATATCAAGTAAAGGATATGTATTTACCGTATTTTCCGCACTATAAGGCGCACCTTCAATGAATGGCCTATTTTAAAACTTTGTTCATACATAAGGTGTACCGCATTATAAGACGCATAGTAGAGATGCGCGGATAGGCAATTATATCACCCGCAACCGCATCACTAAAGTCGTCATCCACCCGCAATCCACCCGAACCAACATTTCATCAAAGCCACACCCACCCGCCAACCGCCCGTTGTTATATATATAATATAGCCCAGGGGTGCCCACACTTTTTCTGCAGGCGAGCTACTTTTCAATTGACCAACTGGAGGGGATCTATCTCATTTATATATATCATTTATATTTATTTATTTATGAAAGACACATTTTTGTAAACAAATTAATTAAATCTAATGCTAATACAAGCATGTGTAACACATATAGATGTCTTTCTTTCACAAAGACAAGAATATAAGTTGGTGTATTACCTGATTCTGATGACTTGCATTGATTGGAATCAGACAGTAATGATGATAACGCCCACATTTTCAAATGGAGGAAAAAAAAGTTGTCCTTTCTGTACAATACCACATGAAAGTGGTTGGTTTTTGGCATCTAATTCATCCAGCTTCCATACACTTTACAAGAAAAACATTGGCGGCCAATTCCGTAGCTTGCTTGATTGACATTCACGGCACCCGAGGGTCTTGTGAGATGACGCTGGCTGCTGCCAGTTCATTATTATGAAAAAATGACAGAGAGGAAGGCGAGAAACACTTTTTATTTCAACAGACTTTCGCGCCGTCCCTTCCGTCAAAACTCTAAAGGCCTACTGCACATTTCCAATCTCCACAATAAAAGCCCTGCTTCATGCTGCCTGCGCTAACAAAATAAGAGTCTCGGAAAGCTGGCGTGCACAAGTGATGTGCACGCCAGCTTTCTGAGGGATCACATGTGCACGCCAGCTTTCCGAGACTCTGTATTTAGTTAGCGCAGGCAGCATGAAGCAGGGCTTTTATTGTGAAGGTAGGAAATATGCAGTCGGCCTTTAGAGTTTTGACGGAAGGTACGGCGCGAGAGTCTGTTGAAATAAAAAGTGTTTCTCGCCTTCCTCTCGGTCATATTTTCATAATAATGATCTTGCAGCAGCCAGCGTCATCTCACAAGACCCTCCGGTACCGTGAATGTCATTTAAGTGACGTCTTGGTGAAGATTGATGATCACTAATTTTTAGGTCTATTTTTTTTAAAAGCCTGGCTGGAGATCGACTGACACACCCCCCGCGGTCGACTGGTAGCTCGCGATCGACGTAATGGGCACCCCTGATATAGACGATGCAAGGCATTAGTGAGGTTAGAAAGTGTAACTCCCTCCAAATAGCACAGACACAATGGCTTTCTTGAACTGATTTATTTGAAGGCTTACTTTCCCTTCAAATTCACCGTGAAAACTGTGATAAATAAAGCAGGTTACAAACATAAAAATAATAACATGCACAGCATGTGAATCAAACATGTTACCAAGTAAAATACCAACAAATCACAATACGAAGGTCCTGCAGTCCTGGGTTCAAGTCCAGGCTCGGGATCTTTCTGTGTGGAGTTTGCATGTTCTCCCCGTGAATGCGTGGGTTCCCTCCGGGTACTCCGGCTTCCTCCCACTTCCAAAGACATGCACCTTGGCATAGGTTGATTGGCAACACTAAATGGTCCCTAGTGTGTGAATGTGAGTGTGAATGTTGTCTGTCTATCTGTGTTGGCCCTGCGATGAGGTGGCGACTTGTCCAGGGTGTACCCCGCCTTCCGCCCGATTGTAGCTGAGATAGGCGCCAGCGCCCCCTGCGACCCCGAAAGGGAATAAGCGGTACAAAATGGATGGATGGATGGACAAATACCTCATTGGCCACACCCGGAAGTAGCTTCCTTACATCCGCCGACAGACCAAACGAGACCCTTCAAAATAAAAGTATGCCCACACACTGTTTCAAAGAGTGCTGCTCGTTTTTCATACGTGGGTAACAACATTTAACTATTTATAAATGATTGATTTCTATAGGCTAGTAAGGTAAAATGTTGTACCTGATAAGTTCGGGCTACCTTGCTTCTGCAGCCTTCATCAGAGGTGTCACGTGATGTTAGCGTGACGTTGTCTGTGACGTGTTATATGGATTGTACCATCAAGAGTTGTCAGGTACAACACTTTACCTACTTACCTATATAAATCAACCATTTATAAATACACGTCAGTAGGCTAAATGAACCTCTTCAACATTACATTTAACTATGTATAATGTAGCGGCTGGCTACGGGGTGTTAGCCAATGACTTTGGCTGGGGGGCGGGACTTCCGGGAGAGATAGAGAAGTGACGTTATTGACAGGAAGTCAGAGTTCTAGTTGTCCCGGGAAAAGCGTTAGAGACATGAGAGCTGTTGTGTGGTTAAATTACATCTTGTGCAATAAAGACAAGACAAACGAATAAGTTTTATCAGCCTAAATTCCTGGGATTATTACAATATATATTTCCGAATTGGTTCAACCGCCACCCGCTCGAATCTATTTAGAATCTATTTTTTCGTCATGTCACCCGCCCGACCCGCGGTTGTGACCGCAAACCGCGCATCTCTAGCCCATAGAACAGATCAGGGGTGTCAAACTCAAATACAGAGCGGGCCAAAATTTAAAACTGAACGAAGCCGCGGGCCGAGGTTGAACAAATGAATCCTTTAATAGGGACCCAAACAAGTTTTGCATTGAATATTGACCAAGCAAGGCTTTTATAACTTTATAGTGACATGCAAAATCGAGTTTAAAATAATAATATTTAAAACATATCACAGGCATATCAAATAGAATAAAAATACAAATTTAATGCCTCTTTTCGGCGGCGGGTTTGAGTTGGGGCGGCGGGGGTGTATATTGTAGCGTCCCGGAAGAGTTAGTGATGCAAAAGTTCTGGGTATTTGTTCGGTTGTGTTTATATTGTGTTTATGTTGTGTTACGGTACGGATGTTCTCCCAAAATGTGTTTGTCATTCTTGTTTGCTCTGGGTTCACTGTGTGGCGTATATTTGTAACAGTGTTAAAGTTGTTTATACGGCCACCCTCAGTGTGACCTGTATGGCTGTTGACCAAGTATACATTGCATACACTTGTGTGTGTGTACGAGCCGCATATATTATGTGAGTGGGCCGGCACGCTGTTTGTATGGAGAAAAAGCGGACGTGGCGACACGTAGAGAACGCCAAAGGCAGTGCTTTTACGGCCCGCCCCCAATATTATTGTCCAGGTGGAAATCGGGAGAAATTCAGGAGGGGCACTGAACTTCGCGAGTCTCTCGGGAAAATCAGGAGGGTTGACGAGTATGAGTATTAGTGGTGAATGCGGTGTTATAGCGGCGGGCCAGCTCTAATGTTAATTTGATATTGCCTCAAGGGCCAAATGAAATTACACGGTGGGCCAAATTTGGCCCGCGGGCCAAAGTTTGACACCCATGGAATAGATGCTACTGTAGAGGCTGGGGTTACGTTATGCATCCTTTAGATCAGTGGTCGCCAACCACCGATTGGTACCGAGCCGCAGAAGAATTAATTTTTATTTAAAAAAAAAATCTAATAAAATATTAAATCAACATAAAAAACACAATATACACTTACAATTAGTGCACCAACCACAAAAACCTCCCTTTTTCATGACAAAAACGTCCCTTTTTCATGACAAAGAAGAAAAAAATCAAATATTAAATCAACATAAAAAACACAATATACACTTACAATTAGTGCACCAACCACAAAAACGTCCCTTTTTCATGACAAAGAAGAAAAAAAAACGAAGAAAAAAAGGTGCGCCTTATAGTGCTTAACGTGCTTATAGTACTATAGTGCTTATAGTGCTTATAGTACTTATAGTACTATAGTGCTTATAGTACTATAGTGCCTATAGTACTTAATTTAAGAATATTTTTCAACATATTGAGCAAAAAGTTCTCATATATATTTTTTCTACCAAGAAAAGTGCACTTGTTATTAATGAGAATGTTCTCATTTTAAAGTATTTTGGGGTTCATTGAAGTTAGCTAACTTTACTTGTTTTTGGAAAGTCTTGACAAGCCAAATGTTCTTGTTCTACACTGCAAAAACTGAAATCTAAGTAAGATGAAATATCTCAAATAAGGGTTGATATATGCTTATTTTATGACTGATAAGATAATTCTTCTCATTAAGCAGATTTCATGTTAGAGTTTATTACTTGTTTTAAGGGTTTTGGTCCTAAATGATCTCAGTAAGATATTACAGCTTGTTGCTGAGATTTGATGACCTATATTAAGTAAAACATGCTTGAAACTAGAATATCAGCTGTTGCAAAACTGTGTCATCAACACTCACAAGTATAAATGTCATCCATTTTCTACCGCGTTTTCCCTTTGGGGTGGCGGGGGGCGCTGGTGCCTATCTCAGCTACAACTGGGCGGAAGGCGGTGTACACCCTGGACAAGTCGCCACCTCATTGCAGGTCTTGTGATCATGTTTTTATTTAGTTATGTTCTGTTACGTCAAGACTCCATTAGCTCCTGTTTTTTCACCCCCTTGTTTTGTCACCATGGTGAGCCATTAGTTTCCCCTGTCTCACGTGTTGGATTCACGCACCTGTTTCAATCATGTCATTATTATTTAAGCCTGGTTTTTCAGTTTTTCGTTCTAGCGTCATCACCCTGTTTATGACCACTCTTTTTCATGCCTGTTTCATGTCATAGTTCATGCTGCCCTGATCACGTCACCGCAAGTACATTTTTGTTTTTTAATGCCACAGTTAGTGTCTTTCGTTCCTATGCCCATAGTTCTGCCTTTGTGCTAGTTTCTGTTTTCTTACCCAAGTTTGTGCGCGCCTTTTGTTTGCACTTTTTTATAGTAATAGATTAAATATGTCTTTGCCTTCACGCCATGTCCCGTCACCTCCCTTTGCATTGCGTGAAAACAAACCACACCATAGCCCCCGTTAGGACAATAAAATAACTTTTTTTAAAGTATTAATTTCTTACTTCAAGCTTAAAAAACAAAATCATGACGCTGAGCGCATATCATTATGTCAAGATAATGGCACTAGCATTTATTTATTTTTGAGAATATTTTTCAACATATTGAGCAAAAATGTCTCTTCTTTTTTTCTACCAAGAAAAATTCACTTGTTATTAGTGAGAATATACTTATTTTAAGGGATTTTGGGGTTCATTGAGGTTAGCTAATTTTACTTGTTTTGGAAAGTCTTGACAAGCCAAATTTTCTTGTTCTATTGGCAGATCATTTTGCTTAGTTCAAGTAAAATACCCCTCATTTTTGTATTTTTTTTCTTGTTTTTGAACACTGACTTTTTGCAGTGTATTGGCAGATAATTTTGCTTGGTTCAAAAAAAGTACCCCTCTTTTTTTTCTCTTTTTTTTCTTGTTTTTGAACACTGACTTTTTGCAGTGCATTGGCAGATAATTTTGCTTAGTTCAAAAAAAGTACCCCTCATTTTTGTATTTTTTTCTTGTTTTTGAACACTGACGTTTTGCAGTGTATTGGCAGATAATTTTGCTTAGTTCAAAAAAAGTACCCCTCATTTTTTTTTCTTGTTTTTGAACACTGACTTTTTGCAATGTATTGGCAGAAAATTTTGCTTAGTTCAAAAAAATGTACCCCTCTTTTTTTTCTCTTTTTTTTTCTTGTTTTTGAACACTGACTTTTTGCAGTGTATTGGCAGATAATTTTGCTTAGTTCAAAAAAAGTACCCCTCATTTTTGTATTTTTTTTTCTTGTTTTTGAACACTGACTTTTTGCAGTGTATTGGCGGATAATTTTGCTTAATTAAAAAAAAGTACCCCTCATTTTTTTCTTTTTTTTTTCTTGTTTTTGAACACTGACTTTTTGCAGTTTATTGGCAGATAATTTTGCTTAGTTAAAAAAAAGTACCCCTCATTTTTTTGTCTTGTTTTTGAACACTGACTTTTTGCAGTGCACTGACTGCAGACCGGGCTTCACGGTAAAAGAGTGGTTAGTGCGTCTGCCTCACAATACGAAGGTCCTGCAGTCCTGGGTTCAAATCCAGGCTCGGGATCTTTCTGTGTGGAGTTTGCATGTTCTCCCCGTGACTGCGTGGGTTCCCTCCGGGTACTCCGGCTTCCTCCCACTTCCAAAGACATGCACCTGGGGATAGGTTGATTGGCAACACTAAATTGGCCCTAGTGTGTGAATGTGAGTGTGAATGTTGTCTGTCTATCTGTGTTGGCCCTGCGATGAGGTGGCGACTTGTCCAGGGTGTACCCCGCCTTCCGCCCGATTGTAGCTGAGATAGGCGCCAACGCCCCCCGCGACCCCGAAAGGGAATAAGCGGTAGGAAATGGATGGATGGATGACTGCAGACCCTTTTTAATCACTCCTTATCCATGCTGCTTGTCATTGGACTTTATGCAGGGGAAAAAAACTATGTCGCAAACACACGCCGATGCTAACTTTCTGGCGTTTGAATCTAAAGGTGGTAACATGGCGAGGGAAACTGCTGAATACGAACACAAAGCTGCACCGCACTTTGTATGCATGTAAAAATAGAGCTTTTTTCCCCCTTAGTCAGAGCAAGCACAGACATTCTTTTCAACCACCCCTGGTCATTGGCACGTAAACAAATGCACGCACTTACACACACACACACACACACACACACACACACACACACACACACACACACACACACACACACACACACACACACACACACACACACACACACACACACACACGTGTCCAGATGGAGGCTGACAGCATGCTTTGGGCGAATGGCTTCAAATGAGGAACACATGAGCCTCTCGCTCCCTGTGTGACGGCTTTCACATGCTCCCTCGACCTCACACACACCTCCAGGCGCCGGGAAGGATACAGTAGGCGAACGAGGGGTGTGTTAGTACGTTGGAATGAAATGAGTGCTAGGGTGAGAAAGGAGAGAAAGAAAATATTCATGTCGCAGTCCATATTTGTGAATGATTTTGAATGTGTACCCTATTTTCCGGTCTATAAGCTGGCAATTTTTTCCTATGCTTTGAGTTATGCGGCTCATAAAACGGTGAGGCTTTACTATATGGATTTTTCATCCCTAATCGCCCTAAAGTTTTGTATTCAACAAATAGTTTTCAATATTAAACCAACAGATTCCATCAGGGTTCAAGTTCATTCACACCAGACTCTGTCATCCATGTCTTAATGAACCTTGCTTTGTGTACTTGCTCCAAACTGTTCCCACAAGGTTGGGAGTGTGGATTTGTCCAAAATGTTTTGGTATCCCAGAGCATTCAAAGTTACTTTCACTGGAACTAAGGGGCCAAGCCCAACTCCTGAGAAAAACCCCACACCATAATTCCTCCTCCACCGAATTTCACACTTGGCACAATGCAGTCCGAAACGTACCGTTCTCCTGGCAATCTCCAAACCCAGACTTCTCAATCATATTGCCATCCATCCATTCATTTTTTACCGCTTCTTCCCTTTGGGGTCACGGGGGGCACTGGCGCCTATCTCAGCTTCAATCGGGCGGAAGGCGGTGTACACCCTGGACAAGTCGCTACCTCATCGCAGTGTCAATCAGATTGCCAGATGGAAAAGTGTGATTCATCAGTCCAGAGAAGGCGTCTTTACTGCTCTAGAGTCCAGTGGCGACGTGCTTTACACCACTGCATCCCACACTTTGCATTGGACTTGGTGATGTATGGCTTAGATTCAGCCGCCCGGCCATGGAAACCCATTCCATGAAGCTCTCTGCGTACTGTACGTGGGCTAATAGTCAAATGAAGTTTCAAGCTCTGTAGCAGAAAGTCACCGACTTCTTTGCTCTATATTTGTGAATGATTTGGATGCATGTCACTTTTGAATGTGTACCCTATTTTCCGGTCTATAAGCCGGCAATTTTTTCCTATGCTTTGAGTTATGCGGCTCATAAAACGGTGAGGCTTTACCATATGGATTTTTCATCCCTAATCGCTCTAAAGTTTTGTATTCAACAAATAGTTTTCATATTACACCAACAGATTCCATCAGGGTTCAAGTTCATTCACACCAGACTCGGTCATCCATGTCTTTATGAACCTTGCTTTGTGTACTGGTGCACAGTCAAGTTGGAAGAGGAAGGGGCCCGCTCCAAAGTGTTCCCACAAGGTTGGGAGTGTGGATTTGTCCAAAATGTTTTGGTATCCCAGAGCATTCAAAGTTACTTTCACTGGAACTAAGGGGCCAAGCCCAACTCCTGAGAAAAACCCCACACCATAATTCCTCCTCCACCGAATTTCACACTTGGCACAATGCAGTCCGAAACGTACCGTTCTCCTGGCAACCTCCAAACCCAGACTTGTCAATCATATTGCCATCCATCTATTCATCTTTTACCGCTTCTTCCCTTTGGGGTCACAGGGGGCACTGGTGCCTATCTCAGCTTCAATCGGGCGGAAGGCGGTGTACACCCTGGACAAGTCGCCACCTCATCGCAGTGTCAATCAGATTGCCAGATGGAAAAGTGTGATTCACCAGTCCAGAGAAGGCGTCTTTACTGCTCTAGAGTCCAGTGGCGACGTGCTTTACACCACTGCATCCCACGCTTTGCATTGGACTTGGTGATGTATGGCTTAGATTCAGCTGCACGGCCATGGAAACCCATTCCCCGAAGCTCTCTGCGTACTGTACGTGGGCTAATAGTCAAAGGAAGTTTCGAGCTCTGTAGCAGAAAGTCACCGACTTCTTTGCTCTATGCGCTTCAGCATTCGCTGACTCCTTTCTGTCAGGATTTTATAAAATCCCCTGACGAGCAGGGAAACCTACGAAACAGGCTTGTAGGGATGATATAGCCTCTGTTTTTTTCCAGTATATATACTCATATTTTTACCAACCAATGTGGCCCCTGAGTCTAAATAATTGCCCAGGTCTGCACTGAACCGTGCCATGTTTGATGTCTGTAGGAGTGTTTTCATGCATATTTGTATGTGCTATCGTAATGTAATCTAGCTAGCCTCGTCAGCATTAGCAATTATGCTAACACGTTTAAAAATGTCTGTCTCAGTATTATTAACTTACAATGGCTTTTTCAGTTTTGCACATTCACCAATTTTCCCTCCCGGTATAAATGTGCGACTTATAGTCCAGTGCGGCTAATATATGTAAAAATACTCTTGCCCTCCACAGCCCCCAAAAATTCGGTATTTATTTGTATTTTCAGTAAGACAGGAACTAAAAATATTTACTTGCATTTGTGCATCAAATGCATTGTTCTCACTATCCAGCCATCACTTCTCAATTTGCCACTAAAACCTAAAATCTTGAGCCAATAAGTTCCAGTATCCGTAGCTTCAGCTAATCAAACTCACACTAGGCTTTTTGTGACCATGAACAGGATTCAGTTTTTGGCCTCATTTTATTTCGGTCTTCAACATTACCTGGGTTTGATATCATAAGCCTGGAGGTCAGCAACCCGTGACTCTCGAGCCGCAAAAATATAAAAAGATGGGGGAAAATATATATTTGGTGTTTTAATAATGTTTCTATAGGAGGAAAAACAAAACACAAACCTTCCTAATTGTTAGAAAGCCCACTGTTTAACATCTTTGTGTTCACGCTTCACTGATGAGAATATTTGTCCGGCGCCGTTTTGTCCTACTAATCTTGGCGGTCCTTGAACTCACCGTAGTTAGTTCACGTGTACAACTTTCTCCGTCGCTGCCGCAGAAAGACGTGTTTTATGCCACTCCTCTTTTGTCTAATTTTTTCCACCAAACATTTTATGCTGTGCGTGAATGCACAAAGGTGAGCTTTGTTGATGTTATTGACTTGCGTGGAGTGCTAATAATCCATGCTAACATGCAATTGTGTGTATATATTGCATCATTATGCCTCATTTGTAGGTATATTTCAGTTAATTTAATTTATTTTACTTACGTCTTCTATTTATTTAATTGTACGTAATATTGGCTGCATTTCTGATTGTGTGCGACGTTGTTCCAGACCACAGCAAACATTACCATGTTGTTCCAGACCACAGCAAACGTTACCCAACTTGCAAACATTTTTTAAAAATCCATTCGAAGACTACCTGTCCTTTCCTTTAACTTGGGCACACACTTTTGGTAGTTTTAAGCCAGTACTTTCCAGGAGTTATTTAACCCTTTTGTCAATATTCAGTGTTTTATTCTTCATAGAAAAATGTAAAACTCCATTATGTTTTTTAAGGCGGTCTGTTATATCGTTTTTAGCATTCAATCATACATTATTGTGATGTTTTGTATTAGTGTTCCTAAAAATAGATATACGGGCCACTAGACACATTTTTTTTCTCTAAATGTGGCCCCCGAGTCAAAATAAATGCCCAGGCCTGGAATAGAGTATGTATAGAATGCCCCCGCCTACCTCAAAGAACTGCTCACCCCCAAATCCTCCACACGACACCTCCGCTCCAAACAGGCTAACCTTTTCCAACCTTCAAGGACAATGCTACGAACAATGGGAGAATGGGCTTTCTGGTCCGCTGCTACCAGTCTGTGGAACACTCTCCCTGACCACCTGAGGGCACCTCAGACTGTGGATGCTTTTAAAAAAGTCTTAAAAACCCTTCTTTTTAAAAATAAAAAGCCTTTTTATAGATATGCATGCTGGTTCTAACTATTGGGTTGTTTGTAGTTTTATATTTTATTTATTTTTATTATGTTTTTATTATTATTATTAATATTTTTTTTACACTGTGGCCCTTTGAGGTTGTTTGCTCAACGTAAAGTGCTTTTTTTTAACAAAGAAAATATATTATTAATATAATTATTAGTGTTTATGCCAGGGGACTACATTTAACACCTTTGATAATCCTTGATCTTTTTAATATTTTGTTGTGTGTAAATTAGGGCTACCAAACAAGATTAAATTTGTAGAATAATTCAAATTAATCATGACTAATACCCATTCATAGTTAACTGTGTTTATCGGACGTTCTGATGGCAGCTCAGACCTGTGTCCTCGAATGTGATTATCAGTCTGCACATTTTATTCCGTGACGTTGGTTTGGTGCAATTCTCACACCCTCTAAGTGCAGTACTTGCAGAGGAGTCACTGACTAATGGATGCTTTGCGTGGATGCGGCCCTTTTAAAAATTTAAATTCCTTTCTGAAGAATGTGTTCTGTAGTGATCGGCAACAGGTGCATGAGTCCAAATGAATCAGGTGCGTGACATGAGCAAAGGTGAAAACTAATGGGTTGTCATGGAAACAAAGCAGGGATTGAAAAAACAGGAACTGACAAAATCCAAAAAACCAAACAGAACATTGCCAAACTAAACATGATCACCAGGACATGACAAACCTTGAGGAAAACCACTAGTATGACTAAAGAAATTGAACAAATTACTCTTAACTTCATCTGATATCAACATGCTACAGCAACACCGTAGTTACATACATCACATTACCAAAAAAAAAAAAAAAAATTGAACTTTCAAAAAGTTGAGGACTTAAAGACGTACCTTGAGGAACACCTTGGTTGTAAATCCCAAGTTTGGACCCAAGTGTTTTATATTTGCTATAGCGAGGTTACAATGTCAACGTGTAAATGGAATAAAACAAACAACATGTTTACTTGACCCTCTTCCTGGGAAACTGATCAAGGAGCTCTTTGTATTATTAGGTCCATCAGTGCTAAATATTATAAACTTATCACTTTCCTCGGGCACTGTTCCCCTAGCATTCAAAAAAGTGGTTATTCATCCTCTTCTTAAAAGACCTAACCTCGATCCTGACCTCATGGTAAACTACCGACCGGTGTCTCACCTTCCCTTTATTTCAAAAATCCTCGAAAAATTGTTGCGGAGCAGTTAAATGAACACTTAGCGTCTAACAATCTATGTGAAACCTTTCAATCCGGTTTCAGGGCAAATCACTCCACGGAGACAGCCCTCGCAAAAATGACTAATGATCTATTGCTAACGATGGATTCTGATGCGTCATCTATGTTGCTGCTCCTCGATCTTAGCGCTGCTTTCCTTGCCCTTATGTGGGCCTACCGAGGATGTCGTAGTGGTTTGTGCAGCCCTTTGAGACACTAGTGATTTAGGGCTATATAAGTAAACATTGATTGATTGATTGACACGCATCTGTCAATGTGTTTACAATGCAGGTCCAAGTTCCTCTACAACAGGAACACTCTAGTTTTGTTCATCCATGTTTTCTTTAGTTATGTTCTGTTATTCTTGGACGCCTTTTAGTTCCGGTTTGTCCACCTTCTGAGTTTAGTCACCATGGTTACTTATGATTTTCACCTGCCTCTGTTGTTTGGGACACACCTGTGTCTAATCAAGAGACTACTAATTAAGTCTGCCTTTGTTGATCCCTCGTTCTGGCTTCATTGTTTGCGTCACACCTTTGCCAAGTGAGTTTTGTTCCATGCTCTCGTCCAGTGGTTCTTAGCCTTTTTTCAGTGATGTACCCCCTGTGAACATGTTTTTAATTCAAGTACCCCCTAATCCGAGCAAAGCATTTTTGGTTGAAAAAAAAGAGATAAAGAAGTAAAATACAGCACTATGTCATCAGTTTCTGATTTATTAAATTGTAAAACTTTGTAAAATATTGCTCATTTGTAGTGGTCTTTCTTGAACTATTTGGAAAAAATGATATAAAAATGACTAAAAACTTGTTGAAAAATAAACAAGTGATTCAATTATAATAAAGATTTCTACGCATAGAAGTAGTCAAAGTGGCCTCTTGTGCAAATATATTTTATTAGATTTTACAGTTTCAATGTGGCCTCTTTGGGGATTGTAATAGAGATCCATCTGGATTCATGAACTTAATTCTAAACATATGTTCACAAAAAGAAAAAGAAATCTTTAACATCAATATTTATGGAACATGTACACAAAAAATCTAGCTGTCAACACTGAATATTGCATTGTTGCATTTATTTTCACATTTTATGAACTTACACTCATATTGTGTTGAAGTATTATTCAATAAATATATTTATAAAGGATTTTTGAATTGTTGCTATTTTTAGAATATTTAAAAAAAAATACATAGTGCTGTATTTTACTTCTTTATCTCTTTTTTCAACCAAAAATGCTTTGCTTTGATTAGGGGGTACTTGAATTTAAAAAAATGTTCACAGGGGGTACATCACTAAAAAAAGGTTGAGAACCACTCCGGTACTGCATCAAAAACCGACATCGGTGTGTAAAGGATATCACCACATGGGCTCAGGAACACTTCATAAAACCACTGTCAGTAACTACAGTTGGTCGCTACATCCGTAAGTGCAAGTTAAAACTCTACTATGCAAAGCCAAACCCATTTATCAACAATATCCTGAAACGCCGCCGGCTTGGCTGGGCCCGAGCTCACCTAAGATGGACTGATGCAAAGTGGAAAGGTGTTCTGTGGTCTGACGAGTCCATATTTCAAGTTATATTTGGAAACAGAGGACGTGGTGTCCTCCGGAACAAAGAGGAAAATAACCATTCGGATTGTTACAGGCGCAAAGTTCAAAAGCCAGCATCTGTGATGGTATGGGGGTGTATTAGTGTCCAAGGCATGGGTAACTTACACTTCTGTGAAGACAAAATTAATGCTGAAAGGTCTGTACAGGTTTTTGGAGCAACATATGTTGTCATCCAAGCAATGTTATCATGGACGCCCCTGCTTATTTCAGCAAGACAAGAGTTACAACAGCGTGGCTTCGTAAACAAAAGAGTTTGGATACTTTCCTGGCCCGCCTGCAGTCCAGACCTGTCTCCCATCAAAAATGTGTGGCGCAGTATGAAGCGTAAAATATGACAGTGGAGATCCCGGACTTTTGAACGACTGAAACTCTACATAAAACAAGAATGGGAAAAAATTCCACTTTCAAAGCTTCAACAATTAGTTTCCTCAGTTCCCAAACGTTTATTGAGTGTTGTTAAAAGAAAAGGTGATGTAACACAGTGGTGAACATAACCTTTCCCAACTACTTTGGCACGTGTTGCAGCCATGAAATTCTAAGTTGATTATTAATTGCAAAAAAAAAATGAAGTTTATGAGTTTGAACATCAAATATCTTGTCTTTGTAGTGCATTCAACTGAATATGGGTTGAAAAGGATTTGCAAATCATTGTATTCCGTTTATATTTAAATCTAACACAATTTCCCAACTCATATGAAAACGGGGTTTGTACTTAATATACTAAAACATGCAGTTTATTTGCTGCAATAGAGGTAATTATTATTAACTTAGAGGTGCGGCTTCACACTGTGTATGGACACACCAATTTAGCTGCTCGCTGCTTGTCAGCCGTGGAACTAAAACTAAATACAGTGGCAATCACCTACTTTTTTCACGTATATGGGCCGATATTGATCTGCAGCACATTCGGCACATCCCTAATTGAATCATGACTTGATAGATTTAAATCTCTACTTTATTGCAAGACAAGCGACTATTCAGGCTTGAACACACTCATCCATACATCCACAGAAAATAAACACACCTACTCCATCCCCCACATCCCACGCCGTTCTTGCTTCACCCCTCCGCGGTATTGATGGGCAATAGAGCAGCGCCCCTGGTCGCCCCCTCCCCCGTTTTGCGTGTCGTAATATGTCCATATGTGCTTGGCTTAAGGGGGTTTATGTCAGGGGTTGGCAACCCAAAATGTTGAAAGAGCCATATTGGACCAAAAATACATCAAGAAAATCTGTCTGGAGCCGCAACACATGATGAAAGTGTGTATATTAGCTTTATTAGCCTACTATCAAAATGACTTTAAAAGTCTTATGTACTGTAAGTCAGGGGTCACCAACCTTTTTGAAACCAAGAGCTACGTCTTGGGGACTTATTAATGTGAAGGGCTACCAGTTTGATACACACTTAAATAAATTGCCAGAAATAGCCAATTTGCTCAATTTACCTTTAATAAATAAATCTATATATATATAAAAAAATGGGTATTTCTGTCTGTCATTCCGTCGTACATTTTTTTTCCTTTTACGGAAGATTTTTTGTAGAGAATAAATGATGAAAAAAACACTTAATTGAACGGTTTAAAAGAAGAGAAAACAGGGGGAAAAAATGTACTCTGAATTTAATTATCTTCAATTTCGACTCTTTAAAATTCTAAATTCAACCGAAAAACAGAAGAAAAAACTAGCTAATTCGAATCGTTTTGAAAAAATAACAAAAATAATTTATGAAACATCATTAGTCATTTTTCCTGATTAAGGTTAACTTTAGAATGTTCTTGACATGTTTTAAATAGGTTAAAATCCAATCTGCACTTTGTTAGAATATATAACAAATTGGACCAAGCTATATTTCTAACAAAGACAAAATATTATTTCTTCTAGATTTTCCAGAACAAAAATTTTAAAAGAAATTCAAAAGACTTTGAAATAAGATTACAATTTGATTCTAAAGATTTTCTAGATTTGCCAGAATAAATTTTTAGAATTTTAATCATAATAAGTTTGAAGAAATATTTCATAAATATTTTTCGTCGGAAAAACAGAAGCTAAAATGAAGAATTAAATTAAAATGTATTTATTATTCTTTACAATGAAAAAATAAATTTACTTGAACATTGATTTAAATTGTCAGGAAAGAAAAGGAAGGAATTTAATAGGTAAAAAGGTAATTGTGTTTAAAAATCCTAAAATCCTTTTTAAGGTTGTATTTTTTCTCTAAAATTGTCTTTCTGAAATGCCAGCAACATGAGACAAAGAAGTTGGGAAAGGTGGCGATAAATACTGATAAAGTTGAGGAATGCTCATCAAACACTTATTTGGAACATCCCACAGGTGTGCAGGCTAATTGGGAACAGGTGGGTGCCATGATTGGGTATAAAAACAGCTTCCATCAAATGCTAAGTAATTCACAAACAAAGATGAGGCGAGGGTGACCAATTTGTAAGCAAATTCTCGAACAGTTTTAGAACAACATTTCCCAACGAGCTATTGCAAGGAATTTAGGGATTTTACCATCTACGGTCTGGAAAATCATCAAAAGGTTCAGAGAATCTGGAGAAATCACTGCACGTAAGCGATGATATTACGGACTTTTGATCCCTCAGGTGGTACTGCATCAAAAACCGACATCAGTGTGTAAAGGATATCACCACATGGGCTCAGGAACACTTCATAAAACCACTGTCAGTAACTACAGTTGGTCGCTACAGCTGTAAGTGCAAGTTAAAACTCTACTATGCAAAGCAAAAGCCATTTATCAACAACACCAAGGAACGCCGCCGGCTTCTCTGGGCCCGAGCTCATCTAAGATGGACTGATGCAAAGTGGAAATGTGTTCTGTGGTCTGACGAGTCCACATTTCAAATTATATTTAGAAACTGTGGACGTGGTGTCCTCCGGAACAAAGAGGAAAATAACCATCCGGATTGTTATAGGCGCAAAGTTCAAAAGCCAGCATCTGTGATGGTATGGGGGTGTATTAGTGCCCAAGGCATGGGTAACTTACACATCTGTGAAGGCATCATTAATGCTGAATGGTCCATACAGGTTTTGGAGCAACATATGTTGTCATCCAAGCAACGTTATCATGGACGCCCCTGCTTATTTCAGCAAAACAATGCCAAGCCATGTGCTACAACAGCGTGGCTTCTTAGTAAAAAAGTGCGGGTACTTTCCTGGTGCTCCTGCAGTCCAGACATGTCTACCATCGAAAATGTGTCGCGCATTATGAAGCGTAAAATACGACAACAAGACCCCGGACTGTTGAACAACTTAAGCTGTACATCAAGCAAGAATGGTAAAGAATTCCACTTTCAAAGCTTTCCTCAGTTCCCAAACGTTTATTGAGTGTTTTTTCAAAGAAAAGGTGATGTAACACAGTGGTGAACATGCCCTTTCCCAACTACATTGGCAGGAAATTCTAAGTTAATTATTATTTGCAAAAAAAAAAAAAAAGTTTATGAGTTTTAACATCAAATATCTTGTCTTTGCAGTGCATTCCGTTGAATATAGGTTGAAAATCATTTGCAAATCATTGTGTCCCGTTTATATTTACATCTAACACAATTTCCCAACTCGTATGGAAACAGGGTTTGTAAGTTATCATGCCATGATTTTACCAGTCCGGCCCAATTGCGAAAATATCTTCCTCTATGTGGCCCCCTTGCCTCAAGCTAAAATAAGTTTGACACCCCTGGCTTAGAGAGTTCATCTCATCTTCATTTTTCTGACATACTTGCCACAGTTTTTTTTGGTTGTTTCAGGGGAAAAAAAAAAAAAAAAAGCAGCGGTGTCTTCGGTTGTCAGAAGCAGCGAGCATCCCCTCCAGACGATGACGTAATCTTTCTCTCTCTCGGTCCAGAGCCCAGCATTGTAGGTGAGGATGGCGAGATATAGCGATGCGTTACGTAACGGCGAGGCCTCTCACACACACACACACACAAGGAATCAGACCCATGGTTCGGAAATGCAAATTAAAGTCCAGAGGACAAAAATGAGCAAATAAAACATCACTTAGTTTGAACCGCCACTGTGCATACCTTGACCGTATTACACCACCATTCTCAGCCAAAAGCGGAGTAAAAAGGCCGCGCTGGCTGGCACCCGCCAACACAATCTCCTTACTTCTTACTCTCGTCTTTTTGCACCCCCCGCTGTAAATCTTTCAGCTTCTTATTGGATGCTATAAGCTCATGGTCACATTGCAGATGTCAAAAGACACACACGAATAGGCCGTTGTTGGATCCCGGCATCCAGCTTCCAGTTCCAGAGGGCGAAACCTCCGCCGGAGACCACGGACTACAAGCAATTTGCAAATACCACGCTCAACAATTGTCCCATACGACGCGGCACGCCTCATGAGGGGATGATGTCATCGTTTCTTAATGGCCTACTGAAATGAGATTTTCTTATTTAAACGGGGATAGCAGGTCACACTTGATCATTTTGCGATATTGCCATATTTTTGCTGAAAGGATTTAGTACAGAACATAGACGATAAAATTTGCAACTTTTGGTCGCTAATAAAAAAGCCTTGCCTGTACCGGAAGTAGCAGACGATGTGCGCATGACGTCACAGGTTGTAGGGCTCCTCACATCTGAACATTGTTTATAATCATAGCCACTAGCAGCAAGAACAATTTGGACCGAGAAAGCGACGATTTCCCCATTATTTTGAGTGAGGATGAAAGATTTGTGGATGAGGAAAGTTAGAGTGAAGCACAAAAAAAAAATGGCAACGGCTCCAGGCGACGGCAGTGTGAGCGATTCAGATGTTATTAGACACATTTACTAGGATAATTCTGGAAAATCCCTCATCTGCGTATTGTGGTAATAGTGTTTTAGTGAGATTATAAAGTCACACCTGAAAGTCCGAGGGCTGCGGTGAACGCCAGTGTCTCTGAGAGAAGCCAAGATCACAGCTGCCTTTTTGACAGCAGCAGGAAAAGGTTGCATAATCTGCTAATAATAATTACCTTTATTGCAGTAAAATAAACTGCATTTTTTAGTATGTTAAGTATCATTATCAACTAACATTATCACTGGAGGAAAAGGCTAAACAAGGAGAGCAAGCCAGGAGCAGGATTGCCAATAGCTAGGCCTTGGGTGTCCGAACTACAGCTCGCCGGCGTCTTAAATTTGGTCCGTGAGACGATACAAGTTCATTAAAGGCCTACTGAAATGAGATTTTCTCATTTAAACGGGGATAGCAGGTCCGTTCTATGTGTCATACTTGATTATTTTGCGATATTGCCATATTTTTGCTGAAAGGATTTAGTAAAGAACATCGATGATAAAGTTCGCAACTTTTGGTCGCTAATAAAAAAGCCTTGCCTGTACCGGAAGTAGCAGACGATGTGCGTGTGACGTCACAGGTTGTAGGGCTCCTCACATCCTCACATTGTATACAATCATAGCCACCAGGAGCAAGAACAATTTGGACCAAGAAAGCGACGATTTCCCCATTAATTTGAGCGAGGATGAAAGGTTCGTGGATGAGGAAACTTAGAGTGGAACACACACAAAAAAAAAGGCGACGACTCCAGGCGACGGCAGTGTGAGTGATTCAGATGTTATCAGACACATTTACTAGGATGATTCTGGAAAATCCCTTATCTGCTTATTGTGGTAACAGTGTTTTAGTGAGATTATAAAGTCATACCTGAAAGTTGGAGGGCTGCGGCGAACGCCAGTGTCTCTGAGAGAAGCCAAGATCACAGCTGCCTTTTTGACAGGTCGCATAATCCACTCAAGTCTCTGGTAAGAGCCGACTTAATATCACAATTTTCCCATCCAAAAACTTGCTGGTTGACGTAGAGGAACATGTTCGCTTGACCGCTCTGTGTTAAAGCTTCACAACAAACAAAGAAACACCGGCTGTGTTTCGGTTGCTAAAGACAGCTGCAATCCACCGCTTTCCACCAACAGCATTCTTCTTTGATGTCTCCATTATTAATTGAACAAATTACAAAAGATTCAGCAACACAGATGTCCAAATTACTGTGTAATTATGCGATGAAAAGAGACAACTTTTAGCCGTGAGTGGTGCTGGGCTGAAATGTCAAAAGCACGCGTCAACATAAGCATCATCATTCCGCAACGTTTTCAACAGGATACCTTTAAAATTGCAATTTAGTAAACTAAAAAGGCCGTATTGGCATGTGTTGCAATTTTAATATGTCATCATTGATATATAAACGCATAAGCGCAGATTCCAACCATTGAAATGCTTTGTCTAGTTAAAGACTTACGGTCGTTAGAAAACATCACTGCACATCATAATGTCAGCTACACTTTCCATCTTAAAGATGTAAAAAAATATATATATTTGGGAATGTCCGGCGGGCCGGATTGAAAAGCTTAACGGGCCGCATGTGGCCCCCGGGCCTTAATTTGCCCAGGTCTGTACTAATCTACATCACAGCAGCTCAGACGAGGCACCAAGCCGTGTGGGCGGGAAACGTTTCACCAGACGCGGAAGGAGATTTTCACAACAAAGTTCTAAAGCTTAGTGATATATCAGATGTATCAGATTGTACCCTTCGTTCATATTTCACTGTTTGTTGAATTTTTGTTGCGTTTCTCTTGATTGTAAAATATGTCAATGGAAAGGGGTGTGACATTCATATTTTGTAAATATTCAGTGTTTTATCCCTCATAGAAAAATGTAAAATTCTATTATGTTTTTTAAGGGGGTCTGTCATAACGGTTTTCGCATTCAATCAGACATTATTGTGACGTTTTGTAGTAGTGTTCCTAAAAATAGATATACCGGCCCTGAGACATATTTTTTTTTCTCTAAATGTGGCCCCCGAGCCAAAATAATTGCCCAGGCCTGCCATAGTAACTAATTAGATTACCATAGTAACTGGTGTAAGATATGTCAATGGAAAGGGGGTGTGACGTTCATATGTTGTCAATATTCAGTGTTTTATCTTTCATAGAAAAATGTAAAATTCCATAATTTGTTTAAGGCAGTCTGTCATAACGTTTTTAGCATTCAATCAGATATTATTGTGAAGTTTTGTAGTAGTGTTCCTAAAAATAGATATACCGGCCCCCAGACACATTTTTTTTTTTTCTCGAAATGTGGCCCCCGAGCCAAAATAATTGCTGAGGCCTGCCATAGTAACTAATTAGATTACCATCGTAACTGGTGTAAGATATGTCAATGGAAAGGGGGTGTGATGTTCATATTTTGTCAATATTCAGTGTTTTATCCTTCATAGAAAAATACAAAATTCCATTACGTTTTTTGGAGGCGGTCTGTCATTACGTTTTTAGCATTGAATCAGACATTATTGTGAAGTTTTGTATTAGTGTTCCTAAATATAAATATACCGGCCCCGAGACACATTTTTTTTCTCTAAAATAATTGCCCAGGCCTGCCATAGTAACTAATTAGATTACCATAGTAACTGGTGTAAGATATGTCAATGAAAAGGGGGTGTGACGTTCCTATTTTGTCAATATTCAGTGTTTTATCTTTCATAGAAAAATAAAAAATTCCATTACGTTTTTTTGAGGCGGTCTGTCATTACGTTTTTAGCATTCAATCAGACATTATTGGGAGGTTTTGTATTAGTGTTCCTAAATATAAATATACCGGCCCCTAGACACATTTTTTTTCTCTCTAAATGTGGCACCCGAGTCAAAATAATTGCCCAGGCCTGCCATTGTAACTAATTAGATTACCATAGTAACTGGTGTAAGATATGTCAATGGAAAGGGGGTGTGATGTTCATATTCTGTCAATATTTAGTGTTATATCTTTCATAGAAGAAATTGAAATTACATTAGGTTTTTTCAAGGTGGTCTGTCATAACGTTTTTAGCATTCAATCAGACATTATTGTGAAGTTTTGTAATAATATCCCCAAAAATAGATATACCGGCCCCCAGAAACTTTTTTTTCCTCTAAATGTGAACCCCGAGCCAAAATAATTGCCCAGGCCTGCCATAGTAAATAATTAGATTACCATAGTAACTGGTGTAAGATATGTCAATAGAAAGGGGGTGTGACGTTCATATTCTGTCAATATTCAGTGTTTTATCTTTCATAGAAAAATTAAAAATTATATTATGTTTTTTAAGGCAGTCTGTCATAACGTTTTTAGCATTCAATCAGACATTATTGTGCAGTTAGGTATTAGTGTTCCTAAAAATAAATATACCGGCCGCCAGACTCATTTTTTTTTTCTTGAAATGTGGCCCCCGAGCCAAAATAATTGCCCAGGCCTGCCATAGTAACTAATTAGATTACCATAGTAACTGGAGTAAGATATGTCAATGGAAAGGGGGTGGGACGTTCATATTTTGTCAATATTCAGTGTTTTATCCTTCATAGAAAAATATAAAACTCCATTAAGTTTTTTTTTTTTTAAGGCGGTCTGTCATAACGTTTTTAGCATTCAATCAGACATTATTGTGAAGTTTTGTATTAGTGTTCCTAAATATAAATATACCGGCCCCAAGACAAATTTTTTTCTCTAAAATAATTGCCCAAGCCTGCCATAGTAACTAATTAGATTACCATAGTAACTGGTGTAAGATATGTCAATGGAAAGGGGGTGTGATGTTCATATGTTGTCAATATTCAGTGTTTTATCTTTCATAGAAAAATTTAAAATTCTATTATGTTTTTAAAGGCAGTCTGTCATAACGTTTTTAGCATTCAATCAGACATTATTGTGAAGTTTTGTAATAGTGTTCCTAAAAATAGATATAACGGCCCCGAGACACTTTTTTTTTTCTCTAAATGTGGCCCCCGAGCCAAAATAATTGCCCAGGCCTGCCATAGTAACTAATAAGATAGTAACTGGTGTAATAAGATACGTCAATGGAAAGGGGGTGTGAAATTCATATTTTGTCAATCTTCAGTGTTTTATCTTTCATAGAAAAATGCAAAATTCCATTACGTTTTTTTTAAGGCAGTCTGTCATAACGTTTTTACCATTGAATCAGAAATTATTGTGAATTTTTGTAATAATGCCCCTAAGAATAGATATACAGGCCCCCAGACACATTTTTTTGTCTCTAAATGTGGCCCCCGAGCCAAAATAATTGCCCAGGCCTGCCATAGTAACTAATTAGATAGTAACTGGTGTAATAAGATATGTCAATGGAAAGGGGGTGTGAAATTCTTATTTTGTCAATGTTCAGTGTTTTATCTTTCATAGAAAAATGCAAAATTCCAATACGTTTTTTTTTTAAGGCGGTCTGTCATAACATTTTTACCATTGAATCAGAAATTATTGTGAATTTTTGTAATAATGACCCTAAGAATAGATATACCGGCCCCCAGCCACATTTTTTCTCTCTAAATGTGGCCCCCTGAGTCAAAATAATTGCCCAGGCCTGTTTTAACACCAACCGCCAATAATTGCATGTGCAAATATATATATTTTAAATGGCAAAGCCATGCAGCACATTTTGCATCTGAAGGATGCTTTGTGCCTGCTGAAAAGTGATAGTAAGCAAGGGGCTTGGACCCTGCCTGCATGCCTGCATGCATGCGCGTCTGGTGCGCGGCTCTTTTTCTTTTTTTCCTTTTTTTTTTTTGCCAACCTCCTTGCAGACAAAAAACGCCACCAACATTCCATCACACTCACGCACGTCACCAAAGCATTGCCATTTAATACAAGTTAATGATGATGATGATGTTGCTCGTGCACACCTGACAAGGGAGGGGAAAAAAAGCAAAAAACGCAGTCGGGAACGCGCAGCAGGGCGCAGCAGCGCGCTTCATAGTGCGAAATGTGCGTTGCATGCAGGACTGCTTTTTCTTTTAAATAACATTGGGTGGAGAGGGGGGTGAAGGGGGGGGGGGATAACGGTATTTTATTTCCCTGGAGAAAAAGAAGTCGCTATTGTTCCAATTGGCGCAGGACCACAAAGCCTACCTTTGCTCTCCTGTCCTTCATCTTGAGGTTCCTCCGCGTTGGACTCCAAGGCCGGCTTTGTTCCGTCCATTTTTATGCGGCTTTATGGTCTTTTTTCCAGCGGCACTGGGGAAGCTTCCAGTAGAACGATGGTGGGATCTGGTGGTGGGGACTTGATGCTTGTGCGCGCTCCCCCTCTCTCTCTCTCTCTCTCTCGTGCACACCCTCCCTCCCTCCCGCCGCATGCGCGCTCCTTTACCTCTTAAAGCGTGTGCACGGACAGCCCCCGTGCACATTAAGAAACACCCCCCCCCCCCCCAACCCCCCATCCCCCGGCGGACGCTCTGTCAGGCAGGAGTGATGACTCGCAAATGGTGATGCGTTGCTATGGTTACCAGGTTTTTCCTCCCAATTCATGAGATGCTCATTTTCCACCTTTTTTTGTGGAGGACACGCAAGAGCTGTGGATATATGCAAACTCACGGGTATAGACACGCGTGCACGAACACACGCACGCGCGCACACACATATTCTTGTTTTTTAATGCATTCTTGAGACCTCCGAAATATTCCTACCTCTTAAGGACCACCCTATCTAGATATATAAAGATGTGTATTAATAATATATACTGCATACTATACCAAAATAAAAAAGCTTGTTGTGAAAAAGTGAGTTGGAAAAACGTAGAATTTTGGCAGTATTATGATACAAGTCGTTATTTTAGTCAACACAAGTCAACATTTTGCAAGGAAAGACGAAACATTTGTGCAATACTAATTGGAATTTTACTCAATAACAGTCGCAGTTTTACGAGAAAAGCTTAACATTTTTGCAATTTTATTAAAAGAGTTTTAATTTAATCAACAAATGTCACAATTTCATAATTTTTCTCATTTTTTGTTTGTTTTGTAATCGGTTTTAATCTTCATTATTTACTTCTAGTTGTTACAGTACATCTACGTATACATATTATTTTTATTTTTTTATCAAATTTGGCCACAGGTGGCGCATTTCAATTTCTTACACACACTTGTTATTACATATAGAAGGTAGTCTTCCATGTTGATGTCTCAAGAAGAATATAAATACAAGAACTCACATGCGCACGCACACACACACACACACACACACACACACACACACATGTATTTTTGTAATTTTTACCTTCTTGAGACCCCAGAAAAATGCCTACCTCTTTAGGACCACCCTATTTAGATATATAAAATATTTTTATTTGCAACAATAATAATGTATATTACATACTATACTAATATAAAAAAGCTTGTTGTGAAAAAGTGAGTTTTGTAAAACGTGGAATTTTGGCAGTATTATGATAGAAGTCGTCATTTTAGTCAACGCGAGTCAAAAATTTTACAAGGAAAAACGGAAGATTTGTGCAATACTATGATGAAAAATGGAATTTGACTCAATAACAGTTGCAGTTTAACAAGAAAATCTTAACATGTTTGCGATTTCATGAAAAGAGTCGTAATTGAATCGACAAATTTTACAATTTCATAATTTTTCTGAATTTGTTTTGTTTGCAATTGGTTATAATCTTCATTATTAACTTCAACTTATTACAGTACGTCTTCGTATACATATTCGTTTAATTTTTTTAAATTAATTTTGGTCACAGGGGGCGCATTTCAATTTCCTACACACACTTATTATTATATATGGAAGGTACTTTTCCTTGTTGATGTCTCAAGAAGAATATAAATACAAGAACACACACACACACACACACACACGCACACACACACACACACACACACACACACACACACACACACACACACACACACACACACACCTTCTTGAGACCTCAGAAAAATGCCGACCTCCTTAGGACCACCCTATCTAGATATATACAGATTTGTATTTACAACATTATTAATATACATTACATACTATACTAATATAACGAAGCTTGTTGTGAAAAAATGAGTTGAAATTTCACAAGAAAAATGGTCACCATTTCACAGGAAAAACGTAGAATTTTGGCAGTATTATGATGGAAGTCGTCATTTTACTCAACGCAAGTAAAAATTTTACAAGGAAAACGGAACATTTTTGCAATATTATGATGAAAAATGTTGCAGTTTTACAAGAAAAGCTTAACATTTTTGCAATTTTATGAAAATAGTCTTAATTTAATCGACAAATTTGACAATTTCTTTATTTTTTTGAATTTTTTGTTTGTAATTGGTTATAATCTTCAATATTTACTTAAACTTATTACAGTACGTCTCCGTATACATATTCTTTTAAATTTTTTTTAATTAATTTTGGTCAGAGGGGGCGCATTTCAATTTCCTACACACACTTATTATATATGGAAGGTACTTTTCCTTGTTGATGTCTCGAGAAGAATATAAATACAAGAACACACACAAACACACACACACACACACATTTTTGTATTTCCTACCTTCTTGAGACCTCCGAAAAAATGCCTACCTCTTTAGGACCACCCTATCTAGATATATAAAGATTTGTATTTACAACATTAATAATATATATCAATATAAAAAAGTGTGTTGTGTCACGCCCATGAGATCATGTTTTGTTTTTTTCATGTTTGATTTTATTTTTTGGACACTTGTTTCCTGCTTTGGCACTTTCTTGTTTTCTTTGTTACCATGCCAACTCATTGATTTTCACCTTGCCCTCAAGTCACGCCCCTGTCCTTAGTTCTCACACCTGCTTGTAATTATCACTGGTATTATTTAAACCTGTAGTTGCCAAGTGTTCAGTCTGTAGTCTAATGAACTACAAAAAGACAAAGAAAGGGCACTCACAAGGAGGTTCAAACACTCGGCTGCTAAAAACAAAACTAGCACAATGGCATGACTATAGACAAAAACTAAAATAAACAACTGTGACATAACTAAACCAAAAACTTACTTGACCTGAGCAGGTGGGAATAAACAGCATGGCTTGGCATGAATCGGGTTGCGGGATATGTGAAGTTGCCAGACTGAACACTTGGCAAGTACAGGCAGGTTTAAATAATACCAGTGATAATTACAAGCAGGTGTGAGAACTGAGGACAGGGGCGTGACTTGAGGGCAAGGTGAAAAATAAATGAGTTGGCATGGTAACAAAGAAAACAAGGAAGTGCTAAAGCAGGAAACAAGTGTCCAAAAAAATAAAACCAAACATGACAAAAACAAAACATGATCTCATAGGGGTGACATGTTGTGAAAAAGTGAGTTGGAAAAACGTCGAATTTTGGTAGCATTATGATAGAAGTCGTCATTTTAGTCCACGCAAGTCAAAATTTTACAAGGAAAAACTGAATAATTGTGCACTATTAAAATTGGAATTTTACTCAATAACAGTCGCAGTTTTACGGGAAAAGCTTCACATTTTTGCAATTTTATTACAAGAGTCTTAATTTAATCGACAAATGTCACAATTTCATAATTTTTCTCATTTTTTTTGTTTGTAATTGGTTTTAATCCTCATTATTTACTTCAAGTTGTTACAGTACATCTCCGTATACATATTATTTTTATTTTTATGTTTATATTAATTTTGGCCAGAGGGGGCGCTTTTCAATTTCTTACACACACTTGTTATTACATTTAGAAGGTACTTTTCCTTGTTGATGTCTCAAGAAGAATATAAATAGAAGAACACACACACACACACACACACACACTCTTGAGATCTCCGAAAAACGGCTACCTCTTCTAGATATATAAAGATTTGTATTTACAACATTAATAATATATACACATTATGTAAATGAGTTGGAATTTCATAAGAAAAGAGTCACAATTTCACAAGAAATCTTAGAATTTGGGCAGTGTTATAATAAAAATCATAATTATGTCAAAATTTTACACAAGAAACTGAACATGTGTGTGATATTATGATAAAAGTTGGAATTTTCCCTGTAACTGTCACAAATTTACAAGAAATGTTCAAAATGTTAGCAATTTTAAAAAAGGAGTCGTAATTTTACTCGACAAAAGTCACAATTTTATAAGAAAATGTTGCCAACATTATAGTAATAAATCGGAATTTTACATGGCAAAATGATGACCGAAGTCATAATTTTTACTCAAAAAATGTCACCGTTTTACAAGAACAACAAAAAAATTGGCAATGTGGTGATAAAAGTCAGAATTTGATATGATAAATGTTGCTATTTTACATTTAAAACTAATAATTTTACATAAAAAGTAACAATTTTACGAGAAACTTTTACAATACTATGGAAACAGAAAGAATATGAGAAATTGTTGCCAATTTTATAAGAAAAAAGTCGACACATTGTGAGAAAAATACTTATTTTATGTTTTTATTTTTTTTCTGAATTTTTTGTTTTTAATTGGTTTTTAATCTTCATTATTTACTTCAAGTTATTACAGTATGTCTCTACATACATATTTATTTATTAATTTTAATGAATTTTGGCCAAAGGGAGTGCATTTCAATTTCTTACACACACTTGCTGTCAGAGTTAATTTGTGACGAACCCCAAGATGCAGAGAAGGAGGGAAGCATTTTGCAGGAAAATATGATTTAATTTAAAACACTAGAACAAAAAAATAACAAAGGGTACAAACAAATAGCACGCACGTGGGCGGATAATAAACAAAAAGAGCTATCATAGGAACTAGAAAATAAACGGAGCTTAGCATGGAAGCTAGCAAAATCAAAAAGGCCTAGCGTGGAAGCTAGCAGGTCTCGAGCAGGAAACAGAATTCGTACATGTAATATGAAAACATACTTGGGAGCAGGGAACAAAAGGCCATAAGCTAAAAACCGCAATCAAATAAAGCTTACCACAACGCTGCATTGACAAGACATGATACGATACGACAGGTAGCAACGACAAGAGCGACATCGACATATCAAGAATCCAGCACTCGACTGGAGGACAAAACAGATTCAAACAGGAGCGGGCTGATTGACACCAGGTGCGGCCAGCTAAAAAACAGGAAATACTAAACACACAGAGGAAAAACTAAAACACAAACAAACTGTCAGTGGCAAGGCTGACTCTTGTTATTTCATATGTTGACCAGAGGGGGAGAACTTTTAAAACCGACCAAATTGAAAAATCCTTCCTTTTTGGGACCACCCTAATTTTGATAGATTTCACCACCAGGGGTGCAAATGTGACATTCTCTATTAGATTCAATGGTTTTCCGTAGTGGGACCATGATCTTTGTCCTAACTTGTTTACCGGTCCTCATATAGTCGGTACTTTTCCTTGTTGATGTCTCAAGAAGGGTAGAAATACAAGAAAACACACACACACACACACACACACACACACACACACACACACACACACACACACACACACACACACACACACACACCGCCCCCTCTCCATCTGGTAAGTTGAGACTGAAAATGAGGGAGGGAAGACAGAAGCAAATCTTGTACTTTGAGAGTATAAAGTGGGGCAAAGTTACATCCAAACAACATCCTTTTTCAAACGATGCGTCCAAGTTATCTGCATGTGAGCAGTGGTGTCCAAAGTGCGGCCCGGGCGCTATTTGTGTCCCGCGACGTGTTTTTTTAGTGACCCGTAACACATTTTAAAGACAAAACAGGAACATTGGGAGATGTTGCATTTGAATGCCAAATCTAATTGCTAACATTAGCATGGTAACAGTTAGAATGTGCCAAGTCATAAGACTATGAAGCGTACGCATGTAAAATTAGCAGAAAACATAAATAAAAGTCACCGTGCTAAACTTAGCATGCTAGCAGTTAGCACACGTCATGTACCAAGTTATATGACTCTGCAGGCGTTCGGCTGCAAAATTGCATAGAAAGTTAGCACACTGATGTTGAGCCTGAGCTATTCAGTGATCACGATAGTAGAAAGTAGAATAATTTGGCCTTATCAAGTGGTAAACACTAATGTAGTATTGATATTTTTAGTTCATTTAGCTATTTTTATGCTTGAAAATGCTTAATTATATAGAATACGGATTTTTACAGATAACACAAAGCACAGATGGTTGACCTATTTTGTATTGGTTTTATTATCTTTAAAGGCCTACTAAAATGAGATTTTCCTATTTGAACGGGGACAACAGGTCCATTCTATGTGTCATACTTGATCATTTCGCGATATTGCCATATTTTTGCTGAAAGGATTTAGTAGAGAAACATCGACGATAAAGTTTGCAACTTTTGGTTGCTAATAAAAAAGCCTTGCCTTTACCGGAAGTAGCAGACAATGACGTCACCGGTGTGAGGGCTCCTCACATCATCACATTGTTTATAATGTGAGCATCCTGCAGCAAGAGCTGTTCGGACCGAGAAAACGACAATTTCCCCATTAATTTGAGCGAAAATGAAAGATTTGTGGATGAGGAAATTTAGAGTGAAGGCCTAAAAAAAAAAAAAATTAATTAAAAAAAAGTCGAGGGCAAGTGAGAGCAATTCAGATGTTATTAGACACATTTACTAGGATAATTCTGGGAAATCCCTTATCTGCCTTTTGTGTTGCTAGTGTTTTAGTGAGTTAAATAGTACCTTAAAGTCAGAGGCGTGTGGCCACGAGTGTTTTGACGCCAGAGTCTCTGAGGACGCTGGCTCCGCTGATCTCCAGTAAGAGGCGACTTATTTCCACAATTTTCTCACCGAAAACTGCCGGCAGACATGTAGTCGGGATCCACGCTCGCTTGACCGCTCTGATCCGTAGTAAAGCTTCACCTCCGGGAATTTTAAACAAGGAAACACCGTGTGTTTGTGTGGCTAAAAGCTAAAAGCTTCCCACCTCCATCTTTCCACTTTGACTTCTCCATTATTAATTGAACAAATTGCAAAAGATTCAGCAACACAGATGTGGCCCCCGGATCCTCACTGGAAAAAGTTTGGACACCCCTGCTTTAAAAGGTCTCCTTTGTCCTGGTCAAAGAATGTTATTAAACAGCGTGGTCCGTATAATTCCATAATTTGACCCATTTTCCGTAATAATAAAGACACCCTGAAACAATGGGATGCCATCTGTCAGGAATCCTCTTAAATCCGGTTTTAGTTCAGACCCCCACGTGGGCCCCCATGTTTCAGACAAACAAGTTTAGTGGACCCCCCCCTTTTGCAATAGACCAGGGGTGTCCAAACTTTATCCACTGAGGGCCGCACACTGAAAAATCAAAGCAAGCTGGAGCCATTTTGACACTTTTTATTTTTAAAAAACAATGCAATATATGTATAAGAAATATACATTTCAGCCTCCACTCAAGGACCCTAAAGGGTTTTGGTCAAAAAAATATTAAAAATGTGTCATTATTCAGTATTATTTTTTTGTTATTATTGAAGTTTTAAATCTTTAGATCAACATTAGGTCCATCTGTCAATATAATGATTTTAAAGATTTAAGTTGTATGCTCTTTTTGTCACAAAATCAGTTTTTTTGGTGGAAAAATCACAAAATATGCAATATTTTCAGCCAAAACATTTTTTTAAGTGGAATATTTGAGATTATATAATAATTGGAGCATTAAAAAGGTCAATAACTCATAACACCATTGATTTTAATTCATGATTATTTTTTGAGTAATGACACTAAAAAAACAAATCACATTAAAATTATTGGGGATCCAAAAGTTAGAAAATAAATTATATATTTTTTTTACTGTTTACTTTTAACACAATAATCTCAAACATCAACTTCAGATCTATCCGTCAATTATAAGTTTTATTGTTGTTTATGTTTTTTGTTTGTTCGTTTTAGGCCCTTCTTTAAAAAAAACAGCTCAGTTTTTTATATGGCAAACACAAAATATGTTACATTTTCCCCCAAAAGGTATCTCAAATTGGAATATTTAATGTGACGTAATCGGAGCCTTGAAAACGTAAATAATTCATAATGACATTGATTTTGATTCATTATTATTTTATTATTATTCATTGAGCAATGACACTGAAAATTAATCACACTTAAATTATTTGGGATCCAAAAGGGTCCTTCTCATTTAAGTGTTAAAAAATAAATATATATTTTTTTTATTGTTTACTTTTAACACAATAATCTCAACATCAACTTCAGAACTATCCATCAATTATAAGTTTTATTGTTGTTTATGTTTTTTGTTTGTTCGTTTTAGGCCCTTCTTTTAAAAAAATAGCTCATTCTTTTATATGGCAAACACAAAATATGCAACATTTCCCCCAAAAAATATCTCACAGTGGAAAATTTAACATGACGTAATTGGAGCCTTGAATAGGTCTATAATTCATAATGACATTGATTTTGATTCATTATTATTTGATATTATTGTTTATGGGTTTTTTTGTCCGTTTTAGGCCCTTCTTTAAAAAAAAAAGCTAAGTTTTTTATATACCAAACACAAAATATGTTACATTTTCCCCCAAAAAATATCTCAAAGTGGAAAATTTAACGTGACGTAATCGGAGCCTTGAATAGGTCAATAATTCATAATGACATTGATTTTGATTCATTATTATTTTTTGAGCAATGACACTAAAAAACAAATCACACTAAAATTATTGGGGATCCAAAAGTGTCCTACTCATTTAAGTGTTAGAAAATAAATTATAAATTTTTTTTACTGTTTACTTTTAACACAATAATCTCGACATCAACTTCAGATCTATCCGTCAATTAAAAGTTTTATTGTTGTTTATGTTTTTTGTTAGTTCGTTTTAGGCCCTTCTTTAAAAAAAAAGCTAAATTTTTTGTATGGCAAACATAAAATATGTTACATTTTCCCCCAAAAAATATCTCAAATTGGAATATTTAATGTGACGTAATCGGGGCCTTGAATACGTAAATAATTCATAATGACATTGATTTTGATTCATTATTATTTTTTGAGCAATGACACTAAAAAACAAATCACACTAAAATTATTGGGGATCCAAGAGGGTCCTTCTCATTTAAGTGTTAAAAAATAAATATATATTTTTTTATTGTTTACTTTTAACACAATAATCTCAACATCAACTTCAGATCTATCCGTCAATTATAAGTTTTATTGTTGTTTATGTTTTTTGTGTTCGCTTCTTTAAAAAAAAAAACAGTTCAGTTTTTTATATGGCAAACACAAAATATGTTACATTTTCCCCAAAAAATATCTCAAAGTGGAATATTTAATGTGACGTAATAGGAGCCTTGAATAGGTCAATAATTCATAATGACATTGATTTTGATTCATTATTATTTTTTAAAGGGGAACATTATCACCAGACCTATGTAAGCGTCAATATATACCTTGATGTTGCAGAAAAAAGACCATATATTTTTTTAACCGATTTCCGAACTCTAAATGGGTGAATTTTGGCGAATTAAACACCTTTCTATTATTCGCACTTCGAGCGATTGTGACGTCACATAGGTAGTCAATCCGCCATTTTCTCAAACACATTACAAACAACGAGTCAAATCAGCTCTGTTATTTTCCGTTTTTTTGACTGTTTTCCGTACCTTGGAGACATCATGCCTCGTCGGTGTGTTGTCGGAGGGTGTAACAACACTAACAGGGACGGATTCAAGTTGATTTACGTGGCGTGTGCAACGATTAGCACGGCATGCCAATCTATGCTAACATGCTATTTAGGCTAGCTGTTTGTACATTTGTAGCTATATTTGCATCCAGCCTTTCCTTCCACCCACATTTAATGCCAAAAAAACACATACCAATCGACGGATTTAAGTTGCTCCAGTGTCAGAAGATGGGAAATTCCCTCGTTTGGTCTGCACATTTTACCGGCAATGCTACGACAGACATGGGATAGAGAAACGTGTGGATATCCTGCGACACTCAAAGCAGATGCATTTCCAACGATAAAGTCAACGAAATCACAAAGGTGAGTTTTGTTGATGTTATTGACTTATGTGCTAATCAGACATATGTGGTCGCGACATGACTGCCAGCTAATCGATGCTAACATGCTATTTAGGCTAGCTGTATGTACATTTGCAGCTATATTTGCATCCAGCCTTTCCTTCCACCCACATTTAACGCCAAACAAACACATACCAATCGACAGATTTAAGTTGCTCCAGTGTCAAAAGATGGGAAATTCCCTCGTTTGGTCTGCACATTTTACCGGCAATGCTACGACAGACATGGGATAGAGAAACGTGTGGATATCCTGCGACACTCAAAGCTGATGCATTTCCAACGATAAAGTCAACGAAATCACAAAGGATAGTTTTGACTTATGTGCTAATCAGACATATTTGGTCGCGGCATGACTGCCAGCTAATCGATGCTAACATGCTATTAAGGCTAGTTATGTACATTTGTAGCTATATTTGCATCCAGCCTTTCCCTGCACCCACATTTAATGCCAAACAAACACTTACCAATCGACGGATTTAAGTTGCTCCAGTGGTTAAAAGATGCAATCGTCGGTTAGAAGGGGATCGGCGAATAGCTTCAAAAGCTATTCGCTCAATAGCTTCAGTTTCTTCAATTTCGTTTTCGCTATCTGCCTCGATACTCCAACCATCCGTTTCAATACATGCGTAATCTGTGGAATCGCTTAAGCCGCTGAAATCCGAGTCTGAATCCGAGCTAATGTCGCTATATCTTGCCGTGCCTCCGCCATGTTGTTTGTATTGGCATCACTATGTGATGTCACAGGAAAATGGACGGTGGATTCACAGATAGCGAAAATCAGGCACTTTAAAGCCTTTTTCCGGGATATTCCATGCTGGGTAAAATTTAAAATAAAACTTTGAAAAATAAAATAAGCCAGTGGGAACTGATTTTTATTGGTTTTAACCTTTCTGAAATTGTGATAATGTTCCCCTTTATATAAAGAAACAGCCTGCATGGCAGCTTTGTGTTATTAGAGTAAACATTGCAACATTTTCTTGTTACATTTCACCCGTTTGCTCCTTTATTTCACTTTTTACGTTTAAAAAAATGTTCAAACGTATTTTTAAAATGTGCCGTGGGGGCCGTTAAAAAAATTACCTGCGGGCCGCACTTTGGACACCCCTCCAATAGACCATACCTCCAAATATGGTGTCAGACTGGCTCACATGACACACATGACATTTAATGGGTGTTTTCTCGCCCACGGGGCTGAAAGCGACACCCACTGTGCGCCATATGTGGCCCAGTCAAAGAGGGTCACGGCTCACAATGACTGTTTGACACGTGAGCGGCCCCCGAAACCGGATCCGCCGGCATAAACAAAGAAGTGTGTTTACCTCGGCTGGCCGAGCGCGGTGTAAGCAGCGTGCAGATGTTTACGAGCTTCATCAGCGTCTCACTTCGGGTTTTACCATCTGGCTTGTTTTTGTTTCGTTTCCTGTGATTACCACAACATTTAAAAATAGAACAGTTGACACCCAATGTACCACAGGTGTATACAATCAAGCACTTAAGCATGGAGACTGTTTCTATAAATATTTGTGAGAGAACAGTCATAGGATGCCACCTGTGTAACAAATCCAGTCGGGAAATTTCCTCGCTCCTAAATATTCCAAAGTCAACTGTCGGCTTTATTATAAGAAAATGGAATAATTTGGGAACAACAGCAACTCAGCCACCAAGTGATAGGCCACGTAAACTGACAGAGAGTGTGCAGAGAGGTCGTCGACAGAGCTCACTTCGTGTGACCTTCCAATTAGCCCACGTACAGTACGCAGGGAGCTTCGTGGAATGAGTTTCCATGGCCGGGCAGCTGTGTCTAAGCCATAAATCACCAAGTCCAATGCAAAGGGTGGGATGCAGTGGTGTAAAGCCCGTCGCCATTGGACTCTACAGCAGTGGAGACTCCTTCTCTGGAGTGATGAATCACGCTTTTCCATCTGGCAATGTGAAGGAGCAGTCTGGGTTTCGGAGGTTGCCAGGAGAAAGGTACATTTCGAACTGCATTGTGCCGAGTGTGAAATTTGGTGGAGGAGGAATTATGGTGTGGGGTTGTTTTTTCAGGAGTTGGGCTTGGCCCCTTAGTTCCATTGAAAGGAACTTTGAATGCTCTAGGACGGTGGTCCCCAACCACTGGGCCGCGCCGTGGCCCGATTGGTACCGGGCCGCAGAATAATTTTTTATTCATTTTTATTAAAAATTTAATTTCATTAAATCAACATAGAAAACACAATATACACTTACAATTAGTGCACCGACCACAAAAATCTCCCGTTTTCATGACAAAAACGTCCCTTTTTCATGACAAAGAAAAAAAACAACAACAAAAAAAGGACTCCCCCACCCGGGCCGCGGGACAAATTATTAAGCGTTGACCGATCCGCGGATACAAAAAGGTTGGGGACCACTGCTCTAGGACAGTGTTTTTCAACCACTGTGCCGCGGCACACTAGTGTGCCGTGAGATACAGTCTGGTGTGCCGTGGGAGATTATGTATTTTCACCTATTTGGGTTAAAAATATTTTTTGCAAAGCAGTAATTATAGTCTGTAAATGATGGGTTGTTGTTGAGTGTCGTGCTGTCGAGAGCTCGGCAGTGACCGTGTAATACTCTTCCGTATCAGTAGGTGGCAGCCGGTAGCTAATTGCTTTGTAGATGTAGGGAACAGCGGGAGGCAGGGTGCAGGTAAAAAAGTGTTTAATGCTTAAACGAAAAATAAACAAAATACGAGTGCCCCTTAAGAAAAGGCATTGAAACTTAGGGAAGGCTATGCAGAACGAAACTAAAACTGAACTGGCTACGAAGTAAACAAAAATTGAATGCTGGACAACAGCAAAGACTTACTGTGGAGCAAAGGCGGCATCCACAATGTACATCCGAACATGACATGAAAGTCGACAATGTCCCCACAAAGAGGGATAAATACGACTGAACTATTCTTGATTGCTAAAACTAAGTAGATGCGGGAAATATCGCTCAAAGGAAGACATGAAACTGCTCCAGGAAAATACCAAAAAAAGAGAAAAAGCAAGCAAAACAGGAGCCAAGACAAAAACTAAAACAGGAAAACTCAAAATAAGTCAGGGCGTGATGTGACAGCTGGTGACAGTACACTTACTTTGAGACAAGAACTATATTGCTTGGTTATGGTTTAAAGTCCTATCCAACAATTGCGACAATGACGTTATACTGTCAACTGAGATGTGTTATTTAATGATTTCTGCTGATGGTGTGCCTCCGTATTTTTTCAACGCAAAAACTGTGCCTTGGCTCAAAAAAGGTTAAAAAACACTGCTCTAGGATACCTTCAAACGACTCTTGCTGTCGTCGTGCGGGTTCGATGGACCACCCAGGAAGGTCATGGCTTTTGAGCAGGTTTTACTCTTTATTTTGCAATGAATATTGTTGTATCTAGATAGTATACATATAAATGTATACTGTCTCCCAGACAGTATACATGGAATCAGTCTATCTTAAATGAGCTCGGGTCCAGCGAAGCCGGCAGCGTTTATGGGTGTTGTTGATAAATGGCTTTCCCTTCGCATAGTAGAGTTTTAACTTGCACTTACAGATGTAACGACAAATTGTAAATACTGACAGTGGTTTTCTCAAGTGTTCCTGAGCCCATGTGGTGATATAATTTACACACTGATGTCGCTTTTTGATGCTGTACCGCCTGAGGGATCGAAGGTCCGTAATATCATCACTTCCGGGCAGTGATTTCTCCAGATTCTCTGAACCTTTTGACGATATTACGGACCGTAGAAGGTGAAATCCCTAGATTCCTTGCAATAGCTCGTTGAGAAATGTTGTTCTTAAAGTGTTCGACAATTTGCTCACGCATTTGTTCACAATTTGGTGACCCTCGCCCCATCCTTGTTTATGAACGACTGAGCATTTCATGGAAGCTGCTTTTATACAAAATCATGGCACCCACCTGTTCCCAATTAGCCGTGGGATGTTCCAAATAAGTGTTTGATGAGCATTCCTCAACTTTCCCAGTCTTTTTGCCACCTGTGCCAGCTTTTTTTGAAACTTGTTGCAGGCATCAAATACTAAATGAGCTAATATTTGCAAACAATAACAAAGTTTTCCAGTTTGAACGTTAAGTATCTTGTCTTCGTAGTGTATTCAATTGAATATAGGTTGAAAAGGATTTGCAAATCATTGTATTTTGTTTTTATTTACAATTTACACAACGTGCCAACTTCACTGGTTTTGGGGTTTGTATAAAGCATGGGTGTCAAACTCTGGCCCGCGGGCCAAATTTGGCCCACCATGTAATTTTATTTGGCCCTTGAGGCAATAATAAATTAACATTAGAGCTGGCCCGCCGGTATTATACAGTGGCAGTGCTGTTGTATCACCGCATTCAATGCTAATTCTCATACTTGCCAACCGTCCCGATTTTTCCAGGAGAATCCCGAATTTCAGTGCCCAACCCCCCCTCCCGAATTTCCACCCGGACAACAATATTGGGGGCGCGCCTTAAAGGTACTGCTTTCAGCATCCTCTACAACCTGTCATCACGTCCGCTTTTCCTCCATACAAACAGCCAGTCACATAATATATGCGGCTTCTACACCCACACAAGTGAATGCAAGGCATACTTGGTCAACAGCCATACAGGTCACACCGAGGGTGGCCGTATAAACAACTTTAACACTGTTACACCACACTGTGAACCCACACCAAACAAGAATGACAAACACATTTCTGGAGAACATCCGCACCGTAACACAACAGAACAAATACCCAGAACTCTTTGCAGCACTAACTTTTCCGGGACGCTACAATATACACCCCTGCTACCAACAAAACTAGATTTTGCATGTCACTATAACGTTATATAAGCCTTGCTTGTTCAATATTTCATGCAAAACTTGTTTGGGTCCTTATTAAAAGGTTAAGTTGTTCAACTTTGGCCCGCGGTTTTGGTCAGTTTGGAATTTTGGCCCACTCTGTATTTGAGTTTGACACCCCTGGTATAAAGGAAGGCAAGTTTTTTTCTATAAGTATCTCTGCCATGGTTTGATTTCAAATTTTCAGGACTCATGCATATCCCACGTACACAAACGCAGGTACCAACAGGTAAGAAATGTTGGTCTTGCATGATGCGGCCCCTTTAAGGTACTCGTAAGTTGAGGTATCACTGTATGTTTAAAGTGTTCAAATAGTAGTTGAAATACATTGACAAAGAACGACAATGTCACGATGCATGTCGGCTGATGGCGTGACACCAGGACGCAGAGACCGAGATGGCGTGCAGGTAAAAAAAGTGTTATGATTTCCGTGGGACAAAAAGGCGAGAGGCGGCAGAGACAGAAAACAGTACAATGAACCAACTCCATCTGGCACGCAGCACTGGCAAATAAACCCTCCTAATTGTAATCAGAGACAGGTGTTAGAAATCAGATCTCCCACGGGAAGTAGCAAACAAGGGAAGTACAGAAACAGAAACAAACAACAAACACAGGAAGGATACGACACAAACCCAAAACAGTCGTGAAGCATCATGACTGAGAGGCCGCTTGCCGATCTTAAATAACCTGTGGACTGGAGAACACAATGGGATGATAGCTGGAGTCCTTAACTAATCCCAGTTCAAATTTGTCAGTATTGCTATGAAAATGAAGGTGTTTCTAAAGAAAACATCTAGGGCAGGGGTGCCCACACTTTTTCTGCAGGCGAGCTACTTTTCAATCGACCAACTCGAGGGGATCTACCTTATTTATATATATCATTTATATTTATTTATTTATGAAAGATACATTTTTGTAAACAAGTTAAATGTGTTTAATGATAATACAAGCATGTGTAACACATATAGATGTCTTTCTTTCATGAAGACAAGAATATAAGTTGGTGTATTACCTGATTCTGATGACTTGTATTGATTGGAATCAGACAGTAATGATGATAACGCCCACATTTTCAAATGGAGGAGAAAAAAAAGTTGTGCTTTCTGTACAATACCACATGAAAGTGGTTGGTTTTTGGCATCTAATTCATCCAGCTTCCATACACTTTACAAGAAAAACATTGGCGGCAAATTCCGTAGCTTGCTTGATTGACATTCACGGCACCCGAGGGTCTTGTGAGATGACGCTGGCTGCTGCCAGTTCATTATTATGAAAAAATGACAGAGAGGAAGGCGAGAAACACTTTTTATTTCAACAGACTTTCGCGCCGTCCCTTCCGTCAAAACTCTTAAAGGCCGACTGCACATTTCCTATCTTCACAATAAAAGCCCTGCTTCATGCTGCCTGCGCTAACAAAATAAGAGTCTCGGAAAGCTGGCGTGCACAAGTGATGTGCACGCCAGCTTTCTGAGTGTGTGTATATATATATGTATATATATATATATATATATATATATATATATATATATATATATATATTAGGGGCGTTGGAAAAAATTGATTCGAATACGAATCGAATCGAATACGTTGTGCGATTCAGAATTGATTCTCATTTTTGAAAAAATCGATTTAAAAAAAAATAAATATATATATATATATATATATATATGTATATATATATATATATATTTTTTTAATCAATCCAACAAAACAATACACAGCAATACCATAACAATGCAATCCAATTCCAAAACCAAACCTGACCCAGCAACACTCAGAACTGCAATAAAGACACAAGCACGACACAGAAGAAGCCAAAAGTGGTGAAACAAAAATGAATATTATCAACAAAAGTATCAATATTAGTTATAATTTCAGCATAGCAGTGATTAAAAATCCCTCATTAACATTATCATTGGACATTTATAAAAATGAAAATAACAATAGTGTCACAGTGGCTTACACTTGCATCGCATCTCATAAGCTCGACAACACACGTTGTCCAATGTTTTCACAAAGATAAAATAAGTCATATTTTTGGTTCGTTTAATAGTTAAAACAAATTTACATTATTGCAATCAGTTGATAAAACATTGTCCTTTACAATTATAAATGTTTAAAAATAATAAACTACTACTCTGCTAGCATGTCAGCAGACTGGGGTAGATCCTGCTGAAATCCTATGTATTGAATGAATACAGAATCCTTTTGAATTGGAAAAATATCGTTTTTGAATCGAGAATCGAATCGAATCCAAAAAATCGATATATTATGGAATCGTGACCCCAAGAATCGATATTGAATCGAATCCTGGGACACCCAAAGATTCACAGCCCTAATATATATATATATATATATATATATATATATATATATATATATATATATATATATATATATATATATATATATATATATATATATATATATATATATATATATATATATATATATATATACATATATATATACATATATATACATATATATACATATATACAGGACTGTCTCAGAAAATCAGAATATTGTGATAAAGTCCTTTATTTTCTGTAATGCAACTAAAAGCATGAAAATGTCATACATTCTGGATTCATTACACACCAACTGAAATATTGCAAGCCTTTTATTATTTTAATATTGCTGATTATGGCATACAGCTTAAGAAAACTCAAAAATCCTTCCATCCATCCATCCATTTTCAACAGTTTATTCCCTTTTTGGGGTCGCGGGGGGCACTGGTGCCTATCTCAGCTACAATCGGGCAGACAAGTCGCCACCTCATCGCAGGGCCAACACAGATAGACAGACAACATTCACACACTAGGGCCAATTTAGTGTTGCCAATCAACCTATCCCCAAGTACATGTCTTTGGAAGTGGGAGGAAGCGGGAGTACCCGGAGGGAACCCACGCAGTCACGGGGAGAACATGCAAACTCCACACAGAAAGATCCCGAGCCGGGGATTGAACCCAGGACTACTCAGGACCTTCGTATTATGAGGCAGACGCAGACCAACCCCTGAAAAGCAACCCCACATCATAATTCCTCCTTTACCAAATTTCCCACTCTGCACAATGCAGTCCGAAATGCACTGTTCTCCTGGCAACCTCCAAACCCAGACTTGTCCATCAGATTGCCAGATGGAAAAGCGTGATTCATCACTCCAGAGTGATGAATCACTCTGCTTTAGAGTCCAGTGGCGACGTGTTTTACACCACTGCATCCCACGCTTTGCATTGTACTTGGTGATGTATGGCTTAGATGCAGCTGCCCGGCCATGGAAACCCATTCCATGAAGCTCTCTGCGTACGTGGGCTAAATGGACAATCACATGAAGTTTGGAGCTCTGTAGTAACTGAATGTGCACTATGTGCTTCAGCATCCACTGACCCCTCTCTGTCTGTTTACGTGGCTTACCCCTTGGTGGCTGAGTTGCTGTTGTTCCCAAACTCTTCCATTTTATTATAATAAAGCCGACAGCTGACTTTGGAATATTTAGGAGCGGGGAAATTTCACAACTGGATTTGTTGCACAGGTGACATCCTATGACAGTTCCACGCTGGAAATCACTGAGAGTGGCCCATTCTTTCACAAATGTTTGTAGAAATAGTCGTAAGTGCTTGATTTTATACACCTGTGGCCGGGCCAAGTGATTAGGACACCTGGTTCTGATCATTAGATGGGTGGCCAAATACTTTTGGCAATATGGTGTCTGGCTTCTGATTCACTCGAATTACTTTACAGTTTGTTATAGCGCCACCCACTGCTTCGGTGCAAGCGAACACCCTTCCACTTTCCCTTAAAGCATGGGTGTCAAACTCTGGCCCACAGGCCTAATTTGGCCCACCGTGTAATTTCACTTGGCCCTTGAGGCAATATCAAATTAACATTAGAGCTGGCCCGCCGCTGTAACACCGCATTCACCGCTAACACTCTTATTTGCCAATCCTCTCGATTTCCCTGTGTAACTCCCGAATTTAAGTGCCCCTCCCGAATTTCATCCCAGACAACCATATTTGGGTTGGGCTTTAAAGGCACTGCCTTCGGCATTCTGTACAACCTGTCTCCACGTCCGCTTTTCCTCTATACCAGGGGTCGGGAACCTTTTTTGCTGTGACAGCCAAAAAAGCCAAATATTTTAAACAGTATTTCCGTAAGAGCCATATTATATATTTTTTTAACACTGAACACAACTAAACGCCTGCATTTTTAAGTAAGACCAACATTTCGAGAGAATAATAGGTCTCTTATTCTTTGTAATAACATTGTTATTATGAAGCTACCTGTGGCGGGGACGTAGCCTGTGGGCCTGCAGCGAAATACGGTGTGCCAGGACCGGCCTCGAATTCAGCGACAAGTGTGTAGATGGCCCACCTGAGCTTTGTTATCTAATCACCTGTCGCTCTGTTATAAGCAGCAGCCAGGAGGAGAGACAGGGTTGGGGTTGGAGCCAGAGCGCGAGCGAGAACGACAGAGAAAAATACAATTGCTGGAAAGCAACTGGGAGACTTATTGAAAAATAAAACAATATTGTAACCCTGAAACAGGCTCTCATGTCGGTGCTTGGTGGTCTGAAGAACCCCCAGGAGGGTAAGCCCCACACTAACCAAAAATAAATAAATCACTTCTTACCAGTAACGCAACTTCTTGAACAGGTGCGGTAGGAAACGGATGGATGGATTAAAAATGCATGACAATGTTTTATATTTTGAACATTATTTTTAACACTGTGATTACAAGTGGAATTATTCGTTACTTATCGTGTTAAGCAATGTCAGGTCAGATTTATCCGAGAGCCAGATGCAGTCATCAAAAGAGCCACATCTGGCTCGCGAGCCATAGGTTCCCTACCCCTGCTCTATACAAACAGCGTGCCGGCCCAGTCACATTATATGCGGCTTATACACACACACAAGTGAATGCAAGGCAAATTTGGTCAACAGCCATACAGGTCACACTGAGGGTGGCCGTAAAAATAACTTTAACACTGTTACAAATATGCGCCACACTGTGAACCCACACCAAACAAGAATGACACATTTCGGGAGAATATCCGCACCGTAACACAACATAAACACAACAGAACAAATACCCAGAACGCCTTGCAGCACTAACTCTTCCGGGACGTTACAATATACACCCCCCGCTATCACCAAACCCCGTCCACCTCAACCCCACCGCCGAAAAGAGGCATTCAATTTTTATTTAAATTTTATTTGATATGCCATTGATATTTTTCAATTATTATTATTATTTGAAACTCGATTTTGCATGTCACTATAAAGTTATATAAGCCTTGCTTGTTCAATATTCAATGCAAAACTTGTTTGAGTCCCTACTAAAAGGTTAATTTGTTCAACCTCGGCCCGCGGCTTTGTCCGGTTTTAAATTTTGGCCCACTCTGTATTTGAGTTCGACACCCCTGCCTTAAAGCGTCCGTCTGTTGACTTCATCTTCGCACTCGTGCGAGCTGGAGAAATGAGGACGTCTTAAAGCAGTGAGCGGCTCCGTTTTCCGAGTTCACGGGAGGGACGATCAAGAAAACGAGGGCACCTGTCTCCATTCCTTCGCATGCACACACCGCTGTTGCCGTGGAAACGCTCCACCGCGCCAGTAACCGGAACGACGCTCTGGGTTGTGAGGGGAAACTTCCAGCCTTGGCATGGTCGCCAACGTGATTCCGCCAGGAGCCACAAAGCCAATTAAAAAGCGAGAAGACGGGTTGAGTGAAATAAATCTTATCAGCATCGCTCTTTCTTCTGGCGCAGCGTCCCCGAGGGGAAGGGGAAACGATGACAGGAAGCCGGTGTGTTGTCAGTGAAAGTGGGGCGCGGGTGTGAAAGTAAGTCGTCCGTCGCGCCGTGTGCTTTGTCGCTCAAACATCACGCTGACTGTTGAACTCTTGCGTCACAATTTTGGAATCCATTGTCACCTGCAAGCATGACGCAGACAGGCGGCAAACAGCCACCGCCAAAGTGTCTCAGCGACGGCTTTAAGTACCTCCTGCTGTTTGTTGCAGACTAATCCGGGACATTTTAATGGACTTCTGGCCGCCACAAGTCAAATATTTTGATTGCACAATGCCTGACCTGCAAAAACAAATTTATCTTTGATAGATAATTTTACGGCGTCCTGTGAAAGATGGGGAAAAAGGTAAAACGCTGGGGAAGGATGAGTAAAAAAATACAATCTAGACTGGGCTACTAAGGGGGCCCAGTCTGGAGTGGGAAAAAAACTCCATAGCAAAGCACATATACATATTACAACGTACATCTCGAGATATCTAAAAACCGAGGGAAGGGAGTGCGGGTTCATGGTGGTAGGCCACAGCTCTCAGGCGCTGACCATTTATTCATCACTTCTAAGGGATTTGCGTCGAGGGCGTTGGATTGGGGGTGGTGGGGTATGTAGGTAGGTAGGTAGGTCTTTATTGTCATTGCAACAAGTACAACAACATTTTGTTTACAGCACAACCCCGTTCAAGATTGGACAAACAAACAGTGTACAGGGTTACAGAACAGGAAAGTTGATTGGTCGCCACGAGGCGCCCCGTAAAAGATGGGAAAAGGTAAAATGTTGGAGAAGGATGAGTAAAAAAATACAATCTAGACTGGGCTCCTAAGGGTGCCAAGTCTGGAGTGGGAAAAAAAACTCCATAGCAAAGCACATAAACGTATTACAACGTACATCTCGAGATATCAAGCAAAAGAGGGAAGGGAGTGCGTTGTCATGGTGGTAGGCCGCAGCTCTCAGGCGCTGACCATTCTTCCATCACTCCTAAGGGATTTGCGTCGAGGGCGTTGGATTGGGGGTGGTGGGGTATGTAGGTAGGTAGGTAGGTAGGTCTTTATTGTCATTGCAACAAGTACAACAACATTTTTGTTTACAGCACAAACCCGTTTAAAATTAGACAAACAGTGTACTGGGTTACAGAACAGGAACGCTGATGGGTCGCCACGAGGCGCCCCGTAAAAGATGGTAAAAGGTCAAATGTTGGGGAAGGATGAGTAAAAAAATACAATCTAGACTGGGCTCCTAAGGGGGCCCAGTCTGGAGTGGGAAAAAAAAACCTCCATAGCTAAGCACATAAACGTATTACAAAGTACATCTCGAGATATCTAGCAAGAGAGGGAAGGGAGTGCGGGGTCATGTTGGTAGGCCGCAGCTCTCAGGCGCTGACCATTCTTCCATCACTCCTAAGGGATTTGTGTCGAGGGCGTTGGATTGGGGGTGGTGGGGTATGTAGGTAGGTAGGTAGGTCTTTATTGTCATTGCAACAAGTACAACAACATTTTTGTTTACAGCACAAACCCGTTCAAGATTAGACAAACAAACAGTGTACAGGGTTAAAGAACAGGAATGCTGATGGGTCGCCACAAGGCGCCCCGTGAAAGATGGGGAAAACGGTAAAACGCTGGAGAAGGATGAGTAAAAAAATACAATCTCGACAGGGCTACTAAGGGCGCCTAGTCTGGAGTGGGAAAAAAACTCCATAGCAAAGCACATGAACATATTACAACGTGCATCTCGAGGGGAAAAAGCGGTGGTGAAGGCGTGGGGTGGGGATAGGGTGTGTGTGTGCGTGTATGCTCAATTGTCTTGGGTTTGATGATGTAATGTTTTTTAGACTGAGGCCGATCTGCAAAAGTTCAACTCCAGGTGTCGTTGAGGAGGTAGGGAGGTCAAGAGCGTCTATCATTGAGGCGTCCTCAGGGTTGTTTTCAGAACAGCCTGGTCCTGTTTCCACAGCGTCAAGGCCGTTCGAGGGAGTCAAATCGTAGATTACGATATTTGTTTTCTGCGAGCAGACAAAAACTATGACTTGTCTGTTCTATTCGTCCTTGCTGGGTGCTCTCAAATTCAATTCAATTCTCCTTTTCAACAATCTTCTCCATGATATGATCCATCTTTCAATTCTGTTCATTAATCGCCATAGTCTGTGTTCCCATAGCCCTGCCCAAACCATCCATTGCGACGAACAGCCTTTGGGCTCCTTGAGTGGCTGCCATGTATGTGTGGCAGATATTTTTGTGGATGCATGTGTGTTTGTAAGCCTGCAGTGTGTCTCTGTCCCGCGGCCCTGATCTTGTGCAGTCGCTAGTCCGAAGTCAACAACAACAGGTGTGTGTCCATGAGAGACAAGAAGGAAGTGTCTTGTGTCTTCGCTGCACTGTCCTTTGGGAATGTCTCGAAGCCAGGGAAGCAATCCAAGTTAGAATGTTTTGTATGCGAGTGACAATAAAATTTGCTTTTCACTCTACATTGTCCATGACTGGTCCTCAAATCTTTGAGGCCAGTTAAATGGCTCCAATGTTGATTCAGAGAGCAGTGCAAAAAGAGGCAACACAAAAGTTAAGACAAGACAAGACAAGGAAGCAAGCAGGAGAGACACTTCTTTACTTCTTTTACAAAACACACTTAAAACCAAAAGTCTTGATTTTGCTTTACTAGATGGAATACAAGCACATGGCCATAAATGCCAACCACCCCAATGTTAAAGGGTATGTTTGCAACTTACTCACAGTTTCAAAAGTTAATGTATCATTGATATTCACACACACTCGGCATTTGACCCATCCCCTTGTTGGGGAGGTGAGGGGAGCAGTGAGCAGCAGCAGTGGCCACGCTTGGGAATCATTTTGGTTATTTAGCCCCCAATTCCAACTTGCTGAGTGCCAAGCAGGGAGGCAATGGGTCCCATTTTTATTGCCTTTGGTATGACTCGGCCGGGGTTTGAACTCACGACCTAACAATCTCAGGGCGGACACTCTAACCACAAGGCCACTGAGCAGGTCTTCAAGGGCTACATTTTTCAAAGCAATGATATAACAGGAACACCATTGGCTGGCTTATAATACCATTAGTGGTTTAACGCGGTGGTCAGCAACCCACCACTCTCGCTCTTTAGCACCGACTGAGTGGCTCCCTGGAGCTTTTTAAAAATGTAAAACGATAGGGGGAAAATATATTTGTTGTTTTTATAGTGTTTCTGTTGGGGAACAAACATAACACAAACCTTTCTAATAGTTAAAAAGCCCACTGTTTAATATGTTTGTGTTTATGCTTATACTTTGGCGGTCCTTGAACGCACCGCGGTTGGTTTACGTGTACAACTTTCTTCGTTGCTGCCACAGAAAGACGTGTTTTATGCCTCTCTTTCTTTGTCTCATTTTGTGCACCAAACATTTTATGCTGTGCACGAATGCACAAAGGTGCCCTTTGTTCAATCAATCAATGAATCAATGTTTATTTATACAACCCTAAATCACAAATGTCTCAAAGGGCTTTGTTGATGTTACCTACTTGCATGGAGTGCTAATAATCCATGCTAACATGCTATTTAGACAAGCGGTGTATACATAGTGCGTCATTATGCCTTGTTTGTAGTTATATTTGAGCTCAAATAATTTTCTCTACTTATGTCCTCTGTGTATTAAATTGATATTTGCATACAAATATCAATAGTATATATAATACTCCATACATTATCTATATGTAGTATTGCTGCATTTCTGATTATGGGCCATGTTGTTCCAGACCCCAGCAAATGTTACAATCTTGTTCCAGACCACAGCAAACGTTACTCAGCTTGCAAAAAATGTAATAAATCCATTAGAAGAAGACATCCTGTCCTTTCCTTTAACTTGGACACACACACATCCATAAGCCAGTAATTTCCAGGAGTTTGTGACGGTTAGCTGGCATCGTGGTGCGGGTTCGTTCTCTCAAAGATGCAGTCGGACTTGGACACAGCGTGAAGGTAAGACATGATGATTTATTTATACTAAAGAACAGACTAAGAACAGAAAAACTGGTACTACGAACAAAAGGCAAAACGAACAGAACTAGCATGGGAGATAGAAAGATCTAAAAGCGCTAGCATGTGAGCTAGGGAACAAATAAAGGATTAGCGCGGAGGCTAGCAAGTACAAAAACAGTTCTTTACCACCAGCGGGAATCAGCGTCGTCACCGGTTGCACGGAACAGAAACTAGGATGCGAGGTCGAACCAACAGAAAAGGCAGGCTTAAATGAGGAGAGTAATTACGAGGCAGGTGCGCGTCAAACAAAAAAGGCAGGTGACACTAATGCATAACTATGGCAACAGAACAAAACAGGAAGTGCCACCAGGAACTAAGGAAGTCAAATACCAACAGAATAGGAGACAGAAACGGAACAAAACCAGAATATGACATGATCCGAGCAGCGAATCATGACAGAGTTATCTAACCCTCTGCGACATTTATTTAATGTGTTGTCTTCATTAGAGCACCTACATAAGTCCTTTAACTTTTTTGTGGCTCCAGACAGATTAGTTTTTTTGAATATTTGGTCCAATATGGCTCTTTCAACATGTTGGGTTGCCGACCCCTGGTTTAACAGAACATATACAGTACAGACCAAAAGTTTGGACACACTTTCTCCTCATTCAATGCGTATTTCTTTATTTTCATGACTATTTACATTGTAGATTGTCACTGAAGGCATCACAACTGTGGAGTTATGTACTTCACAAAAAAAGGTGAAATAACTGAAAACTTTTTTTCATATTCTAAACCATTATGGACAATTCCATGCTCCCAACCTTGTGGGAACAGTTTGGAGCGTGCCCTTTCCTCTTCCAACATGACTGTGCACCATTGCACAAAGCAAGGTCCATAAACATATGAATGAGAGAGTCTAGTGTGGATTAACTTGACTGGCCTGCACAGAGTCCTGACCTGAACCAGATGGAACACTTTTGGTATGAATTAGAACAGAGACTGAGAGCCAGGCCTTCTCGACCTACATCAGTGAGTGACATCACCAATGCTTTTTTTGCAGAATGGGCAAAAATTCCTATAAACACACTCTGCAACCTTGTGGACAGCCTTCCCAGAAGAGTTGAAGCTGTAATAGCTGCAAAAGGTGGACCGACATCATATTGAACCCTATGGGTTTGGAATGGGATGACACTTCAAGTTCATATGTGAGTCAAGGCAGGTGGCCAAATACTTTTGGTAAAATACGAAGGGGATGAATGTGCATGCAGTCTAGAGCAGGGGTCACCAATGCGGTGCCCGCGGGCACCAGGTAGCCCATAAGGACCAGAAGAGTAGCCCGCTGGCCTGTTCTAAAAATAGCTCAAATAGCAGCACTTACCAGTGAGCTGCCTCTATTTTTTCAATTGTATTTATTTACTAGCAAGCTGGTCTCGCTTTCCTCGACATTTTTAATTCTAAGAGTAACAAAACTCAAATAGAATTTGAAAATCCAAGAAAATATTTTAAAGATTTGGTCTTCACTTGTTTAAATAAATTCATAATTTTTTTACTTTCCTTCTTGTAACTTTCAGAAAGACAATTTTAGAGAAAAAATACAACCTTAAAAATGATTTTAGGATTTTTAAACACATATACCTTTTTAACTTTTACATTCCTTCCTCATCTTTCCTGACAATTTAAATCAATGTTCAAGTTTTTTTTTTCAATTGTAAAGAATAATAAATACATTTTAATGTAATTTTTCATTTTAGCTTCTGTTTTTTCGACGAAGAATATCAATCAATCAATCAATCAATGTTTATTTATATAGCCCCAAATCACAAATGTCTCAAAGGACTGCACAAATCATTACGACTACAACATCCTCGGAAGAACCCACAAAAGGGCAAGGAAAACTCACACCCAGTGGGCAGGGAGAATTCACATTCAGTGGGACGCCAGTGACAATGCTGACTATGAGAAACCTTGGAGAGGACCTCAGATGTGGGCAACCCCCCCCCTCTAGGGGACCGAAAGCAATGGATGTCGAGCGGGTCTAACGTGATACTGTGAAAGTTCAATCCATAGTGGCTCCAAGACAGCAGTGAGAGTCCCGTCCACAGGAAACCATCTCAAGCGGATCAGCAGCGTAGAGATGTCCCCAACCAATACAGGCGAGCGGTCCATCCTGGGTCCCGACGAGCGGTCCATCCTGGGTCTCGACTCTGGACAGTCAGTACTTCATCCATGGTCATCGGACCGGACCCCCTCCACAAGGGAGGGGGGGACATAGGAGAAAGAAAAGAAGCGGCAGATCAACTGGTCTAAAAAGGAGGTCTATTTAAAGGCTAGAGTATACAGATGAGTTTTAAGATGAGACTTAAATGCTTCTACTGAGGTAGCATCTCGAACTGTTACCGGGAGGGCATTCCAGAGTACTGGAGCCCGAACGGAAAACGCTCTATAGCCCGCAGACTTTTTTTGAGCTCTAGGAATCACTAATAAGCCGGAGTCTTTTGAACGCAGATTTCTTGCCGGGACATACGGTACAATACAATCGGCAAGATAGGCTGGAGCTAGACCGTGTAGTATTTTATACGTAAGTAGTAAAACCTTAAAGTCACATCTTAAGTGCACAGGAAGCCAGTGCAGGTGAGCCAGTACAGGCGTAATATGATCAAACTTTCTTGTTCTTGTCAAAAGTCTAGCAGCCGCATTTTGTACCAACTGTAATCTTTTAATGCTAGACATGGGGAGACCCGAAAATAATACGTTACAGTAATCGAGACGAGACGTAACAAACGCATGGATAATGATCTCGGCGTCTTTAGTGGACAAAATGGAGTGAATTTTAGCGATATTACGGAGATGAAAGAAGGCCGTTTTAGTAACGCTTTTAATGTGTGACTCAAAGGAGAGAGTTGGGTCGAAGATAATACCCAGATTTTTTACAGAGTCACCTTGTTTTATTATTTGGTTGTCAAATGTTAAAGTTGTATTATTAAATAGAGGTCGGTGTCTAGCAGGACCGATAATCAGCATTTCCGTTTTTTTGGCATTAAGTTGCAAAAAGTTAGCGGACATCCATTGTTTAATTTCATTAAGACACGCTTCCAACTGACTACAGTCCGGCGTGTTGGTCAGCTTTAGGGGCATGTAAAGTTGGGTGTCATCAGCATAACAGTGAAAGCTAATACCTTATTTGCGTATGACGTCACCTAGCGGCAGCATGTAGATGCTGAAGAGTACAGGGCCAAGGACCGAACCCTGGGGAACTCCACACGTTACCTTAACATAGTCCGAGGTCACACTGTTATAGGAGACGCACTGCATCCTATCAGTAAGATAAGAGTTAAACCATGACAGGGCTGAGTCTGAAATACCAATTCGTATTTTGATACGCTCTAATAAAATATTATGATCGACGGTATCGAAAGCAGCGCTAAGATCGAGGAGCAGCAACATAGATGACGCATCAGAGTCCATCGTTAGCAATAGATCATTAGTCAGTTTTGCGAGGGCTGTCTCAGTCGAGTGATTTGCCCTGAAACCGGATTGAAAGGTTTCACATAGATTGTTAAACGCTAAGTGCTCATTTAGCTGCTCTGCAACAATTTTTTCGAGGATTTTCGAAATAAAGGGAAGGTGAGACACCGGTCGGTAGTTTACCATGAGGTCTGGATCGAGGTTAGGTCTTTTAAGGAGAGGATGAATAACCGCTTTTTTGAATGCAACGGGAACAGTGCCCGAGGAAAGTGATAAGTTTATAATATTTAGCACTGATGGACCTAATAATACAAAAAGCTCCTTGATAAGTTTCCCAGGAAGTGGGTCAAGTAAACATGTTGTTTGTTTTATTCCATTTACACGTTGTAACAATCCTTCTAATGTTATTTCATCAAAACGAGAGAAACTATTTTGGATATTTGCAGTATCCGCCGTATATACAATCGTATCTGTGTTACTATAAGCCCGTTGTAGCTGGGACGCATTGTCTTTAATCTCCTTTCTAATAAGTTCAATATTTGTGAAATATTTCTTCAAACTTATTATGATTAAAAATCACAAAAAAAAATACTCTGGCAAATCTAGAAAATCTGTAGAATCAAATTTAAATCTAATTTCAAAGTGGATTTTGACCTATATTTAAAACATGTCATAAACATTCTAAAAGTAATCTTGATCAGGAAAAATTACTAATGATGTTCCATAAATTATTTTTTAAATTTTTTTCAAAAAGAATTGAATTAGCTAGTTTTTCTCTTCGTTTTTTTCGGTTGAATTTTGAATTTTAAAGAGTCGAAATTGAAGATAAACTATGTTGCAAAATTTAATTTTCTTTTTTTTTTCGTGTTTTCTCCTTTTTTAAACCGTTTTTTTCATCATTTATTCTCTACAAAAAACCTTCCGTATAAGGAAAAAAAAATGTACGACGGAATGACAGACAGAAATAACCATTTTTTTAATATACATAGATTTATTTATTTATTTATTTATTATAAAAGCATTTAAGTCTCACCTTAAAACTTATCTGTATACTCTAGCCCTTAAATAGACCTCCTTTTTAGACCAGTTGATCTGCCGCTTCTTTTCTTTTTTCTCCTATGTCCCCCCCTCCCTTGTGGAGGGGGTCCGGTCCGATGACCATGGATGAAGTACTGCCTGTCCAGAGTCGAGACCCAGGATGGACCGCTCGTCGGGACCCAGGATGTACCGCTCGCCTGTGTATCGGTTGGGGACATCTCTACGCTGCTGATCCGACTCCGCTTGAGATGGTTTCCTGTGGACGGGACTCTCGCTGCTGTCTTGGATCCGTTTTGAACTGAACTCTCGCGGCTGTGTTGGAGCCACTATGGATTGAACTTTCACAGCATCATGTTAGACCCGCTCGACATCCATTGCTTTCGGTCCCCTAGAGGGGGGGGGTTGCCCACATTTGAGGTCCTCTCCAAGGTTTCTCATAGTCATCATTGTCACTGGCGTCCCACTGGGTGTGAATTCTCCCTGCCCACTGGGTGTGAGTTTTCCTTGCCCTTATGTGGGTTCTTCCGAGGATGTCGTAGTCGTAATGGTTTGTAAAGTCCTTTGAGACATTTGTGATTTAGGGCTGTATAAATAAACATTGATTGATTGATTGATTGATTTATTAAAGGTAAATTGAGTAAATTGGCTATTTCTAGCAATGTATTTAAGTGTGTATCAAACTGGTAGCCCTTCGCATTAATCAGTACCCAAGAAGTAGCTCTTGGTTTCAAAAAGGTTGGTGACCCCTGCTCTAGAATCATTTATTATGTCATTTTCGGTTAAAAGTTACACATTTAGCAAATGAACACATTCATTTTTTAGCAATAGTAAGACTCATTGGGGTCTTAACTGTGTGTGTACACGTGTGTGTGTGTGTGTGTGTGTGTGTGTACATTGCGATCAGGCCTTTTAATCTGTGGTTGTGGCGATGACCCAGTTGCCCCTCCTCCCTCTGGCACCCCTCCCACTCACACACACTCATCTTTCCGTCGCCAAGGAGACGTTTCCCTCTCATCCCTGAATAGGATAATCCATCGTTGACACACACGATCTAAAGATGGCATCTTTTATTCAGGAAAGGTGGCGTTGCGACGGTATCGGACAAAGTGAGGACCGCCCTGCCAAATGATACAAACTCAGCTCCCGTCGTGCATTGTCGGTATCCGTTTGCCTTTCTGCACTAACCTGTCGACTAAATAGCATCAGAACGCTCTCTTTTATTGCCCTATTTACAATACCTGAGTCCTATCAGTACGGGTGATTTGTGCTCACACCTGCTGACATTAATACGCAAACACACACACCCATCCCCCTCACCAATCTCGCAATTCATCTGACGAGCCTCTAATCCCACTGGCCCAGATTTGGTTTACAGTCTGCTCCGCATGTTGGTACGCTGTCAACCCACGCGCACACACACACACACACACACACACACACACACACACACACACACACACACACACACACACACACACACACACACACACACACACACACACACACACACACACACACACACACACACACACACACAGTTGACATTTCTTGGTCTTTGATCAAATTCCATTAAAAAAAATACAAACCCCGTTTCCATGTGAGTTGGGAAACTGTGTTAGATGTAAATATAAACGGAATACAATGATTCGCAAATCATTTTCAACCCATATTCAATTGATTGCACTACAAAAACAACATATTTGATGTTCAAACCCATAAACTTTTTTTTATTTGCAAATAATAATTAACTTAGAATTTCATGGCTGCAAATCGTGCCGAAGTAGTTGGGAAAGGGCATGTTCACCACTGTGTTACATCACCCTTTATTTTAACAATACTCAATAAACTTTTGGGAATTGAGGAAAGTAATTGTTGAAGCTTTTAAAGTGGAATTCTTTCCCATTCTTGTTTTATGTAGAGCTTCAGTCGTTCAACAGTCCGGGGTCTCGGCTGTCGTATTTTACGCTTCATAATGCGCCACACATTTTCGATGGGAGACAGGTCTGGACTGCAGGCGGGCCAGGAAAGTACCCGCACTTATTTTTACGAAGCCGCGCTGTTGTAACATTGGCATTATATTCCTGAAATAAGCAGGGGCGTCCATGAAAAAGACGGCGCTTAGATGGCAGCAAATGTTGTTCCAAAACCCGTATGTACCTTTCAGCATTAATGGTGCCTTCACAGATGTATAAGTTACCCATGCCTTGGGCACTAATGCACCCCCATACCATCACAGATGCTGGCTTTTGAACTTTGCGTCGATAACAGTCTGGATGGTTCGCTTCCCCTTTGGTCCGGATGAGACGATGTCAAAAATTTCCAAAAACAATTTGAAATGTGGACTCGTCGGACCACAGAACACTTCCCTACTTTGCATCAGTCCATCTTAGATGATCTCGGGCCTGGAGAAGCCGGCGGCGTTTCTGGATGTTGTCGATAAATGGCTTTCGCTTTGCATAGTAGAGCTTTAACTTGCACTTACAGATGTAGCGACGAATTGTATTTAGTGACAGTGGTTTTCTGAAGTGTTCCTGAGCCCATGTGGTGATATCCTTTGAAGATTGATGTCGGTTTTTGATACAGTGCCGTCTGAGGGATCGAAGGTCACGGTCATTCAATGTTGGTTTACGGCCATGCCGCTTACGCGGAGTGATTTCTCCAGATTCTCGAAACCTTTTGATGATATTATGGACCGTAGATGTTGAAATCCCTAAATTTCTTGCAATTGCACTTTGAGAAACGTTGTTCTTAAACTGTTTGACTATTTGCTCACGCAGTTGTGGACAAAGGGGTGTACCTCGCCCTATCCTTTCTTGTGAAAGACTGAGCATTTTTTGGGAAGCTGTTTTTGTACCCAATCATGGCACCCACCTGTTCCCAATTAGCCTGCACAGCTGTGGGATGTTCCAAATAAGTAGTTGATGAGCATTCCTCAACTTTATCAGTATTTATCGCCACCTTTCCCAACTTCTTTGTCACGTGATGCTGGCATCAAATTTGAAAGTTAATGATTATTAGCAACAACAAAAAAATGTTCATCAGTTTGAACATCAAATACCGTATTTCCTTGAATTCCCGCCGGGCATATAGTATGCATCTGCCTTGAATTACGGCCGGGTCAAACTCGCTTCGCGAAACAATTAGTGCATGCTTAGTATTACCGCCGGGTCAAACTCATGACGTCACGAGTGACACTTCCCCTGTCATCATTTTCAAAATGGAGGAGGCTGATTTCAATACCGGTAATTTGAAATCGCATAAAGGGAAGAGGATTAAGAGCTATTCAGTAGGATTTAAGGTCCAAGCTTACGTCACACTCAAATCTTTACTGCATGCCTTTGGGAAGTGCCGGATTGAGAAGAGGTTTTAAAATAATCACCGCATGCTTACTTTTACCGCATGCCTTTGGTAAGAGCAGGAGTGAGAAGAGGTTTTGAATTAATTAGCGCCCCTGCGGCATTTCAAGGAAATACGGTATTGTGTCTTTGTATCATATTCACATTCACATTCAGCACATGTTACAACAGCGTGGCTTCGTAAAAAAAGAGTGCGGGTACTTTCTTGGCCAGCCTGCAGTCCAGACCTGTCTCCCATCAAAAATGTGTGGCACATTATGAAGCGTAAAATACGACTGAAGCTCTACATAAAACAAAAATGGGAAAGAATTCCACTTTCAAAGCTTCAACAATTAGTTTTTTCAGTTCCCAAACATTTATTGAGTATTGTTAAAAGAAAAGTTGATGTAACACAGTGGTGAACATGCCCTTTCCCAACTACTTTGGCACGTGTTGGAGCCATGAAATTCTAAGTTAATTATTGTTTGCTAAAAAAATAATAATAAAGTTTATGAGTTTGAACATCAGATATGTTGTCTTACTAGTGCATTCAATTGAATATGGGTTGAAAAGGATTTGCAAATCATTGTATTCCGTTTATATTTACATCTAACACAATTTCCCAACTCCTAGTGAAACGGGGTTTGTAGCACTGGTATGCAAAAAGCACAACGGCTCCCTCGCTTAGGTCATGTGACACGGTGGGCCGCACCTGCGCGCCACAAACCTGCTTTTGTGTTTTTCCAATGAGTCGCACAATGTGGGCGAGCAATACTTGGGCTCATTCATATTCACGTTTATTTGCTTCCCCTCGCATGTGCGTAAGATGACGCCCTCCTCCGAGTGCATCGCTGAGTCGCCATGGCAACAAGTCCTCCTCGACGACCACTCATTCCGACACACCAGAGTCGCCGTCGGGCTGAGCTTGAATTTGCTCACATGCGAGACGGGAGGGGTGGAAAAAAAGACAAGAGGCCTACACAACCCAGCACGTATTAAGGACGAGAGGTGGGTGTATGGAAAGCAGTCGTGCGTGCAGAAAAAGGCTGAGAGTAAAGATATGATAGCAACCAAACATGCCAGTAGCGTGGTCCAAAAGCAAAACTGCTCTTATTGCTCCGGCTCCAGCATCTGTTCTGCAGCCAATCCTCAAGAGAGGATGCGGGCGTGCTTACACGCTGCAGAGAGCACAAAGGGCGAATTGACGAAGGGGGTCGCGTGGGTTGAGGAAACAGAGTAGAATGCGGATGGCAGTAAAAGAAAAGGCGAGGCTAACAGTGATGAGGTGAAAAAAACAAAACAAAAAACGCCAGTTTGCTGCATAGGCTAAATCAGGGGTGTTCAAAGTGTGGCCCGCAGGTCATTTTTTTAACGGCCCCACGGCACATTTTAAAGGAGAACATTAAAAAACAATAACAATCAGTTCCCAGTGGCTTACTTTATTTTTGGAAGTTTTTTTCAAAATTGTACCCATCATGGAATATCCCAAAAAAAGGCTTTAAAGTGCCTGATTTTCGCTATCTCTAAATCAGGGCTCTCAAACTCAATTTACCTGGGGGCCACTGGATGCAGAGTCTGGGAGAGGCAGGGGCCACAAGAAAAACGTCTTTAAAAAAATATTTTTAAAGGGGAACATTATCACCAAACCTATGTAAGCGTCAATATATACCTTGATGTTGCAGAAAAAAGACCATGTATTTTTTTAACCGATTTCCGAACTCTAAATGGGTGAATTTTGGCGAATTAAACGCCTTTCTGTTTATCGGTCTTGTAGCGATGACGTCAGAACGTGACGTCACCGAGGTAATACAGCCGCCATTTTCATTTTCGACACATTACAAACACCAGGACTCAGCTCTGTTATTTTCGATTATTTTTTGGAACTTTGGAGACATCATGCCTCGTCGGTGTGTTGTCGGAGGTTGTAACAACACTAACGGAGGGATTCAAGTTGCACCACTGGCCCGAAGATACGAAAGTGTCTGCCGCCAGACCCCCATTGAATGTGCCGGAGTGTCTGCACATTTTACCGGCGATGCTAAGGCAGACATGGCACAGAGATGTATGGATAACCTGCAGATGCATTTGCAACGATTAAGTCAACGAAAATCACAAAGGTGAGTTTTGTTAATGTTGTTGACTTATGTGCTAATCAGACATATTTGGTCACGGCATGACTGCTAGCTAATCGATGCTAACATGCTACGCTAATCAATGCTAACATGCTATTTACGCTAGCTGTATGTACATTTGAAACTAGATACCCACATTTAATGCGAAACAAACACTTACCAATCGACATATTTAAGGTGCTCCAGTGTCACAAGATGCGAAAGTCCTGACCGTTTGGTCCGCACATTTTACCGGCGATGCTAATAAGGCAGCCATGCTATGGGCCACTTCATTAGGTACACGCATGTTATGGCCAAATAGCGTCAATAGATATTCGCTCAATAGCTTCAGTTTCTTCTTCAGTTTCGTTTTCGCTATCTGCCTCCATACTCCGACCGTCTGTTTCAATACATGCGTAATCTGTTGAATAGCTTAAACCGCTGAAATCCGAGTCTGAATCCGAGCTAATGTCGCTATATTTTCCTGTGGTAACTGCCATGTTGTTTTTTATTGGCAGTACAGTATGACATCACAGGGAAATGGACAGTCGCATCGCAAATGGCGAAAATCAAGAACTTTCAAGCTTTTTTTAGGGATATTCCGGGAGGTGTAAAATTTAGAAAAAAACTTCAAAAAATAAAACAAGCCACTGGGAACTGATTTTTATTGTTTTTAACCCTTTTGAAATTGTGATCATGTTCCCCTTTAAATGTCTTTATTTTTATTTTCAACACAAAGAGAAATCAAAATATAAATAAATAAAATGAGAATTAAGTAATGTGAGGCAATGCAAATTAAACAATAAAAAAACAAAACAAATAACGGTTTGAATAGGTCCAGGTTGTCTGGGATTGTTATTACGGACGGACAGGTGTCGCGGTATGACTCCAGTCAGGCACGTGAGAAAACCCTTGTCTCCATGGCAACGTTTCTGTCGCTTTCACTCATTTGCCGCTTTTCCACTAATGCAGGGGTAGGCAACCCAGAATGTTGAAAGAGCCATTTTGGACCCAAATGACAAAAATCGTCAAGGGGGGGCAAAACGTTTCTCTGCTTGGATCACGCAAGTGACGTCAATTTTCGTCCCTCGAGAGCCACATACCACACCGTGATTGGTAGATTCCTTCAGCACCGCACACAACACTGTCAAGCGCCACTCATATAGAACTCGCGGGCCGCACTAACATTAAACTTTCATATTAAGGTGGGGGCCGTAAAATAACGCATGTCTGAGACCCCTGCTGTAAATCCACCGTCCATTTTCCTGTGACGTCATCTAGTGATGCCAATACATACAACATAGCGGATAGCACAGCAAGATATAGCGACATTAGCTCAGATTCAGACTCGGATTTCAGCGGCTTAAGAGATTCAACAGATTACGCATGTATTGAAACGGATGGTTGGAGTATGGAGGCAGATAGCGAAAACGAAATTGAAGAAGAAACTGAAGCTATTGAGCGAATAGCTATTGAAGCTATTCGGCGATCGCCTTCTAACCAACGATTGCATCTTTTGACCACTGGAGCAACTTAAATCCGTCGATTGGTAAGTGTTTGTTTGGTATTAAATGTGGGTGGAGGGAAAGGCATGATACAAATATAGCTGCAAATGTACATACAGCTAGCCTAAATAGCATGTTAGCATTGATTAGCTTGCAGTCATGCCGCGACCAAATATGTCTGAGTAGCACATAAGTCAATAACATCAACAAAACTCACCTTTGTGATTTTGTTGACTTTATTGTTGGAAATGCATCCGCTTTGAGTGTCGCAGGATATCCACACGTTTCTCTGTGCCATGTCTGTCGTAGCATCGCCGTACATACAGCTAGCCTAAATAGCATGATAGCATCGATTAGCATGCCGTGCTAATCAATGCACACTCCACGTAAATCAACTTGAATCCGTCCCTGATCGTGTTGTTACAACCTCCGACAACACACCGATGAGGCATGATGTCTCCAAGTTACCGAAAACAGTCGAAAAAACGGAAATTAGCAGAGCTGATTTGACTCGGTGTTTGTAATGTGTTCGTGACGTCATCGCTCTGAGAGCGAATAACAGAAAGGCGTCCAATTCGCCAAAATTCACCCATATTGAGTTCGTAAATCGGTTAAAAAAAAAGGAGGTCTTTTTTCTGCACCATCAAGGTATATATTGACGCTTACATAGGTCTGGTGATAATGTTCCCCTTTAAGAATACAATTGAAAAAAATTAAAAACCATAAAAAGTGGTATAAAAGAGCAAACAGGTGAAATGTAACAATAAATTGCTGCAATGTTTACTCTTATAACACAAAGCTGCCATGCAGGCTGTTTCTTTCTTTAAAAAATAATAATGAATCAAAATCAATGTCATTTTGAATGATTGACCTATTCAAGGCTTCGATTACGTCACATTAAATATTCTACTTTGAAATATTTTTTGGGAAAAATGTTGCATAGTTTGTGTTTTGCCATATAAAAAATTTAGCTGTTTTTTTTTCAAAGAAGGGCCTAAAACAAACAAACAAAACATACACAACAATAACACTTAAATTTGACAGATATACCTGAAGTTGATCTTGAGATTATTGTGCTAAAAGTAAACAGTAAAAGAAAAAAAGTATAATTTATTTTTTATCACTTTAATAAGTAGGATCCCCCAATTATTTTTGTCAAACTTAGACTTGGATTTGGGTTGTTTCCCCGACGCAGAGGGAATTTGGAATGAGTTAGGCGTGAATTAAGGTACATGTTTAATTTATTAATAAACAAAAAAACTACAAAAAGGCAAACAGTGGGCGCTCACAAGGAAGTACAAACACTTGGCTATGAAAAAACTAAAGACTATCATAAATGCCGCAAACTACAAACATGAAAAGAAAACACTTGCACTGTGACATGAAAAAACAAAACTAGTACAATGGCATGACTATAGACAAGAAACAAAAACGTGCACTGTGGCATAAATAACAAAAACTTACGTGGCACGAGCGGAAGGGAAACTAGGCATGGCATAGCATGGACGAATATGTGGGAAAAGTGAAGTTGCCAGGACGAAGACGGAAAACGAATGGCTTAAATAATGATTATGTTGATTGATTGATTGATACTTTTATTAGTAGATTGCACAGTTCAGTACATATTCCGTACAATTGACCACTAAAGGGTAACACCCGAATACGTTTTTCAACTTGTTTAAGTCGGGGTCCACGTTAATCAATTCATGATGATTACTAACAGGTGTGAGGCTGAGGACAGGGGCGTGACTTGGAGACAAGGTGGAAACTAATGAGTAGCCATGGTGACAAAGAAAACAAGGAAGTGCAAAACAGGAAACAAGTGTCCGAAAAACAAACATAACATGACCAAAACGAAACATGATCCAAAGGCGTGACAATTTTAGTGTGATTTGTTTTTAAGTGTCATTGCTCAAAAAATAATAATGAATCAAAATCCAAAATTAAGGCTCCAATTTTTATATAATCTCAAATATTCCACCTAAAAAAGTTATTGGATGAAAATATTGCATATTTTGTATTTTTTGTGTTCGCCCCTGGCCTGTTCTAAAAATAGCTCAAATGGCAGCACTTACCAGTGAGCTGCCTCTTTTTAAAGTTGTATTTATTTACTAGCAAGCTGGTCTCGCTTTGCTCGACATTTTTAATTATAAGAGAGACAAAACTCAAATAGAATTTGAAAATCCAAGAAAAATATTTTAAAGACTCGGTCTTCACTTGTTTGAATAAATTCATTTATTTTTTTTACTTTGCTTCTTATAACTTTTAGAAAGACAATTTCAGAGAAAAAATACAACCTTAAAAATGATTTTAGGATTTTTAAACACATATACTGTACCTCCTTTCCTGACAATTTAAATCAATTTTCAAGTATTTTTTTTTTATTGTAAAGAATAATAAATACATTTTAATTTAATTCTTCATTTTAGCTTCTGTTTTTTCGACGAAGAATATTCGTGAAATATTTATTCAAACTTATTATGATTAAAATTAAAAAAATATTCTGGCAAATCTAGAAAATCTGTAGAATCAAATTTAAATCTAATTTCAAAGCCTTTTGAATTTATTTTAAAATGTTTGTTCTGGAAAATCTAGAAGAAATAATGATTTGTCTTTGTTAGAAATATAGCTTGGTCCACTTTGTTATATATTCTAACAAAGTGCAGATTGGATTTTAACCTATTTAAAATATGTCATCCAAATTCTAAAATTAATCTTAATCAGGAAAAACTATTAATGATGTTCCATAAATTCTTTTTTTTCAAAAAGATTCAAATTAGCTAGTTTTTCTCTTCATTTTTTTCGGTTGAATTTTGAATTTTAAAGAGTCGAAATTGAAGATAAACTATGTTTCAAAATTTAATTTTAATTTTTTCCTGTTTTCTCCTCTTTTAAATTGTTCAATTAAGTGTTTTTTTTTTCATAATTTATTTTCTACAAAAAACCTCCCGTAAAAGGAAAAAAAATGTACGACGGAATGACAGACAGAAATACCCATTTTTTTTATATATATAGAGATTTATTTATTAAAGGTAAATTGAGCAAATTGGCTATTTCTGGCAATTTATTTAAGTGTGTATCAAACTGGTAGCCCTTCGCATTAATCAGTACTCAAGAAGTAGCTCTTGGTTTCAAAAAGTTTGGTGACCCCTGATCTAGAGATTTAAAACTTGCATAATAATAAAAATTATAATACTGAATAATGACACATTTTTCATATTTTTTTGACCAAAACCCTTTGGGCTCCCCGGGATCATAACTGAGTGGAGGCCTAAATGTATATTTTTTATACATATATTGTATTGGTTTTTAAAATAAAAAAAATGATGAAAATGGCCCCCGCTTGCTCTGATTTTTCAGTGTGCGGCCCTCAGTGGAAAAAGTTTGGACACCCCTGGGCTAAATGAATAAATTAGCAATGACCTCCTGCGGGGCGAAACGGGCCCATCGCTATTTATCATGTTGGCTACTTCCTGTCTGTTCTTCACCTCGCGTTGACCTGAAGGCCAGAGGCATCATTGAAGCCAGATGTTCGGCAAAAGTGAGACCAAGGGAGAGCTTGTGTTTCTGTGTTCGAGTCCCAACGCAACCCGATCAGGATGGTCCTGTGCACCCGCTCACAGCTAAGACGACCTATCTAATCCACGGCCAAGCAAGCAGATCATTCATGGCAAATCCAATCAGCACCCGCATCTCACACGAAGGGCCGAGAACGAGGCAACGCTCTGTGGCGCCGATGGTATCAGTGAGTATGCATCCGCTCCGAGGCATTCTCGGTGGGAGCGTCATGTTCGTAAGAGAATTTCTTGATGCTGTCTGCTATTTAACATTTGACACGTAATATTTGTAACATGTGCGGACATCAGGTACTACAGAGGCAGGCTGTTTACTTGCATATAGTGGGGTTTTACTCTATTACAAACCCCGTTTCCATGAGTTGGGAAACTGTGTTAGATGTAAATATAAACAGACTCCAAGATTTGCAAATCATTTTCAACCCATATTCAGTTGAAAAATGTTCAAACTGACATTTTTTTTTTTATTGCAAATAATCATTAACTTTCCAATTGGATGCCAGCAACAAGTGACAAAGAAGTTGGGAAAGGTGGCAATAAATACTGATAAAGTTGAGGAATGCTCATCAAACGCTTATTTGGAACATCCCACAGGTGTGCAGGTTAATTGGGAACAGGTGGGTGCCATGATTGGGGATAAAAACAGCTTCCCAAAAAATGTTCAGTCTTTCACAAGAAAGGATGGGGGCGAGGTACACCCCTTTGTCCACAACTGCGTGAGCAAATAGTCAAACAGTTTAAGAACAACGTTTCTCAAAGTGCAATTGCAAGACATTTAGGGATTTCAACATCTACGGTCCATAATATCATCAAAAGGTTCAGAGAATCTGGAGAAATCACTCCACGTGAGCGGCATGGCCAGAAACCAACATTGAATTACCGTGACCTTCTGTATCAAAAACCGACATCAATCTCTAAAGGATATCACCACATGGGCTCAGGAACACTTCAGAAAACCACTATCACTAAATAAAGTTCGTCGCAACATCTGTAAATGCAAGTTACCAAGAGCATCTGATCCCTTGAAGACAACAATGTTTGTCCGAGAGGGCGGGAAAACACCCAAACAGCTTTCCGTCAAACCAGAAACAGGACACCTATACCTGGCCCGCGACTGGAAGATGCTGGCAGACATCGGCAAACAGCTGGTTTTCCCACCTGAGATTGCCTCTACCAACCTCAGGCCAGACTTGGTGCTCTGGTCCCCTTCGGTGAAGACTGCTTACGTCATAGAGCTCACAGTCCCATGGGAGAACTCTGTGGAGGAGGCCTATGAACGTCAGAAGCTGCGCTACTCAGAGCTAGCAGAAGAAGCGAGGCAGCGTGGCTGGAACACCAAGGTCCATCCAGTAGAGGTGGGATGCAGAGGATTTGTGGCGTCGTCTACCATCAGACTGCTGAGGGAACTCGGCAGCCATGGTCAGGCTCTGCGGAGGACCATCAGAGCAGTCTCAGAGGCAGCAGAAAGAAGCAGCCAGTGGATTTGGCTCAAGTGTAAGGACCCCGGTTGGGCCCCAAAAACAGCAGTGTAACAGGGTGAATTTCGGGAACAGTTGAGCACGGGACACAAGCTGAGGACTGATCATCCTTTGGCGGGCCACATTTGTGGAGGGTGTATAGTGTATGAGGGCCGAAACACCCAATGATGCAAGTGCACACTACTGAAGATGTGTCGCTTGTCCAATTGTCCTGGAATTTAACCCTGACCAAGTCTCATATCCTACAACTCACAAGAACACCCCACTCCCCACATCCTCACGTTGTCTTAACAACAAGGACATCTCGAGTGAGTACTCTCCACATTTGGCACAAGGGACTGTTCAACATCTCGTCCTGTGTTTTTTGATTCTACTATGCAAAGCAAAACCCATTTATCAACAACATCCAGAAACGCCGCCGGCTTCTCTGGGCCCGAGATCATCTAAAATGGACTCATGCAAAGTGGAAAAGTGTTCTGTGGTCTGACAAGTCCACATTTGACATTTTTTGGGGAAATATTCGACATCGTGTCATCCGGACCAAAGGGGAAGCGAACCATCCAGACTGTTATCGACGCAAAGTTCAAAAGCCAGCATCTGTGATGGTTTGTGGGTGCGTTAGTGCCCAAGGCATGGGTAACTTACACAATTTCCCAACTCATGTGGAAACAGGGTTTGTGGTATAGTACCGCGATACTAATGAATCATATTCGGTACTATACCACCTCTAAAAAGTACCGGTCCGCCAACCTGTGGAACTATTTCAACAGAGTAAGCGATGCTCACAGGTACTACACGAGAGGGAGTTCCTCAGACCCCGTCTCGTTCCAACCCCCAATTCAAGACTCTCATGGGAATAAATGCATTCTACTATTTTTGCCACCACACAATGGAATGCACACAATTCGAACTTCCATCCATCCATCCATTTTCTACCGCTTATTCCCTTTCGGGGTCGCGGGGGGCGCAGGCGCCTATCTCAGCTACAATCGGGCGGAAGGCGGGGTACACCCTGGACAAGTCGCCACCTCATCGCAGGGCCAACACAGATAGACAGACAACATTCACACTCACATTCACACACTAGGGCCAATTTAGTGTTGCCAATCAACCTATCCCCAGGTGCATGTCTTTGGAAGTGGGATTAAGCCGGAGTACCCGGAGGGAACCCACGCATTCACGGGGAGGACATGCAAACTCCACACAGAAAGATCCCGAGCCTGGATTTGAACCCAGGACTGCAGGACCTTCGCATTGTGAGGCCGACGCACTAACCCCTCTGCCAACGTGAAGCCCACAATTCGAACTTCCCTACTAAATTTTAAAACAGCCATAAAATTAAAATCGACCTCGGATAAGCGGAAGAAGATGGATGGATGGTTAGTAAATGTTAAAAGTGTTTCATAAAAAAAATAATGCTCGAACCAATGTACAATAGTTGACATTTTGACATTGGACAGAATACACATTGGAACCTCGATTAACAAACTTAAAATGTTGTATAACAAAGCAGAGTTCCTAATAAGAATCAATGTCAACATGAATAATTGGTTCTAGCACAGCGGTGTCAAATGTACGGCCCGAGGGCCGGATGAGGCCCGCGTACAGGTTTTGTCTGGTTTGCTAAGTATAAAAATTAACCTGAAATTTTTGAATGAAAAAAAACTGCTGTTCCAAATATGTCCACTAGATGCTGCAATAGCAATTCTTTGTACCTTTGTAGATGATGCTACATATGTACAAAATAAACCACATGATGTTAGAACATCAGTTGAGGAAAATGATCAAACTACATAAAAAACTTCCTGTAATTTGATTTTTGATATTATTTTTTTTTTAGCTTGACAGCCACCAATGAGTTGACTGATGAACATTATCACATTATTTACTCAGAAAATATAAATAACGACAAATAAATAATTAACTGCAACATGTAAGTGTAAAAAATAAACAACATTATGATTTGAATACTTGTGACAAACTTGGACTATGGCGTGGGTTGTTTTCCCGGAGTCTAAAGCGAATGGAGTGGAAACGGTGATGGCCTGAAGGTGAAGACATCTTTATTTTAACACTAAAACTAAAAACAACAGGAACAAACCCAAGGTGCGCACAATGGCTGTACAAAAACTGGGCTATGAAAACAAAAGACTTGTCAAGGTTGTTTGGTGATGAACCCCAAGATGCAGAGATGGAGGCAGGCATGGAATGTGAACACATGATTTAATTAAATACTAAGACAAAAACAAAACCAAAAGTGTACAAACACAAAGCGCGCACGAGGCGGTTAATCAAACAAAAGGAGCTAGCCTGGGAGCTAAAAAATACCAAACAGGAGCTTAGCGCAGAAGCTAGCGGGTAGTGAACAGGCAAACAGAAGTCGTACTTGTATAATGAAAAATAAAACGGAAGCAGGGAACAAAAAACAGTAAGCTACAAACATCAACTGAATATAGCTTACCGCTACGCTGCAAAGACAAGGTACGACACGACAGGAGCGATAACAGATCACAAGAGCGACTAGACGTGACATCGACAAGACAATACAATGATCCAGCAACTGACACAAGACAAAACAGGTACAAATAGGAGCAGGCTGATTGACATCAGGTGTGACCAGATGCCAATCAGCCGCAGCTGAGTGAAAACAGGACACAGGGAGACAAACAGGAAGATGAACCAAAATAAGAGCACTAGACAGGAACTAAGGACAGGAAATACTAAACACACAGGGGAGAAACTAAAACACAAACCAACTGTCAGTGGCAACTCTGACATGACTAGCACAAAGGCAATTAACTAGGAACTATAAACGAAAACTTACATGACATGGAACTGTGAACGAGGCTTGGATCTTTGCAAGGTGCGTAGCAGGTGGTAGACATGAGAAGGGGGTGATGTTGCCAGGACGAAGAACAGAAACAGAATGGCTTAAATAGCAGTGACATGATTATTGAAAACAGGTGAGCGAGTGCCAAAACGTGAGACAGGTGCGTGACAGGTGAAAACTAATGAGTAGTCATTAGGGGTGTGGGGAAAAATCGATTCGAATACGAATCGAATCGTTTACGTTGTGCAATTCAGAATCGATTCTCATTTTTAAAAAATCGATTTTTTCAATCTGAATGAATACAGAATCGTTTTGAATCGGAAAAATATCGTTTTTGAATCGAGAATCTAATCGAATCGAAAAAAATCGAATCGTGACCCCAAGAATCGATATAGAATCGAATCGTGGGACACCCAAAGATTCACAGCCCTAGTAGTCATGGTAACAAAAACCAACCAGGAAGTGCAAAACAGGAACTGAGTGTCCAAAAAAAAAAAAAAACATAACCCAAAACAAAACACGATTTCCTGGGCGTGACAACTTGTGCTTGTTCTATTTTCAAACAAAGAAAACACACTGAAGTCGTGTTTATTTTTACGTTATCATGCCGTGATTTTACCAGTCCGACCCACTTGGGAGTAGACTTTTCTCTGATCTAAAATGAGTTTGACACCCCTGTTCTAGGCTTAACAAAAGTCCCTATTTCGTTGGTGCTCTACAAAACATTAACCACCACATTGCTACGATAATTAGACAAAAAAAACAGGAAAATCATTTTACCTTGTGTCTGTGAACGGGTGAATTCACCTGGTCGTTGCTGGAACTGACGATGCCGGAAGCCGGAGGCTAACGAGCTAAAACGCTAGCTACCAGAAACTATACAGCGAGACTGACTCTGAGGTACGAAAATTGTGTAAATAAACAAGTCAGAAGTGCCGCAAACCTGGAAGCTCTTCCAAATTGGCCGCACCTGTGTGTACAGGAAGTAAACAGGATGTGAACAGGGAGGCTCCGCCTCTTCAAAAACAGTCGTGCTTCGAAAACGAATGAATGAATGAAGTTTCCGTACGCCGAGACACAGTAGGAGAGGCACATAGGGGACGGCGTGGCGCTGTTGAGAGAGTGGCCGTGCCAGCAAGCTGAGGGTTCCTGGTTCAATCCCCACCTTTTACCAACCTCGTTGTGTCCTTGAACAAGACGCTTCACCCTTGCTCCTGATGGGTCGGGGTTTCTGCCCTGCATGGCAGCCCCCACCATCAGTGTGTGAATGGGTGAATGTGGAAATAGTGTCAAAGCGCTTTGAGTATCTTGAAGGTTAAAAAGCGCTATACAAGTATAACCCATTTATCATATTTGATGCAATGTGAATGTTCGTAAACCAAAAATGTAGAAAATTGAGGCGTTCTTAAATCGAGGTTCCACCCTATGCACTTTCATCCTTTCTGATAGGCTACAATACAAGCAATATTGTTGGAAATTTTGCAACAAAACAAACAAAAACTTGTCAATAATTCGACTACGAGGTGGTTGTTTTCCCGAGATGCAAGTGAACTTGAACCGGAGATGGCATGAAGGTAAAGACATCTTTTATTTTAACACTATAACTGCGTAAAAAAAGGCAAACTAAAGGCGCGCAAAATAGCGGTACAAAAACTTGGCTGTGAAAACAAAACTTGCACTAAGGCAAAGCTATGAACATAAAACAAAAACTTGCACTGTGGCATAAATAACCAGAAAACTTACTTGGAACGGAACAAAAACGGGACATGGATCATTGGCATGGATTACAAGGTGCGTAGCAGGTGATAGAAGGTGGTGGACGGAGAAAAGGAGGTGATGTTGCCAGGAAGAAGAACAGAAACAGACAGGCTTAAATAATACTGGGGTGATTAGTGCAAACAGGTGTGCGAGTGCAAAACGAAGAAAGGTGCGTGACATGACAAGGTGAAAACTAATGGGTCGCTATGTTGACAAAAGTGCACAAAGAGTCTAAAAACAAAACCGAACATGACTAAATTAAAACATGATCACACAGACATGACAAAACTAAAATTCCTAGCTACTATTGAAAAGGCTAGTACGCTAAAAAACTGACCGATGTTTAGAGTTATAAAACATTTTCAATGTTACTGTCGGCGTCATAAAAATGCACAACCCATTGAGTCATTCACGTCCCTTTTTTCTGCATATTGTTTAATGACGAAAAAACGATAAAGTTAACATGGGAATTGGTTGAAGTTGTTGCAGATCCCCGCTTATTTTATTCATCCACTTTGATAATAAGGTGGATTTGGTGAAGGATGGGACTCACACAGAACGTTGTATGGATAAATAAATATGATCGAAGCGGGAGGGGTCCTGAGAAAGTTCTGCATTCCATGAGAGCCATGACATAAAATAATCGACAAGAAGGTATAGAGCAGGGGACCCCAAACTACGGATACGGCCCGCCAGCGTCCAAAATCCAACCCGCAGGAATTCCAATGTTAAAGAAACAAAAAAACAAACTTTTTCTTTAATTAATATTTTTTATAAAGCTGACCTTTCTAATCCATTTTGTACCGCTTGTTACTCTCGGGGTCTCCTAGCCACTTAGGCAATCATATTTTCCAATCGACAACATGACATCATCGCGCTCGCGCCGCAGTGTCGAGATTATGTCAATTAGTGCGTGTGGAATGTATATATATATATATATATATATATATATATGTTTAGTGTGTATATATTTGTAAATATGTATGAGTATATGTATATATATCTATATATAGATATATATACACACACATTTTTATGTGTGTGTATATATATATGTGTGTATATATATATATATATATATATATATATATATATATATATATATATATTCTACCGCTTGTCTCTTTTGGGGTCGCGGGGGGTGTTGGAGCCTATCCCAGCTGCAGTCAGGCGGAAGGCGGAGTACACCCTGGACAAGTCGCCACCTCATCACAGTATTTGTTTACATACATACATACATACAAGTAAATATATATATATATATATATATATATATATATATATATATATATATATATATATATATGTTAGGGTCTCAAAAAGGAATCCAATTGCAGTTCAGTAAAAGTCTATTTAATAACAAAAAAATCACTGGAGAAAATAACTCAAGAGTAACAAAAATCAGCTCCAGGAAGACGGGGTAAAAAGTCTGTTCACCATCTGAGGAAATACAAAAATAGGAATCACAAAAGGTTCAAGGCAAAGGTCAGAATGATATAGAGTTCAGGTTAGATTGTACCAGAGGTAACGGATGAACTGACACTGGCTGGGTGGAGATCCAGGGTCTAAGTCAGGTTGTTGATTAGGTGCAGGCGGGCTCGGATGATTGGCAGCACACCTGCAACTGATGACCGGGGAGAGACTTGCAGACACAAGAGGGCAGAAAAAAAGGCAGGAGAACCGCCCTCATGACATACAGTATATATATATATATATATATATATATATATATATATATATATATATATATATATATAGTAATAGCAGCACAGCACACAGAGGAAACATGTAGCATTAATAAAACAGAATAATCATAATCTCATAATCAAAGGCTCTATTGCACAGCATGACCCTTTTGCACAGTATTATTATGTATTTTTCTTTCTTATTTTTGATATAAATAGTATACTGTTTCAACTTCATTTTATGTGTGTTAGTACAGCAGTGAACATTTTTTCATTCGAGATTGTATGTGAGCAGGAGATGATCAATTTCTAGAACTGTGTGTGTGTGTGTGCGCACGTGTGTGTGTTCTTTTATTTCCACCCTTCTTGAGACATCAACAAAGAAAAGTACCTTCCATATGAGGACCGGTGAACCAGTTAGAACATGAATCATGGTCCCAATACGAAAACCAGTGCATCTAATAGAGAATGTCTCATTTGCACCACCTGGTGGTGGAATCTATCAAAATGAGGGTGGTCCCAATAAGGAGGGATTTTTTCAAAAAATGCTCCCACTCTGGTCAACATATGAAATAACAAGTGTGGGTGACAATTTGAAGTGCTCCCCCTCTGGTCAACATATGAAATAACATGTGTGTGTAACAATTTGAAGTGCTCCCCCTCTGGTCAACATATGAAATAACAAGTGTGTGTAACAATTTGAAGTGCTCTCCCTCTGGTCAACATATGAAATAACAAATGTGTGTAACAATTTGAAGTGCTCCCCCTCTGGTCAACATATGAAATAACAAGTGTGTGTAACAATTTGAAGTGCTCCCCCTCTGGTCAACATATGAAATAACAAGTGTGTGTAACAATTTGAAGTGCTCCCCCTCTGGTCAACATATGAAATAACAAGTGTGTGTAACAATTTGAAGTGCTCCCCCTCTGGTCAACATATGAAATAACAAGTGTGTGTAACAATTTGAAGTGCTCCCCCTCTGGTCAACATATGTAATAACAAGTGTGTGCAAGAAACTGAAATGCACCTCTTTTGGCCAAAATGAATAAAAATAGTAAAAAAAAATTGAAAATAGAGACATACTGTAATAACTTGAAGTAAATAATGAAGATTAAAAACCAATTACGAACAAAAAAGAAGTTTAATAATAATCAACCAAAAGCTTACATTTTTTATATTTGCATTGAATCTCGATCTGTGTTGGCCCTGTGGTGAGGTGGCGACTTGTCCAGGTTGCACCCCGCCTTCCGCCCGAATGCAGCGGAGATAGGCACCAGCACCCCCCGACGCCAAAAGGGAATAAGCGGTAGAATATGGATGGATGGATAAAAGCTTACCTTTTTTATATTTGCATAGTATGTCTATCTGTGTTGGCCCTGTGATGAGGTGGCGACTTGTCCAGGATGCACCCCGCCTTCCGCCCGAATGCAGCGGAGATAGACTCCAACACCCCCCGCGACCCCGATAGGGACAAGCGATAGAAAATGGATTGATGGATGTATATATTAATGCTGTAAATACAAATCTTTGCATAACTTTATCTGCTGCTGAACCACGAAAGAGTTCCTATTCTGCATTTAATTGAAAAAATGTAAAAATAAAAGAAAAATGTTTAACAAAAAGTGTGTAAACATGCATAATTGTGTTGATGTCGTAATCTTCTCAAAGCCCCTGGCCATCGGGAGCAAATCCTTCACAAACATTAAAGTTTGTAGACTTGGGAGAGATCCTCGCACGCATGCGCACTAACAAAGTATGACCATTTTCCCCAACTGTGATTAGGAACCGCAAAAACACAACAACAAACAGGTTTAGTGAGACGGCGAAAGCCAGCAGACTGAGTGTGTTTTCTTTCGCTTTAAGCCTTTAAACTGATTACCGCTCAGAGATGCACAATAGTCATGCACGGCGCATTACGCCGGCCGCGCGCACAGCCGCAAACACTCAGATGAGGCGCGCGCACGTGACAAGGGAAATGAGACACTAATCTGAAAATGACCCGATTTATGTGCAAAGTAAAACTCAGTTTAATAATTCACTTATCCAACTACTTGTGTATCCTGACGATGAAATAATATAAAAGAAGGACACAGGTTGTGTGATGGGGCCGGAAGGGGGTGCCAAGCTTTCAATTGGACGTCCCGCTCTGAATGGGGGGTCCAAGTGGGCGGGGCGTGTGACGTCACTGAAGAATGCAAAACATTGGACATCCATTTCAGGTTTATTTTGAAAAGTACTTCAAATGGTGTTGACTAATAGTGTTTAGCACAATGCTCCTACAGTGGGGATAAAGAGCAGCACTAATTTTATATATATATATATATATATATATATATATATATATACATAAGGGATATATATATATATATATATATATATACATAAGGGATATATATATATATATATATATACATAAGGGATATATATATATATATATATATATATATACATAAGGGATATATATAGATAGATAGATAGATAGATAGATAGATAGATAGATAGATAGATAGATAGATAGATAGATAGATAGATAGATAGATAGATAGATAGATAGATAGATAGATAGATAGATAGTCAAAGTTTCTGTGTTTTTCCCGTTATACAGTGCTCAATACCGGGGTAGAGCGGAGTAGACGTTAGGTTAGGAAAAAGCACATGGGCTTTTTCATCCCTACAAGCCTGTTTTGAAGGTTTCTCTGCTCTTCAGGGGATTTCCTGATGATTGATATATATATATATATATATTAAGTCAGGAAAAAGCACAGAGGCCCCTTCATCACTACAAGCGTGTTTTGCAGGTTTCCCTTCTCTTCAGGGGATTTCCTGATATATATATATGTATGAATAAACACACATTCGGTCGGTCAGGAAAAAGCACAGAAGCCACTTCATCACTACAAGCCTGTTTCCCAGGTTTCCTTGCTCTTCAGGGGTGTTTTAAATTGCATATTCCGCTCTACCTCGGTATTCAGCACTGCATATGTATATATGTATGTATGTATATGCATACACAAAAGGACAGAGAACAGGAGCGAGGACAACAAGAGGAAAGCCAGAGACATAATGCTTACTACTGAGAGTTCCGGCGTAGATTCTAAGGAGTGACTGGTCTTTATGCTGCCCTCCTGATTCCTCCCAGGTGTACTGATTGCTGACAGTCTGCAGCTGCGGCGAAGCGTGGGCGTGAAAGGATCGGCATGTGCGGGGGCGTGTCCTTGCACGCTGCCAGACAGAGTGTTGGATCTTGCTGTGGGAGAATTGTGGGTTCGAAACCGCACCGTGACAAAAGTATTGGGATTGAATATTATTTGTTCTGACCGAGGCAACTGGGGATAAATAGAGAAGCTTAACCCACATAATAAAACTATTACTGAAGCTAAATCTCTCCAGGACATAAATTAGATAGTTCCACCCACCCTGTCAAAAGTGATATATCTGTCACTTGGGTGTTGGAAGCAGGCAAATTGTACAATAAATTGAAAAGACGTCAAAGATTAGACATGGAGTGCCTATTTAATAACAATTTAAAAAGAAATAACAATAGAAGTTAACATAGCGTGAAGACGTAAAGCTAGCAGTTTAGACAATCATTTAAAATCCACATTCAACAGGCTAATACGGCGATACAAAGGGCACAAAAAGAGATTTTGTCTTTTTTCTTGGTTAAGCCTTTGTTGTAGGTGGCGAAATTATTAAATGTACACATCCAATAATAAAGGGCCAAGCTGATGCCCAAAAATTTTTTTGAAATCGGAAACGTAACCCACCGGTCCCGGAGATTTACCGCTTTGGAGAGACTTCCGGTAAAGGCAGGGCTTTTTTGTTAGCACCAAAAGTTGCGAACTTTATCGTGGATGTTCTCTACTAAATCCTTTCAGCAAAAATATGGCAATATGGCGAAATGATCAAGTATGACACATAGAATGGACCTGCTATCCCCGTTTAAATAAGAACATCTCATTTCAGTAGGCCTTTAAAACAGATGACAGCCAAATGGACTTTGCTGTTTTATTTTCATTGAAACAATAGAAAATACGTACTCATATAGTAGTACAGTTCTCCCGTCCAAAGGCAAAACCTAGTAACTAACTTCTAGCTGATTTTGAGAAAACAAAGGAAAACCAATCCATCTTAATGCTGTCTTACAAAGATCTACAAAGTCATCAAACGTATAGACGTTTTCTTGAGCTTTCATTTTCTTGCCGATTGAGCCATGGATTGAATCTGCTCTCATGAACGTGTGCCCTTTCTCCAGATATTTTATCACAATCTCGGGTGGGCCCCATTCTGCGTTTGCACATTGGGCAAGAGCCATGTACAGCGTCCAGTTTTTATTTTGACCTCCACAGTTATCTGCCTAAAAGAGTATGCAAGGGGAAGAATCAAGAACAATACATTTAATGAAGGTGCTTGCAACGTCCTGGGCCAATCTTCCAAATATCCCCTCGTGCCATAATATCACATAATCAGGTTGACCGTCGGCCCCCATTCGTGCAAATGTCTCATTAAAGACAATAAGGCGACTGACAAAGAAGCTCCGATTGGTCCCTTGAGATACCAGGTTTTTCTGTTGTATCTACGCGGTTATGTGGTAGTTGCTAGGTTCTGCCATGTCCGTAACAGCTTACTTACGGAACAAATTACAATATCGCATACATTAATGTAGAGCATGGGTGTCAAACTCTGGCCCGCCTTGTAATTTCAATTTGGCCCTTGAGGCAATATCAAATTAACATTAGAGCTGGCTGTAACCACTAATACTCATACTCGTCAACCCTCCCGATTTTCCCGGGAGACTCCCGAAGTTCAATGCCCCTCACGAATTTCTCCCGATTTCCACCCGGACAATAATATTGGGGGCGGGCCGTAAAAGCATTGCCTTTGGCGTTCTCTACATGTCGCCACGTCCGCTTTTCCTTCATACAAACAGCGTGCCGGCCCAGTCGAGACCCAGGATGGACCGCTCGCCTGTATCGATTGGGGACATCTCTACGCTGCTGATCCGCCTCCGCTTGTGATGGTCTCCTGTGGACGGGACTCTCGCTGCTGTCTTGGATCCGCTTTGAACTGAACTATCGCGGCTGTGTTGGAGCCACTATGGATTGAACTTTCACAGTATCATGTTAGACCCGCTCGACATCCATTGCTTTCGGTCCCCTAGAGGGGGGGGGTTGCCCACATCTGAGGTCCTCTCCAAGGTTTCTCATAGTCAACATTGTCACTGGCGTCCCACTGGATGTGAATTCTCCCTGCCCACTGGGTGTGAGTTTTCCTTGCCCTTTTGTGGGTTCTTCCGAGGATGTTGTAGTCGTAATGATTTGTGCAGTCCTTTGAGACATTTGTGATTTGGGGCTATATAAATAAACATTGATTGATTGATGATATGCGGCTCATACACACACACACACAAGTGTATGCAAGGCATACTTGGTCAACAGCCATACAGGTCACACTGAGGGTGGCCGTATAAACAACTTTAACACTGTTACAAATATACGCCACACTGTGAACCCACAGCAAACAAGAAGGACAAACACATTTCGGGAGACCATCCGCACCGTAACACAACATAAACACAACCGAACAAATACCCAGAACCCTTTGCATCACTAACTCTTCAGGGACGCTGAATTATACACCCCCGCAAACACCAAACCCCGCCCCAACTCAAACCCGCCGCCGAAAAGAGGCATTCAATTTGTATTTTCATTTTATTTGATATGCCCTTGATATTTTTTTATTATTATTATTTAAAACTCGATTTTGCATGTCACTATAAAGTTATATAAGCCTTGCTTGGTCAATATTCAATGCAAAACTTGTTTGGGTCCCTATTAAAGGATTCATTTGTTCAACCTCGGCCCGCGGCTTCATTCAGTTTTAAATGTTGGCCCACTCTGTATTTGAGTTTGACACCCCTGATGTAGAGCATATCACCTAGGAACTCCAAAATTATTGTCAGCTCAGTTTTGACCAAAATTTAGTTACTGGGTTTTGCCTTTGGACGGGAGAGTTGTTATCAGTGACAATATACTTATTTTAAGGTATTTTTGGGTTCATTGAGGTAAGCTACTTTTATTTGTTTTTGGAAAGTCTTGACAAGCCAGATTTTATTATTCTATTGGCAGATAATTTTGCTTAGTTCAAATAAAAATACCTCTCGTTTTTGTATTCTTTTTCTCTCGTTGGTGAAAAAGTTGAGAACCGCTGACTTGTCTTCTCATCTCACAAGACAACCGAATAATTTTTGGTAAACTGCGGTAATAACCTCCAGGCATAATCAAAACAGCTTCAGCTTTAATGAGAACTTTATTAGAAAGACATGTCAAAGGCAAATAGTCGCAGTGTATGTTCCGGTTTACAAAGACGTTACAAAGCGCTGCTGCTGGCGCTCGTTCAAATGTGGACTTTTGGAAAGCAGTCATGCGAGAGAGCTGCTTGTGTGTTTTGTGTGGTTGAACTGAGTTGACAGGCATTAGAGGAACTACTGCACCATGAAACATTAGCCAGCTGGGGGTGCAAACAAAAACGCATCAAGAGAAACATGAGTAGGCACTTGTTTGAACCTCAACTGTACGTCATCCTTCACCTGCGAGAGACGTCACACTAAGTATCTTGACGCGTCTCTGGAAGGCAGCGCATGACATTATTTAAAGGCCTACTGAAACCCACTACTACCGACCACGCAGTCTGATAGTTTATATATCAATGATGAAATATTAACATTGCAACACATGCCAATACGGCCTTTTTAGTTTACTAAATTACAATTTCCAATTTCCCGCAAAGTGTCCTGTTGAAAACGTCGCGGAATGCTGACGTGTACGTGTGACGTCATGGACTGTTAGGAAATATTACCGCTGCACACACACACAGCTAAAAGTCGTCTGCTTTAACCGCATAATTACACGGTATTCTGGACATCTGTGTTGCTGAATCTTTTGCGATTTGTTCAATTAATATTGGAGAAGTCAAAGTAGAAAGATGGAGTTGGGTAGCTTTAGCCTTTGGCCACACAAACACACGGTGATTCCTTGTTTTAAATTCCCGGAGGTGAAGCTTTACTATGGATCGGAGCGGTCAAGCGAACATGGATCCCGACCAAATGTCAACCAGAAGTGATCGGTGAGAAAATTGTGGTAAAAAGTCGCCACTTACCGGAGATCAGCTGAGCTTGTGCCGTCCGTACAGCTGCCGTCGACACACCCGTGGACACACCCTTCCGACTACCAGGTACTATTAAGCTCACTAAAACACTAGCAACACAATAGAAAGATAAGGGATTTCCCAGAATTATCCTAGTAAATGTGTCTAAAAACATCGGAATCCGGCCCAATGCAATAGAGTTGTTTTTTTTAACTTGATTTTTTTTTTCCTAGTCCGTCGCTATCAATATCCTCAAACACAAATCTTTCATTGTAGCTCAAATTAATAGGGGAATTGTCGTTTTCTCAGTCCGGGTTGGAGGCTTCCATTGTAAACAATATGAGGATGTGAGGAGCCATCAATGGGTGACGTCATTGTCTGCGACTTCCGGTACAGGCAAGGCTTTTCTGTTAGCGACCAAAAGTTGCAAACTTTATCGTGGATGTTCTCTACTAAATCCTTTCAGCAAAAATATGGCAATATCGCAAAATGATCAAGTATGACACAAAGAATGGACCTGCTATCCCGTTTAAATAAGACAATCTAATTTCAGTAGGCCTTTAAGGGCTGTTAATTAATTAAAAACTGGTGCTTTTAATGTGCCTAATTTTTTTTTTAAAACCTCCACAGCCTAGTCTGACTGCTAAAGCTTGAGAGGAATGACAGGCCAGTACTTGGGCTGCTTGAGGTCACAGTTCCTGTCAAAAGTGAGCTGCATGGACGTCTCCATGGCCAGGATCTTGGCGGCGTCCTCGCCATACAGCTTCTTCATCTCAGCCCGACGCCTCTCGCCCGGCCGCTCGCAGGGCGGGCCCGCACTGGTTCGCCAGGAGACGCGGCGCAGGTCCTGGTCGGCCGGGACGTAGCTGTCGTGTCGCTCTGCTTCAATTTGCTGCTGCTTCCCTGCGATGGAGATGATAACAGTGATAGTGGTCAACAAAGAACCGCGTGTCCACTTACTTAACTCTGCTCTGTGTTTCTCCGTCTGGGCAAAATATTGCCGGAGCTCCTCGCTGATCTCCATGTTGCTGACGTCGCATTCAATCTCGCAGTCCGAGCGGCTCTCTTCTTCTTCGCTGTCACTTTTGCTGGCGTGCCAGTCAGCGTAGCGCTCTTGGGTGTCGGGATGCTGCTGGGGGCGGTGGAAGGGGCCGTAAGCGGCCTCTAGGGCCTTTTGGTAAGCTCGCCTGTGCCTCTGCTGCCACGCCATCGCCTGCTGGTAGTGCTGCCAGTATCGACTGTACACCGGGCTGGAAAAGAAGGACATCTGAGCGCGTATGTCCTCCTACAGAGGAGAAGAAAGTTAGTTTCGCTCTTAGTTTAAGTACCGTATTTTTCGGAGTATAATGCATAATAAAGAAGGAAAAGAAAACATATACAGTGGGGCAAAAAAGTATTTAGTCAGCCACCGATCGTGCAAGTTCTCCCACTTAAAATGATGACAGAGGTCTGTAATTTTCATCATAGGTACACTTCAACTGTGAGAGACAGAATGTGAAAAAAAAAATCCAGGAATTCACATTGTAGGAATTTTATAGAATTTATTTGTAAATTCTGGTGGAAAATAAGTATCCGGTCAACCATTCAAAGCTCTCACTGATGGAAGGTTTTGGCTCAAAATCTCATGATACATGGCCCTATTCATTCTTTCCTTAACATGGATCAATCGTCCTGTCCCCTTAGCAGAAAAACATCCCCAAAGCATGATGTTTCCACCCCATGCTTCACAGTAGGTATGGTGTTCTTGGGATGCAACTCAGTATTCTTCTTCCTCCAAACACGACGAGTTGAGTTTATACCAAAATGGATACATGGATGATACAGAAGGATTCATTACCATGAATTGATTAACGTGGACCCCGACTTAAACAAGTTGAAAAACTTATTCGGGAGTTACCATTTAGTGGTCAATTGTACGGAATATGTACTGAACTGTGCAATCTACTAATAAAAGTATCAATCAATCAATCAATCAAACAGCAGAGGATTGGGAGAATGTCATGTGGTCAGATGAAACCAAAATAGAACCTTTTGGTATAAACTCAACTCGTGTTTGGAGGAAGAAGAATAGCGGATACAGTGTGGCGCATATTAGTAAGAGTGTTAAAGTTGTTTATATTACAACCCTCAGTGTAACCTGTATGGCTGTTGAACAAGTATGCCTTGCAGGTATAGGCGTGAGTTGACAAGAGCTGCGTATAGCATGCGACCGGCCGATAAGCAGATAGCATTGTGTAAAAGAGGGGGCGCGATGACACGTTAAAGAGGAAGTCAAAAGTATATCCATCACGGCACGCATTCAATATTGTAGACCGGGTGAAGACCGGAGAATGTTGTCCCCGAGTGATTCCCGGGAGAGGCACCAAACTCTGGAAACCTCTCAAAATAATCAGGGGGAGGGGGGGGTCGTTGATAATGCAGTTGAGCCACATCAAAGTGGCCAAAGAGCCGCAGGTTGCCGACCTCTGCACTAGACGAAGGTTAACTATGATTTTTAATCCACTTCCTATCCTTATTATGATGTTGCCCCTGTTGTTTTAAATGGAATTGCTGTTTTACTTCACCTATGTTTTGTACAGCGCTGTGTGATTGTATCTGTGAAAAGCGCTTAATAAATAGCATTTACCTACTTACTACTTACTAAAAAAAATCCCTGATGTGACGTAATTACCATACTAACTAATTAGATTACCATAGTACCTACAATATCATGGAAAAGCGCCGATTCCAAGCATTAAAATACTCTGTATAGTTGAGGACTTAGTCATTAGAAAACATCACTGCACATCATAATGGCAGCTACACTTTCCATCTTTACACTAAATTGGCCGTAGTGTGTAAATGGGAGTGTGAATGTTGTCTGTCTATCTGTGTTGGCCCTGGGATAAGGTGGCGACTTGAACAGGGTGTACCCCGCCTCCCGCTCGATTGTAGCTGAGATAGGCGCCAGCACCCCCCGCGACCCCAAAAGGGAATAAGCGGTAGAAAATGGATGGATGGATGGAGGTCTAAAAAAAATATTTGGGAATATCCGGCGGGCCAGATTGAAAAGCTTAACGGGCCGCGTGTGGCCCCTGGGCCTTATTGATTTAAGACAGGGGTGTCCAAACTTTTTCCATAGAGGGCCGCACACGGAAAGATTTAAGCATGCGGGGGCCATTTTGATATTTTTCTTTTTCAAACCATAACAAAATATATGGACTTTTTTTTATTTTAACCTTAGGGCTCCTGGGGAGCATAGAGGGTCTCTGTCACTAAAATATTAAAAATAAGTCAAATTATTATTTTTTTTTTTATTTTATGCTTACAGTAAATCTCTATATCAACTTGAGGTTGATATAAAGTAAAACAAATACGGTTTTATGCCTTTTCTGTCAAAGGCAACTTTGTTTTTTATAATAAAACTGAAATATACAGTATTTAGATAGATACATAGTACTTTATTGATTCCTTCAGGAGAGTTCCTTTATTTAGCAATTAAAGCCCTCAAAGATCAATAATGCAGGACACAATTGATTTTAATTATTTAATATTTTTGAGTAATCACAGTGAAAAGTTAAATAAAATCCTACTAAATATATTTGAGATCCGAAAGGTTCCCCACTCATAAAGTGATGCATTTTTATTATTATTTTTCTTTACTTTTAACACTTAAATTTCTGATTTATCTGTCGATTTTAAGTCCGAACTATAATTTTGTTTGTTTTATGCTCTTTTGTCAAAATGTTGATAATTTTATATGGCAACCACACAACATATGCAATATTTTTTCCACATAAAACATTTTAAAGTGATAATTAAGTAATAATTCATTATAACATATATTTGTGTGTCCTTTTTTTTTGAGCAATGGAAAAAAAGAAAAGAAAAGACAAAAGGAAAAAAAAACTGCCTGCATGGCAGCTTTGTGTCAACATTGCCACTTTTTCTCATTAGATTTCACCTCTTTCCACTTTTTTAAAAATGTTTTTATTTTTTTATTTTTGCAATACTATCAATTTTGCAATTTTTGCAGAATGTGTGGCGGGCCGGTAAACGATTAGCTGCGGGCCACAAATGGCCCCCGGGCCGCACTTTGGACACCCCTACTTTAAGAGGTGAATCTTAAACGTTCAAATGGATTTAAGAATTGTGTTTACATTGAACGTTTTCCATGGTTGTGTTGACATTCTGCTTCGATAGCTGAGGGAATTTTAGAATCAGAAGATTGTAACATTTAAAAAAAAAAAAAAGTTTATTTTTTTCTTCTGCTCCTTTTTTCTTGTTTTCAATAAGTCCAAAAATCAATAATTGTCGACATCGACCGATATAGGCTGATAAGTTTTCCGCCGTATCGACCATGCCTATTTTCATGTAGCCCATTGATAGTTATCATGCATGCACGTAAGCTGCTTTTACCATATTTGTTTGCTGGCAGCATCTACAGGGTCGCGCTAAAGAGGAATTCTGGGGAAAGGTGCAAAGAAAAACATAAAAACGTTACAAATAAGAGTCAGGTCCAGTTAGCATGGCTAATGCTGCTCAGTAACACATGCTAACAGTCGATGCTAACATTGCACAACAATAGAAACATGTGCTGTTTAACTTCTCCCAAACAACGCCAACTTTTACCTGGATGTCCGCGGAAAAAAAAGCATGTGACGTTAAAAGCAGTAGAGGTCTTCGTTGACGTATTCACATTTTTAAGAGACACATTTCACCTCGGCTCCAAATTCTCCCTAAGACAACATTTCCCAGCATCCTCCACGGTGATACACAACATTACAATTTCCCAGCATCCTCTGCGGTCGGAACACAACATAGCATTGTGTCAAAGTAGCGCTGCTTAGTGGCCATTAAGGGAACATACAAAAGCAAGACAACTCAAAAAATTATATATTTTTTTTAACGATTTACTTCTTACTCATAATCTTTGACATTACTATGCCAATAATGTGGAACGATAATTGAGCTGGATTTTCAAAATAAAATACTGTGCTCTGGCCTGGCCGGAAGTGGTCCAAAAACAAACAAATACATCCATTGTTCCATCCATTTAATACCGCTTATTCTCTTTGGGACGGCGGGGGCGCTAGTGCCTAGCTCAGCTACAATCGGGCGGTAGGCGTTGTACACCCTGGACAAGTCGCCACCTCATCGCAGCAAACAAATACAGGTCTTGGACATTTTTAAATCATTCAAATAAACTATTTTGCCTGTCATTTACTGTGATGAGGTGGTGACTTGTCCAGGGTGTACTCCGGCTTCCGCCCAATTGTTGCTGAGATAGGCTCCAGCGCCCCCCGCGATCCCAAAGGGAATAAGCGGTAGAAAATGGATGGATGGATGGGCCTGTCATTTATTCATCACGATTATTATCAAAATAAAAGACAAGCGATGAGATTAGGCTGGAAGATTTTGTTTTAAAACAACAAATGCATTAAAAGACAATGACATGTGAATTCAAATACGTCATTATTGTAACAATATCAACAAAATGATAAAATCAGGAGATTTAAGCTTGCAAATATTTTTGCACTAAAACTAGAAGATAGGAAATTAAATGTTCAATGACTTATTTTTAAATGCAAAATAATATCCATCCATCCATTTTCTACCGCTTATTCCCTTTTGGGGTCGCGGGGGGCGCTGGCGCATATCTCAGCTACAATCGGGCGGAAGGCGGGGTACACCCTGGACAAGTCGCCACCTCATCGCAATAATATTTTAACAATATTTAAACCAAATGTATAACCATTCTTTATGTATCCATGGGTCCGCTTACTATGGCGGGCAGTAAGGCGTTAGGAATAATTTTGCATTAATCATTTCATATAAAGTGCCCTGTCATGTATTTACATGTCAAATGTGCTTCTTGCGTTGTGTGCGTATAAGGCAGGGCAGGTCTAAGATAAGAATGATTACCTTTCTATTACGTTAAGTAGAATTGTGAAAAATACAGAAACAAAAAGTAAAACCAGCTATAATTACTAATTACATTCCAATCATTGGGCCTTGGACCTTCCTGTGGCCAAGAAAGAAAGAAAGAAAGAAAGACAGACATACATACATACATATATATATATATATATATATATATATATATATATATATATATATATATATATATATGCCTTCCGCCCGATTGTAGCTGAGATAGGCGCCAGCGCCCCCCGCGACCCCGAAAGGGAATAAGCGGTAGAAAATGGAAATGGATATATATATATATATATATATATATATATATATATATAGAAATATATATATATATATATATATATATATATATATAAAGACGGACGGACGGACGGACGGACGGACAGACAGACAGACAGACAGACAGACAGACAGACAGACAGACAGACAGACATACGTATGTATGTATGTATGTCTGTCTGTCTGTCTGTCTGTCTTTTTTCTTTCTTTCTTTATTACTTCACATTTGATATGTAAATACATGACAGGGCACTTCATATGAAATGATTACAGAAAAATTATTCCTAGCGCCTTCCTGCCCGCCAGTTACAGCAATATATATATATATATATATATATATATATATATATATATATATATATATATATATATATATATATATATATATATATATATATATATATATATATATATATATATATATATACACACACATATATATATATATAGTCAAGTTTTCTGTGGTTTATCGGTTATACAGTGCGCAATACCGGGGTAGAGCGGAATATACGTTAGGTCAGGAAAAAACACATAGGCTATTTCATCCCTACAAGCCTTTTTCACAGGTTTCCCTGCTCTTCAGGGGATTTTATGAATCATAAAATGGTTTTATAAATCATAAAATCCCCCGAAGAACAGAGAAACCTGCAAAAGAGGATTGTAGGAATGAAATAACAGAGGCTATTTCATCTCTACTAGCCTATTTTGCAGGTTTCCCTGCTCTTAAGGGGATTTTATGAATCATAAAATGGTGTTATAACTTAACTTAGATTTATATTGCGCTTTTCCAAACATTCAAAGAGCTCACAGAGAAGTGGGACTCATCATTCATTCACACCTGGTGGTGGTAAGCTACATCAGTAGCCACAACTGCCCTGGGGTAGACTGACGGAAGTGTGGCTACCAGTTTGCGCCTACGGCCCCTCCGACCACCACCTGTCATTCATTCACCTGTGTGAGCGGCACCGGGGGTAAAGGGTGAAGTGTACTTACCAAGGACACAACAGCAGCGATTTTTTGAATGTCAATAGGTGGGAAGCGAACCTGCAATCCTCAGGTTTCTGGCCGGCGGCTCTACCCACTATGCCATGCCGTAGCAATTATAAAATCCCCTAAAACAGGGGTAGGGAACCTATGGCTCTAGAGCCAGATGTGGCTCTTTTGATGACAGCATCTGGCTCTCGGATAAATCTTAGCTGACATTGCTTAACACGATAAGTAATGAATAATTCTGCTGGTAATCACAGTGTTAAAAATAATGTTCAAATTATAAAACATTCTCATGCATTTTAATCCAACCATTCATTTTCTCTCGCACCTGTTCAAGAAGTTGCATTAATGGTAAGAAGTATTATATTCATTATTGGTTAGCTTTAGAATAACAATGTTATTAAAAAGAATAAGAAGTGAAGTATATAGTGCTTTTTCTCTAGTGACTCAAAGCACTTTACATAGTGAAACCCAATATCTAATTTTTACATTTTAACATTTTAACCAGTGTGGGTGGCACTGGGAGCACGTGGGAAAAGTGTCTCGCCCAAGGACACAACGGCAGGGACTAGGATGGCAGAAGCGGGGATCGAACCTGCAACCCCCAAGTTACTGGCACGGCAGTTCTACCAACCGAGCTATACCACCCCAACTTATTACACCCTAAAAATGTTGGTCTTACTTAAAAATGCACGCATTTAGTTGTATTCGGTGTTAAAAAATATTATATTGCTCTCACGGAAATACATTTTGAAATATTTGGCTTTCATGGCTCTCTCAGCCAAAAAGGTTCCCGACCCCTGCCCTAAGAATAGGGAAACCTGCAAAATAGGCTTGTAGGGATGAAATAACAGGCTATTTCATCCCTACAAGCCCATTTCACAGCTTTTCCTGCTCTTCAGGGGATTTTACAGATCAAAAAATTATTATATGAATCATAAAATCCCCTGAAGAACAGGAAAACCTGCAAATTAGGTTGTAGGGCTTCAGGGTGGCAGAGGGGTTAGTGTGTCTGCCTCACAATACGAAGGTCCTGCAGTCCTGGGTTCAAATCCGGGCTCTGGATCTTTCTGTGTGGAGTTTGCATGTTCTCCCCGTGAATGCGTGGGTTCCCTCCGGGTACTCCGGCTTCCTCCCACCTCCAAAGACATGCACCTGGGGACAAGTTGATTGGCAACACTAAATTTGCCCTAGTGTGTGAATGTGAGTGTGAATGTTGTCTGTCTATCTGTGTTGGCCCTGCGATGAGGTGGCGACTTGTCCAGGGTGTACCCCGCCTTCCGCCCGATTGTAGCTGTGATAGGCGCCAGCGCCCCCCGCGACCCCGAAAGGGAATAAGCGGTAGAAAATGGATGGATGGATGGATGGGATGAAATAACAGAGGCAATACACACATACATACATACATACATATATATCCATAATGTAACAATATAACAAATTAACAAAAATACAAAGATGTTCGTGACAATAAACATGAATCATAAAAATATCAAGCTCATCATGCTAGTTACGGTACTACGCTTAGTTGAATCTGTGTCCCTAAGTTTCTATTCTGAGTACTTTTGATTACATGTTTTTCAAGTTGAGTTCAGCCCACGTTGTCTATTTTTGGCAAAACAGGAAACATTTGGACAGGGTAAGTGAAACAGAAACGTTGAGGGTGCTGTGCTAACATAACTAAAAATATGGGTCATGCTCTGGCTCCAGGCTTCACGGCTTTTAAGAGGCAACGCAAAGAGACAGATATGCCCCCACGAAAGACACGATGTAAGCGGTTAATGCGAACAGTGAAATGGCAGGAGTAATTGTTGCAGATCAAAACGAAAGGCACCACCTACTCACCCGGTCACGTGTTGTCCATTTATCCATGCCCTTCACTCCAAGAGGGGCATGGGCCATCAAAGACTCCTTGTCATCTCACTCTGGACTGGACTATTGTGGCCATTTCAGTCTATTGGTCCAATGTTTCTTTAAATCCTTTGATATTCTGCCCATCTTTCACAATCCCTCTGAAAGACAATGACACCTATGTTTGTCCTTTTTTTATAAGGTGACTAACAACGCAGCTAACAGGAATACAGTATTGCCGTAATAGTGACCCCGAGGTGCCGGAACCGGCAGATCAGAGAGCAGGTAAAAAAATGAGTTTTCATTTCCTCAAACAGAAAGTGAAGCAGTCTTGCATAACCGGTCTCTGACTTCATATCTGGTGTTGTGCTTCAGACCTTGGTAAAGAATCCACGTCAACAGTAGCAAGAATGTGGCTTCTTTACCAAGGTCTGAATGACAACACCAGATACGAAGTCAGAGCCCGAACGTTTTCCGTTCGGGCTCCAGTACTCTGGAATGCCCTCCCGGTAACAGTTCGAGATGCTACCTCAGTAGAAGTCATTTAAGTCTCACCTTAAAACTCATTTGTATACTCTAGCCTTTAAATAGACTTCCTTTTTAGACCAGTTGATCTGCCGCTTCTTTTCTTTTTCTCCTATGTCCCCTCCTCCCTTGTGGAGGGGGTCCGGTCCGATGACCATGGATGAAGTACTGGCTGTCCAGAGTCGAGACCCAGGATGGACCGCTCGTCGGGACCCAGGATGGACCGCTCGCCTGTGTATCGGTTGGGGACATCCCTACGCTGCTGATCCGCCTCCGCTTGGGATGGTTTCCTGTGGACGGGACTCTCGCTGCTGTCTTGGATCCGCTTTGAACTGAACTCTCGCGGCTGTGTTGGAGCCACTATGGATTGAACTTTCACAGTATCATGTTAGACCCGCTCGACATCCATTGCTTTCGGTCCCCTAGAGGGGGGGGGGGGGGTTGCCCACATTTGAGGTCCTCTCCAAGGTTTCTCATAGTCAGCATTGTCACTGGCGTCCCACTGGGTGTGAAATCTCCCTGCCCACTGGGTGTGAGTTTTCTTTGCCCTTATGTGGGTTCTTCCGAGGATGTCGTAGTCGCAATGGTTTGTACAGTCCTTTGAGACATTTGTGATTTAGGGCTATATAAATAAACATTGATTGATTGATTGATAAGGCATACTTGCCAACCATCCTGGATTTTCCGGGAGACTCCCAAAATTCAGCACTTCTCCCGAAAACCTCCCGGAAGAAATTTTCTCCGGAAAATATCCCAAAATTAAGCCAGAGCTGGAGGCCACGCCCCCTCCAGCTCAAACATGCACAGTTCGAAGCTTGAAATGGAGGATTGCAGGCGGATCTGACTGCATTTAAAGTCTTTTTTAAAAACGACTTCCAATTCTCCTCCTTTTCGACCGGACGACCGCGGAGAATTAAAGTAGGAACACTCCGGAGGCAGAAGTTCATTAAGAGGGGCTGACTCACCGGCTCTCAGCCATGTTTCCGTCACACCGAGGAATTCAAGTCCGCGGGAAGTGAAGAAATCCTTCAGGATAAACGTTTTGTTTGTCAAAGATCTTGTGTTCACAAGACCGAACCTGGCCATTTAGGTTTAGATTCAACATTAAGATGTAACATTCAGGTTTGGATTTAACATTTAGCGCTCACATTTAGCTTTTTCCCACTCCTCAAATATGTTTTGTTTTTTTATATGTGATGTATAATATTGTATCCTTTTACATGTTCGAGATAAATAAACCATAATAATAGCCACATTTAGATTTAGATTTAAGATTCTGGTCTAGATTTAAGATTCAGATTTAGATTCAACATTTAGGTTTAGATTTAACATTTAGATTCATCATTTAGATTCATCATTTAGGTTTAAATTTAACATTTAGCGCTCACATTTTGCTTTTTCCCATTCCTCAAACATGCTTTTTTTAAAAAGTGAACTGCAAATATGTAGATTATATGATGTATAATCTATACATAGTAACATTTTGGTTTAGATTTAAGTTTTAGGTTTAGATTTGATATTTAGATTTAACATTAGGATTTAAATTTAACATTTATATGTAGTTCTGACATTTCGCTTTAGATGTAACATTTACATTTAGATTCAACATTTACATTTAAGATGTAGGTTTGGATATGACACTTAGATTTGAGATTTAGACACAGTATTTAGAGTCAACATTTAATTTAAACTTAAACTTAACTATGAGATAAAAGATTGTAGAAATATATTCAAATTGAAAAAAACATATAAAGACAGAACAATAAGATTAAATGGACAGCTGTAAGTGTCTATAGTTTGTGTTATATTTACTATTTTACTTATTTTTTGTTTGGTTTTGTGTTTGTTTTGTATCATCCCGTGAGGTGTATATTACTTTTTTTGTTCGGTTTGTACTTAATGAAGTTTTGCAATTGTTCTTTTGTGGTTTTTTTTTTCATTTTTTTTTTTTCATAATATTTGGACATATTTGTTTGCTTTGTCCATCCATCCATCTTCTTCCTCTTATCCGAGGTCGGTTCACGGGGACAGCAGCCTAAGCAGGGAAGCCCCGACTTCCCTCTCCCCAGCCACTTAGTCCAGCTCCTCCCGGGGGATCCCAAGGCGTTCCCAGGCCAGCCGTGAGACATAGTCTTCCCAACGTGTCCTGGGTCTTCCCTGTGGCCTCCTACCGGTCCGACATGCCCTAAACACCTTCCCCGTGAGTGTCAAACCGTGGACTTTGGGGTTTGTATTGTTTTTCCGAGGCAAAGGAAAGTTGGCACGAGCAAGACGGGAGTGTAAGTACATATTTATTTTTAATACTATAACAAAAAAAAGGCGCGCACAATGGTGGAGAACAAACTTGACTAGAAAACTAAACTATAGACAAAAAACAAAACTCAACAACTGTGACATAAAAAGCCCCAAAAACTTACGTGCCATGAGCAGGAGGGAAACTATGGGTAGAGTGATTAGCAGGCATGGCATGGCATGAAGGGAGTAGGGGTAGAGTCGCCAGGCTGACTTCCTGGCAACTTCCGGTTTAAATAATAGACATGATAATTGCAAACAGGTGTGAGACATGAGGACAAGGGGAAAACTAATGAGTTGGCATGGTAACAAAGGAAACAAGGAAGTGCAGGAACAGGAACTGAGTGTCCAAAGAACAAAACCGAACATGAACTAAACAAAAAAATGATCCCACAGACGTCACAGTGAGGCGTTCGGGTGGCATCCTGACCAGGTCACCTTTGTATGTGCTATCCATTAAGTAAGACTACGTATTACTCAGTCCCCACTGAGATCGGTAGGTCGTAAGTTCAAACCCCGGCTGAGTCATACCAAATACTATACAAATTGGACCCATTACCTCCCTGATTGTTATTCAGCATCAAAGGTTGGAATTGGGTGTTGAATCACCAAAAATGATTCTCGGGCGCGGCCATCCGCTGCTGCTCACTGCTCCCCTCACCTCCCAGGGGATGATCAAGGGTGATGGGTTAAACGCAAAAAAGGGGCGTGTGTGTGACAATCATTGGTACTTTAACTTCAACTTTATGTTGAATGGGGCAGGATATAGAAGATTGTCTGTCTATCTGTGTTGGCCCTGCGATGAGGTGGCGACTTGTCCAGGGTGTACCCCGCCTTCCGCCTGATTGTAGCTGAGATAGGCGCCAGCGCCCCCCGTGACCCCAAAAGGGAATAAGCGGTAGAAAATGGATGGATGGATAGAAGATTTTCTTCATCCTGGTCCTTCTCAGGCATAAAGTTTAATTGACTATTCATTAAAAATGCACACCAATGAAGTAGATAAATACAAATGTAAAATCATACCAAAGACTAATAAAAATGGGACCCATTGCCTCCCTGCTTGGCACTCAGCATCAAGGGGTGGAATTGGGGGTTGAATTCTTAAAAATGATTCCCGGGCGCGGCCATCCGCTGCTGCTCACTGCTCCCCTCACCTCCCAGGGGGTGATCAAGGGTGATGGGTTAAATGCAAAAAAGGGGCGTGTGTGTGACAATCATTGGTACTTTAACTTTAACTTTATGTTGGCAGGATATAGAAGTTTTTCTTCATCCTGGTCCTTCTCAGGCATAAACTTTAATCGGCTATTCATTAAAAATGCACACCAATGAAGTAGATAAATAAAAATGTAAAATCATACCAAAGACTATATAAAAATGGGACCCATTACCTCCCTGCTTGGCACTCAGCATCAAGGGTTGGAATTGGGGGTTGAATCCTTAAAAATGATTCCCGGGCGCGGCCATCCGCTGCTGCTCACTGCTCCCCTCACCTCCCAGGGGGTGATCAAGGGTGATGGGTCAAATACAGGGAATAATTTCGCCACATCTTGCGTGTGTGTGACAATCATTGGTACTTTAACTTTAACTTTATGTTGAATGGGGCAGGATATAGAAGTTTTTCTTCATCCTGGTCCTTCTCAGCCATAAAGTTTAATTGGCTATTCATTAAAAATGCACACCAATGAAGTAGATAAATACAAATGTAAAATCATACCAAAGACTAATAAAAATGGGACCCATTGCCTCCCTGCTTGGCACTCAGCATCAAAGGTTGGAATTGGGGGTTGAATCCTTAAAAATGATTCCCGGGCGCGGCCATCCGCTGCTGCTCCTTGCTCCCCTCACCTCCCAGGGGATGATCAAGGGTGATGGGTCAAATGCAGGGAATAATTTCGCCACATCTTGCGTGTGTGTGACAATCATTGGTACTTTAACTTTTTAATTTAAAACAAAAAATGAAAGAACGAGCTAAAAATAAAGATCACATGCAGCTTTCACTTTCTGTTTGTCTTTATATCAATCCAGCCATCCATTCTGCCCCTTTCCTCTTGTTGGAGCCTATCAGCATCCGGGGGGTCTAGGCGTGGCTCGCTATTTTCTGCTGAAAACAAAACCGAAAGCATTACTTCGAACCAAATATGTGGCAGACGATGTTGTTGTTGTGCATGCTGCTGCTGAAACTCAAAGGTTAGTTTGTTTAATGTGTTGTTGTGCCTGTTTATTTGACTTTATTAACATGTGCACTGGGGGCTAATTTCGTTGCAAAACTACATTTTCCACTCTTGCTTTGTTTTCCAGCAGCAGCTAACCCGCAGATCACCAGCTTTGGTGCAGATACAGCTGACTACGGATCAGACGCGCATTACAAATGCGAGCTGCAGAACCAGAAAGGTGCGCGATTTAAAGTATTCCTAAATGATGTTCTACGTGTTAAAATGTAATTTTATAGTGATAGCAGACTCATAAAAAAAAAGAAAAAGTTTTTCCTTATAAGCAGCTGCATATGTCACATATTCATACAATTGTGATCAAAATGATTCAACCCCCACACAATTTTGGTATTTTAGCAAGTTGGACATTTATTCCGTATTTTGTTTACAGTCATATCAAATAAAGATGTGTCAAATAGACAAATGCAACTTAAATTGTAACACTGTATTTTACAAAATACCAAAAAAGGACATTTTTCTTAATATCTCATTGACAAAAGTATTCAACCCCCTAGTTCCATGCATCTTTAGTACTTAGTAGAACACCCTTTGGCAGTAATGACATCCTTCAAAGGTGATACATAAGCGGACACAAGCTTCTTGCAACCATCTACAGGTATTTTAGCCCATTCCTCTTGGGCAAAGGCCTCCAGTTCATTCATATTCTTGGGCTTGCGTGCTGCAACTGCCTTCTTCAAGTCCCACCACAGCTTTTCTATAGGATTTAGGTCTGGCGACTGTGAAGGCCACTCCAGAGTCTTCCAGCCCTTCTTCTGCAACCACTCTGATGTTGATTTGGAGGTATGCTTGGGATCGTTGTCCTGTTGGAAGGTCCAACGTCTCCCAAGCCTCAGCTTCGTCACTGACTTCATGACATTTGCAGCTAATATATCCTGCTAGGAAATAGAATTCATGATGCCTTGAACGCGCTGGAGATTCCCGGTACCTGAGGCAGAGAAACAGCCCCCAGAGCATGATTGACCCCACACCATGCTTAACAGTAGGAAAGGTGTTCTTCTCTTTGTAAGCTTCATTTTTTCTCCTCCAGACAAAACGTTGATTCATAGGCCCAAAGAGTTACAGTTTTGTCTCATCACTCCATAGAACAGTTTCCCAAAACCTTTGGGGTTTGTCCAGATGATTTTTGGCATACTGGAGTCTATTTTTCTTGTGCCTGGTAGTCAGAAGTGGGGTGCGCCTGGGAGTTCTGGCATGGAGGCGTTCATCTCGTAGTGCGCGCCTTATTGTCTGGGACGAAACCTGCGTTCCCCCCTCTGCAATGTCCTGTTGTAGTTCCTCAGCTGTTACCCGGGGGTTTTTCACCACTGTACGCTTCAAATATCGGACAGCATCCTCTTTCTACCACACCCAGGTAGTGTTTCCACTGTGCCTTTAGCTTTAAACTTGCGAATTATGTTCCCAACTGTGTCTCTTGGAATGTGTAATGTCTTTGCTATTTTCTTATAACCATATCCTTTCTTATGAAGAGAAATTACCTCCTCTCTTGACTTCTTTGACAACTCCCTGGACTTCACCACGTTGCAAATACACCATTGACCATCTACAAGAAGCTGAGCGTCACAGTCTTTTTCAATCAGTTTAATTGTTGCTCGTTATGGTTCCAATCACATCTACAGGTGTTTTCAACACCTGATTGAAAAGACCTTATTCAAGTTCTGTTCTTAAGAGTTATGATCTTCAAGGGGTAGAATACTTTTCTCAATGAGATATTAAGAGAAATGACACTGTTTGATATTTTACAAAATATAATATTGTAATTCAAGTTGCATTTGTCTATTTATCGCATATTTATTTGATATGACTATAAACAAAATACGGAATAAATGTGCAACTTGCTAAAACACCAAAATTGTGTGAGGGTTGAATAATTTTGATCACAACTGTATGTTGTCAATATTCAGTGTTTTATCGTTCATAGTGAATATTGTAAATCCCACAGTCTTTATCTTCATGCACATTCTGGGTGTCTCATTCAGTTAAAACTATTTTGATTCCATCCTGTTTTTTAAGGCTGTCTTTAGCATTCAATCAGACATTATCAGACAGGTTTTTGTATTAGTGTTCCTAAAAACAGATGTACCGGCCCCAGACAGATTTTTCCTTGAAATTTGGCTCCCCGAGTCAAAATAATTGCCCAGGCCTGACTTATAACATACAACCTCATTTATAGTCAGGGTTTGTTTATAGCTAAACTGCTTTTAAAGAAAAAATGGATGTGGCTGCTTGTTTACATGACAACCCAGTTTAAAGTAAAAACATCTTTCAAAATGAAAGCGTAAACACTCTGGGATTTTTTTCCCCCTAACAGGATGCAGGATGTGTGCATGTGCACGAGGACAATGGATCCTTTCATTATCGGTTTGTGGGAGACAAATGGATGTTTCATTTCATGCTTCTCATACTTCTTTACAGGGCACCATTAGCTGGTGTGTTTTTTTTTTTTTATCCCTGAGCTGATTCCTGAATGGCTTCTTGGCCCCACCTCAGGTGTGCTTCAGGTTACCTGGCAAAGGCGCCTGAAGGACGGTTCTGTGGAGAACTTGGCGTCCTACAGCAAGTGGCATGGGCAACAGGTCAATGAGCCTTACCAGGAGAAGGTGATGCTCACCGAGGCGTCCCTCAGCTCGGCGTCCATCACCCTAAAGAACCTCACGTGGGCTGACGAATGTTGCTATATCTGCCAGTTCAACGTGTATCCAGAAGGGTCCAAGAAAAAGCAGAGCTGCCTCGCCGTCCATGGTAAGACTCCGCCGTACTCTGCGAGGATGACTCAATAGTGATTGTCCTACTTGTACGTAGGAATATCTGAAATGCAAACAAAGGTGTACCCTTCCACCGGCGACCTGGCAGACACAACCAAGCAGGTTACGTTCAGTTGCTCCGCCACAGGGAAACCAGCGCCCTCCATTCGCTGGCTCTTCTCGCCCAACGTCACCAGTTCGCACGAACCGTTGGCCGCCATGGAAGCCAACGACGACCTTACCTTGACCAGCAGTAGTAATGTTACAGTGCTTGTGTCTAGAGGCTGGACGGGACATGCTGACTGCGTTGTGGATACCGGGGGTCGGGGACTGAGGATGGAGAGGATCGCTTTTTCCTGGAATCCCGATCTAGGAAAAAAGGAGGGGGAGACAGGTATGCATGTCATTATGAAACTGAAACTGAAGTCAAATTGAAAGTGAAAGGCTACCTACCATCCATGACGACACAAGAGCAATTTGACAAATGTTGTTTCTCTTTCACATTTCTGGCATGAAAACACTTCAATAGGTTTCCATGCACTTTGAAAGGAATTTGGTTGAAACCAGCTTTTAAAATTGCTTTGCATACAATGTCAGGGTCAAATACAATGAGACATTATATAGACACAGAAACAGAGAATAATGTTGTGTTTATCTAAGTGGAGGTGACGGAAAACGGACACCAGATGGCAGTAGTGTACAGAGATGTAATATGTATATTAAATATATATATAATACTAATAATAATAATAATAAACAATACTAATGTGTCAAAAACCCAAGAGTATGTACGGTGTAAGACTATGTGAAGTATTTAATTGGAGTGTGTGTTACCAACGTGTTGACGAGAGCGAAGGAACGTCCAGGGGAACAGGCAGGTGATCTGGGATACAAGCGGGGGTCCGTGGGGCTGAGAGGGGCGTCAAGAGGTCAGAGTCCAAAGTGGGGGTCGAGGATTGAGGGAGGCAATCAGAGTCCAAAGGGAGATGCGGGGAAAAGAGAGGCACACAGCTCTCTTTCCAGGCGATGGAGGGTACTGCGGGGGCGACACAAGAAAAACACACTGAGAACACGGAAAGGCAGAACACAGGGAGAGCAGGATCGCATGAAGCAGGATGATCGCTTATTGTACGTCAACAGAGAACTAAGTTCCCGCCAGGATCCTTGGTCCACTGGTTCCTTTATACAGTCACAGGTGTGTCAGGCGTGGACTGCCACAGGCTGCGGCTGAGATTGGGCATGGTCCGCTTGATGAGCGCGGGGGGCGTGTCTGGAGTGTCCTTTGAGATACGCAGGCTGCGCTTGTTCCACAACAAATAAAAGACAAACCAGTGATTGCTTTTTCTCGTACGAGTAGAGTGACCTGGAGAACGTGTCGTCAGTTACAGGCTCCAAACTCACTCAGACCTTTCTCCCACTCCCCTCGCCTTTTAATTCATTCGGGAGGCCCTGCATTACATACACACACACAGCTGTACTAAGGAAGGAGGGGTTTTACAGCTGTGTTGGGAACATAACACCTGTGTTGAGAACATAACACATGCAAATATAAAAAGATACAGTAACTTCCTGTGTTGCTCTGTCTCATCTGCAAACTCCTCTTTGTGGTTGGCAGGTCAACCTAAGTTCAATTAACGCCAAGTTTCGTTTCTCTTCGGTTTGTCTAACACATAAGCAAACAATCATATTTGAATAAAAATGAGATAACTTATTTACAATTAATCCAACATACACCTTAATCAGACCGTGTTCGACTTTTCACTGTACAATTTGGTCAGTGCTATTCAACTGGTAGCCAAGAGGCCCAAATTCGAATGACCACACATCGGACCCAGCGTTCAGTTCACAACTTTGGAGACAAACATTCTCGCTCAAATTCCTAAAAACACAATAGCGCTCCTGTGGTAAAGAGGAACTTATACCACCGGCCGATCCTTGCATTGATATTTTAGCCTTACTTGCAAACAACACTGGGGTGCAAACTTTTGATTCACCTAACTGAGGCGTTCGGCAAGGCACTCGGCAGTGACACGTTGATTTATGGAACCAAAGTGTTTACAGTCCTTAGTTCAACTTCTTTCGTCACTTATTGTTTGTCTTAGGTACACTAATGTGTATATTTTAGGCCATTGGTTCTTTGTTGTTTTTTTTTTTTTTTGCAAAAATATATACAGTGGGGCAAAAAAGAATTTAGTCAGCCACCGATTGTGCAAGTTCTCCCGCTTAAAATGATGACAGAGGTCTGTAATTTTCATCATAGGTACACTTCAACTGTGAGAGACAGAATGTGGAAAACAAATCCATGAATTCACATTGTAAGAAATTTTAAGAATTTATTTGTAAATTATTGTGGAAAAGAAATATTTGGTCAACCATTCAAAGCTCTCACTGATGGAAGGAGGTTTTGGCTCAAAATCTCACGATACATGGCCCCATTCATTCTTTCCTTAACACGGATCAATCGTCCTGTCCCCTTAGCAGAAAAACAGCCCCAAAGCATGATGTTTCCACCCCCATGCTTCACAGTAGGTGTGGTGTTCTTGGGATGCAACTCAGTATTCATCTTCTTCCAAACACGACGAGTTGAGTTTGTACCAAAATGGATACATGGATGATACAGCAGAGGATTGGGAGAATATCATGTGGTCAGATGAAACCAAAATAGAACTTTTTGGTACAAACTCAACTCGTCGTGTTTGGAGGAAGACTTCAACACAATATGTTAAATATGGAAAAATAACAGAATAATATGACATATGCAGACATTTGTTATTCAGCATGTGTTGTACTTTGTAAAGTATAGCAATGGATTTGGATATTTTTCCCTTTATATATCTAAATCTGCGGTTTCCAACATAATTTATGATCAATTATTATTCCCAAGAACTTAGTTTCATATACTCTATCAATTTCCACTTTTAATTGTGCTTCACAATTTGTCCTTGCACCACTTAACACCATAAATGTGTCAGGGCGTGGACTGTGGGGTGTTTGTTTTCCCGAGATGCAAGTAAAGTTGGATCGGACATGGCTTGGAGGTAAATACATGATTTTATTTTACCTCTAACAAAAGGTACAGAACTAAAGGCGCGCACAAAGGCGGAGAACAAACCTGACCAATGTAACAAAAACTAGCACTTGGGCAAAAAACTATGAACATAAAACAAATAAACACTTACTGAATACACAAAACTCACGTGGCAAGAAACAAGCAGCAAGAAAAACTATGGCAGCATGACAATGGCATCAGTAGTAAGGATTTCAATAGCATGGATGTCCAGGAGGTAATGTCGCCAGGCCGACTGCCTGGCAACTGCAAGCTTAAATAATACCGAGCTGATTAGAGACAGGTGCGCGAGTGCAAAACGTGAGACAGGTGAAACTAATGAGTAGTCTTGGAAACAAAAAAAGCAAGATTGCACAACCAGGAACTAAAGTCCAAAAAACAAACAGCACATGGCCTAACGAAAACATGATCAATAGACATGAGAAATGTAGTTTTCTTATCATTTAATCATAAGTAATTAATATCAAACCATTTTTTTTAACTGAATCAACTGACCCTCTATCATCCTCAACATTTCCTTCAAGTATATGTGCATGTAAATGTATTGCATGGGTTTTTAATCGTCAAACAGTTCTCAAAGTATGCTGTATTTTTGCAGGTGGATCACCGTCACGAGGAATGGTCCTTGGTATTGTTTTGGGTGTTCTTGCAGTGATTATGATCATTATCATCATTGCTAAGTGGAAACAAAAAAGGTGAGATTAAATTGTATCCCTGTATTACAATCCCCTTTAGAATTGGCATGTGACGTCTTAGCTGAAATGCATGTCGTCAATATCCTCGTGCCTAGAGAATTTACTTCGTGAAATCTGCGCTTTCTGTCTGTTTGCGCTCGTGCGGCTTCTATGACAGCCGTCAGGGGCAATATTCAGAAAGACCTCTCACACATACGACTGAAACGCTCTCACATAAACAGAAACATGATTCTTACACACACGACTAGGATGCTCTCAGTTTCAGCAGTGTGTATAAGAGCGTTTCAGTTTTGTCAGAGAACATTTCAGTAGTGTGTGTAAGAGAAAAAGTGAGGGCATCACAGTACCGTACGTAAGAAGTAATTCTGAATAATGTCCCTGCAAGTGCGCGAACCGACTGAGTCCGCACATGGGCGGGTTTTGGCACTGTTGACACCATAGGAATGTTTTATTTCCTTGTAAAATAACATGGCTATAAATAGTATAAACCATAGTATACTCTATTCACCTGGCAGCCTGTTGGCCAAATCCGGTCCTACAGGTTTAGCTTAAAAGTTGGGAGACGATAATTTTTGTGAAAAATTCCTAAAAACACCAAAGTGCTCCTGTTGTATAGAGCAGGGATCCCCAAACTTTTTGACTAGAGGGCCCGCATTGGGTTAAAAAAAAATTCTGGGGCCGGGCTGTATATAAAGCCAATAATGCAATTTTTTGTGGTCCCCTTTATTTAGAAAAGTACCGAAAAGTATCGAAAAATATTGGTATCGGGACAACAATTTTATATACTGTGTATATATATATATATAAAAAAAAATATGTATATATATATATATATATATATATATATATATATATATATATATATATATATATGTACTCAGCAGGGCAAAAAAGTATTTAGTCAGCCACCGATTGTGCAAGTTCTCCCACTTAAAATGATGACAGAGGTCTGTAATTTTCATCATAGGTACACTTCAACTGTGAGAGACAGAATGTGACAAAAAAATCCAGGAATTCACATTGTAGAAATTTTAAAGAATTTATTTGTAAATTATGGTGGAAAATAAGTAGTTGGTCATCCATTCAAAGCTCTCACTGATGGAAGGAGGTTTTGGCTAAAAATCTCACGATACATGGCCCCATTCATTCTTTCCTTAACACGGATTAATCGTCCTGTCCCCTTAGCAGAAAAACAGCCTCAAAGCTTGATGTTTCCACCCCCATGCTTCACAGTAGGTATGGTGTTCTTGGGACGCAACTCAGTATTCTTCTTCCTCCAAACACGACGCGTTGAGTTTATACCAAAATGGATACATGGATGATACAGCAGAAGATTGGGAGAATGTCATGTGGTCAGATGGTACCAAAATTATTTCGATACTTTTCTAAATAAAGCGGACCAGAAAAATTGCATTATTGGCTTTATTTTACAAAAAATCTTAGGGTACATTAAACATATGTTTATTTTTGCAAGTTTGTCCTTAAATATAAGAGTGAACGTACAAGAAAACTTGTCTTTTAGTAGGAAGTAAACAACTAATTTAGTCTGCTGACGTATGCAGTAACATATTGTGTCATTTATCATTCTATTATTTTTCAAAATTATTAAGGACAAGTGGTAGAAAATAAATTATTAATCTACTTGTTCATTTACTGTTAATATCGGCTTCCTTTCTCTCTTAACATGTTCTATCTACACTTCTGTTAAAATGTAATAATCATTTATTCTCCTGTTGTTTGGATGCTTTCCATTAGTTTGGGATGATACCACACATTTTGGTATCAATCCGATACAGGATCATACATTGGTCACATTCAAAGTCCTCATGTGTCTAGGGACATATTTCTTGAGTTTACAAACATAAAAAAACAAAAAACGAAAGATGTGATGCAAAAAAATATCATATAATATATATATAATATATAATATCATTACAGCGGATGCTAGGTGTTTGTTTACATTTTGACGCCGGTGAGCTACGGTGTGTAGTGAAGCATGTTTAGCTATTCTTCGTCCTGCAGGGATGATACTTGTAAGAAACGTACTTTATTTGTCGCCATGGAGGCGAGGATTAGTGATTTAGAAGTAGCTAGGCTGGACTTTAGCCGCTAGCAGTTACACATGTTTTTCGTTATGGGATTTGTATAACTAAGGTGTTGCTGTGGCGCGTTTACTTCAGATTCAGTCAATAGTCATTTGTTAAACTTCTTTAGTTATACTAGTGCTGTTCCTCAAGGTTCCATTTCGGCAGTGATGGGCAAGCTACTTGGGAAAAGTGGTAAGCTAAGCTGCAAGTTACTTCTGATTAAATGTAACTAAGCTTCAGGGTAAGTTATACCTCCAGAGAATTGTAGTAAACTACACGGCAAAAGTAGCTTTTACATTCATATATGACCCCCAGTATGACATGCATTAAGCTACAGACCTCCTTTTTACAGCTTTTATGTCTACAAACCTCGTTTCCATATGAGTTGGGAAATTGTGTTAGATGTAAATATAAACGGAATACAATGATTTGCTAATCCTTATCAACCCATATTCAATTGAATGCACTACAAAGACAATATATTTGATGTTCAAACTCATACGCTTAATATATTTTTTTGCAAATAATAATTAGAATTTAATGGCTTCAACAAGTGCCAAAGTAGTTGGGAAAGGGCATGTTCACCACTGTGTTACATCACATTTTCTTTCAACAACACTCAATAAACGTTTGAGAACTGAGGAAACTAAATGTTGAAGATTTGAAAGTGGAATTCTTTCCCATTCTTGTTTTATGTAGAGCTTCAGTCATTCAACAGACCGGGGTCTCCGCTGTCGTATTTTACACTTCATAATGCGCCACACATTTTCCATGAGAGACAGGTCTGGACTGGAGGCGGGCCAGGAAAGTACCCGCATTCTTTTTTTACGAAGCCACGCTGTTGTAACATGTGCTGAATGTGGCTTGGCATTGTCTTGCTGAAATAAGCAGGGGCGTCCATGAAAAAGACGGCGCTTAGATGGCAGCATATGTTGTTCCAAAACCTGTATGTACCTTTCAGCATTAATGGTGCCTTCACAGATGTGTAAGTTACCCATGCCTTGGGCACTAATGCACCTCCATACCATCACAGATGCTGGCTTTTGAACTTTGCGTCGATAACAGTCTGGGTGGTTCGCTTCCCCTTTGGTCCGGATGACACGATGTCGAATATTTCCAAAAACAATTTGAAATGTGGGCTCGTCAGACCACAGAACACTTATACACTCTGCATCAGTCCATCTTAGATGATCTCGGGCCCAGAGAAGCCGGCGGCGTTTCTGGATGTTGTTGATAAATGGCTTTCGCTTCACATAGTAAAGCTTTAACTTGCACTTACAGATGTAGCGACAAACTGTATTTAGTGACAGTGGTTTTCTGAAGTGCTCCTGAGCCCATGTGGTGATATCCTTAGAGATTGATGTCGGTTTTTGATACAGAGCCGTCTGAGGGATCGAAGGTCACGGTCATGTTGGTTTCCGGCCATGCCGCTTACGTGGAGTGATTTCCCCAGATTCTATTAACCTTTTGATGGTATTATGGACCGTAGATGTAGAAATCCCTAAATGTCTTGCAATTGCACTTTGAGAAACGTTGGTCTTAAACTGTTTGACTATCGTGTTTGGTTTACCTTCTCAAATAAAACCCAAGTGTCAAAGCAGTTTTGAACTGGCCTCGGTCTCTCTTGGACCTATAAACCAATTTTTTTCACCTTTTCATACAAACTTTGGACTTTATCTGGAATATGAACATAACTATTTAACACAATGGATTGAAGTGAACTGCAGTCGTCAATTCGTATGTGATTATTTATCATAAGTACAAAAACTTGTAAAATATTAATGATACATTATTTCCTAATATCAATTTTTAAACGTACTGGTTTCTCTCCTTCCTACCAGGTTGAAAGACTACAAAACACCTGAAGCTGTTGAAGCGGTTTAGCTCTCCAGACATTTTATGGAATCCACAACAGGAAGTATGTGATGATCTTCACCTGTAACTCAAACATACCTTCTTGTGTTTATGTAAATGTAGCAGATTATATTACAAGTATATTGTTGTTATATAAAGTAAAGGGTTTTGTGGAATGACTCTGTTTTGGACGATAAGGTATGTTTGGGGAAAGTAAGGTCAAGTGTGGGTTTTTGAGGCTGATGAAGAGGCATGAAGAGTTTCCACCTCCTGGAACTCCACCTGTAGCGCGACCTAGTGGACTTTTAAGTGAAGTAATGAAAAATGAGACATCTTAACTATGATCAGTTTAGCTCAGGGGTGTCAAACGAACAGTTTTTTTTGCGGGATGAGTTTGCTAAGTATAAAAATGAGCAGAACATTTTGGAATGAAAGAAACTGCAGTTCTAAATGTGTCCACTAGATGTCACAATAGCAATTCTTTGTATCTTTGTAGATGATGCTACATATGTAAAAAAATAAAATAAAATAAACCACATGATGTTACTGCATAAATAACATCCTGTATTTTGATTTTGATATTATTCTTTTATCTTGTAATGATAATAATAAAAATAATAATATCAATAATAATAAAGATAATGATAATAATAATAATAATAATAATAATAATAATGATAATGGTAATAATAATGATAGTAATAATAATAAAAATAATAACAATAATAATGATAATAATAATAATGATAATGATGATAACAATGATAATAATGATAATAATAATAATGATAATAATAACGGTAATAATTGACACCAATGAGTTGACTGTATTCAGAAAGTATAAATAATGACAAATAAAGATAGAATACTATTAACATATAAGGGTAAAAAAGAAAAAACTACATTATGATTTGTACATTTTCAGAATGTGCTTGTTCTATTTTTTTTTAAATAATCAGAAGTTGTCTTTATTTTTAAATTATCGCGCCGTGATTTTACCAGTCCGGCTCACTTTGGAGTAGATTTTTCTCCACGTGGCCCCCCCATCTAAAATGAGTTTGACACCCCTGGTTTAGCTTATATCTTGTTTCGTAAGTAAATTGCACTTTTTTTTTGCGTGTTTGCACTTTAAATGTCATTTTTTTGTTCATCTGTTCTATCTATTATTATCTATTAATATCTATTCATATTAGAGCTGGGCGATATGGCCTTTTTTTAATATCTCGATATTTTTAGGCCATATCACGATACACGATATATATCTCGATATTTTTCCTTAGCCTTGAATTAACACTTGATGCATATAATCACACCTGTATGATGATTTTATGTGTCGACATTAAAACATTCTTGTTCATACTGCATTAATGTATGCTTATTTTAAACTTTCATGCAGAGAGGGAATCACAAGTCAATTGACCAAAATTGTATTTATTAAACAGTTATTAAGCAGTGGCACAAACATTCATGTCATTTCCAAAACAGAAAGTGCAAGATTGTCAGAGACATTTTAAATCAAGCTATGAGTGCACTTTTTGTGCATGATGTCACTAAGATGATGTATCAAATCAACACAAATCAAAGTTCACTTTTTGTACAGAACGCTACTACGATAGTTTAAAACAAATAAAGTGCACTTTTGTGCATGATGTCACACAAGATATTTCAGTAACTGTCCAATAAAAATGAGCAACACTAAATGGAGATGTTGACATGCGTAGAAAGTACTCTTCATTCTCTAGCAGGTGACTTTTCAAATGATGCTACATATTAGCAGAAATGCTACATTTTGTAGCAACGCTTTTGCCCCACACTTGACAAATCACGATTGTCTGTTCACCATCTTCCCGCTTGAAGGACAAAGGACCCCCTGCTGTTTTTCTTGGCAATTATTCCTTCCTTCATTTGTCACCTTCTTTCTCTCGTACTACCACTCGCACGGCTCCGCTAGCATCACAGCTAACGCTACCCGTGCCGCTACCTCTCTGCTCCGCGAGGGCGTATACGTATGTAAGAAGGTGCGCTTGCTGTCTAAAAGCAACTGGGTGAGAACGTATACTTGAATATCACGATATAGTCATTTTCTGTATCGCACAGAGACAAACCCGCGATACATCGAGTGTATCGATATATCGCCCAGCCCTAATTCATATTAATGTAAAGTTAATGTTCCCTCGCCATAATTATTTAATTTAATTAATCTCAAAGAAAACAAGGAGAAGAAGAAGATGTAGCACTTGTCTTGATGTGCGGACAAATGTATTATCAAGTAGCCATATTGTGAGTTTTAAAAACTGAAATAAATATGTCATGTGTCCATTTGCTTCATAGCATAAAATAATACAAAAAATATTCTAATTATTCCTGCATTAGACTATATTGCCAAAAGTATTTGGCCACCTCCCTTGACTCACATATGAACCATCCCTATAGGGTTCAATATGACTGGAAAGGCTGTCCACAAGGTTGCGGAGTGTGTTTATAGGAATTTTCCAACATTCTTCCAAAAGCGCATTGGTGAGGTCACACACTGATGTTGGTCGAGAAGGTGTTCTATCGGGTTCAGGTCAGGACTCTGTGCAGGCCAGTCAAGTTGATCCACACCAGACTCTGTCAGCCATGTCTTTATGAACCTTGCTTTGTGCACTGGTGCACAGTCATGTTGGAAGAGGAAGGGACCCACTTCAAACTGTTCTAACAAGGTTGGGAGCATGAAATTGTCCAAAATGATTTGTTATAATGGAGCATTCTAAGTACCTTTCAATGGAACTAAGAGGCCAAGCCCAACTACTGAAAAACAACCCCATACCATAATTCCTCCTCCACCAAATTTCACACTTGGCACAATGCAGTCCGAAATGTAGCGTTCTCCTGGCAACCTCCAAACCCAGACTAGTCCATCAGATTGTCAGATAGAAAAGCGCGATTCATCATTCCAGAGAAGGCATCTCCACTGCTCTAGAGTCCAGTGGCGACGTGCTTTACACCACGACATCCAACGCTTTGCATTGGACTTGGTGATGTATGGCTTAGATACAGCTGCCCGGCCATGGAAACCCATTCCATGAAGCTCTCTGCGTACTGTACGTGGGCCGATTGGAAGATCACATGAAGTTTGGAGCTCTGTAGCAACTGAGTGTGCAGAAAGTCTTTGCACTATGCGCTTCAGCATCCGCTGACCCCTCTCTGTCAGTTTACGTGGCCTACCACTTGGTGGCTGAGTTGCTGTTGTTCCCAAACTCTTCTATTTTTTTATGATAAAGCCAACAGTTGAATTTGGAATATTTAGGAGCGAGGACATTTCATGACTGGATTTGTTGCACAGGTGGCATCCTACGACAGTTAGAAATCACTGAGCTCCTGAGAGCGACCCATTCTTTCACAAATGTTTGTAGAAACAGTCTCCATGCCTAAGTGCTTGATTTTATACACCTGTGGCCGGGCCAAGTGATTAGGACACCTGATCCTGATCATTTGGATGGGTGGTCAAATACTTTTGGCAATATAGTGTATTACTAGTGCTGGGGGTTAAGCCACCCCATCTTTAAAAACTAATGACTGCTGTTTCGAATTAAAATCGAAGGTCCCTGAACACACCACGGTTATCTGCTATGGGATGCAAAAAACAAACTTCGACATGACTTTGTCTGATATTTTAATATATTTTTCTTTCTTCCATCACCTCATTCTGGTTCCCAAATGGATGAAAGTAAGCCTTGATGATGTCACAATGTCTGTGTAGTGTGAACATAATGAACTGTGGTACACATTCCCACTTTGATTCAAACAACCTAACTATGGAACATTGACAGCAACAAGTATTGTATTTTTGTATTTTTTTTAAATAAATGACATACCTTCATCACATTGAAGGACCACAAACCCAACTTCGCAAATAACCCAACAAGCCTGACTAATAAACCCAACTAAGGAGCGTTTGAAGCCAGATGGAATAATCACAAGGCCTCCTTTAGAAACCAGACCTTGCGGAATTCTACAGAACTCAGCAAGCACATTTGGAACCTAAAAGACAATAATGTTGAATATATTTAATAACATGGCAAATTCTTGAATCCAGCACACCTTACAACAGTGGTAATAAAAGATGCAACCTATGCTTAAAAGAGAAACTGTTTATTATATATCATCCAGACCTGTCATCCCTCAACAAGGGCAGTGAAATCATATCAACATGCCATCACAGACGGAAACACCTCCCAGGTAACAAATGTCCCATCTTATAAAAAGTCACCCCCTTAGTGGTTGTAGCCCTAAACAACTGACTTACTTATTGGTCATTTTCTGGGTTATTTTGTTTTACTTTTGTAGCTGTATGTTGAATTGGTGCAGCTGAATTGGCAGCTGGTTGCATGTCACTTACAGATACCAAGTTTTCAAGGCAGAAATCATATTTGAAATTATCCAGTAACAAACGTGTCCGCATTAAGAACATTTATTTTATCCTAGTTTTTGCCTGTTTATCGTGTTTGGTTTACTTTCTCAAATAAAGCCCAAGTGTCAAAGCAGTTTTAAACTGGAGATACGGAACACTTTTATTTCCTCTCGGACATGTAAGCCTATTTTTGTCACCTTTTCATACAAACTTTGGACTTTATCTGGAATATAAACATAACTGTTGAACTGAATTGTATTCGTCAACTCGTATCTGATTATTTATCAGGACACATTCCCACTTTGATTCAAACAAAATAATTATGGGATGTTGACAACAAAATGTATTTGATTTTTAAAAAATCAAATGACAGTTTTGGATTAAAAAGAAGAAAAAAACAAATGTCATATATTATAAAAAAAAGTCAGGCCTAAGCAACGGACTTATTTACTGGTCATTTTGGGGGGTGTTCTTTTTACTTTTGTAGCTGTATGTTGAACAGGCGCTATCAGCTCTGTCACTTTTTTAATGTCTTTTATGTACTTTGATGTTTTCCTCTTGTTTTTTTTGTGTTATCAGCTCTGTCACTTTTTTAATGTCTTTTAGGTACTTTGATGTTTTCCTCTTGTTTTTTTTGTGTGTTTTTACTTTTTTTTGTGGACTTTTTGTATCTGCCGTGCAACCACATCATTGTACACATTTTGGGGACAAATAAAGTGGGATAGGCTCCAGCACCCCGGTAGGAAATGGATGGATGGATGGATAAAGTATGTTGTATCCGAGCGAATTACAGAAAATAGCCACTAGAGGGCCCACTTTAAAAAACAATGATGAGGATAGCATGACGTTGAAGGGGTATTTGGAAGTTTGGACTTTTTCTTTGACTTTCATGTCACATGCAGCACATTTGACATGCTGCTCACCGAAAAGTAATTCTTCTTGACACGTGGGTGAGTTTAATCTGATTTTCTATGCCGTAACACAATTGTTACCTCAATAATATTATTTTTGTACATATACCAGTGTATGTATTATCTTTTTTATCATTATTTACTATTTTTCTGTCAACATGTTAAACAGGTTGTGTGAAGGAATTATGAGTAATAGACATGAATCCGGCAAATATAGGACTAAATAAGATCTGATTCTTCCTACTCCTTTTGATGTTCCATCATGTAATTTTATTATTCAGCATGTCAGAAACAAATACTCCAAAAACATCTCCACTTGTTAAAATGTTCAAATAATGAATGTGGTTATTATTATTTTTTCTGCAGCTGTTACACATACTGTAATATTGTCCATGGTAATTGGGATTTGTTATAGTGTATATTATTTAAAAATATAATATAATATATCAGTATATGTTATATACTGTATAAATAAATATTACATATTTTTTGTTTTTTATGTTGCTACTATGGTACATTTTTAGTCTGCTTAATACCTACTTTTAATACTTACTTTTTACTTTTTAAATTTGATCTCAATTCTGTAGACTGCTCCTGGAATTTTTATTTTTCCTGAGGGAACTCTCCTGAAGGAATCAATAAAGTTCTATACATCTATTCGTCTATCTATCTATCTATCTATCTATCTATCTATCTATCTATCTATCTATCTATCTATCTATCTATCTATCTATCTATCTATCTATCTATCTATCTATCTATCTATCTATCTATCTATCTATCTATCTATCTATCTATCCATCTATCCATCCATCTATCCATCCATCCATCCATCCATCCATCCATCTGCATTATCCTTTCCTTTAAAACAACATTTCTCAACGAGCTATTGCAAGGAATTTAGGGATTTTACCATCCACGGCTCGTAAATTCATCAAAAAGTTCAGAGAATCTGGAGAAATCACTGCACGTAAGCGATGATATTACGGACTTTTGATCCCTCAGGTGGTACGGCATCAAAAACCAACATCAGTGTGTAAAGGATATCACCACATGGGCTTGGGAGCACTTCATAAAACCACTGTCAGTAACTACAGTTGGTCGCTACATCCGTAAGTGCAAGTTAAAACACTACTATGCAAAGCAAAACCCATTTATCAACAATATCCTGAAACGCCGCCAGCTTTGCTGGGCCCGAGATCATCTAAGCCGGACTGATGGAATAGTGTTCTGTGGTCTGACGAGTCCACATTTGAAATTATATTCGGAAACAGAGGATGTGGTGTCCTCCAGAACAAATAGGAAAATAGCCATCCGGATTGTTATAGGCGCAAAGTTCAAAAGCCAGCATCTGTGATGGTATGGGGGTGTATTAGTGCCCAAGGTATGGGTAACTTACACATCTGTGAAGGCACCATTAATGCTGAAAGGTCCATACAGGTTTTGGAACAACATATGTTGTCATCCAAGCAACGTTATCATGGACGCCCCTGCTTATTTCAGCAAGACAAGTGTTACAACAGTGTGGCTTCATAAAACAAGAATGCGGGTACTTTCCTGGCCCACCTGCAGTCCAGACCAGTCTCCCATCGAAAATGTGTGGCGCATTATGAAGCATAAAATACGACAGCGGAGACCCCGGACTGTTGAACGACTGAAGCTCTACATAAAACAAGAATGGGAAATAATTCCACTTTCAAAGCGTCAACAATTAGTTTCCTCAGTTACCAAACGTTTATTGAGTGTTGTTAAAAGAAAAGGTGATGTAACACAGTGGTAAACATGCCCTTTCCCAACTACTTTGGCACGTGTTGCAGCCATGAAATTCTAAGTTAATTATTATTTGCAAAAAAAAAATAAAGTTTATGAGTTTGAACATCAAATATCTTGTCTTTGTAGTGCATTCAACTGAATATGGGTTGAAGAGGATTTGCAAATCATTGTATTCCGTTTATATTTACATCTAACACAATTTCCCAACTCATATGGAAACGGGGTTTGTCGATATATTTTTTTAAATTATTATTTTGCTGCAGCTGTTGCATTTGCTGTAATATTATTTATGGTAATTGGGATTTGTTATAATATTGTATATACCATATACAAATATAATATAATATATCAGTATTTATAGTATATACTGTATATATCATATGTAAATATTTATTTTGCTACTATGGTACATTTTTTGTTTTGTTGGTATTTTTCTGTTGCAGTTTCATGTCTTCCTTGAGCGCTATTCTCTACACCTGCTTTGTTTTCGCAATCCAGACTTTTTAAATTGTGCTCCATGCGCTGTAAGTCTTTGCTGTCGTCCAGCATTGTGTGTTTTGTTTAAGTTGCAGCCAGTTCAGCTTTAGTTTTGTTTTGCATAGCCATGCCCAAGCTTCAAAGCCTTTTCCATAGCGGCACTCGCCATTTGTTTATTTTTGGTTTAAGCATGAGATACCTGTGGAGGACTTCCTCCTTCCGGGTTCCATGGACCACCAAGGACAGACATGACGGCGAGCAGTTTGTGAATTCTTTCATTTTTTCAAATTAACTTTCGTCTTGTTGGGTCGCTTCTCAGCTCCTCCTCCACTACTCGCCTTTTCAGCCGCCCATGTCGTCTTCTGAATCTCGCTCTCGGACGCTGTCGCTTTGCATCCACTGGCTCTCCAACTTCTTCTGCCCCACTTGCCTCTCCTGCTGCCCTTTTACACACTGAGAGGTGATTGCACAACTGCGCCCAAGTGGGCCATCTACACACCTGACACTTGTTTCGGAGCCTCGCTGCAGGACCGCCGGCCACGCCTCCTCACAATATCTTTTTACCTGCACGCTGCCTCCCGCCGTCGTCTGGATATTGTGATCACGACACAGCGTGTTCCCGACATCCATCCATCCATCCATTTTCTGCGACTTGTCCCTTTTGGGGTTGTGGGTCGTACTGGAGCCTATCTCAGCTGCATTCGGGTGCAAGGCGGCGTATACCCTGGACAAGTCGCCACCTCATAGTCGTCACCATCACAGAAAGACGGACAACATTCAGACTCACATTCTCACACTAGGGCCAATTTAGTGTTGCCAATCAACCTATCCCCAAGTGCAATCTACAAAGCAAGTATCTACCTGCTGCCACCTACTGACATGGACGATTATTACACGGTTACTCTGCCGAACTCTAGACAGCACAGACACTCAACAACGGCACATTATTTACGGATTATAATTACTTATGTGCAAATAATATTTTTAACCCAATTAGGTGAAATTACGTCATCTCCACCAGACAATATCTCACGGTACACTAGTGTGCCACGGCACAGTGGTTGAAAAACACTTGTCTAGACTTTGTTTTTGCTGCCGGGTGGAAAGTGGTGTGTCACTCCGTTTTAATTGACCTTAAAGCAAATGACGACTAAAGCCTATTTCTCCTCTCATGCAGCAGACAGTGCGCCATGCAGAACCACACCTGCTGAATATTGATTGACGAGGGTGAGTCTGCATCAAAAGTTCTCCAGAACTTCCTAAAGCTAAGGCCTAACATCAATTGTGTGTGTGTGTTATCAGTTTGACATGCTTGGACTGCGTCTGACCTTACTGCTCTGGATCGGAGGAACATCCAGCACGCAAGGTTAGTTGCGTATAAATAACCACAATTGTGTGTCCCCTCATCCATCCTGAGATACAGTGGGGCAAACAAGTATTTAGTCAGCCACCGATTGTGCAAGTTCTCCCACTTAAAATGTTGACAGAGGTCTGTAATTTTCGTCATAGGTACACTTCAACTGTGAGGGACAGAATGTGGAAAAAAAAATCCAGGAATTCATATTGTAGGAATTTTAAAGAATTTATGTGTAAATTATAGTGGAAAATAAGTATTTGGTCACTTCAAACAAGGAAGATCTCTGGCTCTCACAGACCTGTAACTTCTTCTTTAAGAAGCTCTTCTGTCCTCCACTGTATTAATGGCACTTGTTTGAACTCGTTATCTGTATAAAAGACACCAGTCCACAGCCTCAAACAGTCAGACTCCAAACTCCACAATGGCCAAGACCAAAGAGCTGTCGAAGGACAGCAGGAAAAGAATTGTAGACCTGCACCAGACTGGGAAAAGTGAATCTACAATAGGCAAGCAGCTTGGTGTGAAAAAATCAACTGTGGGAGCAATTATCAGAAAATGTAAGACATACAAGACCACTGATAATCTCCCTCGATCTGGGGCTCCACACAAGATCTTATCCCGTGGGGTCAAAATGATCATGAGAACGGTGGGCAAAAATCCCAGAACCACACGGGGGGACCTGGTGAATGACCTGCAGAGAGCTGGGACCAAAGTAACAAAGGTTACCATCAGTAACACACTACGCCTGCAGTGCCAGACGTGTGCCCCTGCTTAAGCCAGTGCATGTCCGGGCTCGCCTGAAGTATGCCAGAAAGCACATGGATGATACAGCAGAGGATAGGGAGAATATCATGTGGTCAGATGAAACCAAAATAGAACTTTTTGGTATAAACTCAACTCGTCGTGTTTGGAGGAAGAAGAATACTGAGTTGCATCCCAAGAACACCATACCTACTGTGAAGCATGGGGGTGGAAACATCATGCTTTGGGGCTGTTTTTCTGCTAAGGGGACAGGACGGTTGATCCGTGTTAAGGAAAGAATGAATGGGGCCATGTATCATGAGATTTTGAGCCAAAACCTCCTTCCATCAGTGAGAGCTTTGAAGATGAAACGTGGCTGGGTCTTCCAGCATGACAATGATCCAAACACAACGAAGGAGTGGCTCCATAAGAAGCATTTGAAAGTCTTGGAGTGGCCTAGCGAGTCTCCAGACCTCAACCCCATAGAAAATCTGTGGAGGGAGTTGAAAGTCCGTGTTGCTTGGCGATAGCCCCAAAACACCTCTGCTCTCGAGAAGATCTGCATAGAGGAATGGGCCAAAATACCAGCTACTGCATGTGCAAACCTGGTAAAGACCTATAGTAATCGTTTGACCTCTGTTATTGCCAACAAAAGTTATATTACAAAGTATCGAGTTGAATTTTTGTTATTGACCAAATACTTATTTTCCACCATAATTTACAAATAAATTCTTTAAAATTCCTACAGTGTGGATATGTTTTCTTTCACATTCTGTCTTTCACAGTTGAAGTAATAATAATAATAATAATAATAAGATTTTATTTGTAAAAAGCACTTTACGTTGAGCAAACAACCTCAAAGTGCCACAGTGTAAAAAAAAAAATAGTAATAATGAAAAGTGTACCTATGATGAAAATTACAGACCTCTGTCATCATTTTAAGTGGGAGAACTTGCACAATCGGTGGCTGACTAAATACTTTTTTGCCCCAATGTATGCAAGTTGCGCGTGCAATAATGGAGGAAACATTGCACACCCCATCAAAGCATATCATGTGCCCCACTTCCTTTTTCTTTCTTAGGATTCCGTCCAAAAAAAAAACAACTTAAAAGGGAACGGTGTATTGCCCATCATCCACATGTCCATCATCTACAATGGATGTGGATGATGGTAAAAATCCCGCCCAAAACGTGCAGTTTTTTGTAAAACCAAACTTAAATGATATAAAAGACACAGGTGCTAATTAGGGCATAGATGTGCACATTAGGAAAAAAGTTAACACTTGAGTTTGGGGAACACATATTCACCATTAATTAGTTGCTTGCAAATTAGTAACATATTGGCTCTTAATTAGTCATTATTAAGTAGTTATTATTGCCTTATTTTGCATGGCCTTATTATACAACCAGTAAGCCATTAACTAAGAATCTTCCTGTTGGATTAATTGTAAATAAGTCATCTCATTTTTATTCAAATATGATTGTTTGCTTGTGCATTGTGTTAGACAAACTGAAGAGAAACGAAACCCTTATATGTTCCCCTAGTGTCAAAATAACTCTAAATTAGGTCTATGTTACTTTAATAAGCAACTAATTAATGGTGAATGTGTTCCCCATACTAAAGTGTTACCTGAAAAAGACACAGAACAACCTGGGACACAAACAACAGATGATGACAGTACCCTCCCCCAAACGGACAGATTCGAGACACCCCAAAGTTAATAGGTTTTTTTTTTAGTTTTTTAGTTGGACAAAAAGTGCATGCCACCTGGTTAATGTGGTTTTTTATGAGTGTGTGAAGGGGGATTCCTAACAGATAAGAGGAAACGTGCATTTTTGAAAATGTCTGTGTTGTTGTAGACATAACAGAAAATCAGTGTTTTTTAAAAGCCGGATGAGAAAAACAAAAATCCCTTCAGAACCTTGGAGGATTTCCAAGACTTGAAGCTGCCTAATTGAGACCCACAAATATAGCCTTGCATTTTCGTTTGTGTAATGTGTAATAGCCAATACTACAAGCATCTACAATGGAAGTGGATGATGGGCAAAATCCCCCCGAAAACGTGCAGTTTTGTTTAAAACCAAACTTAGATGATATAAAACAGTGGTTCTCGAACTTTTTTCACTACTTCAGAAAAAAACTTGGCTCTACAAGTAGCACCATATTGTCCAACGTTAAAATAAGGTAGCTTAATTATTCATTAAAAACAAGGCATGGTTTTATTAAACAAGTATAAATAATATTTTGGACCGCTGTATCATTATACAGAGTTTGAACAGTAACATTGTGTTTGAATATAGAAAAATCAATCAATCAATTAAAGTTTGTTTATATTTCCCTTAAAAATGTTCTGAGGTGGTACTTGGTGAAAAAAGTTTTTAAGAACCAATGCAGTAACCTACACCAATAAACTGACCATACGTCCACTTTTCCCCGGACATGTCGTCTTTTGCGGGTGGAGTTTCTTAAATGCCTCAAATGTCCAGTGTTTTGAGTCAGGGTTGCATGTATTTTCAATGTACGTACTGGGTTAAGAGGGGGTTAAAAACAAAACAAATTGTGAAGGAGTGCCACGCAGCAGAATTTGTGAGGGAGGGGCAGAGAGAGCGAGATAGTGGATTGATTGTTAATCAAGGCATTCTTGATCAACAGCCATACAGGTCACATTGAGGGTGGCCGTATGAACAACTTTAACACTGTTACAAATATGCGGCACACTCTGAACCCACACCAAACAAGAATGACAAACACATTTCAAGGGAACATCTGCACCGTAACACAACATAAACACAAAAGAACAAATACGCAGAACCCCTAGCAGCACTAACTCTTCCGGGACGCTACAATATACACACTGCACTGCCCCCTTGCCCCCACTTCAACCCCGATTACTTCACATCAAATATTTCACTTTGAAAAAGAATTTTGGTGGAAGATTTTACATATTGTGTGTGTTTGCCATAAAAAACAGTTTTGTTTGACAAAAAAGGGTGGAAAACAAACAAATACAAAAAACAACGTAAAATAACTAAAACATTTTGAAATGAGGAATGGATGTGAAGTTCATGTAGACTCCAGAGATTTAAGCGTTAAATCTAAAATGTATGTATGCCCTGGCACACCATTATCATCATTTCATGACCCAACCAAAAATATTTTTACACTTTTAAACTGAAATAAATACACCTACCACTTATTGAATAAAAAACATAGAAAATTTTATGTTGGAAAGAAGAAAGTGAATGAATGTTTATAACTGAATACATTTACATATGTATACAAATGTGTCTCCTTTTATATTATTTATTTTACAGTAAGTAACGTCTAGGGCGGGGGTCGGCAACCCGCGGCTCTAGAGCCGCATATGGCTCTTTAGCGTCGCCCTAGTGGCTCTCTGGAGTTTTTTAAAAAATGTATGAAAAATGGAAAAAAATTAGGGGAAAAAAAATATTTTTTTGTTTTCATATGGATTCTGCAGGAGGACAAACATGACACAAACCTCCCTAATTGTTATAAAGCACACTGTTTATATTAAACATGCTTCACTGATTCGAGTATTTGGCGAGCGCCGTTTTGTCCTACTAATTTTGGCGGTCCTTGAACTCACCCCCGTTTGTTACATGTACAACTTTCTCCGACTTTCTAGGGCGTGTTTTATGCCACTTCTTTTTTCTGTCTCATTTTGTCCACCAAACTTTTAACGTTGTGCGTGAATGCACAAAGGTGAGTTTTGTTGGTGTTATTGACTTGTGTGGAGTGCTAATCAGACATATTTGGTCACTGCAAGCTAATCGATGCGAACATGCTATTTAGGTTAGCTATATGTACATATTGCATCATTATACCTCATTTGTAGGTATATTTGAGCTCATTTAGTTTCCTTTAACTCCTCTTAATTAAATTTATATCTCATGACACACTATCTGTATGTAATATGGCTTTTAATTTTTTGTGACTCCAGACAGATTTGCTTTTGTATTTTTGGTCCAATATGGCTCTTTCAACATTTTGGGTTGCCGACCCCTGGTCTATGGCAACGTTTTTCCAAAACACAGTATAGATTATGAGATATAACAGGACAATGCATACGTTTAGCATTTGTTTTATAAAATGCTTACAAAAAAATGGGACCCCAAAAATGTATTGTGGGACCCCATTTTTATGACTTGATGGGGTCCTTGGGACCCCATCTTGAAAATTCCTAGCGCCAACACTGCTGTCAACACAGGAGAAAAAATGCTTTATTTAAATAAATATATTATTTACAAAGCAAGTTTGAGTATCATTGGCAAATTTTCACCTGGTCCCGGCCGTGGTATGCATATACAGTGGGGCAAAAAAGTATTTAGTCAGCCACCGATTGTGCAAGTTCTCCCACTTAAAATGATGACAGAGGTCTGTAATTTACATCATAGGTACACTTCAACTGTGAAAGACGGAATGTGAAAACAAATCCAGGGATTCACATTGTAGGAATTTTAAAGAATTTATTTGTAAATTATGTTGGAAAATAAGTATTTTTGTCAACCATTCAAAGCTCTCACTGATGGAAGGAGGCTTTGGCTCAAAATCTCATGATACATGGCCCCATTCATTCTTTCCTTAACACGGATCAATCGTCCTGTCCCCTTAGCAGAAAAACAGCCCCAAAGCATGATGTTTCCACCCCCATCCTTCACAGTAGTTATGGTGTTCTTGGGATGCAACTCAGTATTTTTCTTCCTCCAAACACGACGAGTTGAGTTTATACCAAAATGGATACATGGATGATACAGCAGAGGATTGGGAGAATGTCATGTGGTCAGATGAAACCAAAATAGAACTTTTTGGTATAAACTCAACTCGTCGTGTTTGGAGGAAGAAGAATACTGAGTTGCATCCCAAGAACACCATACTTACTGTGAAGCATGGGGGTGGAAACATCAAGCTTTGAGGCTGTTTTTCTGCTAAGGGGACAGGACGATTGATCCGTGTTAAGGAAAGAATGAATGGGGCCACGTATCGTGAGATTTTGAGCCAAAACCTCCTTCCATCAGTGAGAGCTTTGAATGGATGACCAAATACTTATTTTCCACCATAATTTACAAATTCTTTAAAATTCTTACAATGTGAATTCCTGGATTTTTTTTCACATTCTGTCTCTCACAGTTGAAGTGTACCTATGATGAAAATTACAGACCTCTGTCATCATTTTAGTGGGAGAACTTGCACAATCGGTGGCTGACTAAATACTTTTTTGCCCCACTGTATATGTCCTCTTTTTGGGATTTCGCAATATTGGTCAGCCGATACACCAAAAAAGACCAAACTGACTGAGTGAACCTTGTGTCCTCTTAGGTGAGGTCATATCCCCCCCCACTATACATGCAGAGGCGGGCACACCTGTCCTGTTGGGCTGCAATGTGACAACGACCACGGGGGACAGCATCCAGCAGGTGCGCTGGCTTGACAAAGACAGGAAGCTCCTGCTGGCGTACGAAGAGAGGACGGCGGTCCGCATCAGCCACCAGCTGCCCAACGTGCGGCTGACGGCCTCACACGGGGACTCCAGCTACATCACCATCGCCAGGGTGTTGCCTGAGGACGAGGGCTGCTTCCGCTGCATCTTCGATGTCTTTCCCCGGGGCTCGCAGGAAGGCAGCGCGTGCATCAGGGTGACGGGTGAGTTCGCAGCCGGGCTTGGATTCTCCCAGACATTGATACAACGTTGATTATACATGCATATTATTCATAAATAGTCGTGGTCAAAAGTTTACCTACACTGGAAATATCAGGCTTGCCACTGACAGTTGGTTTGTGTTTTAGTTTTTCCTCTCTGTATGTTTAGTATTTCCTGTTTTTAGTTCCTGTCAGCGCTCTTATTTTGTCTGTTTCCTGTTTTTTTTCCCCCTGTGTTGTTTTCCCCTCAGCTGCGGCTGATTGGCACCTGGCCACACCTGGTGTCAATCAGCCCGCTTCTATTTGAGTCTGTTTTGTTCCTCCAGTCAGTTGCTGGATTATTGTCTTGTGGATGTCGCTCTTGTCGCTGCTACCTGGCGTGTCGTGTAGTCTCATATCGTGTCAAAGCAGCGTTGCGGTAAGCTATATTTGATAGTAGTTTGTAGCTTATTATCTTTTGTTCCCTGCTTCCAAGTTCATATTAGAAGTACAACTTCTGTTTCCTGCTCGATACCTGCTAGCTTCTACGCTAGGCCTTTTTGTTTGTTATCCGCCCACGTGCGCGCTTTTTATTTGTACCCTTTGTTTGTTTTTGTTCTAGTATTTTTATTAAATTATGTTTTCTCACTCCATGCCTGCCTCCATCTCTGCATCTTGGGGTTCGTCACAAACTAACTCTGACAGTAAAGAACATAATGTCATGGCGGTCTTGAGTTTCCAATAATTTCTACAACTCTTGTTTTTTTTGGTGATAGAGTCATTGGAGCACATACTTGTTTGTCACAAAAAAATATTCATGAAGTTTGGTTCTTTTATGAATTTATTATGGGTTTACTGAAAATGTGACCAAATCTGCTGGTCAAAAATATACATACAGCAATGTTAATATTTGGTTACATGTCCCTTGGCAAGTTTCACTGCAATAAGGGGCTTTTGGTAGCCATCAACAAGCTTCTGGCAAGCTTCTGGTTGAATTTTTGACCACTCCAATTGATAAAAAGTGGTGCTGTTCAGCTAAATTTGTTGTTTTTTCTGACATGGACTTGTTTCTTCAGCATTGTCCACACGTTTAAGTCAGGAGTTTTGGAAGGCCATTCTGAAATGTTGATTCTAGCCTGATGTAGCCATTCCTTGACCACTTTTGACCTGTGTTTTGGGTCATTGTCCTGTTGGAACACTCAACTGCGCCCAAGAACTAACCTCCGGGCTGATGATTTTAGGTTGTCCTGAATATTTTTGAGGTAATCCTCCTTTCTCATTGGCCCATTTTTGTCAGGGTGTGTTGGTGACGAACTCCAAGATGCAGAGAAGGCAGGCTTGGTGCAGGAAAACATAATTTAATGTCCAAAAATGTCACAATAAAGAAGAAACACAAACCAGGAACCAGGAACAAACAAAGTGGAAGCAGGGAACAGGAACCAGCAAACAGTAACTATGAACAAAAAGACAGCACACTCCAAACAGCTACATGTTCAACGACAAGTATTAATGACAATAATCCAGGACTGACTGGAGGAGAAAGCAGGTCTAAATAGTGGCTGGCTGATTGAGCCCAGGTGTGGCCAGGTGCCAATCAGCCACAGCTGAGGGGACACAGCACTCAGGGAGACAAACGGGAAACTGAACAAAAATCTCTGTAAAGCACCAGTTCTATTGGCAGCAAAACAGGCCCAGAGCATAATACTACCAACACCATGCTTGACGGTAGGAGCGGTGTTCCTGGGATTAAAGGCCTCACCTTTTCTCCTCCAAACATATTGCTGGGCATTGTGGCCAAACAGCTTAAGTTTTGTTTCATCTGACATCACATGGACAAAGATAAGACCTTCTGGAGGAAAGTTCCGTGGTCAGATGAAACAAAAATTGAGCCGCCGAACCGCCACTACACATGAATGGAACTGAAATTAGGGATGGGCGATTAGTTATTATTAATACCGGTATATTTTAGAAATACCACCATACAGTTGACAGTATAAATGTGCGTACAAGACACAATTTTTCCCCCATTTTTTTATGCAGAGATGAAGCATAAACATCACACTTGTAGCAAATATAGGATAGGATAGGATAGGATAGGATAAGTCTTTATTATCATTGCACAAGTGAAGTGAATTATATATTTATATAGCGCTTTTTCTCAAGTGACTCAAAGCACTTTACATAGTGAAACCCAATAGCTAAGTTACATTCAAACCAGTGTGGGTGGCACTGGAAGCAGGTGGGTAAAGTGTCTTGCCCAAGGACACAACGGCAGTGACTAGGTTGGCAGAAGCGGTAATCGAACCTGCAACCCTCAAGTTGCTGGCACGGCCACTCTACCGACCGAGCTAAACAGCGAAAGTTTGTCTTCAGCACAAACCCGTTCAAGATTAGACAAACAAACAGTGTACAGGGTTACAGAACAGGAACGCTGAACAGGCGCCCCGTAAAAGATGAGGAAAAAGGTAAAACGCTGGGGAAGGATGAGTAAAAAAACACAAACTAAACTGGGCTACTAAGGGGGCCCAGTCCGGAGTGGGAAAAAAAACTCCATAGCAAAGCATATATACATATTACAACGTACATCTCGGGATATCTAGCAGCAGAGGGGAGGGAGTGCGGGGTCATGATGGTTGGCCGCAGCTCTCAGGCACTGACCATCCTTTCATCACCCCTATGGGATTTGCGTTGAGGGCGTTGGATTGGGTGGGGTGGGGTATGTATGTGTGTTGCGTATATTTTTGTGGATGCATGTTCGTGTGTATGCCTGCAGTGTGTCAAGGTTCAAGGTTCAACTTTAATGTCCCCGCGGGGAAATTTGTCTTGGGCACAGTGCATCATCGCTTTCTCTCTTCCGCGGCCTTGATGACGTGCAGTCGCTAGTCCAAAGTCAACAACAACAGGTGTGTGTCCAGGAGAGACAAGAAAGTAGTTTGTTGTGTCTTCACCACACTGTCCTTCAGGAGAGTCTCGAAGCCAGGGAAACAATCCAAGTTAGAATGTTTTGTATGCGACTGAAAATAAAATTAGCTTTTCACTCTAAATTGTCTATAACTGGTCCTCAAACCTGGTCCTCAAAATCACAAGAGTGTCCACAGTTCTTCCCGCATCCTCCAATCAGTTGTGGCAGCTCAACCTGGCTATAACCCAGCTATACCGGGGCGATTTAGCTCGGTTGGTAAAGTGGCCGTGCCAGCAACTTGAGGGTTCCAGGTTCGATCCCAGCTTCCGCCATCCTAGTCACTGCCGTTGTGTCCTTGGGCAAGACACTTTACCCACCTGCTCCCAGTGCCACCCACACTGTTTTGAATGTAACTTAAATATTGGGTTTCACTATGTAAAGCGCTTTGATTCACTAGAGAAAAAGCGCTATAGACAAACCCTGTTTCCATATGAGTTGGGAAATTGTGTTAGATGTAAATATAAACGGAATACAATGATTTGCAAATCATTTTCAACCCATATTCAATTGAATGCACTACAAAGACAAGATATCTGATGTTGAAACTCATAAACTTTAGGTTTTTTTTGCAAATAATAATTGGAATTTCAAGGCTGCAACACGTGCCAAAGTAGTTGGGAAAGGGCATGTTCACCATTGTGTTACATCACATTTTCTTTTAACAACACTCAATAAACGTTTGGGAACGGAAGAAACTAATTGTTGAAGCTTTGAAAGTGGAATTGTTTCCCATTCTTGTTTTATGTAGAGCTTCAGTTGTTCAACAGTCCAGGGTCTCCGCTGTTGTACTTTACGCTGAGTAATGCGCCACACATTTTCGATGGGAGACAGGTCTGGACTGCAGGCGGGCCAGGAAAGTACACGCACTCTTTTACTACGTAGCCACGCTGTTGTAACACGTGGCTTGGGATTATTTTGCTGAAATAAACAGGGGCGTCCATGATAACGTTGCTTGGATGACAACATATGTTGCTCCAAAACCTGTATGGACCATTCAGCATTAATGGTGCCTTCACAGATGTATATGTTACCTATGCCTTGGGCACTAATACACCCCCATACCATCACAGCAGCTGGCTTTTGAACTTTGCGCCTATAATAATCCGAATGTTTTTTTTCCTCTTTGTTCCGGAGGACACCACCTCCACAGTTTCCACATATAATTTGAAATGTGGACTCGTCACACCACAGAACATTTTTCCACCAGTCCAGCTTAGATGATCTCGGGCCAAGCGAAGCCGGCGGTGTTTCTGGGTATTATTGATGAATGGGTTTTGCTTTGCATAGTAGAGTTTTAACTAGCACTTACAGATGTAGCGACCAACTGTAGTTACTGACATTGGTTTTATGAAGTGTTCCTGAGCCCACGTGGTGATATCCTTTACACACTGATGTCGGTTTTTGATGCCGTACCGCCTGAGGGATCAAAGGTCCGTAATATCATCGCTTACATGAAATGATTTCTCCAGATTCTCTGAACTTTTTGAAGATTTTATGGACCGTAGATGGTAAAATCCCTAAATTCCTTGCAATAGCTCGTTGAGAAATGTTGTTCTAAAACTGTTCGATAATTTGCTTACAAAATGGTGGCCCTCGCCCCATCCTTGTTTGGGAATTAATTAGCATTTCATGGAAGCTGCTTTTATACCCAATCATGGCACCCACCTGTTCCCAATTAGCTTGCACACCTGTGGCATGTTCCAAATAAGTGTTTGATGAGCATTTCTCAACTTTATCAGTATTTATTGCCACCTTTCCTCACTTCTTCGTCGCGTGTTGCTGGCATCAAATTCTAAAGTTAATGATTATTTGCGAACAAAAAAATGTTTATCAGTTTGAACATCAAATATGTTGTCTTTGTAGCATATTCAACTGAATATGGGTTAAAAATAATTTGCAAATCATTATATTCCGTTTCTAACACAATTTCCCAACTCATATGGAAACGGGGTTTGTAAATATAATCACTTCACTTCACAACCTCAACACAATGTTATAGCTCAACTTCAAACATACCTTTTAATATCAATAATTAGAATTTTCAATCTGTCATTGCCTCCTTTCAGAATGACTACATCTGTGGTTTTGACACCTCCTGTTAGAGAAAGGGACTTGAGTTCAAGCACCTATTTTTACTGATTTAACTGTTAGAGATGAAAATGAAAACCCCTTATGTTTGACATTTTTCTGTGAAATTTTCCAAGTACTGAAATGCAAATGTTGACAAAATGCCCTCTTTCTCTTCGTTGAACATGACAACACTCAGTAAACAACTTGATAAAGCTTTGAGTTGTTTCTCTATGTTTTTTGTTTAGGAGATCTTGGACCAGTAGCGTTTTGCACTAAATAACGTCTGGGGATTTCACATTGTTGTTACCCGTGTGTCTGATGCTGCGAGTCACAGGACACATACTGTCGGCTCAGTGCTAAATGAGAAGGAGGTGCAGGGGTCGAGGCCTGTCAAAGAGGTCGAGCATTTTATGGAGGAATTATCACAAGAACTTAAAGGCCTACTGAAATCCACTACTACCCACCACGCAGTCTGATAGTTTATATATCAATGATGAAATATTAACATTGCAACACATGCCAATACGGCCTTTTTAGTTTACTAAATTACAATTTTAAATTTCCTACAGAGTTTCTTGTTGAAAACGTCGCGGAATGATGACGCGTGTTTGTGACGTCTCGGGTTGTAGCGGACATATTAGCCCAGCACCACACACGGCTAAAAGTCGTCTCTTTTCATCGCATAATTACACAGTGATTTGGACATCCGTGTTGCTGAATCTTTTGCAATTCGTTCAATTATTAATGGAGACTATAAAGAAGAATGATGTTGGTGGAAAGCGGTGGATTGCAGCTGCCTTTAGCAACCAAAACAAAGCCGGTGTTTCTTTGTTTGTTGTGAAGCTTTAACACAGAGCGGTCAAGCGAACATGTTTCTCTACGTCAACCAGCAATGTTTTTGGATGGGAAAATTGTGATATTAAGTTGGCTCTTACTGGAGACTTCAGTGGATTATGGGACCTCCTCCTGTCAAAAAGGCAGCTGTGATCTTGGCTCCTCGGCTTCTCTCAGAGACACTGGCGCTCACCGCAGCCATCCGAATTTCAGGTATGACTTTATAATCTCACTAAAATACTATTAACACAATAAGCAGATAAGGGATCTTTCAGAATTATGCTAGTAAATGTGTCTAATTACATCTGAAACGCTTCCACTGCCGCCGCCCGGAGCCGTCGCTTTTTTTTTTTTTTTTTTTGGTGCTTCACTCTAACTTTACTCATCCACAAATCTTTCATCCTCGCTCAAATTAAGGGGGAAATTGTCGCTTTCTCGGTCCCAATAGCTCTTGCTGCTGGAGGCTATGATTATAAACAATGCGAGGATGTGAGGAGCCCTACAACTCGTGACGTCACGCGCACATCGTCTGCTACTTCCGGTAAAGGCAGGGCTTTTTTATTAGCGACCAAAAGTTGCGAACTTTATCGTCGATGTTCTCTACTGAATCCTATCAGCAAAAATATGGCAATATCGCAAAATGATCAAGTATGACACATAGAATGGACCTGCTATCCCCGTTTAAATAAGAAAATCTCATTTCAGTAGGCCTCTAAATATATAAAATATGGCAGATACAAAAACAAAAAAAGGGCTCCAGGCAAGGCAAAAGGGCAGGGGGCCTCATGTACAAAACCCAAAACCAGTGAAGTTGGCACATTGTCCATCCATCCATCCATCCATTTCCTACCGCTTATTCCCTTTTGGGGTCACGGGGGGCGCTGGCGCCTATCTCAGCTACATTCGTATTGTGTAAATCGTAAATAAAAACATAATAAAATTATTTGCAAATCCTTTTCAACCTATATTCAATTGAATAGACCGAAAAGACAAGATATGTAATGTTCGAACTGTTATTTTTTGTGAATATCAGCTCATTTGGAATTTGATGCCTGCAACATGTTTCAAAAAAGCTGGCGCAAGTGGCAAAAAAGACTGAGTAAGTTGAGGAATGCTCATCAAACACTTATTTGGAACAGGTGAACTGGCTAATTGGGAACAGGTGGGTGCCATGATTGGGTATAAAAGTAGTGTCAGGCTTTCCCTTGACAGTTTGTCTATGTTTTAGTTTTTTCCTCTGCATTTGTCTTTGTTTCCTCTGTGTTTAGTATCTCCTGTATTTAGTTCCTGTCAAGTGCTCTTATTTTGGTTCAGCTTCCTGTTTGTCTCCCTGTATGCTGTTTTCACCTCATCTGCGGCTGATTGGCACCTGACCACACCTGTATTGAATCAGCCCGCTCCTATTTGTACCCACTTTGTCTTCCAGTCAGTGCTGGATCATTGTCGTTGCCACATGTCTCTCCTGTCGTTGCTATCGTGTCGTTTTATTGCAGCATAGCGGTAAGCTACATTCGTTTGTTTGTAACTTACTGTTTTTGTTCCCTGCTTCTGTTTTGTTTTCACTCTACAAGTAACAACTTCTGTTTTCCTGTTTGCAACCCGCTAGCTTCCACGCTAGGCCCTTTGTCGTTTCTTGCTAGCTTCTATGCTAAAGACCCTTAGTTTGTTATCCGACTCGTGCGCGCTTTGTGTTAGTACCCTTTTGTCTGATTTTGTCGTAGTATCTTTATTAAATCATGTTTTCTCACTCCATGCCTGCCTCCATCTCTGCATCTTGGGGTTCGTCACCAAATAACGCTGACAAGCAGCTTCCATGAAATGCTCAGTCATCCACAAACAAGGATGGGGCGATATTCACCACTTTGTCATTAAATCTGTGATCAAATTGTCGAACAGTTTAAAAACAACATTTCTCAACGAGCTATTGCAAGGAATTTAGGGATTTCACCATCTACGTAATATCATCAAAAGGTTCAGCCCATGTGCAGCAAAAATAGGCTCCAGCACCCCCCGAGACCCCAAAAGTGGCAAGCGGTAGAAAATGGATGGATGGATGGTTCAGAGGATTTGGAGAAATCACTGCAATTAAGCGATGATATTACGTACCTTCGAACCCCTCAGGCGGTATTGCATCAAAAAACCTTTAGAGTAGGTGGGACCACATTTGGGTGACTTTGATTACCCCCAAGTAGGGTTGTACGGTATACCGGTATTGGTATAGTACCGGGATACTAATGAATCATATTCGGTACTATACCACCTCTAAAAAGTACCGGTCCACTACATATGCTTCACTACACACCTACAACAGCTACTGTGTTCCTGAATGTAAACAAATGCCATGGGTGGCTCTACACCTAACATCCACTGTAATGATACCAAGTACAGGAACGTATCTAGTCGATACTACTATGATTATATCGATATTTTTTAGCATCACAAAATGTATTTTGTTTTTTTCAAATGTATATTATGTTTATGAACTCATTATTATGTGTCACAATGGGGTTGCATCTTTATGCGGGGTCGTTCTCCCAGGAATGCAGAACGGACAACTCCGGATGACAGTAGGAGATAATTTATTCATCAAAAATCATCCAACTCCAAAATAACAGGCAAACAACAAAAGGAAAGCGTGCCGCTCGCACGAGAAGCTAAAAAAAACAAAACTTAGCGCAGGAAATTTTGAAGCTAACACTTAGCATGGACTACGGACATGGGAAACTCACAAGCTGTGGCATGAACAAACAAAACTTATGTGGACACGGCATGAAGCGAACAATGACTCCAGGCCGACTGACTGGCAAAGGCAGGCTTAAATAATGCATCTGATTAGAGACAGGTGAGTGTTGGAACACCAGAGGCAGGTGAAAACAATAATTAGCCATGGCAACCAAACCAAACTCAAGTGTCACAAACAAGAACTTAAGGAGTCCAAAACTAAGAGAAAAAAACAAAACATGATTCCGACCACGGATCATGACAATATGTCCCTGAGAACATGAAGACTTTGAATGTATGATCCTGTAACTACTTGGTATCGGATTGATACCTAAATTTGTGGTATCATCCAAAACTAATGCAAAGTATCAGACAACAGAAGAATAAGTGATTATTCCATTTTAACAGAAGGGTATATAGAACATGTTAAAAGAGAAATTAAGCAGATATTAACAGCAAATGAACAAGTAGATTAATAATTAAATTTCTACCGCTTGTCCTTTATAATTTTGACAAAATAATAGAATGGAAAATGACACAATATGTTACTGCATATGTAAGCAGCTAAATTATGAGCCTTTGTTTACTTCCTAATAAAAGACAAATTGTCTTCTATGTTCACTATTTTATTTAAGGACAAACTTGCAATAAGAAACACATGTTTAAAGGGGAACATTATCACCAAACCTATCCAAGCGTCAATATATACCTTGATGTTGCAGAAAAAAGACCATGTATTTTTTTTTAACCGATTTCCGAACTCTAAATGGGTGAATTTTGGCAAATTAAACGCCTTTCTGTTTATCGGTCTTTTAGCGATGACATCAGAACGTGACGTCACCGAGGTAACACACCCGCCATATTCATTCTCACATTACAAACACCAGGTCTCATCTCTGTTATTTTCCGTTTTTTTCGACTACTTTTTGGAACCTTGGAGACATCTTGCCTCGTCGGTGTGTTGTCGGAGGGTGTAACAACACTAACAGGGAGGGATTCAAGTTGCACCACTGGCAAGAAATCTGCCGCCAGACCCCCATTGAATGTGCCGGAGTGTCTGCACATTTTACCAGCGATGGTAAGGCAGACATGGCACAGAGAGTTTTGTTGATGTTGTTGACTTATGTGCTAATCAGACATATTTGGTCGCAGCATGACTGCCAGCTAATCGATGCTAACATGCTACACTAATCGATGCTAACATGCTATTTACGCTAGCTGTATGTACATTTGAAACTAGATACCCAAATTTAATGCAAAACAAACACTTACCAATCGACGGATTTAAGTTGCTCCAGTGTCACAAGATGCGAAAGTCCTGATCGTTTGGTCCGCACATTTTACCGGCGATGCTAATAAGGCAGCCATGCTATGGGCCACTTCATTAGGTACACCCACGCTATGGCCGAATAGCATCAGTAGCTATTCGCTCAATAGCTGCAATTTCTTCTTCAATTTCGTTTTCGCTATCTGCCTCCATACTCCGACCATCTGTTTCAATACATGCGTAATCTGTTGAATCGCTTAAGGCGCTGAAATCCGAGTCTGAATCCGAGCTAATGTCGCTATATCTTGCTGTGGTAACCGCCATGTTGTTTGTATTGGCAGCACTGTATGACGTCACAGGGAAATGGATAGTGGTTTCGAAGATAGCAAAAATAAGGCACTTTAAAGCTTTATTTAGGGATATTCCGGGACCGGTGAAATTTTGAAAAAAACTTCAAAAAATACGACAAGCCACTGGGAACTGATTTTTATTGTTTTTAATCCTTTTGAAATTGTGATAATGTTCCCCTTTAATATACTGTAAGATATTTTGTTCAAATAAAGCCAAGAATGTCATTTTTTGTGGTCCCCTTTATTTATAAGTACCGAAAAGTATCTAAATACATTTTGGTACCGGTACCAAAATATTGGTATCAGGACAACACTATCCCCAAGATGAATGTAAATGGTGTTATTTACAACAAAATGTGTCCATACAGTAGCCTGCTCACTAGCATGTGAAAAGTATGTAATATTTGGTTTTAAAGCATTTAAATCCCATTTTAAATATACATTAAGTGGCGACTTGTCCAGGGTGTACCCCGCCTTCCGCCCTATTTTTGCTGAGATAGGCTGCAGCGCCCCCCGCGACCTCGAAGGGAATAAGCGGTAGAAAATGGATGGATGACATTTAAATTTGAATATCGATTTAAATTTAAATATAAATCAAAAAAGATATGGAAGACTTTGACTCTTGTTTGATCACTCAATTTATTATTACAACCCAGAAGAGCTACATGAAATGCAAAAAGGTGAATTTTGTGCCCTTGCCTCAACATGTTTTTACATTGTTGAAACCAAATGTAGGCAGAGGACGAATTTTTTGTCTTGAAAAAGGATCGCACGCCAGGTTTTTGCGTGTACGCACTCCCAATACATGAGTTCCATGTTTGAGCACCCCTAGCGTCTATCTGCATGCTATTTGGAGTAAATAAATAATTACCAAATAGTTAACGGAAACACTTGGGATAAGAACATTCAGTCTAACGTCTGATGCATTCCAACCCCCACCTGTTGAGCAAGGAGGTAAAGTCCACCCACTCAGCAGCCATCCGGTTGTAAATTTTGAGCATGCACAATTTGAGCCCCAGACTCTTCCTTGTTACAAGGGCTCAGGAACATTTCAGAAAACCACTGTCACTAAATACAGTTTGTCGCTACAACTGTAAGTGCATGTTAAAGCTCTTCTATGCAAAGCGAAAGCCATTTATCAACAACATCCAGAAACGCTGCCAGCTTCTCTGGGCCCGAGATCATCTAAGATGGACTGATGCAAAGTGGAAAAGTGTTCTGTGGTCTGACGAGTCCACATTTCAAATTGTTTTTGGAAATATTCGACATTGTGTCATCCGGACCAAAGGGGAAGCGAACCATCCAGACTGTTATCGACGCTAAATTGAAAAGCCAGCATATGTGATGGTATGGGAGTTAATTAGTGCTCAAGGCATGGATAACTTACACATCTGCGAAGGCACCATTAATGCTGAAAGGTACATACAGGTTTTGGAACAACGTATTTTGCCATCTAAGCGTCGTCTTTTTCATGGACGCCCCTGCTTATTTCAGCAAGACAATGCCGAGCCACATTCAGCACGGGTTACAACAGCGTGGCTTTGTAAAAAAAGAGTGCGGGTACTTTCCTGGCCCGTCTGCAGTCCAGACCTGACTCCCATCGAAAATGTGTGGCGCATTATGAAGTGTAAAATACAACAGCGGAGACCCTGGACTGTTGAACGACTGAAGCTCTACATAAAACAAGAATGGGAAAGAATTCCACTTTTAAAGCTTCAACAGTTAATTTCCTCAGTTCCCAAACGTTTTTTGAGTGTTGTTAAAAGAAAAGGTGATGTAACACAGTGGTGAACATGCCCTTTCCCAACTACTTTGGCACGTGTTGCAGCCATGAAATTCTAAGTGAATTATTATTTGCAAAAAAATAAAATATAGTTTATGAGTTTGAACATCAAATTTATTGTCTTTGTAGTGCATTCAATCGAATATGGGTTGAAAAGGATTTGCAAATCATCGTATTCCGTTTATATTTACATCTAACACACTTTCCCAACTCATATGGAAACGGGGTTTGTAATTACCAAACAGTTAATGGAAACACTTGCGATAAGAACATTCAAACTCACGTCTGACCCATTTTAACCCCCACCTGATGAGCAGGAGGTAAAGCCCACCCACTCAGCAGCCATCCTGTTCTAAATTTTGAGCAAACACAGTTTGAGCCCCAGACTCTTCCTTGTTAAATCGGCTCCTGCAAAAATGTCCCTGTGAACTTTTTACCGTACCTTTGTTGGTGTAAGCAGAAAGTCTGCTGTATCATTCCGATGTGTGCTTTATCCCAGCCAGGGTGCATCTCGACGGCAATAAAACGGCCGTGAGTGGCAAGCCGGCCGTCCTCTCCTGCTGGTACGACCTCCCTGAACGTGTGCAGCAGGTTCTGTGGAAGAAGACATCCCAGCAGGGCCACGCCGTCACCCTGGCCTCCTACGCCAAACAAGGTCACTCCAGCATCGAGGAGGCACTGCGAACTCGCCTCAGCCTGAGTGGAAGTCTGGGAGCCCCCCAGCTGAATTTCCAACCGGTCTCGATTGAAGACGAAGCCTGCTACACCTGCGAGTTCAACACGTACCCTGACGGGACCAGGAGTAACACAGCTTGCCTCTATGTTTATGGTGAGTGTGAGGGTCAGATGTTGACTGGAAAATACAGGATTTTGCCTTGATACGGACTGTCTGATTGTGGCGGTCCGCTCCCTGTACGATCAGTGTCAGAGCTCGGTCCGCTTTGCCGGCAGTAAGTCGGACCCAATTCCAGTGAGAGTTGGACTACGCCAAGGCTGCCCTTTGTCACCGATTCTGTTCATAACTTTTATGGACAGAATTTCTAGGGCGTTGAAGGAATCCGGTGTGGTGACTGCAGGATTAGGTCTCTGCTTTTTGTGGATAATGTGGTCCTAATGGCTTCATCTGGCCAGGATCTTTAGCTCTCACTGGATCGGTTCGCAGCCGAATGTGAAGCGACTGGGATGGGAATCAGCACCTCCAAGTCCGAGTTCATGGTTCTTTCCCGGAAAAGGGTGGAGTGCCATCTCCGAGTTGGGGAAGAGATCTTGCCCTATGTGGAGGAGTTCATGTACCTCAGAGTCTTGTTCACGAGTGAGGGAAGATTGGATGGTGAGATCCACAGGCGGGACGGCGTGGCGCAGTGGGAGAGTGGCCGTGCGCAACCTGAAGGTCCCTGGTTCAATCCCCATCTAGTACCGACCTCGTCACGTCCGTTGTGTCCTGAGCAAGACACTTCACCCTTGCTCCTGATGGGTGCTGGTTAGTGCCTTGCATGGCAGCTCCCTCCATCAGTGTGTGAATGGGTAAATATGGAAGTAGTGTCTACGCGCTTTGAGTACCTTGAAGGTAGAAAAGCGCTATGCAAGTACAACCCATTTATCATTTATCGGTGCGGCGTCTTCAGTAATGTGGACGCTGTATCGATTCGTTGTAGAAGGAGCTGAGCCGGAAGGCAAAGCTCTCAATTTACCAGTTGATCTACGTTCCTGGGCAGCACTGGGGAAGAGGAGTTAGTGCGTCTGCCTCACAATACGAAGGTCCTGAGTAGTCCTAGGTTCAATCCCAGGCTCAGGATATTTCTGTGTGGAGTTTGCATGTTCTCCCCGTGAATGCGTGGGTTCCCTCCGGGTACTCCGGTTTCCTCCCACCTCTAAAGACATACACCTGGGGATAGTTTGATTGGCAACACTAAATTGGCCCTAGTGTGTGAATGTGAGTGTGAATGTTGTCTGTCTATCTGTGTTGGCCCTGTGATGAGGTGGCGACTTGTCCAGGGTGTACACCGCCTTCCGCCCGATTGTAGCTTAGTCTCCAAATGGATGGGTGATATGTAATAGCCAATACAATAGGCATTAACAGCATGGGATGCTCGTGACCCATGCACAGAATTTGCAGAGGGGAAGTTTACACTTACGTTTTCCTTTTTATCGCTCAGGAAGGGGAAGCAAAGTGTAAACATACCACAGTCTGACCTGAGTTGAAAGCCACTGCTGTGGGTCAGGCCTGACTACATGTACTGTACAGGACAATATGTATGAAGTTTTAAAGTAGACAGAGCAGTAAAAAAAAAAGTGGCATGTACTGGTGAGCCATCCTTTTGCAATTTTCTGTTCTCCGGGTACCTTTGTGGTTTCTCAATGTGCTTCCTCACACGGTCTAAAAACATGTTTTGTATTTATGCTACTGTAGGTACCCACATGTGTGAAAGTAGGATAGGCTAGGATAGAATTTATTCATCCCACAACTGGCAAAGTATGTTGTCGCAGTGCAGATACAAAAAGTCCACTAAAATAAGGTGAAAACCATATGAAAACAAGAAGGAAACATCAAGACTTAGAGACTTCCTTTATATTGTCATTCAAATTTGAACTTTTCAGCACAGATAAAAACAAAATTTTGTTACATAAGCTCATGGTAGTGCAGGATTTTAAAAAAAAGCAGTAAGGTGCATATATAATTAAATATATATATAAAATAAATTAATATATATAAATTAATAAATAGATTAGATTGCTGTACAGATAAATACATTGCTCTTTTTCACATGCGTCCACGTTTATGGATGTATGTTATATTGTCTTTTTTATTCCAGCGAGTTAATCCATTTTGGGGGGAGTTGAGGGGATGATTTAATTATGATGCGTTCAAGAGTCTTACGGCCTGAGGCAGGGGTTTCAAACTCAAATACAGAGTGGGCCAAAATTTAAAACTGAACAAAGCCGCGGGCCGAGGTTGAACAAATTAACCTTTTAATAGGGACCCAAACAAGTTTTACATTGAATATTGAACAAGCAAGGCTTATATAACTTTATAGTGACATGCAAAATTGAGTTTCAAATAATAATAACAATAATAATTAAAAATTATCAAACGGCATATCAAATCAAATGTAAATAAAAATTGAATGCCTCTTTTGTATTTGCAGCCTTCTGAGGTAAATATCATTAACTTTTTCCAGAGGCTAATACATTTGAAAATAAAATAACAATGAATAAATCAACCATTTAGGCCTTTTTAATGTCAGGGCTCAGGTGGTAGGTGGGTTAGGGGGGTTAGGGGGGGTTTGTTGGTAGCGGGGAGGGGGGTGTGTATTGTAGTGGTCCTGAAGAGTTAGTGCTGCAAGGGGTTCTGGGTATTTGTTCTGTTGTGTTTTTGTTGTGTTTATGTTGTGTTAAGGTGCGGATGTTTTCCCGAAATGTGTTGGTCATTCTTGTTTGGTGTGGGTTCATAGTGTGGCGCATACACTATTTGTAACAGTGTTAAAGTTGTTTATATGGCCACCCTCAGTGTGACCTGTATGCTGTTGATCAAGTATGCCTTGCATTTACTTACATGTGTGTAGAAGCCACATATATTACGTGACTGGGCCGGCACGCTGTTTGTGAGGAGGAAAAACAGACTTGACGACAGGTTGTAGTGGACGCTAAAGGCAGTGCCTTTAAGGCACACCCCCAATATTGTTGTCCGGGTGGAATTCGGGAGAATGGTTGCACCGGGAGATTTTTGGGAGGGGCACTGAAATTCGAGAGTCTCCCCGGAAATCGGTGAATGCGGTGTTACAGCGGCGCCGCTGTATAGCACCGGCGGGCCAGCTCTAATGTTAATTTGATATTGCCTCAAGGGCCAAATGAAATTACACGGTGGGCCAAATTTGGCCCCCGGGCCAAAGTTTGACACCTATGGCGTGAGGGAATAAGCTGTTACAGAACCTGGAGGTTCTGCTTCGGAGGCTGCGGAACCTCTTTCCTGAGTCCAGCAGTGAAAACAGTCCTTGGTGGGGGTGGGAGGAGTCTTTGCAGATTTTCCGAGCCCTGGTCAGGCAGCGGCTTTTTGCGATCTCCTGGATAGGAGGAAGAGGAGTCCTGATAATGTTTTCCGCTGTCCTCACCACTCTCTAGAGAGACTTCCAGTCTGAGGCATGGCAGGCTCCAGTCCAGACAGAGATGCTGTTGGTCAGCAGGCTCTCTATAGTTCCTCTGTGGAATGTGGTGGGAATGGGGGGAGGGAGCTGTGCTCTTTTCATCCGACGCAAAAAGCGCATGTGCTGCTGAGCTCTTTTTACAAGAGCTCCGGTGTGTAGGGACCAGGTTATATTGTCAGTGATCTGCACCCCCAGGAACTTGGTGTTGCTTACCATCTCCACCGCTGTGCCATTGATGTAGAAGAACACGAGCGACGTATAAGACATTAAAAGTACACAGAGGTGATGCAACCATCTGACACTTCTGCGGCGTCATTTCTACATACAGCTACAATAGTAAAATATAAAGTAAAACCAAAAAATTAGCAAGTCGTTTGTCTCGTTTCATAGACAAACAACGAAACTAAACTAAACCACAATTTCAATGCCCACATACTCTATATTGCGGTGGCCTCTGCAGTGCATCGTCTACTGGGGGGTGGGGGCCCAGAGACAGAAAGAGATCCAACAAAGCCACCAAAAGAGCTGACTCCGTCCTAGGCTGCCCACTAACTTCTGGCCAATGTCCGGTCTTCGCCTTGGCAGACCGAAGCGTCTGAAACAAGCTTATTCATAGTAAAGAATGGCGACTTGATGATTTCCAGGTTCGATTCCAGCTTCCGCCATCCGAGTCACGGCCGCTGAGAACGGTAGGTTGTGAGTTCAAACCCCGGCCGAGTCATACCAAAGACTAAAAAAATGGGACCCATTACCTCCCTGCTTGGCACTCAGCATCAAGGGTTGGAATTGAGGGTTAAATCACCAAAAATGATTCCCGGGCGTGGCCAACGCTGTTGCCCACTGCTCCCCTCGCCTCCCAGGGGGTGATCAAAGGTGATGGGTCAAATGCAGAGAATACTTTTGCCACACCTAGTGTGTGTGTGACAATCATGGGTACTTTAACTTTAACTTAACCCACCTTGCTCCCAGGGACCCCTACAGGGGATTCTTAATCTCAATAGGACTTTCCTAGGTAAAATTCAGCTTTTTGAAGCCCGACCATCTCGACGCTCAACTCTAGCTCCGCAGCCCCGTCTGTTTATCCGCATCTTTCCACGCGGAAAGACTGGTATGGCAGAAAGCCAGCAGCTGGTCTGCTGTGCAAACATTGCCATGCCCAAAAGGTGGATTCAAAATTTCACAAAAAAAGCAGTGCAGAAGTCATAAAAGGGCCATCCCTTGTTGAGGGGGCCCAAACCAAAAGGCAAAAAACTAATAAAAAAAAAAAAGAGTAAATGGTAAATACTTGTCTAGCACTTTTCTACCTTCAAGGTACTCAAAACGCTTTGATGCTATTTCCACATTCACCCATACTTTCACACAAGGATGGGGGGAGCTGCCAAGCAAGGCCCGAACCACGACCCATCAGGAGCAAGGGTGAATGAAGTGTCTTGTGACGTGACGAGATTGGTCGAAGGTGGGGATCGAACCGGGAACCCTCAGGTTTCTGGCACGGCCACTCTCCCAACCACACCACTCCGTCCCTAGAAACATCAGAGAAACATCAAGAACACAGAACTCCTGCAACCAGCAGCCCGTGACACTTAGACCAATGTTTTTCAACCACTGTACCGTGAGATATTGTTTGGTGTGCCGTGGGACATAATGTAATTTCACCTAATTGGGTTCAAATATTTTATGCAAACGGGTAATTATAATCCGCAAATAATGTTCCGTTGTTGAGGGTCTGTGCTGTCTAGAGCTCGGCATATCAGTAAGTAGCAGCAGGTAACTTATTGCTTTGTAGATGTCGGTAACATGGTTTGTCGTGATCACAATATGCGGGAGGAAGTGTGCAGGTAAAGAGGTATCTAATGCTTAAACTAAAAATAAACAAAAATTAAACGGAACTGGCTGCAAAGTAAACAAAAACAGAATGCTGGACGACAGCAAAGACTTACAGCGTGTGGAGCAGCAGACGGCGTCCACAAAGTACATCCGTACATGACATGACAATCAACAACAGAATTGGAGCGCGAGACATAAAACACTACACACAGGAAAACACCCAAAAACTCCAAATAACCATGAATTGATTAACGTGGACCCCGACTTAAACAAGTTGAAAAACTTATTCGGGTGTTACCATTTAGTGGTCAATTGTACGGAATATGTACTGTACTGTGCAATCTACTAATAAAAGTATCAATCAATCAATCAGTCATGGCGTGATGTGACATGTCGTGACAGTATACCTACTTTGAAACGAGCTATAGTGATGCATGCTTGGTTATGGTTTGAATTCATATTCAACAATTGCGAGAACGACAATATCGGCTGCGGCGTTTGATTACGGACCGAATATCCCTTTGGGACAGAGGACCCTATTGTATTTCTAAAGTTTTATTATTATTATACCGCCGCCTCTTTGAGCTGTAATTTGACCCCCTTATCATGCTTCAAAACTCAGCAAATCATTGACTGGCGAAAATTGCAATCTGATCGAAAAAACAAAACAAAAAACTCAAAATTGCGCTCTGGCGCCCCCTTGGAAAAAACACAGACAAAACTGCTTGTAACTTCCGTTAGGAATGTCGTAGAGACATGAAACAAAAACCTCTATGTAGGTCTTACTTCAGAAAAAATCAACAGGAAGTTGGCAAAAACCCCTTTAAAACAAAAGTTTCCTAAAAACGTCATTTTTGCCTCCTTGAGCTGTAATTTGCCCCCCTTAAAATGCTTCAAAACTCACCAAACTGGACACACACATCAGGACTGGCGAAAATTGCGATCTAATAGAAAAACCAAACCCCAAAACTCAAAATTGCGCTCTAGTGCCCCCTAGGAATAAAACACAGACAAAACTGCTCCTAGGAAGAAAACACAGACAAAACTGCTTGTAATTTCCGGTAGGAATATCGTACAGACATGAAACAAAAACCTCTATGTAGGTCTCACTTAGACCTACATTTCATTCATTTACATTCTAAGCAAAAATCAACAGGAAGTTGGCAATCACCCCTTCAAAACAAAAGTTTTGGAAAAACCTGTCACCTTTTTTCAAACATTATCTCCTCTGAGGGCGTTTGTTGTGTTGGTTTCAAACTCGCACAGGAAAGAGATTGAACCTTTCTGATTAAAAGTTGCGCAAAGAGTTTTTCTAACTGCTCCGGTTTTGATTTTACGAGCCTTCAAAGGACCACTACACTGATGCTGCTGCGCTGCTGCCTTTTCAAGATGGTTGCTTAAAAGCAGGAAGCACCAGCGTGACCACACAATGCAGAGAAGGTAGGAAATGTGCGGGTAAAGATATGTTGACTGGAGGCACCAGTTTGACTCCAGGATACAGAGAAGGTAGGTAATGTGCAGGTTAAGATATGTTGTCTGGGTGATGGCAGGAAGCACCAGCGTGTATGGGTGAAAGAAAGAAGCACCAGTGTGACCCCAGGATGCAGGGAAGGTGGGTAATGTGCAGGTAAAGATATGTTGAATGGGTAAAGGCAGGAAACACCAGCAAAAGTCGGTCCCGTCCATTGCTGCTTGCAGCTTTAATTTTTTAAATGTTTTCTGAAAGGTTGAAAAACACTGCCATAGACACAATGTTGTTTTCAGTTCGCCATTTTTTTCTTACAGTCTTACCGGAGGCGATGGTGACCCACGCAACCTCGTCTTCAGGGGACACCGAGGCCAATTGCACGGTGCGGTCACGCCCCGCATCAAACATCACGTGGAGGATCGGCGAGGACAACCAAACCCTCGAATCGCCGCTCGTTTCCCTCTCCCACGAGACGGACGGCACCACGACGCTGACGAGCACACTGCACCTCCAGTCGGGGGTCTTCACCAAGCGCTCGGTCCAGTGCATAGTGCACCACCAAGGACTGGATTTGCCTCTCGCAGTGTCCCTCAACAATCTTGGTAAGATGTCCCCAGCATACTTGCAGTACTTTCAGTGCCTCTCCCGAAAACCATTCTCCCGATTTCCAGCCGGACCTGAGTGAGGACAGTCTGTCGTCACGTCCACTTTTCCTCCTTATAAGCAGCGTGCCGGCCCAGTCACGTTAAAACATCTACGGCAGACCTGGGCAGTCCATTCAGCTTTTCAATCTGACCCGCCGGAATTTCCCAAATATTTTTTGTAGATCTTTAAGATGGAAAGTGTTGCTGCCATTATGATGTGCAGTGATGTTTTCTAATGACCGTAAGTCTTCAACTATACAAAGCATTTCAATGGTTGGAATCTGCCCTTATGGACGATATACCAGTTACTATGGTAATCTAATTAGTTACTATGGTAATCAACGTCACAGCATCTCAGACGAGGCACCAAGCAGCCTGGGCGGGAAGCGTTTCCACAGACACAGAGCTTTTCACAACAAAGTTCTAAAGCTTAGTGATATATCAGATGTATCAGATTGTAGGTCAGGGGTGTCAAACTCAAATACAGAGTGGGCCAAAATTTGAAACTGAACAAAGCCACGGGCCAAGGTTGAACAAATTAACCTTTTGATAGAGACCCAAACCATTTTTGCATTGAATATTGAACAAGCAAGGCTTATATAACTTTATAGTGACAAGCAATATCGAGTTTCAAGTTATAATAATAATAATTAAACAATTTCATTGGCATATCAAATAAAATTTTAATAAAAAATGGGGGTGGTCGGGGTTTGGTGGTAGTGGGGGTGTATATTGTAGCATCCCGGAAGAGTTAGTGCTGCAAGGGGGTCTGGGTATTTCTTCTGTTGTGTTTATGTTCTGTTACGGTGCGGATGTTCTCCCAAAATGTGTTTGTCATTCTTGTTTGGTGTGGGTTCACAGTGTGGCGCATATTTGTAATGGTGTTAAAGTTGTTTATACGGCCACCCTCACTGTGACCTGTATGGCTGATGACCAAGTATGCCTTGCATTCACTTGTGTGTGTTAAAGCCGCAGGTAGTATGTGGCTGTGCTGGCATGTTGTTTGTATGGCAGAAAAGCGGACGTGACGGCAGGCTGTAGAGGACGCTGAAGGCAGTGCCTTCAAGACACACCCCCAATATTGTTGTCCGGGTGAACTTTAACTCCTCCCACTGGATCTTTCCTAGTTACAGATCAACCTGACTAGGATTTAAACCCAGTCCTGTTTGATTGGGAGATACCTGTTTTGACCACTCAGCCATCCTTGGTCTTCTTAAAGGGAGATTTCGGGCCCCAATGAAATTTTTAATTGATAACCTGTCTCAGTAAAGTATGCTATAAAAGCTTTTCTAGTTACCGATTGATCTGACTAGGATTTGAACCCAGTACCTTTTGATTGGGAGCGAGCTGTTTAACCATTTTCGGGAGCGGCACTGAACTTCGGGAGTCTCCGGGGAAAATCGTGAGGGTGGGCAAGTATAAAGTATCAGCGGTGAATGCGGTGTTACAGAGGCAGGGACAGCTTTAATCTTAATTTGATATTACCTCAAGGGCCGAATGAAATTAAACGGCGGGCCAGAGTTTGACACCCGTGTTGTAGGTGGTTTTATTTTGTACCCTGTGTTCATATTTCACTGTTTGGTGAATTTTTGTGGCGTTTCACTTCATTCATATTTTGTCAATATACAGTGTTTTATCGTTCATAGAAAAATGTAAAATTCCATTATGTTTTTTAAGTCGGTCCGTCATAACGTTTTTAGCATTCAATTAGACATTATTGTGAAGTTTTGTATTAGTGTCCCTAAAAATAGATATATCGGCCCCCAGTCACATTTTTTTCTCTAAATGTGGCCCCCTGTCATGTCCTGGTGATCATGTTTAGTTTGGCTATGTTATGTTTGGTTTTTGCACTCTGTCAGTTCTTGTTTTTTCACTCTCTGCTTAGTTTCCGTGACAACCCGTTAATTTTCACCTGACCTCATGTCATGCGCCTGTTTTATTTGGACTCGCGCACCTCTATTTAAGCCTGTAGTTGCCAGGCAGTCGGCTTGGCGACATCACCCTTTACACACCCTTGTTATCCATGCTGATGATCCTTGCTCTTTTCTTGTTCCAAGTAAGTTTTCGCTGCAAGTTTTGTTTTATGTCCATAGTTTACGTTATAGTAATAGCTTTTGTTTTCATAGCCAAGTTTTGTACCACCTTTTGTTCATACCCTTTGTTTGTTCCTTTTTTCGAGTTAAGATTAAAATATGTCATTACCTTCACGTCGTGTCCGGTCCAGTCGCTTTGCACCACGGGAAAACAAATCACACCAAAGTCCACGTCATGACACCCCCCGAGTCAAAATAATTGCCCAGGCCTGATCCACGGCTGTTGGAGAGTGCGCAACTGCACACGAAACAAGAAGGAGACTATTATATATGTCTCCGTTATCCATAGGTTTATCTATAACCCATAAAAAAGGTATTCACGGAGCTATTTCTCAGCGTGTGCTTATTCCAGCCGGCACGTTAACACACTGACCCACAACATCCGGAATCCCGTCATGCATTGCTTCAAAACTACGGCAAGTAGTAATGTCCAAAAAAAAGATAGTGTCAAAGAATGAAACAAGGATGGATTATTCAACCCTGAACTCACTCCTTCCATTTGACAATTGCTGCCCATACCTATGCTCCTTCAAAGGCTGTGCTACTAGCTGCTAAGCATTGCACTTTCAAATACAACAATGAGTATTATGTGTGTGTATATTTGTAAATAAATGAACACTTAAATATATACCCCCCCCCCCCCCCCCCCCTTAACTCACACCCTCCCCCCAGGTCTCAAGGTTGGCAAGTATGGTCCCCAGCCATCTGTCAATGGCTTACTATGCAGGACTGGGTTGTACGCAGCTTTCGTTCGCCCAAGCTGGCATCAACCTTGCTGGATTTAGTCTCAGCTATTCCAGTTATGCTGGTTGTTTTGATGTGGTCAGTCAGAGCTTGCAGGAAGTGGTTCATTCCTGTTCCACCACATCCGCACCAAGGGAGTAAAAACAAGTGTGTTTTCTGTGCCGCAGTTAACCCCGTCAAAGTCACCCTCATCTGGCTGGGCGGTGTGGTGGCAGTCCTGATCCTCCTCTTCTTGTGCGTGTATCTCCGCGTTTCCTCTCACAGTAAGTGCTTCCCTTACAGAATGGCTGCGGCTTCTGGCAGGAGAGTAACGCAGGAGTGGAAATATTTTTTTAACAGCGAGCTTTGACAAGGTCATCCGTTAGGTGATAGTTGTTTCCCACGCAGAGGTGTGGAACCTTCCTGCTCTGGAAAGTGTGACGTTGGCAGCCTGTGAAGCCAAGTTACCCTTTACTTTAAATCAGGGTTATCAAAGGTACAATCAGGCCCGCGGGATAAGTTTTGCCAAGTATAAAAATGAGCCAAAATTTTTTTATGAAAGAAACTGCTGTTCTAAATGTGTCCACTAGATGTCGGAATAGCAATTCTTTGTATCTTTGTAGATGATGCTACATTTGTAATAAAAATGAATGAACCACATAATGCTAGTGCACCAGTCAAGGAAAATGAGCAAACTACATAAATCATAAATAACACGTGTATATATATATATATATATATATATATATATATACATATATATATATATATATATATATATATATATATATATATATATATATATATATATATTGGTATGTTCGTCTCTCCTGTCAATTGCTCTGTTTTTTGCATTTCTGAGTGTTGCTGGGTCAGGTTTGTTTTGGAAATGGATTGCATTGTTATGGTATTGCTGTGTATTGGTTTGTTGGATTGATAAAAAAAATAAAAAATTACAAAAAAAATTAAAAATTACAACAAAAAAAATGTTTAAATAAAAAAAAACAAAAAGATTTTTTTAAAACTGAGAATGGATTCTGAATCGCTCAACCTGAGAATCGCGATTCGTATTCGAATCGATTTTTTCCTACACCCATAACATGTATGTATGTATATACATATATATAAGGGACGGCGTGGCGCAGTGGGAGAATGGCCGCGCGCAACCTGAAGGTCCCTGGTTCAATCCCCACCTAGTACCAACCTCGTCACGTCCGTTGTGTCCTGAGCAAAACACTTCACCCTTGCTCCTGATGGGTACTGGTTAGCGCCTTGCATGGCAGCTCCCTCCATCAGTGTGTGAATGTGTGTGTGAATGGGTAAATGTGGAAGTAGTGTCAAATCGCTTTGAGTACCTTGAAGGTAGAAAAGCGCTATACAAGTACAACCCATTTATCATTTATATATATATATATAAGGGGTGAGAAATAAATCTCATTTTGAAATTTTTTATTTTTTTTTGTCAATCCAACAAACCACTACACAGCAATACCATAACAATGCAATCCAAATCCAAAACCAAACCTGACCCAGCAACACTCAGAACTGCAATAAACAGAGCAATTAAGAGGAGACACAAACACGACACAGAACAAAGCAAAAGTAGTGAAACAAAAATGAATATTATCAACAACAGTATCAATATTAGTTATAATTTCAGCGTAGCAGTGATTAAAAATCCCCCATTGACATTATCTTTAGACATTTATAAAAAAAAACAAAAAAAAAACAATAGTGTCACAGTGGCTTACACTTGCATCGCATCTCATAAGCTTGACAACACACTGTGTCCAATGTTTTCACAAAGATAAAATAAGTCGTATTTTTGGTTCGTTTAATAGTTAAAACAAATTTACATTATTGCAATCAGTTGATAAAAGATTGTCATTTACAATTATAAAAGCTTTTTTACAAATATCTACTACTCTGCTCGCATGTCAGCAGATTAAATGTGTTTTGGTAACCCTAACCTCAAAAAGCACATTATTTCAACAAATCTAGCAAGTATGCCTTATTGCCATTGACAACTCCCCCCGTAGGATCTCATGGGCCTTTTTGGAAGTATCAGAACACACGGAATTTTGTCCTAAAAAAATTGCAGAGTGTTGTAAATTACTGTGGAGCAACAAAAAAACTCTTTTGTGCATTTTTTTTCTCACCAAAAGAAATCTATCAACCTCGTTTTGCCCCAAACGTCCTCCTTTCTGTTGATCCTGAGAAAAATGAGTGCTGATTGTTGGACAAAAAGGCCATGTTTCCTCTGAAGGGAAGAAGTTAGCTGGAAGTTGGCCCATGACAACAATGCCTTCCTCACATAGGACAGGGCACACACACACACACACACACACACACACACACACACACACACACACACACACACACACACACACACACACTTTTGTATTTCTTCAGACCTCCGAATAATGCCTACCTCTTTAGGACCACCCTATCTAGTTATATAAAGAAGTGTGTTTGCAACATTAATAATATGCACATACTATGCAAATATAAAAAAACTTGTTGTGAAAAATTAGTTTTGAGAATTTTGGCAGTAATATAATAAAAGTCGTAATTTTACTTAACGCAAGTTAAATTTTTTCAAGAAAAACTGAACATCTGTGCAATATTATGATTAAAGTTGGAATTTTACTCAATAGCAGTTGCAATTTTACACAAAAAAAATGTACATTTTGGCAATTTTATGAAAAGAGTCATAATTTTACTCGACAAAAGTCACAATTTTATAAGAAAACTTGAAAATGTTGGCAATATTATAATAATAATCAGAATTTTACCTGGCAAAATTGTGACAAAAGTCATAATTCTACTCCAAAAATGTCATTATTTTACAAGAACAACAAAAAAATCAGCACTATTGTGATAAAACTCAGAATTTTATATGAAAAATGTCACCATCTGCACGAAAAATGAATAATTTTACATAAAAAAAGCAAAAATGTTGCGAGAAAATATTGCAATATTACAGAAACAGGTGAGAAATCGTTCCCAATTTATAGGAAAAAATTTGGCACGTCGTGAAAAAAAGACTCCTTTTAGTACATTTTTTGTTTGTAATTGGTTTTTAATCTTCATTATGTACTTAAAATTCTGACCGTATGTCTCTATAGTGAAGTGAATTGAATTATATTTATATAGCGCTTTTCTCAAGTGACTCAAAGCGCTTTACATAGTGAAACCCAATATCCAAGTTACATTTAAACCAGTGTGGGTGGCACTGGGAGCAGGTGGGTAAAGTGTCTTGCCCAAGGACACAACGGCAGTGACTTGGATGGTGGAAGTGGGAATCGAACCTGCAACCCTCAAGTTGCTGGCCCGGCCACTCTACCAACCGAGCTATGCCGCCCCTATATACATTTTTTTATTATTATTAATTTGGGCCAAAGGTGGCGTATTTCAATTTCTTACATACACTTGTTATTACATATGTTGAGCAGAGGGGGATTACTTTTAAAAAGAGACACACAGTCAATTTGGAAAATCCCTCCTTTTGATAGATTTTACCACCAGGGGTGCAAATAAGATCTTTATTTTTTTGTTATTTTTAATGTGCTTAAAGGGGAATATTATCACCAGACCTATGTAAGCGTCAATATATACCTTGATGGTGCAGAAAAAAGACCATATATTTTTTTAACCGATTTCCGAACTCTAAATGGGTGAGTTTTGGTGAATTAAACGCCTTTCTGTTTATTGCTCATGTGGCGATGACGTCAGAACGTGACGTCGCCGAGGTAACACTGCCGCCATATTCATTTTCTACACATTACACACACGGGTCTCAGCTCAGTTATTTTCCGTTTTTTCGACTATTTTTTGGAACCTTGGAGACATCATGCCTCGTAGGTGTGTTGTCGGAGTGTGTATCAACACTAACATGGAGGGATTCAAGTTGCACCGAAGATGCGAAAGTGTCTGCCGCCAGACCCCCATTGAATGTGCTGTAGTGTCTTCACATTTGACCGGCGATGACAGACATGGCACAGAGATGTATGGATAACCTGCAGATGCATTTGCAACGATAAAGTCAACGAAATCACAAAGGAGAGTTTTGTTGTTGACTTATGTGCTAACCAGACATATTTGGTTGCGGCGTGACTGCCAGCTAATCGATGCTAACATGCTACGCTAATCGATGCTAACATACTATTTACCGGCGATGACAGACATGGCACAGAGATGTATGGATAACCTGCAGATGCATTAGCAATGATAAAGTCAACGAAATCACAAAGGTGAGTTTTGTTGATGTTGACTTATGTGCTAATCAGACATATTTGGTCACGGCGTGACTGCCAGCTAATCGATGCTAACATGCTATTTACCGGCGGTGCTAAAGCAGACATGGCACAGAGATGTATGGATAACCTGCAGATGCATTTGCACTATATTACGTTTCCTTCCACCCACATTTAATGCAAAAAAAATACTTACCAATGGACAGATTTAAGTTGCTCCATTGATCGTTTGGTCCGCACATTTTACCGATGATGCTAACGCAGCTATTCGCCCATGCTATGGCTATGAATAGCGTCAATAGCTATTCGCTCAATAGCTTCAGTTTCTTCTTCAATACTTTCATGCTCCAACCATTTGTTTCAATACATGCGTAATCTGTTGAATCGCTTAAACCGCTGAAATCTGAGTCTGAATCCGAGCTAATGTCGCTATATCTTGTCGCCATTGTTTGTTTACATTGGCAGCACTGTATGACGTCACAGGAAAATGGATAGTGGTTTCGAAGATAGCGAAAATAAGGCACTTCAAAGCTTTATTTAGGGATATTCCGGGACCGGTAAAATTTTGAAAAAAACTTCAAAAAATACAACAAGCGACTGGGAAATGATTTTTATTGTTTTTAACCCTTTTCAAATTGTGATAATATTCCCCTTTAAGGCCGACGACAAACGAGTCTGTAGTGTATTTGTTCATCCTGCGGTCACATATGGGACGCGGGTTGTCTTACGTCAGCCCCGAAAGTCGTAAAATCAACTGTTCACCTGTCGTATTTTTCCGGGGATGAATAGGGAAGTCCTTCTTTAGCTTGTTTTATCATATATTGCTGCCTTTGCACCTGTCAATGTTTACTTACTTGACTGCACATTAAATCAACAAAAGAAATCCTGACTTTGGAGCAATGTTCACAGACTCTTGTTTTTGAGTCTTTATTACATGCAATGGTTTTCCGTATTGGGACCATGGTTGACCGGTCCTTATATGGAGGGTACTTTTTCTTGTTGATGTCTCAAGAAGGGTAGAAATACAAGAACACACACACCCATACACACAGTAGCAACATAATGTTACAGTATTGTTCCGGTGGTTCTTCATTTAAGCTGTAATGTGCGTGAGGCTGTTTTAGTGAATTGTTCCAGGTCTGTTTGGGATTTAATTCAAGGCCGGAAGTTTGAATGTTTTTATCCGCAGCTTTCTCCACAAGCCATACAGGACATGAGAGGAACCACATCCTGCTCGTTTTAAAAACATGTAGGCAGAACCAAGGAATGCCACTGGTAGTCCATTGTATGATGACTATACTTTGTCTCCCCCTAGAATGAGCTGGTGCCATCACATCTTTGGCAATGAAGCCTGGCAGATTCGGACCTGGAAAAAAATATCGACTGTGAAGAACTAAAAATATGTTTTTTTTTTACATTGTCCAGCTATTTTGACAACACAAGTGAGCTTTCCCTGTAAGCCTTAATATATACCAGTATCATCCTGCTATCAATCAGCAATGAAGTCTTTAAACCTCCAGCCTTTGGGTTTCTCAAAGTGCATCGAATGTATTTGCTGACGTCATGCGAAAAGGGGGAGGACAAAAAAAACATTTCAACTGTCTGTTATTTGCTATTTATAGCGGCCAAGGCCGGGAAGGGGAGCTGACCTATGACTGAAGATATTGTTTGTGAAGTTAATGGTTTTGTGTACATGTGACAAGGGAAAACTGACAGTTTTAAAGTCATACTTGTAGACTGTGTAGAATTAAAACTCTCATTCACCTTTTTCTGGTTTTGTAAACATCATATTTGCTCTGTAAAACCTAATAAAAAATATTTAATTGTGTAATTATACCAGGTTTGGGTCGTACGTACCAGTGGGTGGCGACATTTAACCTTAAAGTGACAATTTAGTTGGGGTTTTATTCAACTGATGGCCTAAGACAGGGGTCGGCAACCCAAAAATGTTGAAAAAGCTATATTGGATGAAAAATAAAAATAAAAATCTGTCTGGAGCCGCGAACAATTTAAAGCCTTATATAACTTACATGATCAACCAATCAAACAATGTTTATTTATATAGCCCTACATCACAAGTTCCTCAAAGGGCTGCACAAGCCACAACGTCATCCTCGGTTCAGAGGATATGTGGGCAAGGAAAAACTCACAACCCAGTGGGATGTCAATGTGGATGACTATAAGAAACCTTGGAGAGGACCGCAGATGTGGGTGACCCCCCGTAGGGGAGACTGGATGCAAAGGACGTCGAGTGGGTCTAACATAACATTGTGAAAGTCCAGTCCATAGTGGATCTAACATAATAGTGAGAGTCCAGTCCATGGTGGGGCCAGCAGGAGACCATCCCGAGCGGAGAAGGGTCAGCAGCGCAGAGATGTTCCCAACCGATGCACAGGCAAGCGGTCCATGATGATGTAAGTTTCTATATCAGCTCTATTAGCCTACTATCAAAGGCTGACATAAATCTTTGTTGACAGACATATTGTATTTAAATCTTTATTCTACACTGTGGAGAGGCGTAGCTGGCACACACATCAGGACTGGCAAAAATTGCGATCTAATAGAAAAACCAAAACCCCAAAACTCAAAATTGCGCTCTAGCGCCCCCTAGGAATAAAACACAGACAAAACTGCTCCTAGGAAGAAAACACAGACAAAACTGATTGTAATTTCCGGTAGGAATGTCGTACAGACATGAAACAAAAACCTCTATGTAGGTCTCACTTAGACCTACATTTCATTCATTTACATCCTAAGCAAAAATCAACAGGAAGTTGGCAATAACCCTTCAAAACAAAAGTTTTTTAAAAATCCGTCACCTTTTTTCAAACATTATCTCCTCTGAGCTCGTTTGTTGTGTTGGCTTCAAACTCGCACAGGAAAGAGATTGAACCTTTCTGATTAAAAGTTGCGCAAAGAGTTTTTCTAACTGCTCCGGTTTTGATTTTATGAGCCTTCAAAGAACCGCTACGCTGATGCTGCTGCCGTCTCAAGATGGCCGCTTAAAAGCAGGAAGCACCAGCGTGACCACACAATGCAGAGAAGGTAGGTACTGTGCGGGTAAAGATATGTTGACTGGGTGAAAGAAGGAGGCACCGGTTTGACTCCAGGATACAGAGAAGGTAGGTAATGTGAAGGTAAATATATGTTGTCTGGGTGGTGGCAGGAAGCACCAGCGTGCATGGGTGAAAGAAGCACCTGTGTGACCCCAGGATGCAGGGAAGGTGGGTAATGTGCAGTTAAAGATATGTTGAATGGGTAAAGGCAGGAAACACCAGCAAAATGTTTTCTAAAAGGTTGAAAAACACTGCTATAGACACAATGTTGTTTTCAGTTCGAACTGGCAGTCCGACAGCGAGGCAGGGCACATCGTAGCCCGGCCCGAGATGGTGGCGAGGCAGGGCGCGCCGGGAGCGACGCCGCAATCAAGATCAGGTGCGTGGATCGTGCACCTGGGGACAATTGACAAATCCTCTCACACTGTACAAAGGACGACAGCCGTGAACGTCAGGGAGGGAGGCGGAGAGACAAGAAGGAGCCAGAGAAAAGCTGATGCTGAGAGAGAGAGACTGACAGCGCGAGAGAGGCGACGACGCCCGAAGCAGAAAAGCAAGCGGAAGAGTGAGCGGCAGACGGAACAGCTGAAAAGCAGTCTTTATTGAAAAACAAAGAAGTCTAAACGTGCCGCCGCTATGTCCTTCCTTGACGGTCCTTGGAACCCACACGACGGCTTGAGAAGTCTGTCACATACACATTTTTGCAACATTGGAGATCATTAGTAAAATGGAGGCTTTTCACAAGATGAGATAACTTCTGGAAATTGCTGGCTCAGAATGGCCAAAGGTATAAATGTGTGAGTCCAAGTTTAAGGAAACGGCAGGCTGTCTTCTTCTACTGGATTTATTACAATCTTTGCAAGCTGGGTAATGTTTGCTGTGGTCTGGAACAACATGGCATACAAACAACTATGAGAAATGCAGCTAATATTACATACAGATTGTCAGGAAGTGGAGTTCTGTCAAGTATTGGTGGTGACAAAACCCAAGATGCAGAGATGGCAGGCTTGATACAGGAAGACATGATTTTTAATGTATGAAAAACACAAACCAGGAACCAGGAGACAGGAAGCATGATACCAGGAAAACAGGTGAACTGCAAACAGCGAACAGGAAACGGGAAAACTGGAGACAGTAACCAGCAAACAGTCCACGGCATTCAGGAAACAGCTTACAATTACTCCAGCACTGGAGTATTCTACTATTTTCACTATGTAAAAGTGCTTTGAGTCACTAGAGAAAAGCACTATATAAATATAATTCACTTCACTTCACTGACTGGAGGGCAAGGCATGTATAAATACCAGGCTGATTGACACCAGGTGTGGCCAGGTGCCAATCAGCCGCAGCTGAGGGGAAACAGCGCTCAGGGAGATAAGCAGGAAACTGAAGAAAAATAAGAGCGCTGACAGGAAATAAAACACAGAGGAAGAAACCAATACATAACCAAACTGTCAGTGACAAACCTGACACATGCAAATATAAATTAAATACACAGAGGACATAAGTAAAGGAGGTAAAATGATCTCAAATATAGCTACAAACGAGGCATAATGATGCAATATGTACATACAGCTAGCCTAAATAGCATGTTAGCATTGATTAGCTTGCAGTCATGCACTGACCAAATATGTCTGATTAGCACTCTAACAAGTCAATAACGTCAACAAAGCTCACCTTTGTGCATTCAGGCACAGCATAAAACGTTTGGTGGACAAAATGAGACAAAGGAGTAGCGTAAATCATGTCTTTCTGTGGCAGCGTCGGAGAAAGTTGTACAAGAAACTACGGTGAGTTTAAGGACCGCTGAAATTAGTAGGACAATGCGGTGCTTGCCCAATATTGTCATCAGTGAAGCATGTTTAATACAAACAGTGGGCTTTATAACAAATAGGAAGGTTTGTGTCATGTTTGTTCTCCTACAGAAAATATATTAAAACAAAAAAATACATATTTTTCTTCATCTGTTTCCATTTTCACACATCTCTGAAAAAGGTCCAGGGAGCCATGAAGGTGGCTCTATAGCGGGCCTGGGCAATTATTTTGACTCGGGGGCCACATTTAGAGAAATAAATGTGTCTGGGGGCCGGTATATCTATTTTTAGGAACACTAATACAAAACCTCACAATAATGTCTGATTGAATGCTGAAAAGGTTTTGACAGACCGCCTTAAAAAAACAAAATTTAATTTTTACATTTTTCTATGAACGATAAAACACAGAATATTGACAAAATATGATTGTCACACCCCCTTTCGATCGACATATTTTACAATCAAGTGAAACACAACAAAAATGCAACAAACAGTGAAATATGAACGAGAAGGGTACACAATAAACCCACCTACATTCTGATATATCTGATATTTGCAAAATTTCCCCCAGGGATCAATAAAGTACTTTTTATTCTATTCTATACATCACTAAGCTTTAGAACTTTGTTGTGAAAATCTCCGTCCGCGGAGATTGGTGCCTCGTCTGAGCTGCTGTGACGTAGATGACCTTAGTAACTAATTAGATTACCATACTAACTAGTATATCATGCAAAAGTGCAGATTCAAACCATTGAAATACTTTGTATAGTTCAAGACTTACGGTCATGACAAATACATCACTGCACATCAGAATGGCAGCTACAGTTTCCATCTTAAAGATCTAAAAAAATTATTTGGGAATGTCCGGCGGGCCAGACTGAAAAGCTCAATGGGCCACATGTGGCCCCTGGGCCTTAATTTGCCCATACCTTCTTTATAGCCATGGGTTGCTGACCCCCAGCCTAAGTAGTCAACACACATAGCCATCTTTGTCTGAAAAGCTGGTAACACAATTGAGTAGCACGGTAATTGTAGTTTGCCAACAATCAATTATGGAGATATCGTCGTGTTCTGGGGCTGCATGAGGGAACTGGGGAACTTGATGGAAAAAATGTCTCCAACTGTGAAGAATGAATATGTTTTTAAGTGTTCTTTCTTAATCCATAGTCATGTTTAAAGCAGCTAATATTTTCCCATGTGAACACTTTGGGCTTTTTAACTTATGTCCGCGAGTAAACTCTTTGTTTCACCTTGAAGGCGCTATACTGTACACATAGGGGTATAATATACTCCCTTTTGGTGGAGAAGGCCTTATTTTTTTTGGAACAACAGCTTTATTTCTTTCTGGGTGGAAGGTGCTGTTTTTGCAATACATAAACTGACTCTTTTTGTTTGGATTTAGACCTCTTCTTGCTGATGCTATTGCTGTGTTGTAAGGGCTGGTCTCCTTAAGCTTTAGGAAAACTTGGCGTTGTAAGGGCTGGTCTCCTTAAGCTTTAGTAAAACTTGGCGTTGTAAGGGCTGGTCTCCTTAAGCTTTAGTAAAACTTGGCGTTGTAAGGGCTGGTCTCCTTGAGCTTTAATAAAACTTGGCCAAGTACTATTTTGTCTAAGTGGTCATTCTTATTCAACATATATGTCATACAAAATAACTTGGGATTTACCAGTGTGTTTTATTCCCTGAGAGGAAGACTGGTCGCACGCAACACAACCTAACTGACATTTTGATGCAGATGATAATCCCTTCCCCTGGGAAACCGTTTTTCATGAAACACACATTCGAAATCAAAAGCTGAGAGTTTGGGAGTGGCCAAGAATGTCTCCTCAGACACAAACCCACTTGCATTCTTAAGTGGAAGAAAGAAAGCTGGAGGAGCATGAGGTGTCTAACATCCATTATGGAGGAGTTAAAGTGCAGCTCTTGTAAGTTTCTGAATGTACAAGATGGTTGAAGCTGTGTTTTTCAACCACTGTGTCGCGGCACACTAGTTTTCCCTTAGATACAGTCTGGTGTGCCGTGGGAGATGATCTAGCTGAGAAAATGTTTCCCCTGTACAAAAACTGACTGCATTGACGATTGAGATACAGGACATTAGGACATCCCGATACCAATATTTTGGTACTGTTACGGCTCAAGCACCTGCCGCCTCTCATTCTTCAGTGCGCTCTTCTGAGTGCGCCTCTGAACACGCCCACGGGCTTTTCTCTGCACGGCTGCACGCAATCTAGAATCAACACACCTGACGCTGATGAGGCTCCACTCTTCTTAAGCCAGCGCCACCTGCTTTCCAGTGCCAGAACGTAGCTACCTGTTTTGTACAGTAAGCCCACACGTCTCTAGCTCCTTTTCCACGTGCCTATTCGATCTCTGTGTTTCCCCTCCCCTGTGCTCATTGTGTTTTGTCCTGTGTCATCATCCAGCAGCCCTTCCTCATCCCCTGGTTTCGAGCTGTTTGTCTCGTCTCCCTGGATCCCCTCTGCTGCCTTCCTCCGAGCCTACCTTGCCCTTTCTGGACTTTCGCCTCTTTCCTCAAGATGCACCTTCAACACCTCCCGGTAACACTCAACATATAATCGCTTCACATAGTCACACCACACGTATTTGGATTATTTACACACGTCATTTTATTGTAGTAATAAACACACCTAAGGCTAAGCGAAGTCCCTGTCTCCGTTCTGTGTCGTTTTCCACCGTACCAGTACAGGTACCTGTATTTTGATGCCTTTTGAACCTTTTCAAAATAAAGGGTACAACAAAATAATGGAATCATTGTCTTTATTTTGACATAAAATCTAAATGTACGTTAAGCATACATTTCTTATTGCAACCAAATAACAGTTTTGTCATTAAATAAGATACTGAACAGAGACAACAACTTTCAGTTGTGAAGAAGCAAACAGGTTACACAGGCTTCTAATTTGGCTGCTGACGTACAGTATGTAGCAACCTATTATTTTGTCAAAATTATGGTAGAAAATGGGTCATTAATCTACTTGTTCGTCTGCTTACTTTCTGTTTAACATGTTCTAATCACGCTTCTGCTAAATGTAATAAGCATGTATGCTTCTGTTTGATACTTTACATAGATTTTGGCTGACAAATTCTGGTATCAGTCCAATACCAAGCAGTTACAGGGTTATGGATAATACTTTCACAAAGTCACGTTTTGTTTGTCACAATATAATTTTCACACAATGATCAAAACCGTGACAAATTCCACATCGTGCAGCCCCCGCAGCAGCATTCAAAAGCCACAGGAAACCCCACGCACATGCTTTATGCAAAACCTGCAACACCTTCCACTAATACCACAAATCACATGCTTTTCTTATGCAGTACAAGGCAATACCAGATGAGAAATGACAAATGAATGGACCAGAAGCTCAAAAATATTGCATTTTGAGGAAAAATTACATACATACCCTGTTAAGGTACAACCTTACCACAGTCCAAGTATAGAATGAGTGTCCAACTCATTTTTACCGGCCTCAGGTGGTCTTTCGTAAGGGTCAACATATATGAACATAAATGGGGACGCCGTGGCATGGTTGGGAGAGTGGCCGTGCCAGCAACCTGAGGGTTCCTGTTTCAATCCCCACCTTCTACCATCCTAGTCACGTCGGTTGTGTCCTTGAGCAAGACACTTCACCTTTGCTCCTGATGGGTCCTGGTTGGCGCCTTGCATGGCAGCTCCCGCCATCAGTGTGTGAATGTGTGTGTGAATGGGTGAATGTGGAAATAGTGTCAAAGCGCTGTACAAGTTGTGGAAGTCTAGTGCTTCCGGGTCCCCTGGACCACCCACCATGGACATGACAGCTGTGCACACAAATGCTTTTTCCTGTTGCTTTTCAGCACACGTCTTTTGGATCTAGGCCTTCAATTTCGCTCTCTCTCTCTCTCGACGTGCTCTGACATCCACCAACAACGACCATCAACCACCCCTTCTCCTTCCCGACTGCTGCCTTTAACAGAGCGACGGATGATTAGACAAACACTCTCAGCTGCGTCATCTATGCACCTGTCGCTAATCTCGAAGCCAGTTCCGCCACACCCCGCTTTGCTGCTGGTCCGCAGGCCACGCCCGCCACACAAGTATAACCCATTTAAATGTATATATGCCTCATTATTACACAATAGACAGTGAAGTTAATTATATTTATACAGCACTTTTTCTTTAGTGACTCAAAGCGCTTTACATAGTGAAACACAATGTCTACGTTACATTTAAACCAGTGTGGGTGTCACTGGGATCAGGTGGGTAAAGTGACTAAACGCCAGAGACTAGAATGGCGGAAGGGGGAATCGAACCTGGAACCCTCAAGTTGCTGGCACGGCCACTCTACCAACCGAGCTGTATCGCCCCATAGACAGCACGGTTGGATAGGGGTGAGTGAGTGTGCCTCACGATATGTTGGTACTGGGTTCAGTTCCCGGGCTCGGACTCTTACTGTTTGGAGTTTGCATGTTCTCCTTGTGACTGGGTGGGTTCCCTCCCACCTCCAAAAACATGCACCTGGGGAGAGGTTGATTGGCAACACTAAATTAGTTGACAAGACTCTGCAGCATCGCGTGGACATCGGGGGCGGTATCTCTGGATTGGCAGACCGGGGTGGTGGTCCCTCTCTTTAAGAAGGGGGATCGGAGGGTGTGTTCCAACTATCGTGGGATCACACTCGTCAGCCTTCCCGGTAAGGTTTATTCAGGTGTACTGGAGAGGAGGCTACGCCGGATAGTCAAACCTCGGATTCAGGAGGAACAGTGTGGTTTTCGTCCTGGTCGTGGAACTGTGGACCAGCTTTATACTCTCGGCAGGGTCTTTGTGGGTGCATGGGAGTTTGCCCAAGCAGTTTACATGTGCTTTGTGGACTTGGAGAAGGCATTCAACCGTGTCCCTCAGGAATTCACGTGGGGAGTGCTCAGAGATTATGGGGTATCGGACTGTCTGATTGTGCTGATTGTGGCGGTTCGCTCCCTGTACGATCAGTGTCAGAGCTTGGTCCGCATTGCCGGAAATAAGTCTGACACATTTCCAGTGAGGGTTGGACTCCACCAAGGCTGTCCTTTGTCACCGATTCTGTTCATAACTTTTATGGACAGAATTTCTAGGGGCAGTCAGGGCGTTGAGGGGTTCCGGTTTGGTGGCCGCGGGATTAGGTCTCTGCTTTTTGCAGACGATGTGGTCCTGATGGCTTCATTTAGCCAGGATCTTCAGCTCTCACTGGATCGGTTTGCAGCCGAGTGTGAAGCGACCGGAATGAGAATCAGCACCTCCAAGTACGAGTCCATGGTTCTCCCTTGGAAAAGGGTGGAGTGCCATCTCCAGGTTGGGGAGGAGACCCTGCCCCAAGTGGAGGAGTTCAAGTACCTAGGAGTCTTGTTCACGAGCGGGGGATGAGTGGATCATGAGATCGACAGGCGGATTGGTGCGGCGATCCGTTGTGGTGAAGAAGGAGCTGAGCCGGAAGGCAAAGCTCTCAATTTACCGGTCGATCTACGTTCCCGCCCTCACCTATGGTCATGAGCTTTGGGTCATTACCGAAAGGACAAGATCACGGGTACAAGCGGCCGACATGAGTTTCCTCCGTCGGGTGGCGGGGCTCTCCCTTAGAGAGAGGGTGAGAAGCTCTGCCATCCGAGAGGAGCTCAAAGTAAAGTGTGTGAATGAGAGTGTGAATGTTGACTGCCTATCTGTGTTGGCCCTGCGATGAGATGACGACTTGTCCAGGGTGTACCCCGCCTTCCGCCAATATGCAGCTGAGATAGGCTCCAGAGACCTCCGCAACCCCAAAAGGGACAAGCGGTAGAAAATGGACTGATGGATGGATGGATGGGTGATTTGGATTAATTTGCTTATCTTTATTACTGTGTATTAAAATGGAAGTAATTCAACCATGATTTTGACAGGAAAAGCCAAAGACATCATCCATCCATACATTTTCTACAGCTTGTCCTTCTCTGGGTCAAGAACCAAACATTGCTTGTTTTCCTGTTTTAAACATGGGAGAACTCTGATCCTGATCATTCCAGCCTCATACTACTAGCGGATAACTGCATACTCTGAACTCTCCTCCATGGGCGGCAGTGGCCGAACAGCGCCACCAGGTGGCAGCTGGTGATCAAGAGTGGCATACATGATGGAGTTTCTATCTTGTATTGTATTTTTCTTTGACTTGTCTTCACCCTGTGGACTCATCTGGCCGCTTCTTGGCAACCGCGTGGAGGGTGGTGTCGCTTTCGTAGTTGGCGGGTCAGAGGCGGTTCGCCGGCAGGCCACGGATTTAGCGTCGATATGTGGGTTTGCCATAGAGTTGTCCTGCAAACTTTACGTATTAGATCCACTGTAATGATGTACTGACATTTCAGGTTGTCTTACCTGATTTTCAAAGTGATTCTCTCTCTTTGTGTTACCTGCATTTTCAGTACAGATAATGTATCGGTTTTTGTATATTTCTTCAATATCTTGGAAAACTTGTATAATTATATTATTTGACATGCAAGGATACAAAAGAAAAGGCCTCACCTTTGCGTCGCTGCATTGCTATGACATAAATACATGTCAGTATTATGCCAAATGCCAGAGCGCCAACAGCAAGATATCCCCCGGAAATCCTTCCTGCTTCCCCCTCCGGTGCTAAACATGAGCAAATATACATAGTTTATTTTAAAAGGGGAGAAAAAAATGTCATCAAAGCAGGAAAAGCAAGAAAGGAAAACATTTCTCATGGGTGCTTTAGATTTAAAAACATAATCTGTCATTTCCGGGCTATGAGCCGCTACTTTTTTTCCCGACCTTTTGACCAATACTGTGGTTGATTTATGAATTTTTCCAGGACCGGAACCTTCACATGCCACCAATAGATTCAGCCTCGTCAAATCAAACCAATGAAATTGCTGAACTGGTCACGGTGAACCAATGGAATCATTCAAATTAAATCAAAACACCTACACAATTATTCAGCCGGCCATTTAGCGATTATGGACTCACCTTCGACATGGAGAAGACACTACCAAAAGCACAAGATGTAGCCCCAAATCCGAAGATCCGAAGGAGATCAACTAGACCGGCGAAGAAAGTAAATAGAACGGAAATCTACCAATAACAATGGGCCCCGAAAGGCTAGACCAAAGGAGGAGAAGGACGAAGGCCGCACTCAATGACTTCTCAATGGCTACTTGTTTTATACTTTTGTTCAATTTGGGAGTGAACAAAAGCACCTGTGTAAATATTTCATGTTTCAATGTGTACACCGACGGTTTATAGAATTGTGCGGCCAAACGAGTGAAAAATAAAATGATGAGTGTGCGGCGTATTTTAAATGTGCTCTACAGCCCGGAAATTACAGGTAGTACATCAAGAATTGGTTGCAAAAGCATTCTTACTTATTTTATTCGTAACTGAGTCGTTGCTCATCGTACGGCTATCTAAAGAAAAACAGGTGGTATTTAATGTAAGATAAGCTCTCAAAATTAACCAAAATTCATGACTGTTACCTTGCACAGAGATGTTGATAGGATTCCCCAGGCTCAATCCACGTTCACTTTGACACCGATACAAACCGGCATCGCTTATTTGTATAGTTGTGAGGAGTAAAGATAATATCTTATGTAATGCATTTCTAACCGTAAGTTCTATGTGAGCATGAGAGTCATTGGTCACTGGCAAATAGGTCTTGTTTTCCAACTTATACCAGAAGACATTTTCAAACGGGTCTTTGCAAGTATTGCTGTATGTGATTGTGCAATGAATCTCCAGGTTTTTCCCAACTGGAACTTTTGAAAAAATGTTTTTCCGCCCCTGGATTTTTAGGTCGCAGTCGTCTCCGTCTGGACAGAAGGGATGAGAAACACAGGAGTTATAGCCGACAGACTGACGTCCATTTGGAAGACAGTGACAGACTCTATGGACACAGAATTTTAACAGGGGCCAGGAAACGCCAGCATATAACCCCAATTCTTCAGAGTTGGCACTGGCTCCCTGTTCATTTTAGAATTGAATTTAAAACATTGCTGTTTGTTTTTAAATCTTTACATGGACTGGCACCACAATATATCTCGGACCTCATCCAAATTTACATCCCTGCGCGCGCTCTGAGGTCCGAGAGCCAGTTCCAGCTCGTGGTGCCCAAGACCAGACTTAAGACCAGGGGAGACAGGGCCTTCTCTGTGGTCGGCCCTAAGCTCTGGAACACTCTGCCCCTCCATGTTCAAACTGCTTCCACAGTGGAGTGTTTTAAGTCTCGTCTGAAGACCCACTTTTATTCTTTGGCTTTTAACACTACGTGAGTTGTGTGGTCCTCTGTCCTCTGTTGTCCTCTGTGTTTTTTATACACTTTGATTTTTATTTTACTGTTTTAATTGATTTTACCCTTTAAAATAGTTTTTAATCATATTTGTTTTTATATTGTTTTTATTGGTTTTATTTTTATTCATTTTTTGTTTTATTCAGTCATTGGTGGAGTATAATATTGTTTTTAACATGGCTGTGCAGCTCTTTGGAAACGTTATTGTTGTTTAAATGTGCTATATAAATAAAGTGGATTGGATTGGATTGGATTGAATTGTAACGTAGTAGATGTAAAGTACACATCCGTTCATGACCTCTATACAAAAATATGAAATATTGTAGGCTCTGAACCGAGGATGTCGTTGTGGCTTGTGCAGCCCTTTGAGACACTTGTGATTTAGGGCTATATAAATAAACATTGATTGATTGGTTGATTGATTGATTGATTGATTGTGACGCTTTCCAGTAATTTGCACATTTTTGTAAATGTTGGGTCATTCCAACGAATAGGTGCCGTTTGAGCGCCCTGGAAATAAAAATGTTTTATTTAGGGCTGTCAAATAGAACTAGTTAACTCATGTGATTAATCACAGAAAAATATTGCATTATTCATGTATGCATGCGGATTAATCACAAAATGTATTGTGAGCTTAAAGGAGCCATATGGGAAGAATTGCATGTCAAGTCATCATTAAATGGCTCTGATATGTCAGGACATTAATAAATGATCCATCCATCCATTGATTTTTAAAGTTAAAGTACCAATGATTGTCACACACACCTACACTAGGTGTGGAGAATTTATTCTCTGCATTTGACCGATCACCCTTGTTCCACTCCTTGGGAGGTGAGGGGAGCAGTGGGCAGCAGTGGTGGCCGCGCCCGGCAATCATTTTTGGTGATTTAACCCTCAATTCCAACCCTTAATGCTGAGTGCCAAGCAGGAAGATAATGGGTCTTTGGTATGACTCGGCCGGGGTTTGAACTCACAACCTACCGATCTCAGAGCGGACACTCTAACCACTAGGCCATAGATATTTCTCTACCACTTGTCCCTTTCATGTTCTTTTCAAATACCTTTGTAACTGATAACCGTAGTTCAGCCGGGATATGCTCATATCCGAACTAGATTTACAGCCCTGAAATCTTGTTATTGTTTTCAATTCGATGTCCCACCTTCCACCGTGTTAACCGATTAGAACGTCTATGATTGTGTCACATCCAGGTCGCCAGTTTACCATTTACCCTGAAAAGTTGAAAAACTTATTTGGGTGTTACCATTTGGTGGTCAATTGTACGGAATATGTACTGAATTGTGCAATCTACTAATAAAAGTTTCAATCAATCAATCAAAGTTACACACAGTCATCTTCGTCGAGCTACTGCCACTGGTAAAGTTACTAAACATGTCAGACCTTAGTAAACTTACAAGGCCTCGTTACAATTCTTAACTTATTCATGACAAAGCCAGTAACAAAAAACGAGGATTTGTGTCGGGGATAACTTTAAAGGATGGAGACGATTGAAGGCGGAGAAGATTTTCCTTATCTGACGCCAAACTTGCTAGTTTCTTCCTTGATAGGTAAGTCAGGCATTTACATTTTCTTATTACTTGTAATAAGTGGAAATGGACATTTCGTTTAAAAAATATATTGACCAAAACAGTCTTATGACCTTGTCTAACAAAGCTAGTATGTTCGTGCAACGAATGCTTAGGAGCGAAGCACCATCACACTAGTGTAGCTTAGCATGCTAGCCCGGTCAATGGGAGCATACATAGACATATAGGGGGAAATATATGCCAGTTAGCCTGTATGTCGATGTGAAATCCAACTAACAGGGCAAAGTATATTTTGAACGAATAAAACTTATGTGGTTATGGGTAGTGTCAATGCCTATTTCGTTCTCAATATGCTGATACGTTGGGGAAATGGGTTCCAACATTAGTACGGCTGTCATGGCAATGTGAAAGGTATGAAGACAGCAAAATCACATGATAAAATAATTCCTCATTCAAGTTTGCATATAGAGACTACATGTACCAAGTTGTATGTCAATGTGAAATGTTCGAAACAGTAGCCTATAGACCTACCTTCGTAAAATACCTCCTCTAGTTTTGGGTCGAGCTGGATTCGGCTGCGTGTCTGGCAACCTCAGTCATGGAGACTGAGGTTGCCAGAGGACACAACCTCTACAGTTTCCAAAAATAATTTGTATTTTGGACTTGTCAGACCAGGCCAGAACACTTTTCCACTTTGCATCAGTCCATCTTGGATGAACTCAGGCCCAGCGAGGCCGGCGGCTTTTCTGGGTGTTGTTGATAAATGGCTTTTGCTTTGCATAGTAGAGTTTTAACTTGCACTTACAGATGTAGCGACAAACTGTAGCTACTGATAGTGGTTTTCTGAAGTGTTCCTCAGCCCATGTGGTGATATCCTTTATTCAATGATGTGGCTTTTTGTTGCAGTACCGCCTTAGGGATCGAAGGTCCGTAATATCGTCGCTTACGTGCAATTATTTCTCCAGATTCTCTGAACCTTTTGATTATAATACGGACCATGGATGGTGAAATCCCTAAATTCCTTGCAATAGCTTGTTGTGAAATGTCATTCTTAAACTGTTGGACAATTTGCTCACGCAATTCTTCACAAAGTGGTGACCCTCGCCCCATCCTTGTTTGTGAATGACTGAGCGTTTCATGGAAGCTGCTGTTATACCCAATCATGGCACCCAGCTGTTCCCAATTAGCCTGCTCACCTGTGGGATGTTCCAAATAAGTGTTTGATGAGCATTCCTTAACTTTCTCAGTCTTTTTTGCCACTTACGCCAGCTTTTTTAAAACATGTTGCATGCATCAACTTCCAAATGAGCTAATATTTGCTCAAAATAACAAGGTTTTCCAGTTCGAATGTTAGGTATCTTGTCTTTGCAGTCTATTCAATTGAATATAGGTTGAAAATAATTTGCAAATCCTTGTATTCTGTTTTTATTTACCATTTACACAACGTGCCAACTTCACTGGTTTTGGGTTTTGTACATTAAAATGTATATTTATAATGACTTAAGTCCTACCATAGCTTAGAGTCACTGTAGCTGTTGGCAGAAGTCGTCGACACATTTAGTCAAAATGTTACAAAGTCAAGGTTAAAACTAAATCCTCAAGACTTTGTGGATCCAAGCCTCAACCCGAATTTGAGAACTTGCCCAACGATGCTACCCCCTCTGATTAAAAAAAAAAAAATTCTACAGGTCACATCGCCCAGATCAGGGGTCGGCAACCCAAAATGTTGAAAGCGCCATATTGGACCAAAAAGACAAAAAAATAATCTCTCTGGAGCCGCAAAAAAATAAAATACTTTTATAAGTGTTATTATGATGTCAACACATGATGTAAGTTGCTAGTTAGCTATTGTTTCACCTACTATAAAAACGACTGTGTCGCAGGCTGACGCAAATCTTTGTTGACAGAAATGTTGAAATGTAATATTTATTGTGCACTTTTTTACAGCATTGGAAAACATTAGTAAAACTTCTCAAAGGGTAAGATAACTCCTGGAAATGACTATCTTAGAATGGCCAAAGGAATAGATGTGTGTGTCCATGTTTAAAGAAACGGCAAGCCGTCTTCTTCTAATGGATTTATTACAATCTTTGCAAGCTGGGTTACGTTTGCTGTGGTCTGGAACAACATGGCACACAAAAAAATATCAGAAATGTAGCCAATATTACATATGGATAATGTGTCATGAAACAAAAAAAAATTCAATAACAAAGGACACAAATAAAGGAAATTAAATGAGTTCAAATCTAGCTACAAACGAGGCATAATGATGCAATATGTACATACAGCTAGCCTAAATATCATGTTAGCATGGATTATCTTGCAGTCATGCAGTGAGCAAATATGCCTGATTAGCACTCCATAACAAGTCAATAACATCAACAAAGCTCACCTTTGTGCATTCACGCACAGTATAAAACGTTTGGTGTCAGGCTTGCCACTGACAGTTGGTTTGTGTTTTAGTTTTTCCTCTGTGTGTGTTTAGTATTTCCTGTTTTTAGTTCCTGTCAGCGCTCTTATTTTGTCTGTTTCCTGTTTTTTCCCCTGTGCGCTGTTTTCCCTTAGCTGCGGCTGATTGGCCCCTGGCCACACCTGGTGTCAATCAGCACGCTCCTATTTTACCTGCTTTGTTCCTACAGTCAGTGCTGGATTACTGATTTGTCCAGGTCACTTCTAGTCGCTCTTGTGATGTGTTATCGCTCCTGTCGCGTCATACCTTGTCCTGTCTTTGCAGCGTAGCGGTGCTATATTCGGCTGATGTTTGTAGCTTACTGTTTTTTGTTCCCTGCTTCCAGTTTGTTCTTTCATTTTACAAGTACGACTTCTGTTTCCTGCTAGATTCCTCTTAGCTTCCACGCTAGCCCTTTTGTTTGTTATCCGCCCACGTGCGCGCTTTTTGTTTGAACCCTTTGTTTGTTTTTGTCTTAGTGTTTAATTAAATCATGTTTTCCTGCAAAATTCCTTCCTCCATCTCTGCATATTGGGGTTCATCAACAACTAACTTTGACATTTGGTGGACAAAATGAGACAAAGAAGGAGTGGCATAAAACACATTTCTGTGGCAGCGTCGGAGAAAGTTATACATGTGAACAAACTGTTGAGTCTCAGTCCACACAACGGTGAGTTCAAGGGCCGCTGAAATTAGTCGGTGCAAAAGGCGCTCGCCAAATACTCTCATCAGTTAAGCATGAACACAAAAATATTTAAATTTTGGATTTCTAACAATCAGGAAGGTTTGTGTCATGTTTGTCCTCCTACAGAAACCATATTAAAACAAAAAATGTATTTTTCACCCCATTTTTTTTCCATTTCCGTACATTTTTTAAAAAAAGCTCTAGAGCTACGGGTTGCTGACCTCTGGTCCAGAGGAGGAAAGTTTCATCATTGACATCCGTTGCAGGCCAATGGAAAGGACAAAAGTAAGCTCATTTATTTTATTTGTCTGTATATTTAATGATATTTCGATTACGACTGACGGAGGTAAAGTTTCAAATAGCTCAAATAGTAGCACTTACCAGTGAGCTGCCTCTATTTTTTAAATTTCATTTATTTACTAGCAAGCTGGTCTCGCTTTGCTTGACATTTTTAATTCTAAGAGAGACAACACTCAAATAGAATTTGAAAATCCAAGAAAATATTTTAAAGACTTGGTCTTCACTTGCTTAAATAAATTCATTTATTTTTTTACTTTGCTTCTTATAAATTTCAGAAAAACAATTTTAGAGAAAAAATACAACCTTAAAAATTATTTTTGGATTTTTAAACACATATACCTTTTTAACTTTTATATTCCTTCCTCTTCTTTCCTGACCATTTAAATCGATGGTAAAGTATTTTTTTTAATGTTTTATTGTAAAGAATAATAAATACATTTTAATTTAATTATTCATTTTATCTTCTGTTTTTTTGACGAAGAATATTTGTGAAATATTTCTTTAAACTTATGATTAAAATGAAAAAAAAATATTCTGGTAAATCTAGAAAATCTGAAGAATCAAATTTAAATCTTATTTCAAAGTCTTTTGAATTTCTTTTAAAATTTTTGTTCTGGAAAATCTAGAAGAAATAATGATTTGTCTTTGTTCGAAATATAGCTTGGTCCAATTTGTTACATATTCTAACAAAATGCAGATTGGATTTTAACCTATTTAAAACATGTCATCAAAATTGTAAAATAGTCTCAATCAGGAAAAATTACTAATGATGTTCCATAAATTCTTTTTTAAATTTTTTCAAAAAGATTCGAATTAGCTAGTTTTTCTCTTCTTTTTTGCGGTTGAATTTTGAATTTTAAAGAGTCGAAATTGAAGATAAACTATGTTTCATTTTTTTCGTGTTTCTTCCTCTTTTAAACCGTTCAATTAAGGGGTTTTTTTCATCTTTTATTCTCTACAAAAAAACTTCCGTAAAAGGAAAAAAAATGTACGACGGAATGACAAACAGAAATACCCTTTTTTTTTAGATATATAGATTTATTTATTAAAAGGTAAAATGAGCAAATTGGCTATTTCTGACAATTTGTTTCAGTGTGTATCAAACTGGTAGCCCTTCGCATTAATCAGTACCCAAGAAGTAGCTTTTTGTTTCAAAAAGGTTGGTGACCCCTGCTCTACACTCTGGATAATAGTAAAAGCTATATTTTAAAGCTGAAAGTCCACATTTCAATTGAATTTATATGAAAATAATGAACCATTGCTGCGATGAGGTGGCGACTTGTCCAGGGTGTACCCCGCCTTTCGCCCATTTGCAGCTGAGATAGGCTCCAGCGACCCCCCGCGACCCCGAACAGGACAAGCGGTAGAAAAATGGATGGATGGATGGAATGCACCACTGTTGTGTTTAAATTATTTTCTCTATCATAGTTATATAAGGTAAATAGACTCTGGCTATCAATGGAAGTCATGAATACTTAAGGACTGTCCAACAAGTTTGTAATACTAAAATAAAAGGTGACTTACCGCTTTCGCTTGTGGTGGTGAGATGTAACAATGCCAAGATGGACACAACTTGTACGGTCCAGGTAAGCGTCATGGTGGACAGTGAGACTAAAACATCTCATTGCAGCACATTTAAAACCAGTCGGTGTCTCGGCAAGTCATCTTCTCATCGCAAAAACAGAAGTGAGCAGTGTTACTTCCTCTTTCTGCGGCGGCTCTGCCATGAGAAGTGACAGTAAGTGATTCTTGGTGGGTTTGCAGCTTCTGTAAGACCCTTAACGTAAACATCCCTTATTTGAGCACCCACGCTACCTTGAACGAGTGCGGTTGCAGCTCACATGTGCAGAGTCATGACGGGTTTCAGTCTGGTTGTGTTAAGTGTTTCACCCAGGACGTGAGTATATTTTGGCCTCTCTGTAAGAGTTCAACGGTGCAGGAAGACGTTGGTCATGTATCGGAAACCATAAACAGATGACTGCAGTATAACCTCATAACCCATTTTTGTCCCAAATAGTGGGGTGGAGGTGGGAGGTGGTGCGATGAGGGGGGTGGGCTTGGCGAACATGCTTTATCAGTATCATGCTTCAAAATGTCAATACTAGGACTATGAGGTGCTTGTTTTCCCGAGATGCAAGTGAACTTGGACCGGCGATGGCATGAAGGTAAAGACATCCTTTTATTTTGACACTAAGACTAAAAAACTGGAACAAACAAAAGGCATGCACAATGGCGGAGAACAAACTTGACTAATGAAACAAAACTATGAACATAAAAACACTTGCACAACGGCATGAATAACAAAAAACTTACTTGGAACGGAACGAGAACGGGACATGGATCATTGGCATGAATTACAAGGTGTCAGGCTTGGACTTGGTCTTGGTTTGTTTTCCCGAGGTTCAAAGCGAATGGAGTGGAAACGGCGTGAAGGTAAAGACATCTTTATTTTAACACTAAAACTGAAAACAGGAACAAACAAAAAGCGGTCACAATGGAGGTACAAAACAAAAGACTAGCACAAAGGCTATAAACTATAAACATGAAACAAAACACTTGTGCTATGGCATGAATGACAAAAACTTAAGTGGACAAAATGAACAGCATAGCAAGGCATGAAGCAGATAATCGGGGTCGTGAAGGAAGTGATGTTGCCAGACTGACTAACTGGTAACTGTGGCTTAAATAATGAACATGATAAGTGAAAACAGGTGTGAGGCAAGACAGGTGAACTGATTGGTTGTCATGGTAACAAAACAGGGAGTGAAAAAAAAAAGGAACTTAGAGTCCAAAGCACCCACTATTCCTAGGCAATCTCCCATCCAAGTACTAACCAGTCCAGACACTGCTTAGCTTTGAGAACAGATAAGATTGGGGATGCTCAGGGTAATACGGCCTTACAAAACTCATGATCAGACATGACAGAAAACTAAATCAGTTGGCATGGTAAGACAAACAAGGAAATGCAAAACAGAACTAAAATGTCCAAAAAACTAAACATAGCATGACCAAAACAAAACATGAACCATAGGCGTGACACAAGTTGCGTAGGAGGTGATCGAGGGTGTGAAGGAGGTGATAGACCGTGATGTTGCCAGGACGAAGAACAGAAACAGAATGGCTTGACTAGCAGTGACAACAGGTGCGAGACATGAGGACAGCTAATGAGTTGCTATGGTAACAAAACAAACCAGGAAGTGCAAAAACAGGAACTGATTGTCCAAAAAACAGAACCGAACATGACCAAAACAAAACATGATCCCATAGACGTGACACAAGTGAAGTGAAGTATATTTATATAGCGCTTTTCTGTAGTGACTCAAAGCGCTTTACATAGTGAAACCCAATATCTAAGTAACATTTTAACCAGTGTGAGTGGCACCGAGAGCAGGTGGGTAAACATAAATTACCCTAAGAACAATGTGTTGGATAAAAAGCAGTTAAAAAGTTAAAAACCGTAAGAAAAAAGTTAAAAACAGTTAAAGAAGTATTGTTGAATTTGTTGAACAATTCCTGACCAGGCTGAATATTTTGAAGCTGGAACAGTTTGAATACAACAATGTGGGATTTGTGGAACTTTGAAGATTGCCCCATTTATTTCAATGGGAATTTCCCAAAAATGTAGGAATTTTGGTAGTAAACTTGAATGGTCGGAATGATTTGAAAAGGTCGGTGTAGAAATTTTTCAAATCGGTCCAGAAATGTTGAAGGAGTAACATGTTGAATTGAGAAATTGTATTATGGAATTCCTGGAATTTCGGGAAAACCGGGAATTTTTCCATTCTAAAAAAAACTTAGTTTGTTTTACCTGATTAAGAGGATGGTTTTGTTGGTAGAACGGTTGAAATGCGTTGAAAAATGTGGAAAGAGTAGACGCCAGAAAATACAACACACACAGAGGAAACAAAGACAAATGCAGAGTACAAAACTAAAACATAGCCAAACTGTCAGAGACAAGCCTGACACAACTAATTAAAGTGTTACCAAAAATATTACTTGTTTGTTTCTTGTGTTTTATTTTCATTATAATGATCATCAACAAATTCAATGCAACAAAGCAATTAATTAATTAATCGTACTTAACATGTTAATACTGTAATAACAGTACTTGGTATCGGATTAATACCAACATGTGCCAGACTTCCCCTCTTTTCATGTACTGTAACTATTTTATCAATCAATGTTTATTTATTTCGCCCTAAATCACAAGTGTCTCAAAGGGCTGCACAAGCCACGGCGACATCCTCGGTTCAGAGCCCACAAAAGGGCAAGGAAAACTCACAGCCCAGAGGGACGTCAATGTGAATGACTATGAGAAACCTTGGAGAGGACCGCAGATTTGGGGCGACCGGATGCAACGGATGTCGAGTGGGTCTAATATAACATTGGGAAAGTCCAGTCCATAGTAGATCTAACTTAATAGTGAGAGTCCAGTCCAAAGTGGATCCAACATAATAGTGAGAGTCCAGTCCATGGTGGGGCCAGCAGGAGACCATCCCGAGCGGAGACGGCTCAGCAGCGCAGAGATGTCCCCAACTGATGCACAGGCGAGCGGTCCACCGCCGGGTCCCGACTCTGGACAGCCAGCACTTCATCCATAGCCACCGGAACTGTCCCCCACGCCCCCTTCACAATGGAGAGGGGGACAGAGGAGAAAGTGAATTTTAGTTATATTTTCGACCAAATTTCAGGAGCTATCAGATCACACTTATCCAACTTTAATCATTCAGATATGGGGCGGCATGGCGTAGTGGGTAGAGCGGCCGTGCCAGAAACCTGAGGGTTGCAGGTTCGCTCCCCGCCAAGTCGCTGCAGTTGTGTCCTTGGGCAGGACACTTCACCCTTGCCCCGGGTGCCGCTCACACTGATGAATGAATGGATAGGTGGTGGTCGGAGGGCCAGGGCGCAAACTGGCATCCACGCTTCGTCAGTCTACCCCAGGGCAGCTGTGGCTACAGATGTAGCTTACCACCACTGGGTGTGAATGAATGATGGGTTCCCACTTCTCTGTGAGCACTTTGAGTATCTAATAATAGAAAAGCGCGATATAAATCTAATCCATTATTATTTTTATTATTCTTACTACATATGTATTAAAAATACATATTTCTGAATGGTAAATAAAATAATAAAATATTTCACAGGCTCGCCACTGTGTGGATGATTGTGTCATTGCAACCAAGCCACGCCCATCGCTCGTTACGTCATGACGTAATTTCACGGCGTCAGCCAAAATGGCGGAGTATCTGGCATCCATCTTCGGCACAGAGAAAGATAAGTAAGTTTTACTACCTGCTTTATTCGAGACGACTTTAAAAAAATACGGATGAAATGTAACTACGCGTTTGTAGCGTAACTAATAACTAGCAGTGAGGCTCATTTATAGTGAAGCTTCAATTGAATGGCTCGGCGAAGCTGATGTTAGCCAGAGGATGCTAGCTCTGAGCTAAGCCAATGAATGAATTCCATTTCTGCAAAGCTGTAGCTGCAAACTGTCTTTCTTGCAAGACGAATACCAACAAGAGCACATTTGCCCAATATTCAACTACTTTTTAATCCCGGTTTTGTTTTGAATCGATTATCAAGGTGACAGCTAATTTAGGTGCTTTTCACTTGATTGTTTTGGTTTCACTTCACTAAAGACGAGCAGCACATTTGTAGTGATTTATGCCAGTGGTTCTCAATTTTTTTTCAGTGATGTACTCCCTGTGAACATTTTTTAATTCAAGTACCCCCTAATCAAAGAATGTACAACAATTCTTCTCAACTAAAGAGGAGAAATATAACCATAGAGGAATATCTAGCTTAAAACATTTGTTTTCCCGTACAACACTTAAAACTTTTAGTATATCAGTATGTGGAATTAAATTATAGAATGGATTAAGTAAAAAAGTTAAACATTGTACTTATATGATCCAGTTTAAGAGGATGTTCATATTAATAGTGCTTACAAAGTACAAAGAAGAAGTATTATGAGAAACACTCTCAAACTTATTGAAAATAAGATAGTCTTCATCTTAGTATGTTAATAATGACTGAAATAATTAAGTACATGTTACAAAACTGCTGTGTTACTCACTCACGGATGTCATTTTGATATTTTGCTGTAAAGAAGGTCAGTGAATTAATGTATATATTTGTGGGCGCTCTTAAGTGGAAAAGGGGTAGGATTAAATAAACGTTGCTTCTTCCTACTACTCCTTTTCAGACATGATGTATTGTGTATTGCGAAATGATGAAATTACCTGCTGTATAATGTATGTATGTCATGTTCGAAAAAAACTAAGAAAAGAAAGAAAGAATCAGAGCAATGCAATTTTTTTGGTTGAAAAAAAAGAGATAAAGAAGTAAAATACAACACTATGTCATCAGTTTCTGATTTATTAAATCGTATAACAGTGCAAAATATTGCTCATTTGTAGTGGTCTTTCTTCAACTATTTGAAGAAAAAGATATAAAAAATAACTAAAAACTTGTTGAAAAATGAACAGGTGTGTGGAGAGACAGGGCCAACAGCGGGGCAGGGCAAGTCGCCCTGCCCAAGATGACGGCAAGGAGGCGGAGGATGCGGCGAAGCGGGGCTTGCGTCGAGCGATGCCGCCACTATATAATCTAGGTGCGTATCTCAATTAACATTTCTCCTGATGCTGTATAAAAGGGGAGAAGAAGGAGCGATCAAGGCAGAAGGAGTAGTAGAACCTGAAGAGCGAGAACGACCGAGAGCGAGCCGAAGACTGCAACGAAGACGCGGCCGACTGAAGGCGGGCGAGGAGCGAGCAGGAGCGGAGCAGCTGAAAAGCAACCAGACGAAAAGGCAAAATAAAGCGAGTCAAACTTGCCAAAGCAATGTCCTTCCTTGATGGTCCTTCCGCGTTGGGCGCCACTGTGAACGGCTTCCTGCCGTCATCGTGCGGGTTGCATGGACTATCAAGGAACCACATTGCTTTTGCAGGTTTGACTCGCTTTATTTTTCACTAAAAGCTTTGCCTTTTTGTCGGATTGCTTTTCAGCTACTCTGCTGCTCGCTCCTCGCTCCCCTTCAGTCGGTCGCGTTTTCGTTGCTGTCTTCGGCTCGCTCTCGGTCGTTCTCGCTCTTCAGGTTCTATTGCTGGTTCTCCTACTCCTTCCGCCGTGATCGCCCCTCCTTCTCCCCTTTTATACAACGTCAGGAGAAATTTTACTTGTGTCCTGGTGTGTGACCCACGCACCTGAATTAGATTGTGGCGGCGTCGCTCCCAGCAAGCTCCGCCTCTCTGCTCTGCCGCATCCTCCGCCTCCTTGCCGTCATCTTGGGCAGGCCGGCGTGCCCTGCCCCGCCATCGGCTCCGTGTCTCCACTAGGTGATTCAATTATAAATAAAGATTTCTACACATAGAAGTAATCATCAACTTAAAGTGCCTTCTTTGGGGATTGCAATAGATATCCATCCGGATTCATTAACTTAATTTTAAACATTTCTTCACAAAAAAAGAATCTTTAACATCAATATTTATGGAACATGTCCACAAAAAATATAGCTGTCAACACTGAATATTGCATTGTTGCATTTCTTTTCACGGTTTATGAACTTACATTCATATTTTGTTGAAGTATTATTCAATAAATATATTTATAAAGGATTTTTGAATTGTTGCTATTTTTAGAATATAAAAAAAAAAATTACGTACCCCTTGGCATACCTTCAAGTACCCACAGGGGTACATGTACCCCCATTTGAGAACTGCTGATTTATGCTACTATTTATTGATATGTTTGTCGTGCATTATTATATTTTATTTTTTCTGTTTAAAAACACGGTCAATATTTTTTTTTTATGTATAGAAAATGTCCATATAACACGTGACTTATGTGAAATTATCAACCTTATGATTAGGGCTGGGCGATATGGCCTTTTATTAATATCTCAATATTTTTAGGCCATATCACGATACACGATATATATGTGGATATTTTGGCTTAGCCTTGAATGAAAAATTGATGCAATTGATGCATATAATCACAGCAATATGATGATTCAATGTGTCTACATTAAAACATTCTTCTTCATACTGCATTAATATATGCTCATTTTAAACCGTCATGCAGAGGGAAACCACAATTTAGTCAATTTACCAAAACTATTCATTAAAAAATTATTAAGCAGTGGCACAAACATTCATGTCATTTCAAAACAGAAAATGCAAGACTGTCAGAGAAATTTTAAAACAAGCTATTAGTGCACTTTTGTGCATGATGTCACTAAGATTTACTTATCAAAACAACACTAAATTAAAGTGCACTTTTTGTACAGAATGCAACTACAATAGTTTGAAACAAATAAAGTGCACTTTTCTGCATGATGTCACACAAGATGTATCAATAACTGTCCAATAAAAATGAACTTTGTACTAGGAAATCAAATAGAAAATGTCAATATAACAAGTGACTTATGTGAAATTATCAAGCTTATGATTAGGGTTGGGCGATATGGCCTTTTATTAATATCTTGATATTTTCAAGCCATATCACGATACACAATGTATATCTGGATATTTTGGCTTAGCCTTGAATGGACACTTGATGCACTTCTTCATACTGCATCAATATATGCTCCTTTTAAACTTTCATGCAGAGAGGGAAACCACAATTAAGTTAATTTACCAAAACTGTATTTATTAAACAGTTATTAAGCAGTGGCACAAACATTCACGTCATTTCAAAACAGAAAATGCAAGATTGTCAGAGACATTTTAAAACAAGCTGTTAGTGCACTTTTGTGCATGATGTCACTAACATGACTTATCAAAACAACACTAAATTAAAGTGCACTTTTTGTCCAGAACGCAATTACAATAGTCGAAAACGAATAAAGTGCACTTTTGTGCATGATGTTAAACAAGATATTTCAATAACAGTCAAATAAAAATGAGCTGCGTAACAGGAAAACAAATAGTATATGTCCTTCGCTATGTGGTAGGTTACTGCGGACGTTATTAAATTCTGTTGTTGGCTTTTTTTTTTCAATAATGTGCAAATGGTTGCTTCGGCATTTTGTGGGTATGGCACCGAACGGAGATGTTGACATTTAGTTTCAAGCGCTCTTCATTCTCTAGCACGGGACTTTTCAAATGATGCTACAAATTAGCAGTAGGAGGTACTTTAACGCTTTTGACGCACACTTGTTCGACATCTTCCCGCTTGAAGCCAAACCACCGCCAGACGATGGATCCCGTGCTTTTTTTCTCAGGAATTAATTCTTCCTTCATTTGTTACCAGATTGGCACCTTCTCTCTCTCGTATTACCACTCGCACCACTCCGCTAGCATCACAGCTAATGTTACCCATGCTGCTACCTCTCATGCGAGGGTGTATGGGGCGACAGTATGTGACGTATGTAAAAAGGTGCGCTTGTCCGTGAGAAGGAAAGACAGGAAAGAGTGAGAAGAGCCTATAGTGTAATACCCGCAGCTAAAAGCAACTGCGTGAGAATATATACTCGAATATCAAAATATAGTCATTTTCTATATCGCACAGAGACAAACCCACGTTATATCGAGTATATTGATTTATCGCCCAGCCTTACTTATGATTATGTCCCTTTTTTTTTTTTTCCACAGGGTCAATTGTTCCTTCTATTTCAAAATTGGAGCTTGCAGACATGGGGATCGCTGTTCAAGATTGCACAACAAACCAACCTTCAGCCAGGTTTAAAATTGATGCTGTTGTGCAATTGCTACCAACGTCACACACTGCACGCTTGATTTGCCTTTTAAACTTTGTTTTTTCTCTCCAGACGATATTGATTCAGAACATCTATCGCAACCCTCAGAGCAGTGCACAGACCGCCGACGCGTCGCGCTGTAAGTCTTGCTTCTACATTTGTGATATGCTACTTGTAGCTACAAAAAAAAAACCCAGCCACATGCTACACTACACAGGAGTACACAAACAACGCACGTCTGGTCCTGCGCGTCAGCTGGTGAGGCAACGCCTAAAACAAACATTTGGTGGGGAAAAGTACACCACTAACAGGCTAGTTCGTTAAACAGTAAACTGCACACGTGACTTCAGACTTGTTGGTTGGTTGTATCGTTATCCTTTGTGTCTCCTGGTTGGTAAAACACGCACATCTGCGCATGACTGGCACTTTGTCGGTCGCCACACACACATACAATAACAATGCCAAACACACTGCAATGCATTTACAACATATTGTGGGGGCTTACTGCAACATAAGGCCGTAAAATGAGACTTTGGTCATTATGCCGTTTTAAACTCTATTTTTTACGTGTCGTTCCTACCTGCAATAAGATACCTCAATATTTTGCCCGAGCTGGTCAAAAGTGTATGTTTTATCTTTATCAGCATTCTGATTAGGAGCCCGACCTTGGAACAGGAGGAAAAAAACTGGCATCTCTATCCAGTTTTTCCTTGCAAAGTCACGATGAGATTTGTCTCGAGTTCGCTGAGTTCTCAAAGCAGGAAAATCAGGTTTAAAAACATACCCGCATTGGCCCTCTGGCTTTGTTGCTCGCACATGCAAAGCCACTCTTCAATATCTCCAATATGATTAACTGAGAAGGTGTAATTATTGTCCTGAGAAATTTAATAACGTGTTTTCCCTCCCCAGCTCCACATTCTGGTTTCTGTATGTCACACAAGTGTACGTTTTGTATTTCAGACCATTTCCCTCTTGAACATTTACCTTCATAACCTTGAAAACTGTGCCCAAGTCTGCTGATGGTTCGCACTGTAAGTTCTTCCTCATACCCAGGACCCTCCAGCATTGACTGCAATAATGTTACCGAATCCCACAATATTCGTAACAATTTGGCCAGACTTCAAACCAACGGAACATGTGCAGTTTCCTGTCTAGTTGTGCCTGTGTGGTGCGTATATTCCTACAATGTCTTTTCATTTGCAAATTTGCTGATGTAGAATTAATGGAACATCCAAGAAGAGTGGATTCCTAGGGTTCACTTGCCCATGTCTATCCCTGGTTTAACTCTCCTTGGATTGGCCATGACATACTAGGCCTGTTTGTCCGAACCTGTTTGCTTTGCACTCCTTTGACACTTAACACACACGTAATCTGATCTACTGACACAGGGCGCTGATCCCAAACTCTGTAATGAGTCCAAGTAGAACCCGATCAATAATTGAGATCATAGTAGCAGTGACACATTGTACCTTGAAGACAAAGTCAACCTGCTAGTTAATATGAACAGAACCCACACACACACCAAACTTTGTTATTTCACATCAACTGGTAAAATGTCAAAGTTAGTGAACTTGCGAAAATGGGGAAAGTGAGGTTTTTGACAGTGCTGTGGTCACATTTTGCAGGTGCCGTCAGTGATGTGGAAATGCAAGAGCACTATGACGAGTTCTTTGAGGTGAGTGACCTTTTGTGTCGCTCTTTCTCATTTACTATGTAACAACTACCCCGCCAGTGCACTTATTTAGATGGCGCAAGCTTTAAATTATTTCAGTTATTTTATGAATTTATTATGGGTCTACTGAAAATGTGACCAAATCTGCCGGGTGAAAAGTATACATACAGCAATGTTAATATTTGGTTACATGTCCCTTGGCAAAGTTTCACTGCAATAAGGCGCTTTTGGTAGCCATCCACAACCTTCTGGCAAGCTTCTGGTCTAAATTTTGGCAAAATTGGTGCAGTTAAGCTAAATTTGTCGGCTTTCTGACATGGAGTTGTTTCTTCAGCATTGTCCACACGTTTAAGTCAGAACGTTGGAAAAAAAGCCATTCTAAAACCTTAATTCTAGCCTGATTTAGCCATTTCTTTACCACTTTTGTTGTATGGTTGATGTCATTGTCCTGTTGGAACACCCAACTGCGCCCAAGACCCGACCCGTAGGCTGATAATTTTAGGTTGTCCTGAAGAATTTGGAGGTAAACCTCCTTTTTCATTGTCTCTTTTTAAGCACCAGTTCCATTTGCAGCCAAACAGGCCCAGAGCATAATACTACCATCACCGTGCTTGATGGTGGGCAATGGGTTCCTGGGATTGAAGGCCTCACCTTTTCTCTTCTAAACATATTGCTGGATATTGTGGCCAAACAGCTAAATTTTTGTTTCATCTGACATCACATTGACAAAGATAAGACCTTCTGGAGGAAAGTTATGTGGTCGGATAAAACAAAAATTGAGCTGTTTGGCCACAATACCCAGCAATATGTTTGGAGGAGAAAAGGTGAGGTCTTTAATCCTAGGAACACCAACCCTACCGTCAAGCATGGTGGTGGTAGTATTATGCTCTGGACCTGTATTGCTGCCGATGGAACTGGTGCTTTAAATGGGACAATGACAAAGGATTCAAATTCTTCAGGACAACCTAAATTCATCAGCCCAGAGGTTGGGTCTTGGGCGCATTGGGGTTTTCCAACAGGACAATAACCCCAAACACATGTCAAAAGTGGTAAAGGAATGGCTAAATTAGGCTAGAATTAAAGGTTTTAGAATGGCCTTCCCAAATTTCTGACTTAAACGTGTGGGCAATGCTGAAGAAACACCTCCATGTCAGAAAACCAACAAATTTAGCTGAACTGCACCAATTTTGCCGATAGGAGTGGTCAAAATTTCCTAGCCAGAAGCTTGTGAATGGCTACCAAAAGCGACTTATTGCAGTGAAACTTGCCAACAAACATGTAACCAAGTATTGACATTGCTGTATGTATACTTTTCACCCTGCAGATTTGCTCACATTTTCAGTAGACCCATAATAAATTCATAAAAGAACCAAACTTCATGAAGGATTTTTGTGACCAACATGTGCTCCAATCACTGTATCACAAAAAAATAAGAGTTGTACAAATAATTGGAAACTCAAGACCGCCATGACATTATGTTCTTTACAAGTGTATGTAAACTTTTGATCGCGACTGTATATATATCTGTGATGCTAAAGTGCATCACAGATCATTTATGCTACATCTTATTTTGTGGCAAATTCAGCTGCATAGGAGGTGTGTTGTGAAGTTGAGTTATGCCACGTCTCCCGTTATTCTACACTACCACACTTCCATTATCGTTTGTTTAAAAGCAAGGGTGGACTGGAAAGCGTGTAATCTGCATTCATGACAGGCTTTGAAAAATAAGTACACATGGGAGAAAAGGTTGTATATTTTCCGGTACTGACAATACTGAAAAAACATTTATCGGTGTATTTTCTGTGTGTTAGTATCAAAGTATATGATACTTTTGACAACACTAATACTACAGGAGTCGGCAACCTAAAATGTTGAAAGAGCCATATTGGACCAAAAACACAAAAACAAATCTGTCTGGAGCCGCAAACATTAAAAGCCATACTACATACAGATAGTGTGTCATGAGATATAAATTGAATTTAGAGGACATAAAAGAAACTAAATGACTTCAAATATACCTACAAATGAGGCATAATGATGCAATATGTACATACAGCAAGCCTAAACAGCATGTTAGCATCGATTAGTCTGCAGTGACCAAATATGTCCGATTAGCACTCCACACAAGTCAATAACATCAACAAAACTCACCTTCGCGCATTCACGCACAACGTTAAAAGTTTGGTGGACAAAATGAGACGGATAAAGAAGTGGCATAAAACACTACTAGAAAGTTGGAGAAAGTTATGCGTGTGAACAAACTACGGTGAGTTCAAGGAACGCCAAAATTAGTAAGACAAAATGGCGTTCACCAAATACAGTGAAGCATGTTTGATGTAAATAGTGTGCTTTATAACAATTAAGGAGGTTTGTGTTATGTTTGTCCTCCTACAGAAACCAGATTAAAACAAAAAGTATATTTTTAATATTTTTTTCCCTCATCTTTTTCCACTTTTCATACATTTTTGAAAAACTTCAGAGAGCCACTAGGGCGGCGCTAAAGAGCCGCATGCGGCTCTAGAGCCGCGGGTTGCCGACCCCCGCCCTCGTAGAACAGGTTTGTATGAATAAATAATTTACCATATCTCTAAAGAAAACATAAAACTAGATCTTGCAAAGTGCTTGTATCGGACCCTGAAAAAGTTGCACAAACCCCAAATTGTGTTTGTGCAGGAGGTCTTCACTGAGATGGAAGAGAAATATGGGGAGGTGGAGGAGATGAATGTGTGTGACAATTTGGGTGACCATCTTGTTGGCAACGTCTACGTCAAGGTATGTAGCAAATTGCCATAAAGTTCTATGAAAAGTTCTGGAACCAACCACCTTCTTTGACAATTTTGTGTGCAGTTCCGCCGTGAAGAGGATGCAGAAAAAGCAGTCATGGACTTGAACAACCGCTGGTTTAATGCTCAGCCCGTCCACGCTGAACTTTCCCCAGTCACGGACTTCAGGGAAGCTTGTTGCCGCCAGTACGAAATGGGGTGAGCAACCACTGTCACCACTAGAGATGTCCGATAAAGGTTTTTTTGCCGATATCCGATATTCCGATATTGTCCAACTCTTAATTACCGATACCGATATCAACCGTTACCAATATATAAAGTCGTGGAATCAAAACATTATTATGTCTAATTTTGTTGTGATAACCCGCTGTATGCATTAAACAATGTAACAAGGTTTTCCGAAAGAAATCAACTCCAGTTATGGAAAAAAACAATTTTAACATGCCTCAAAACAGCAGCTTACAAGTTGGGACATGTTCTCCCTGAGAGAGCATGAGGAGGTTGAGGTGCTGTGAAGGGGGGGTTGTATATTCTAGCGTCACGGAAGAGTTGGTGCTGCAAGGTGTTCTGGGTATTTGTTCTGTTGTGCGGATGTTCTCCCGAAATGTGTGTAATTCTTTTTTGGTATGGGTTCACAGTGTGGCGCATACTTGTAACAGTGTTAAAGTTCTTTATACGGCCACTCTCAGTGTAACCTGTATGGCTGTTGACCAAGTATGCCTTGCATACACTTGTGTGTGTGAAAAGCCGTAGATATTATGTGACTGGGCCGGCAAACAATATGGAAACAATATGGTTATAAGGCCAAATCTTCCGTTGTGGGAATATTTCAGCTTCAACCCAAATGGGCAATATAAGCCCATCAATACGGACAAACAAGCGAGAATGCCGTGATCATGTGATGGCCAAAAAAAAGACAACACAACGAAGTTTTTCTAAGTTGAAAAAAATGCATTCTGTTTATACTTCAGATCCTCAGACATGTTAGATCTGGAGAAAACAAGGCTGTTTTAACAACATTTTTCTACATTTTGATATATATTATATTTTTTTATGTGTTTATATATTTACAATAACTAAAAAGTATTTACCTTCCAATTACAGCACAATAATAAAACTGTATACCCTTTTAAATGGTTACTTGCATATTGTACATTGTGGTTAAATTATATTATGATCACTGTATAGTTTTTTTGTAGATTATTTCTTCAGTTTAAGGGCATAATGTAGACAAAAGCTCTGAGTCTGTCTGCATAAAGTCAAATATATTAAAAAGTAGATTATTGCATATTGTTCTAATGTGTGGCATTTCGAGATTGAATGTCCAAAAGTAACATGTCCATCCATCCATCCATTTTCTACCGCTTATTCCCTTTTGGGGTGGCGGGGGGCGCTGGCGCCTATCTCAGCTACAATCGGGCGGAAGGCGGGGTACACCCTGGACAAGTCGCCACCTCATCGCAGGGCCAACACAGATAGACAGACAACATTCACACTCACATTCACACACTAAGGCCAATTTAGTGTTGCCAATCAACCTATCCCCAGGTGCATGTCTTTGGAAGTGGGAGGAAGCCGGAGTACCCGGAGGGAACCCACGCATTCACGGGGAGAACATGCAAACTCCACACAGAAAGATCCCGAGCCTGGATTTGAACCCAGGACTGCAGGAACTTCGTATTGTGAGGCAGACAAGTAACATGTCTTGCTTCCTTATTTTACCAGTTTTATGTATTTATATAGAGTGTAAAAATCGCAAATCAAATCGCAATTTTGGAAAGAAAAATCACAATTAGGGTTTGTTTCTCAAAATTGTGCCGCCCTAAAAAAAAAGCGTATGTCCGTCTGCATGGGATTGGTTGTTTGGATGTAACTTCCTGTCTATATGTTTTGATCTACAATCACGGGAGCACATTCTTCCAAGGAGATTCCTATAATATTTTGGAAAAATACACAATAATTGCTACATTTCATTCTAAAACAAATTTAATGTAAAAAATGTTTTTCAAATGTTTTGGTATTTTCCATCCATCATCCTCCGCTTATCCGAGGTCGGGTCGCGGGGGCAGCAGCCTAAGCAGGGAAGCCCAGACTTCCCTCTCCCCAGCCACTTCGTCTAGCTCTTCCCGGGGGATCCCGAGGCGTTCCCAGGCCAGCCGGGAGACATAGTCTTCCCAACGTGTCCTGGGTCTTCCCCGTGGCCTCATAACGTTTGGACGTGCTCTAAACACCTCCCTAGGGAGGCGTTCGGGTGGCATCCTGACCAGATGCCCGAGCCATCTCATCTGGCTCCTCTCGATGTGGAGGAGCAGCGGCTTTACTTTGAGTTCCTCCCGGATGGCAGAGCTTCTCTGAAACTCATTTCGGCTGCTTGTACCCGTGATCTTATCCTTTCGGTCATGACCCAAAGCTCATGACCCTAGGTGAGGATGGGAACGTAGATCGACCGGTAAATTGAGAGCTTTGCCTTCCGGCTCAGCTGCTTCTTCACCACAACGGATCGATACAACGTCCGCATTACTGAAGATACTGTTTTGGTATTTTAGTACGGTTAATCACTGCATCATGTAAATGCATTGCAAACCCTTAAATATACGGCTGCACGATTATGACAAAATAATAATATTAATAATAATCCATATTATTCTTATCAATATTTTAATCACAATTGTTCAATATGTCAGGTAAAACAATGTTTTACATTTCTACATTTCTGCATTCCCTGGATTCATACACATGCGCAAAGTGGGTGCATGAATTGAAATGAGGCACAGGTGTGTTGTAATTTTTAATTTTATTTTAAATCTTACATGACCCTGTGTGTTTCTACTTTTACAAGCTGCTGGAAATATTTGGGAATGTCCGGCAGGCCAGATCAAAAAGCTTAACGGGCCGCAGGTGGTCCCCGGGCCTTAATTTGCCCAGGTCTGATTTAAAATGTATCTAGTTGATTCTGTTTATACTTTTGATCCTCAGAATTGTTAGATCCGGAGAAAACAAGGCCTTGTTTTAGTAAAATCTGCTGGTCATGGTTGTTGCCCCTGTAATAGATGTGTTGGTATAAGTAACATACTGGTATAAGTTAGGACCGCAACCAACGATTATTTTAATAGTCGACCTCGGATAAGCGGAAGATGATGGATGGATGGATGGATGGATGGATTAGTCATTAGTCAAACATTTCTTTCTTTTTAGAGTCAGAATCAAGCTTTATTGGCCAGGTATTGGGGATGTAACGGTAAACGGTATAATGATAAACCGGTGAGTAATACAGTTGATTAATGGAAAAATGTCATTTATAAAAGAATTTTAGGCAACAATGCTTACTTCCTGGGAACATAATCGCGCCGGCGCCGGCGCTTGCCGACAGCGTCATATGGCTTTAGAAAATATTGCGGCAACTTCACGGACCTTGCTCCGGAGATTTTCCCTTCGAGTAAGCGGAGCCGGTTGCTTCATTTCCCTGGAGTCTCAGCGTGTGTTTAAGAGCACAATGTTGTTAAGATGGCGACAGGTGTGGACAATATTGAAGACAGACGCATTCGTCCCACACAAAAAGTATACAGCGAAGGAGAAAAATAATAGATGTCGCTCTCATTTTCTCAACAAAGCATCCTTTACTCAGCGGCTGCGACTGAGAGTTACCATGCAACAGGCGATGTGTAGGGAACCCTGACACAACTTGTTTATAAAGTCTTGCCGTTTGTTTATGTTATAATGGCAACCGGTCCTTTATTTAATTGATATATTTGTTAGTAACATCAATACTAGCTAAAATATTTTGTCATTTCTTTGAATTGATTGCAGGCTGTGAAGTATCAACACGCTGAGCTATCAGAGGCACAAAGATTGTGTAATAGATGTGCACTGAACCACATGTTGTTGTTGGAGAACAAGCTTTATTTGTTTGACTTTATTGTCATTGGCCAAACTGCTTTGTGTTTTATATTGAGATCAAAAAGTAAACACCATGTTTTTTATATCACTTGTGGCTGTTTTTGCATGTCACAAAATTTATTATTTTGAAAACTATTCATGTGACGTAGCATTTTTTTATTGTTTTATGGTGTATAGTTAATCCCTGTTTGACATATTTCTGCTCAAACTCGAATGTCCCGATACAGCATGTACATGTCAGGGTATCCCACACATTCATTTATTTGTGGCGGCCCGCCACGAAATAATTACGACCGCCACAAATAGATTTTTCGGCTTTTGACTCGCTCGACCGCTCATAAAAGCAATGGGACTCTCTGTGAATGGAGCTTGTAGTTACAACTCCGGTGCAGTAGGTGACAGTAGCCTACTATGCATTGTAACTCAGCCAATTGCACTTAATTCACCTGGTGGGTCAGAAATAGAAGAAGACAACGACGAAGTAAAGAAATAACAAACCGACCAAATCAAAATACGAAGGTAAGACGTCTAGGCAAACAAGTTCAAAAGTGGTCCGAACCTGTGCAGTGTGCAAAACCGACTCGGATTTTCTTAATTTTTATTTTCGGGACCGGGGCAGACGCACGCAGTAACAGTCACCTGTTACCATACCGACGAGCTAACGTGTGCAGGTTATAACCCTGTTGTCAATAAACACCTGTGGAGACGGTGCTTCAGATACTGCATTAATACTGAAAGCTAAATTGTGCACTGTCCACTGCAGCCTGTGAATGCAATGAAAATAATAAAATCTGAGCCAACCAGCTGTTAAAATGTTGTCTAGGTTTATGTTTTAGCCATTAAATGCCCTTCATTTCAACAGCTATGTGATTTTTCCGTCTAAAGTCGGAATTCTGTCTTTTTTAATCCCGGGGGGGAAAAAATATGTAAAATGTAAACGATGTCTGTTCTCGAGAGAAAAGACGCTTACACTCAAACAAAAATAAAATTTTTTTGAGTGTTTCTATATGCAAATTTTTTTTTTTGTCAATGTTTTTGTTCTTATTTTTTACAACGAAAACCACGTTTGCTGGGAGCGTCCTGTCTGGTTTTGGTAACGTCATGTTAATCAACTTCCGGTTGTCGTTGCTTCAGTATCGATCGATCGAGCGATCACTCTTGTCTTGAGCTCACAGGCATACTGCGTCATGTGGCTTTAATGTGAGCAGTTTAATTTCTTAATTGCTAACACAGTTATGTGGTTATACTCGCTCATTTTCGGGTATGTCGTTATTTATCGGAGAAAGACGTTAATGTATTGTTTTAGTGTTAGCATTTAAGCTTGCTAGTGCTGGCGATCTTTGGTCCGTCAGTTTAGACCAGGGGTCGGGAACCTTTTTGGCTGAGAGAGGCAGGCAAGCCAAATATTTTAAAAAGTATTTCCGTGAGAGCCATATAATATTTTTTTCAAGACTTTATACAACTAAATGCGTGCATTTTTAAGTAAGACCACCTTTTTTGGAGTAAAACAACTATTTTATTCTTTTTAATAACATTGTTATTCTGAAGCTAACCAACAATGAATAAAATACTTCTTACCATTAATGCGACTTTTTAAAGGGGAACATTATCACAATTTAAGAAGGGTTGAAACCAATAAAAATCAGTTCCCAGTGGCTTAGTTTATTTTTTTAAGTTGTTTTCAAAATTTTACCCATCCTGGAATATCCCTAAAAAAAGCTTTAAAGTGCCTGATTTTCACTATCTGTGAAGCCATCGTCCATTTTCCTGTGATGTCATCCAGTGATGCCAATACGGCTTAAGCGATACAACAGATTATGCATGTATCGAAATGGGTGGTTGGAGTATGGAGGCAGATAGCGAAAACGAAATTGAAGAAGAAACTGAAGCTATTGAGCGAATAGCTATTGACGCTATTCGGCCATGTTTGCCTTTGCATCGGCGGTAAAATGTGCAGACCAACGATCGGAAGTTTCGCATCTTGTGACACTGGATCAACTTAAATCCATCGATTGGTAAGTGTTTGTTTGGCATTAAATGTGGGTGGAGGGAAACGCTGGATGTAAATATAGTTTCAAATGTACATACAGCTAGCCTAAATAGTATGTTAGCATCGATTAGCTGACAGTCATGCTGCGACCAAATATGTCTGATTAGCACATAAGTCAACAACATCAACAAACTCACCTTTGTGATTTAGTTGACTTTATCGTTGGAAATGCATCTGCAGGTTATCCATACATCTCTGTGCCATGTCTGCCTTAGCATCGCCGGTAAAATGTGCAGACACTCCGGCACATTCAATGGGGGTCTGGCGGGAGATTTCTTTGACTTTATCGTTGGAAATGCATCTGCTTTGAGTGTCGCAGGATATCCACACAATCTTGCCATATCTGTAGTAGCATAGCTTTCGTCGGTAAAGTGTGCGGAACAAACGACTGACCATTTCGTCGGCTTTTCCCACAACCTCGTATTTTGAACAAATTTCTTCCAATTTCTTGCCACTTTCGCATCTTTGGGCCAGTGGTGCAACTTGAATCCCTCCCTGTTAGTGTTGTTACACCCTCCGACAACACACCGACGAGGCATGATGTCTCCAAGGTTCCAGAAAATAGTCAAAAAAATGGAAAATAACAGAGCTGAGACGCGGTGTTTGTAATGTGTTTGAGAAAATGGTGGCTTTATTACCTAGGTGACGTCATGTTCTGACGTCATCGCTCCCAGAGCGATAAATAGAAAGGCGTTTAATTCGCCAAAATTCACCCATTTAGAGTTCGGAAATCGGTTGAAAAAATATATAGTCTTTTTTTCTGCAACATCAAGGTATATATTGACGCTTACATAGGTCTGGTGATAATGTTCCCCTTTAAGCACATTAAAAATAACAAAAAAATAAACATCTTATTTAATGGGAATTGTTCTGTGTTGTCAATCACAGTTTTACAAAAATTTTACGGTCTATTATTATAATTTTTATTGTTTCATCTTTAGTGAAAACGCTTGCTTTTGAAATGGTTTACTTTGAAAGTTTCACTTCCGTTTCCGTTTTTATGCGCGTTGACGTTAACTTCCCTGCCACTTTAAAACATTTGAGGCAATATTGACTTCTACATTTCTGTCTTTTTAAGAGAAGTGAACTGAAGTAATGTGGTAATACTGTAGATCAGGGGTGCCCATTACGTCGATCGCGAGCTACCAGTCGACCGCGGGGGGTGTGTCTGTCGATCTCCAGCCAGGCTTTTAAAAAAAATAGACCTGAAAAATAGTGATCATCAATCTTCACCAAGACGTCACTTAAATGACATTCACGGTACCGGAGGGTCTTGTGAGATGACGCTGGCTGCTGCAAGATCATTATTGTGAAAATATGACCGAGAGGAAGGCGAGAAACACTTTTTATTTCAACAGACTCGCGCCGTATTTTCCGTCAAAACTCTAAAGGCCGACTGCACATTTCCTATCTTCACAATAAAAGCCCTGCTTCATGCTGCCTGCGCTAACTAAATACAGAGTCTCGGAAAACTGGCGTGCACAAGCGATCCCTCAGAAAGCTGGCGTGCACATCAATTGTGCACGCCAGCTTTCCGAGACTCTTATTTTGTTAGCGCAGGCAGCATGAGGCAGGGCTTTTATTGTGAAGATAGGAAATGTGCAGTCGGCCTTTAGAGTTTTGACGGAAGGGACGGCGCGAAAGTCTGTTGAAATAAAAACTGTTTCTCGCCTTCCTCTCTGTCATTTTTTCATAATAATGAACTGGCAGCAGCCAGCGTCATCTCACAAGACCCTCGGGTGCCGTGAATGTCAATCAAGCAAGCTACGGAATTTGCCGCCAATGTTTTTCTTGTAAAGTGTATGGAAGCTGGATGAATTAGATGCCAAAAACCAACCACTTTCATGTGGTATTGTACAGAAAGGACAACTTTTTTTCTCCTCCATTTGAAAATGTGGGCGTTATCATTACTGTCTGATTCCAATCAATGCAAGTCATCAGAATCAGGTAATACACCAACTTAAATTCTTGTCTTTGTGAAAGAAAGACATCTATATGTGTTACACATGCTTGTATTATCATTAAACACATTTAACTTGTTTACAAAAATGTCTCTTTCATAAATAAATAAATATAAATTATATATATAAATGAGGTAGATCCCCTCGAGTTGGTCAATTGAAAAGTAGCTCGCCTGCAGAAAAAGTGTGGGCACCCCTGGTGTAGATAATAATGTGATCAATGTGACACCTGTGGATGTGAAATGAACACAAGATGTAAATATTAGTGACTAAATACTGTTGGGACTGAAACATATACAGTGATTCATTAGGATTATTGGGGTATGTATGTTCTATTAATGATGTTTTCATGCCTTTAAATACTAAAATATTTTCTTCAAATGGTAAAGTCTTAATTTTAGCATGTTAAATTGCTGACAAACCAGGAGCTTCGGGAGGGGGGGGCGTTGCCCCCCTTGTCCCCCCACCAGGACCCGGAAATTTTTTCAGTCTTTTTCATTGTGGTCAAATCACGTCCGTTTCAAGATTTCAACTGTGATCGGGCTTTAAACAGGTGGCTGACCTGTTCAGATGGGTGTAACTGCTACTGGTCAAATAATGTGAAATAGCATTTAATTTTACATGTATGCAATGCCATTTAAATGTAATTAGAGATAATAATAATGATAAATACTGTGTAATGTTGTAAATCGTCAACGGGAAGGATTTTAGTCAGATATAAGCCATGAGCACTACACAACCAGAAAAAATCCTAGGTAGGACAAGTAAAACAACGTAGCGTAGCTGCCAACCCCATCCCCCCCACCCTCGCCCGACCACACCACCACAAATAGATGCCTGACCTGTGGGAAACACTGCATGTACATACATTTAATACATGTTAATGTACACAAAATGTACCTAACTTTAGAAAAATACTTATCTCTATCAAAATGTAAAAATTAGAGATAGAGGCGTCATGTAATGAGAAAAACCTGATACGTTGATACTATTAATGAACAAAAACACAAATATTTATCAATAAATATATTGAGAACGTTTATCTATTGCCTTTCAATCAATCAATGTTTACTTATATAGCCCTAAATCACTAGTGTCTCAAAGGGCTGCACAAACCACCACGACATCCTCGGTAGGCCCACATAAGGGCAAGGAAAACTCACACCCAGTGGGACATCGGTGACAATAATGACCCAGTGGGACGTCGGTGACAATGATGACTATGAGAACCTTGGAGAGGAGGAAAGCAATGGATGTCGAGCGGGTCTAACATGATACTGTGAAAGTTCAATCCACAATGGATCCAACACAGTCGCGAGAGTCCTTTATGATGGCGTTCACACCCCACCCCAACACTGTTTGACATACGGTCATACCTCGGTTTTTGTTAGGAATCCGTTCCAAAAAGTCAGACGAAAATCAAATATGTAAAAACTGATGCAATTTTTTTTACATGAGAAATAATTCAAATTCACTTTATCCATTCCATCCATCCATCCATCCATCCATCCATCCATCCATTTTCTACTCTTAAATATATCAATCAATGTTTATTTATATAGCCCTAAATCACAAGTGTCTCACAGGGCTGCACAAGCCACAACGACATCCTCGGTTCAGATCCCACATCAGGTCAAGGAAAAACTCAACCCAGTGGGATGACAATGAGATATTATTATTATAAATATAAACATTAAAACATTTTATGAAGAATAATTATAGTTGTAACCTGCTCAGTGGCCTTGTGGATAGAGTGTCCGCCCTGAAATCGGTAGCTCGTGAGTTCAAACCCTGAAGACAATAAAAATGGGACCCATTACCTCACTGCTTGGCACTGAGCATCAAGGGTTGGAATTGGGGGTTAAATCACCAAAATGATTCCGGAGCGCTTTTGCTCACTGCTCCCCTCCCCTCCCAGGGGGTGGAACAAGGGGATGGGTCAATTGCAGAGGGTAATTTCACCACATCTAGTGTAAGTGGTACTTTAACTTAATCTTTAAATGACAAAAAATGTGAATTGCATGTCAATAAGTAATGAAAGGGATAAATGAACATTTTAACATTCATTGAAGACTCTTGTTGACAAATATAGTGATGGGAGGAAAGAGAAGAGACCCACTAGTGCAGGGGTGTCAAACTCAAATACAGAGTGGGCCAAAATTTTAAACTGAACAAAGCTACGGGCCGGAAGAGTTAGTGCTGCAATGGGTTCTGAGTATTTGTTCTGTTGCGTTACGGTGCGGGTGTTCTCCCGAAATATGTTTGTCATTATTATTTGGTGTGGGTTCACAGCATGGCGCATATTTGTAACAGTATTGGCATTGTTAATTCGGCCATCCTCAGTGTGCCCTGTATGGCCGTTGATCAAGTATGCCTTGCATTCACTTGTGTGTGTGCTAAAGCCGCATATATTCTGTGACTGGGCCGGCACGCTGTTTGAATGGAGGAAAAGCAGACGTGACCACAGGTTGCAAAGAACGCTAAAGGCAGTGCCTTTAAGGCACGCCCCCAATATTGTTGTCCGGGTGGAAATTGGGAGAAATTCGGGAGAATGGTTGCCCTGGGAGATTTTCGGGAGGGCCACTGAACTTCGGTAGTCTCCTGAGAAAACTGTATAACACCGGCGGGCCAGCTCTAATGTTAATTTGACATTGCCTCAAGGGCCAAATTAAATTACAGGGAGGGCCAAATTTGCCAGAGTTTGACACCCATGCACTAGTGGTTAGAGTGTCCGACCTGACATCGGTAGGTTGTGAGTTCAAACCCCGACCGAGTCATACCAAAGACTATAAAAATGGGACCCATTACCTCCCTGCTTGGCACTCAGCATCAATGGTTAGAATTGGGGGTTAAATCACCAAAAATGACTCCCAGGCGCGGCCCCTGCTGCATCTCACTGCTCCTCTCACCTCCCAGGGGGTGATCAATTGTACACTGCAAAAACTGAAATGTAAGTAAGATTGAATATCTCAAATAAGAGTGATATTTGCTTATTTCTGTTTGATAAGATAATTCTTCTCACTAAGCAGATTTTATGTTAGTCTTTTACTTGTTTTAAGGGTTTTGGTCCTAAATGATCTCAGTAAGATATTACAGCTTGTTGCTGAGACTTTATGACATACTGTATATTGAGTAAAACCTGCATGAAACTAGAATATCAACTTTTGCAAAGCTGTGTCATCAACACTCACAAGTATAAAAAAGTATTACTTCAAGCCTGGGGAAAAAAAATTTCATTATGTCAGGATAATGGCATGAGCATTTACTTCATTTAAGAGTATTTTTCAACATATTGGGCAAAAAGGTCTCTTTTTTTCTACCAAAAAAAAGTGCACTTGTTATTAGTGAGAATATACTTATTTTAAGGTATTTTTGGGTTCATTGAGGTTAGCTAATTTTACTTGTTTTGGAAAGTCTTGACAAGCCAAATTTTCTTTTCCTATTGGCAGATCATTTTGCATTGTTCTAATAAAATACCCCTAGTTTTTTTTATTCTTGTTTTTGAACACTTTACTTTTTGCAGTGTGATGGGTCAAATGCAGAGAATAATTTCGCCACACCTAGTGTGTGTGGGACAATCATGGGTACTTTAACTTTAACATGGATGCCATCTTTTTACTTTGCTACAAGTTTTTCCTTAAATTCAATAGTTTCTCATCCTCCTAATTAAAGCGTTGGCACATAAAAGTTTCTTTGGTTCCATGTTAGGTTATTTTGCAGTATTAATCACGAAGATGGCATTAACAAATTGTTTCCAAGATGGCGCTGCTGTAGTGGCTGCTGTTGGCAGGAGCTCTGTGCTCTTGTGTCATCCTTTTTATGTTTCCCTCTTGTTTTCATGTGTTATTATATTTTTTTGCCTTTTGGTCCGGGACCCTTTGGGACTGTGTGACAAGGGGTGGCACTTTCGTGACCTCTGGACTTCTGGATCTGCCTCCCGGGAGCCTTTTGGCCATGGAGACCAGCTGCTGGGTGTCTGCCATACCGGAGTCGGTTTGAAGGGACTGGAGGAGATGCGGATGAGGGGGCAGGGCTGCGGAGCTAGCACTGAGCGCTGGGACGGAGAGGCTTCGCGGTGTATTGGCTGGGTGAGCAGGTGTCGGACACCTCAGTCTCCTTGGACGTATCCTCGCTCATCCATTGGCCGAGAGTGGAGTCGGCTGTCTTGGTTGCTTTGTTGGGTCTGCTCCTGTCTCTGGACATGCTCCCTCCACCCCAGCGGACGATGGCGTGGAACACCACAGAGGCCACCACAGTGTTTATCTTTCTTTTACTTTTTATTCATAGCTATATGTAGAAGTGTCTTGTTGTATCTGCTGCTTTAATGTCCTCTGTGTTCTTTGATGTTTGATGTTTCCCTCTTACATGTGTACTATGGCTATGAGTTGTATTTTTTCCCTTGGCCTCAGTCTGCACCCCCTCTCCAGGGCCCAGGCTAAGACCAATTTTTTTATTTTATTTTAATCTTCTATTTTTTTCTCCCATTCCCCCCTCCCTTGTTTACCTGTATCTCATCTTTTTTGTAAGGGGTCCTGGAAGCCGGCAGACCCATCAGCGATCCTGTTCTGTCTCCCTGTAATGTTTGTCTGATCTTGAATGGGATTGTGCTGAAAATTTTAACTTTCCTGAAGGAACTCTCCTGACGGAATAAATAAAGTACTATCTACTCTAATCTAACAACGGGTGGGATTCTTTGTTTGGGCACTCAATTCCGCATACTAATTCACGGGCAGATAAACTAGTTTGTTCAGTGCAATGTTTAGCTGTATGATAACTGAATCAGTATATAAAAACTGGGGCACAATTCCAACATCATTTTTGTAAACGTGAGGTACTACCATATATGTATAGATACATTTATGGTAAAATAGACACTACAGCATGGGGCCGGTGGATTCAAGTCCTGCACACTGTCTTCCAGAGAGTGCACAAGAGGGGGTTTCTGCAACTTCATGCACCTGAAACCAATATCGAGAGAACTTAGACGAGAATTATACGGACGCCGCAGAAAAAGGTTTGGACGCCCAATTCAGTTTTGTTAAATTAATTCAATCCATTCATTGTCCTTGAACGATCTTTTTTTTTTTTCTTCTTCCTACAGGCAACATTCTCGCTCACGTTCCCGGGAAAGACGCTCCCATTCCAAGGACCGACGACGGGATGCCGAAAGACGACGGTCGAGACACAGAGAACGCTCGGGAAGGTTTTAAGTGAAGAAAAAGGCTTTTCATGTAACACTTCTTTCTCTAATACTCCGACAGTGAAAAAGTATTTTGCGTTTTGATGACTTAAGACCATTCTTTTTGTTTTATCCCCCTTTTTTATGTAACGATTATGTCACTTTCACAATAAAAAAGATTTTGTTACTCTGCATCAGTTTTATCTCTTTGAAAAGCCAGGAGTGCACATACACTATATTGCCAAAGGTATTTGGCCACCCATCCAAACAATCAGAATCAGGTGTCCTAATCACAGATGTATACAATCAAGCACAAATGCATTGAGATTGTTTCTACAAACATTCGTGAAAGAATGGGCCTCTCTATAGAACTCAAAGATTACCAGTGTGGAACTGTCATAGGATGCCACCTGTGCAACAAATATAGTCGGTAAATTTCCTCTCTCCTAAATATTCCAAAGTCAACTGTCGGCTATATTATAAGAAAATGGAAGAGTTTGGGAACAACAGCAACTCAGCCACCAAGTGGTAAACTGACAGGGGTCAGCCGATGCTGAAGCGCAAAGAGGTCGCCGACTTTCTGCACAGTCAGTTGCTATAAAGCTTCAAACTTCAAGTGACCTTCCAATTAGCCCACGTACAGTACGCAGAATGGTTTTCCATGGCCGAGCTGCTGCATCTAAGCCATACATCACCAAGTCCAATGCAAAGCATCGGATGCAGCGTTGTAAAGCACTGGACTCTAAAGCAGTGGTTCTCAAATGGGGGTACGCGTACCCCTAGGGGTACTTGAAAGTATGCCAAGGGGTACGTGAGATTTTTTTAACATATTCTAAAAATAGAAACAATTCAAAAATCCTTTATAGATATATTTATTGAATAATACTTCAACAAAATATGAATGTAATTTTATAAAATGAAAAAAAAATACAATGCAATATTCAGTGTTGACAGCTATATTTTTTGTGGACATGTTCCATAAATATTGATGTTAAACATTTCTTTTTTTGTGAAGAAATGTTTAGAATTAAGTTCATGAATCCAAATGGATCTCTACTACAATCCCCAAAGAGGGCACTTTAAGTTGATGATTACTTCTATTTGTAGAAATCTTTATTTATAATTGTTTGTTTTTCAACAAGTTTTTTGTTATTTTTATATCTTTTTTTCCAAATAGTTCAAGAAAGACCACTACAAATGAGCAATAGTTTTGCACTGTTATACAATTTAATAAACCAGAAACTGATAACATAGAGCTGTATGCTCCTTCTTTATCTCTTTTTTTTTTTTCAACCAAAAATGCTTTGCTCGGATTAGGGGGTACTTGAATTAAAAAAAATGTTCACAGGGGGTACATCACTGAAAAAAGGTTGAAAACTAGAGCAGTAGAGACGCGTTCTCTGGATTGATGAATCACGCTTTTCCAGCTGGCAATCTGATGGACGAGTCTGGGTTTGGAGGTTGCCTGGAGAACGCTACATTTTAGAATATGTTGTGCCGAGTGTGAAATTTGGTGGAGGAGGAATTATGGAGTGGGGTTGTTTTTCAGAAGTTGGGCTTGGCCCCTTAATTCCGCTAAAAGGAACTTAGAATACTCCAGGATACCAAAAACATTTTGGACAATTCCATGCTCCCAACATTGTGTGAACAATTTGGAGCGGGTCCCTTCCTCTTTCAACATGACTGTGCACAAAGCAAGGTCCATAAAGACATGGATGGCAGAGTCAGGTGTGGATGAACTTGACCGGCCTGCACTGAGTCCTGACCTGAACCCGACAGAACACCTTTGCGATGAATTAAAACGGAGACTGAGAACCAGGCCTTCTCGACCAACGTCAGTGTGTGACCTCACCGATGCCCTTTTGGAAGAATGGTCGAAAATTCCTATAAACACACTCCGCATCCCAGAAGAGTTGAAGCTGTAATAGCTGCAAAAGGTGGAGCGACATCATACTGAACCCTATGGGTTGGGAATGGGATCTGGCACTTCAAGTTCATTATCCATGTGTTTGTTACGTCTCGTCTCGATTACTGTAACGTATTATTTTCGGGTCTCCCCATGTCTAGCATTAAAAGATTACAGTTGGTACAAAATGCGGCTGCTAGACTTTTGACAAGAACAAGAAAGTTTGATCATATTACGCCTGTACTGGCTCACCTGCACTGGCTTCCTGTGCACTTAAGATGTGACTTTAAGGTTTTACTACTTACGTATAAAATGCTACACGGTCTAGCTCCAGCCTATCATGCCGATTGTATTGTACCATATGTCCCGGCAAGAAATCTGCGTTCAAAGGACTCCGGCTTATTAGTGATTCCCAAAGCCCAAAAAATGTCTGCGGGCTATAGAGCGTTTTCCATTCGGGCTTCAGTACTCTGGAATGCCTTTCCGGCAACAGTTCGAGATGCTATCTCAGTAGAAACATTTAAGTCTCATCTTAAAACTCATTTGTATACTCTAGCCTTTAAATAGACCTCCTTTTTAGACCAGTTGATCTGCCGCTTCTTTTCTTTCTCCTATGTCCCCCCCTCCCTTGTGGAGGGGGTCCGGTCCGATAACCATGGATGAAGTACTGGCTGTCCAGAGTCGGGACCCAGGATGGACTGCTCGCCTGTGAATCGGCTGAGGACATTTCTGCACTGCTGATTTGCCTCCGCTTGGGATGGTTTCCTGCTGGCTCCACTTTGGACGGGACTCTCGCTACTATATTGGATCCACTTTGGACTGGACTCTCACGGTTATGTTAGATCCACTATGGATTGGACTTTCACAATATCATGTTAGACCCGCTCGACATCCATTGCTTTCGGTCCCCTAGGGGCAGGGGGGGGTGCCCACATATGCGGTCCTCTCCACGGTTTCTCATAGTCATCATTGTCACTGTCACCGACGCCCCACTAGGGTGAGTTTTTCCTTGCCCTTATGTGGGCTCTACCGAGGATGTCGTTGTGGTTTGTGCAGCCATTTGAGACACTTGTGATTCAGGGCTATATGAATAAAGATTGATTGATTGAAGTTCATATGCGAGTCAAGGAAGGAGGCCATACTTTTTTGCTGCAGCTTGACATGTGGAAAATAATAACAGGTGGTTATTGAGTGGAGGCATTTCAACCGCCGTATTTCCTTGAATTGCCGCAGGGCATATAGTATGCGCCTGCCTTGAATTAGTGCTGGGTCAAACTCACGTACTTGCCAACCTTGAGACCTCTGATTTCGGGGGGTGGGGGGAGGCGTGGTTGGGGCGGGAGGCGTGGTTAAGAGGGGTGCCGTGTAATTCACCAACTCGAGTATTTTATGTTTCATATATATATGTATATATATATATATATATATATATATATATATATATATATATATATAATATATATATATAAATAAATATATATATATATATATGTATGAAATACCTGACTTTCAGTGAATTCTAGCTATTTATATTTATTTTATTATGTATATAAATAAAAGAAATAGTTGAATTTCCGACGGCACCTATCAAATACACAGTAAAAACAACACAGTTGTTCTACTAACTGTACTGTGCTTGCTGGTTACTAAAAAACAACAACACTTACCTTTTACTATTTGAGTAACCTTTGTTCTGCCATTTGCGTATTGGCGAGCGATCTCCGAATCCAGGAACATCCTTCACGGATTTGTTGTAGACATCCGCAAATGAGAACGGGATGTTGCTTCCAGCTATCAGCATAGCCATCTTTGTCTCAACATAAGTTACACCATCGGGTCTCCATTTTGCGAGGTGGGCCATAATACTGAGTTGTGAACGATGGTGCGCTGCGGACGCTTTGTGCTTCGCTGACCGTTCATGGCTGAATATCCGTTCGGCCGCCGTGTTCAATGGAGAAGTCTGTTCTACAAAATTTACAGGCAACATACACCTTCCCCTTCGAACTCTCCTGGATAAACTGAAGTTCTTGTTTCCAATCGTTCTGGAAGTTGCAAGCATATTTCTTCATTTTGCTCGTCGACGGTGTAATATATTGGGTTAGAGTCAATAATCAGGTGACGTGATGAAGTTACGTCTCTTTTCTGTGGGCTTTAGAACAGACTCCCTAATGCATGTTCCTTGACTGCACTTAAATGTACAATATATTTACTTTATATTCTATGTACAATAGATGGCAGTATTGTCCTGTTTAAGAGGGTCACAACATTGAGTCAGGTCTATCTGCATGGAGCTGAAGGGGATGTGGTCTCCAGCTCCGCTTGAATTTCGGGAGATTTTCGGGAGAAAATTTGTCCCGGAAGGTTTTTGGGGAAGGCGCTGAATTTCGGGAATCTCTCGGAAAATCCGGGAGTGTTGGCAAGTATGCAAACTCGCTTCCCAAAATAATTAGCGCATGCTTAGCATTACCGCCTGGTCAAACTCGTTACGTCACGAGTGACACTTCCCCTGTCATCATTTTCTAAATGGAGGAATCTGACTTCAATACCAGTGTAGATTCCTAAAGCAGCCTCATCTTCACCGCTTCTCGCGGCAACAACAAAACAAAACTCCAGACGTTCCTCTTCGTTTGAATGGTTTACTTGTGAACTTAATAAATCAAAACATAAAACAACCATGATGTGAGAACAAATGAATGACAAAATAAAGAGAGTTTGTTGCAGTACAAGTTAGAAAAAGTAAGAGTAAGAAAAAGTTTGAGTGAGGTCAAAAAACCGTGTGGCTCGATTCCACTGCACCTGACTGCAATTACCCATAACACCTTGCTTCCAAAAACCACCTTACCAGAAATATCCTTCCGCCATATATGCAAATAAAACAGTTATGTCATCAAATTATTTTGACAAATGTAATAATTACAAATAAAGTGAGCTTTATATAATTACTCTAAGCATTCCATATATAAATGTTCTTATCATGCAAATAAAGTAAATAATCCCCTTTTGGTTGAACAAACATAAAGTGCCTTCCATAAAATGTAAATGAACTTAAACAGCATTTAGGCTCCTACAACCGGTAATTTGAAATCGCATAAAGGGAAGAAGATTAAGAGCTATTCAGTAGGATTTAAAGGCCTACTGAAACCCACTACTACTGACCACGCAGTCTGATAGTTTATATATCAATGATGAAATATTAACATTGCAACACATGCCAATACGGCCTTTTTAGTTTACTAAATTGCAATTTTAAATTTCCCGCGAGTTTCCTTTTGAAAACATCGCGGAATGATGACGCATACAGGTGACGTCACGGACTGTAAGGAAATATTAGCGCTGCACCAAACACGGCTAAAGGTCGTCTGCTTTAATCGCATAATTACACAGTATTTTGGACATCTGTGTTGCTGAATCTTTTGCAATTTGTTCATTTAATAATGGAGACTATAAAGAACAATGCTGTTGGTGGAAAGCGGTGGATTGCAGCTGTCTTTAGCACTGCGACACAGCCGGTGTTTCTTTGTTTGTTGTGAAGCAGAGCGGTCAAGCGAACATGTTTTCTCTACGTCAACCAGCATGTTTTTGGATGGGGAAATTGTGATATATATCTTCCCGGAGACATCATTGGATTATTTGTCGTCCTGCAGCAGCTGTTTAAAAGGCAGCTGTGAGCTTGACTCCTCGGCTTCTCTCTGAGACACTGCGTGTTCACCGCAGCCATCAGACCTCGAGGTATGTCTTTACAATCTTTAAAATCTCACTAAAACACTATTAAAACAATAAGCAGATAAGGGATCTTTCAGAATTATCCTAGTAAATGTGTCTAATTACATCTGAAACGCTCACACTGCCGCCGCTTTTTTTTTCTTTTCTAGTCCTTCACTATCAATATCCTAATTCACAAATCTTTCATCCTCGCTCAAATTAATGGGGAAATTGTCGCTTTCTCGGTCCGAATTGCTCTTACTGCTGGTGTCTCCCATTAAAAACAATGTGAATATGTGTGGAGGCCTGCAACTCGTGACGTCACATGCACATACTTCCGGTAAAGACAGGGCTTTTCCTATTAGCGACCAAAAGTTGCAAACTTTATCGTCGATGTTCTCGACTAAATCCTTTCAGCAAAAATATGGCAATATCGCGAAATGATCAAGTATGACAGATAGAATGGAACTGCTATTCCCGTTTGAATAAGAAAATCTCCTTTCAGTAGGCCTTTAAGGTCCAAGCTTACACCACCCTCACATTTTTACTCTAAACCTTTGGTAAGTGCCGGAGTGAGAAGAGGTTTTAAAATAATTAACGCATGCTTACTTTTACCGCATGCCTTTGGTAAGCCCAGGAGTGAGAGGAGGTTTTAAATTAATTAGCGACCCGGCGGCAATTCAAGGAAATACGGGACTTTATAACCATAAGGCTGCAATATCCAAATATTCACATGGAATCAGAATTGAGTTTTTTTTCCCTGTGTTTTTGTCAAACGTGTTATCTTCTATAATCCGTTTTTATCAGCAAGCTGGACCGTGTGGGCGAGTATCATTAGTCATGAGAAGTGTCAAGATGCAAAACGTGTGTTCTGGCTCGTCCTGGCAATAAAATGTAAACAGAGAACGTTGGGCATGGAGTCGACCGAACCCATATTGAGAACTCTGCTCTGATTGGTGCAGGAGATTAAGCAGACGCCCCCTCTACAGCCAATCAGCGGGCAGCATGACGCCTGGCCCAAGCTAGCGTGTCAAGCTGGCAAGTTCCGTGATTCATCACTGAAGCTGCAAAGCGAAACTTGCTCCCGTCGCAGCATCTCCCAGTGTGCTGCAGTTGCCCTGACCTTCTCGTTTTGGACCACTTCGACTCAGTGGGTGAGTTAAAAAAATAAGTTAAAAAAAAATTGAGTATTTTTAGTGGGCGTCGATGGAAACGTAGCACCGTAAGTGAAGACGCTTCGCCTTTATTCGGCTGATGCAACACTGCATCATTGTCTCCTTCGAGCTAATTTAACTAAACCAAATTTTTCTCACTAAATTAAATCTCTCATTTATATTTAAAAAAATAATTTATCTGTAATTTTTGACGTTTTTAAAATAACCTCGCCACAATTCGGCATACACTATCTATCGCCATAAAGGGGACAAATGGGCTTAATCACGCGTGCGCATACAAACGTAAATATGTATCATTATAAAAATTGCAAGACTCACCCGATAATCGTAAATGCTTTAAAGTGGCGTTTTATATCGTTTCATTAGTCAGCATTCCTGCAATGCAGATTTAGCCCATTTGTCATGGCCCAGTGGGTGGCTTCTGCTGACAATGCAGAAAGGGTATTTAAAGGAGTCACCCACAAATAATTAAACATGGGCCAGCAGATAATTCCAAAAGGGGATTAGAAATGCAATATCCCCACCTAATCAGAACATATTTTCACATCGTTTTGTATTATATCTAATAGGGGTGTGTGAAAAAAATCGATTCGAATACGAATCGCGATTCCCACGCTGTGCGATTCAGAATCGATTCTCATTTAAAAAAAAATCTAATTTTTTAAATATATATATATATATATATATATATATATATATAATATATATATATATATATATATATATATATATATATGTATATATTTATCAATCCAACATATATATATATATATATATATAATATATATATATATATATATATATATATATGTATATATTTATCAATCCAACAAAACAATACACAGCAATATCAATCAATCAATCAATCAATGTTTATTTATATAGCCCCAAATCACTAGTGTCTCAAAGGGCTGCACAAACCACAACTCAAACCACTACGACATCCTCGGTAAAACCACATAAGGGCAAGGAAAACTCACACCCAGTGGGACGTCGGTGACAATGATGACTATGAGAACCTTGGAGAGGAAAGCAATGGATGTCAGAAGGGTCTAACATGATACTGCGAAAGTTCAATCCATATTGGCTCCAACACAGCCGCGAGAGTTCAGTTCAAAGCGGATCCAAGACAGCAGCGAGAGTCCCGTCCACAGGAAACCATCCCAAGCGGAGGGGGATCAGCAGCGTAGAGAGGTCCCCAACCGATACACAGGCGAGCGGTCCATCCTGGGTCCCGACTCTGAACAGCCAGTACTTCATCCATGGCCATCGGACCGGACCCCCTCCACAAGGGAGGGGAGGACAGAGGAGAAAAAGAAAATAAGCAGCAGATCAACTGGTCTAAAAAGGAGGTCTATTTAAAGGCCAGAGTATACAAATGAGGTTTAAGGTGAGACTTAAATGCTTCTAGCATCTCGAACTGTTGCCGGAAAGGCATTCCAGAGTACTTGAGCCCGAACGGAAAACGCTCTATAGCCTGCAGACTTTTTTTGGGCTTTAGGAATCACTAATAAGCCGGAGTCCTTTGAACGCAGATTTCTTGCCGGGACATATGGTACAATACAATCGGCAAGATAGGATGGAGCTAGACTGTGTAGTATTTTATACGTAAGCAGTAAAACCTTAAAGTCACATCTTAAGTGCACAGGAAGCCAGTACAGGCGTAATATGATCAAACTTTCTTGTTCTTGTCAAAAGTCTAGCAGCCGCATTTAGTACCAACTGTAATCGTCTAATGCTAGACATGGGGAGACCCGAAAATAATACATCCATACATAATAATACATACATATATCAATCCAACAAAACAATACACAGCATTATCAATCAATCAATCAATGTTTATTTATATAGCCCCAAATCACTAGTGTCTCAAAGGTCTGCACAACCACTACGACATCCTCGGTAGGCCCACATAAGGGCAAGGAAAACTCACACCCAGTGGGACGTCGGTGACAATGATGACTATGAGAATCTTGGAGAGGACCACATATGTGGGCTACCCCACCCCCCAACCTCCTCCCCCCTTCTAGGGGACCGAAAGCAATGGGTGTCGAACGGGTCTAGCATGATACTGTGAAAGTTCAATCCATAGTGGATCCAACACAGTCGCGAGAGTCCCGTCCACAGTAGAGCCGGCAGGAAACCATCCCAAGCGGAGGCGGATCAGCAGCGTAAATATGTCCCCAGCCGATACACAGGCGAGCGGTCCATCCTGGGTCCTGACTCTGGACGAGTCCCGAATCTGGACAGCCAGTACATCATCCATGGCCATCGGACAGGGCCCCCTCCACACCATAACAATGCAATCCAATTCCAAAACCAAACCTGACCCAGCAACACTCAGAACTGCAATAAAAAGAACAATTGAAAGGTGACACAAACAGGACACAGAACAAACCAAAAGTAGTGGAACAAAAATGAATATTATCAACAAAAGTATAAATATTAGTTATAATTTCAGCATAGCAGTGATTAAAAATCCCTCATTGACATTATCTTTAGACAAGTGGTTCTTAACCTTGTTGGAGGTACCGAACCCCACCAGTTTCATATGCGCATTCACTGAACCCTTTTTTAGTGAAAAATCTTTTTTTTTTTTTTTAATTCAAGACAAAGTTACGTTTTTTTTTACTGGTGCATGCATGAACATCACCTTGCTGAAAGAACAAAACGAACACAGTGTATGAACTCGCAACAAATTACACACTGACAAATCAGATGGAAAATAAGAGGGAACATTGTTTGGTGATATCTATCATACGCCGATAGGGAGAAGTTTTTATTTACATGATGAGTGGGGTGTGTCTTGACCTCCGCGATGGAGGCTCAGCCGAACCCCTGAGGCCAACTCACCGAACCCCTAGGGTTCGATCTAACCCAGGTTAAGAACCACTGCATTAGACATTTATAAAAATCAATAAAAAAGAGCAATATTGTCACAGTGGCTTACACTTGCATCACATCTCATAAGCTGGACAACACACTGTGTCCAATATTTTCACAAAGATAAAATAAGTCATATTTTTGGTTCGTTGAATAGTTAAAACAAATTTACATTATTGCAATCAGTTGATAAAACATTGTCCTTTACAATTATAAAAGCTTTTAAAAAGAAATCCACTCTGCTAGCATGTCAGCAGACTGGGTTAGATCCTGCTGAAATCCTATGTATTGAATGAATAGAGAATCGTTTTGAATCGGAAAAATATCGTTTTTGAATCGAGAATCGCGTCGAATCGAAAAAATCGATATAGAATCGAATCGTGGGACACCCAACTATTCACAGCCCTATAAAGGAGTCACCCACAAATAATTAAACATGGGCCAGCAGATTATTCCAAAGGGAGATTAGAAATACGATATCCCCCCCTAATCACAACATATTTTCACATAGTTTTGTATTATATCTAATCATTTCAGCCTAAACCAGGGGTGTCAAACGTACGGCCTTCGGGCCGGATTGAAGTATAAAAATGAGCGGAAATTTTTGAATGAAAGAAACTGCTGTTGTAAATATGTCCACTAGATGCTGCAATATCAATTCTTTGTATCTTTGTAGATCAGGGGTGTCCAAAGTGCGGCCCGCAGGTCATTTTTAACGGCCCCACGGTACATTTTAAATATGCAATTGAAAAAAATTAAAAACATAAAAAGTGATATAAAAGGCAAACAGGTGAAATGTAACAAGAAAATGTTGCAGTGCTTTAATAACATAAAGCTGCCATGCTTTAAAAAATAATAATGAATCAAAACCAATGTCATTTTGAATTATTGACCTATTCAAGGCTTCAATTACTTCACATTAAATATTCCACTTTGAGATATTTTTTGAGGAAAATGTTGCATATTTTGTGTTTTGCCATATAAAAAACTGAGCTGTTTTTTTTTTAAAGAAGGGCCTAAAACATAAAACAAAAAACGTAAACAACAATAAAACATAAAATTGACAGATATATCTGAGGTTGATCTCGAGATTATTGTGCTAAAAGTAAACAGTAATAATTTATTTGTAACACTTTAATGAGTAGGACACTTTTGGATCCCCAATTATTTTAGTGTGATTTGCTTTTAAGTGTCATTGCTCAAAAAATAATAATGAATCAAAATCCAAAATTAAGGCTCTAATTATTATATAATCTCAAAAAGTCCACCTATAAAGATATTGGGTGAAAATATTGCATATTGTGTGTTTTTTCCATTGTTTTTTTCTAATGTTGAGCTAGAGATTTAAAACTTGCATAATCATAAAAATAATAATACTGAATAATGACACATTTTTAATATTTTTTTGGACCAAAACCCTTTGGGGTCCCCGGCATCATAACTGAGTGGAGACCTAAATGTATATTTTTGTACATATATTGTATTGGTTTTTAAAATAGAAATGATGAAAATGGCCCCCACTTGCTTTGATTTTTCAGTGTGTGGCTCTCAGTAGAAAAAGTTTGGACACCCCTGTTGTAGATTATGCTACATATTTAAAATCAGTGGCGGGCCGTGCGTTTCCCACCGAGGCCTTCAGTGATGTCCAACTTCAATGATTACTTCTCAAAATTTGAAGTGAAGTGAATTATATTTATATAGCGCTTTTCTTTAGTGACTCAAAGCGCTTTTACATAGTTAAACCCAATATATAAGTTACATTTAAACCAGTGTGGGTGGCACTGGGAGCAGGTGGGTGAAGTCTCTTGCCCAAGGACACAACTGCAGTGACTCGGATGGCGGAAGCGGGGATCGAACCTGGAACCCTCAAGTTGCTGGCGGTGCCACACTACCAACCGAGCTATACCATCATTGATGTCCCCACATGACCATTGCTGGAGAAATACTATACAGGAACACATTCACGCACTACAGGGTGTAGTACAAAACGGGTTATTTTCTGGCGCATTTAAAAATCAACAAACCCACATCAGCAACTAAAACATATCTTTTGTGGTACTGTCAAAATTACATTTGCAAAAAACATATTAAACTTGAAAAAAATAAATAAATTAAATACCTAAACTCACATTTCATCGCCGGGACAGTGTTTTTTGATTGATTGATTGATTGAAACTTTTATTAGTAGATTGCACAGTACAGTTCATATTCCGTACAATTGACCACTAAATGGTAACACCCGAATACGTTTTTCAACTTGTTTAAGTCGGGGTCCACGTTAATCAATTCATGGTAAAAATATATACTATCAGCATAATACAGTCATCACACAAGTTAATCATCAGAGTATATACATTAAATTATTTACATTATTTACAATCCGGGGGGTGGCATGTGGAGGGGGTTGGGGTGGGGGGGTTAGGTTTGGTTGATATCAGCACTTCAGCCATCAACAATTATATCATCTGAGATTTGGACATTGAAACAGTGTAGGTCTGACTACGTAGGATATGTACAGCGAGCAGAGAACATAGTGAGCTCAGAAAACATAAGAACAAGTATATACATTTGAATATTTATATTTGACTATTTACAATCTGTGGGGCGAGGGTGTTAGTCTAGGGTTGTAGTTGCCTGGAGGTGTTTTTTTTAGTGAGATTTTATCTTTTTCACCTGTTGGGAGTGCATTCCATACAAGGACAATGTGTGAAGATCTTTGTTAGATCGGAATCTGGGTGTAACGTGGTTTGTGGAGCTCCCCCTGGTGTTGTGGTTATGGTGGATATTTTCGTTATGGAAGTAGTTCGACATGTACTTCGGTATCAGGGAGATGTAGCGGATTTTATAGACTAGGCTCAGTGCAAGTTGTTTTATTCTGTCCTCCACACTGAGCCAGCTGACTTTGGAGAAGTGAGTAGGAGTGAGGTGTGATCTGGGGTGGAGGTCTAGAAGTAACCTGACTAGCTTGTTCTGGGATGTTTGGAGTCTAGATTTGAGGTTTTGGAGGTAATGGGGTACCAGGAGGTGCATGCGTAATCGAAAAAGGGTTGAATGAGAGATCCCGCTAGAATCTTTATGGTGCTTTTGTTGACCAGAGAGGAGATTGTGTAGAGGAATCTTGTTCGTTGGTTGAAATTTTTTATTACATTGGTTGCCATTTTATCACAAGAAAGAGGCAGGTTATTCAACATCATCTCACGAGATGTAGTTTATCTTTAAATATCCTTCTTGAAAATGGCCTTGCAAATATGTGTTGTCTTGTCCAATCATAAAAGATGCAGACGAGGCGTGTTGGCTGAGTTTTTAAAGTTTACTCCACAGCGTGCTCATCAAAAACATCCCGCTGCATGTCTACATTCAACAGCCTAAATGGGGCAACTGCATATGACCTTCACTACTGTGGAATGCTGGGTAATGGAGTCCTTATGTTACCTAGCTCATACCATCACTATATGTATCTGCCTTAGGCCATCTCGAAGGCCTTGCGGACAACAGCGCATAAACGCCTCCATTATTGATTCTGAAGGCTCTAGGCAGATTTCCTACAGCATGGCAACATAAGCTAGCTGAATTATGATTGGATAAAAACTCTGTAACCTAAAAACAACCTTGCTGGAAGGAGCATAATATGACGTGACAAGAATATGAATACTTTTGAAATATTTAGGGGAAGTCAATTAAAAAATACTTTTATCTTTAATTATGATCATGATTTCTGGTTATGTCAGATGGCACACTACTGAAATAAATAAACCACCTGATGTTAGGGCACCAGTTGAGGAAAATGAGCAAACTACATAAATAACATCCTGTAATTTGATTTTGATATTATATTTTTTATCTTGATAGATTGAAAATTAACAGCAATGAGATGACTGATGAAAATTATCACATAATTTATTCAGAAAGTATAAATAACGACAAATAAAGATATAATATTATTTACCGCAACATATAAGTAAAAAAAAACCCAACAACATTATGATTTGTACATTTTCAGTATGTGCTTTTTCTATTTTTAAGTAAAATAAACAATCCGAAGTTGTCTTTATTTTTAAGTTATCGTGCCGTGATTTTTACCAGTCCGGCCCACTTGGGTGTAGATTTTTCTCCATGTGGCCCCCGATATAAAATGAGTTTGACACCCCTGGCCTAAACTCTCCAAGTTTGTAAAATTGTCAATTTATGAATGTAAAACTGTTAATTTTTTGACCACTGGCCAAAGAAATGGCAAACATTTCAAATCGTAACTGGCAAAGTTGTTCCTACAGCAGATCAGATTTCCAGATAAACCCTCAAGTCACACATTCACCAGCAGATCCAAATTAGCTGCTTTGTCTGCAGTGCCAGTCATCCATAACAATGTATTTTTTTTCATAAATGTATATGCAATGATTGAGATCATTAGGAGTGAATTGGCGAAACAACTATTGATATCTGTAAAACCTTTTTTTTTTTTTAAATTGTTCATTAAATACTGATTCATTATGGCATTTAAACCACACTCTTTAAAACAAGAATTCTTAACATTTTTGACCTCAAGGCCCACTTTTCAAATACAAAAGGTCCCAGGGCCCACTCACTGAATTAGTGATGTTACTTTTGATTATAATCGTAGTCAAAAAGTATATCTAACCTGCTTATAATTTCTATAACAGGATAAACTTTATAAAATGATAGGAAACCATGTGATAATCACAAAGATTATTAGGAAGTTTTAGGTCAGGCTGATTTAAAATGTTATATTTTTTACAATTACACAGTGCTAAATGAATACACACTAACTGAATTAATAATAAATAACCACAACCTATGTGTCTTAAATAAACTGTCAGTAAACTTAAGTGCAAATGAAAATACAGCTTCACCATTTTAGTCATATTTTTGCGCTTAAAAACTTCTCAAGTTTAGCCCCAGACTTCTTCTCTTTGTTTGATATTGTCATTACTGCCACAAGTGGTGGAAAAGTGTATTACAACTATCTACCACTGCGGCCCATAAGAGCTGAGAAATATATATTTTTGGGCGGCCCTCCCGGGGCCCAATGGTTAAAAAAAGTATTTAAAGTTTTGCTCTTAAAACCAAATGGCTGAGTGAATGATGCAATTTTACTCCCGGTTGCAATTCACCTACTGACTATGTGGGTTGCTCATCCTTAATTTAGATGAGTCAAAAAGCAGAAATGTGTGGGGAATTTAAAGGAAGCAAATGCAACAACAGAATGTGCAGTCAACAATGACAAAAAAAAAGTGCCTGGTTTTAATAATAGTTTGTGGGACATGGCACAAATGGTTTGAAAATAGTTTGTGTGCTTGTTAATCCTTTGATGCTCGTGTTTCACAAAAAATACATGTGAACCACATTTTCATTGTTTTCTAAGTGTCTTTGCGTCTTTACAACACATCCTGGACACTCAAAGGAGTTTACAATGTATAAGTCGATGTCGTATGTCTGTACGGTAAAAAGGTCAGTAACCTTTAGCTTTAACCCTAGAATGGCTGTTTCAAAATCATGCTTTATATTTGACAACTATGTGTTGATTTATGAAATCAATAAACTACAAACAGAAATCAGCTCACCTATTTCCATTTTGTAACAGTAAAAAAAACGCCCAATTGCAATGCAAAAAAATCCTACATAATTTAGAAGAAGCAATAAATACCAGTTTGTCTTGATTTGTGGGTAACTCAGATCCGTCAACCTAAACATAAACCACAACTGAGGTAGGTGTACAATGGGGCAAAAAGTATTTAGTCAGCCACCGATTGTGCATGTTCTCCCACTTAAAATGATAACAGAGGTCTGTAATTGTCATCATAGGTACACTTCAACTGTGAGAGACAGAATGTGAAAAAAAATCCAGGAATTCACATTGTAGGAATTTTAAAGAATTTATTTGTAAATTATGGTGGAACATAAGTATTTGGTCAACCATTCAAAGCTCTTACTGATGGAAGGAGGTTTTGGCTCAAAATCTCACGATATATGGCCCCATTCATTCTTTCCTTAACACAGATCAATCGTCCTGTCCCCTTAGCAGAAAAACAGCCCCAAAGCATGATGTTTCCACCCCCATGCTTCACAGTAGGTGTGGTGTTCTTGGGATGCAACTCAGTATTCCTCTTCCTCCAAACACGACGAGTTGAGTTTATACCAAAATGGATACATGGATGATACAGCAGAGGATTGGGAGAATGTCATCTGGTCAGACGAAACCAAAATATAACTTTTTGGTTGCACAATTGGTGGCGGACTAAATACTTTTTTGCCTCACTGTAGGTTGATGTCGTAGGTCTGTACGGTAAAAAGGTCGGCAACCTTTAGCTTTAACCCTAGAATGGCTGTTTCAAAATCATGCTTTAAATTCGACAATTATGTGTTTATTTATGACATCAATAAACTACAAACAGAAAACAGCTGACCTATTTCCATTTTGTAACAGTAAAAAAACACCTAATTGCAATGTAAAAAAATCCTTCATAATTTAAAAGAAGCAAGAAATACCAGTTTTTCTTGATTTGTGGGTAACTCAGATCTGTTAACTAAACATAAACCACAACTGAGGTAGGTGTATGTTGCCTAACTCGTAGAACCGTCTGGTCTAAGTGAGTTCCCTAGGGCAGACCTTATGGTTCAGCCCATATGAGTCCACAAATCTGGGGTGCCATGGTATCATTGAGTATGTTGTGGCAAACATTCAGATTTCAGTCTGATGGCTAAACCTTTATAACCCAGGGAGGTTACAGCTCTCCATCCTCTTAAGTCACAGTTTACGGAATGAGGATAACAACGTAGCCATTTTTTTTGCATGGGGTGGATGGATCTGTAGCTGTGCGCATCTCGGTAGCTAAGATTTAAGCTACACAACCGAGTATTGATCAAGTTGAAACTTTTTTTTTAAATCAATATTGCCATGGCGTGAGTTCTGATTTAAAAACAACTACACCAGTTTGGGGTTTGATTAAACGGCATTTTGAAAATTGATTTATTTCATTTGGTTAGTGGGTTAGTGCGGGCTTCACAGTGGCAGAGGGGTTAGTGCGTCTGCCTCACAATACGAAGTTCCTGCAGTCCTGGGTTCAAATCCAGGCTTGGGATCTTTCGGTGTGGAGTTTGCATGTTCTCCCAGTGAAAGCGTGGGTTCCCTCCGGGTACTCCGGCTTCCTCCCACTTCCAAAGACATGCACCTGGGGATAGGTTGATTGGCAACACTAAATTGGCCCTAGTGTGTGAATGTGAGTGTGAATGTTGTCTGTCTATCTGTGTTGGCCCTGCGATGAGGTGGCGACTTGTCCAGAGTGTACCCCGCCTTCCGCCCGATTGTAGCTGAGATAGGCTCCAGCGCCCCCCGCGACCCCGAAAGGGAATAAGCGGTAGAAAATGGATGGATGGATGGATTTGATGTGCGTCCTTATGAGCTGAGCTCGGTCCTCCCCCTCCAAATCCTCTTACTTCCAAGAAAGTAACCCAACTTTGAGTTTTGGCAACGTGGCTATGATTGGTCGGCTTTCAGTACGTGATTTCCTTCGTTTATACAACTTCTTTAGAGGGCCTTTTTGCCTCTTCTTCTGAATTCGGATCAATATTTGCAATAAAAGTAATTTTGTTACAAATTGATTAGTTTCAGTTACAATAACACTCTCCGTCTTCCTTTAAGTTGCCATTCAATAGGGACAGTTCCCCTCGTCTGGTAGAACAAAAATTCATTTCTTTCTGGTTCTCCCCAGACAAGCCATGCCATCAGTTCCCTTGTCCAAAGAGAGCCCTGTCAAGAGCCCCGTCTGCCCCCATTCTGCTAAGCTGCACCAACACACCAACGGTGATACCAAACTGCGGGAGGGCAGGCTCCTGCATAATGGGGTTGAAGCGACAGCTGCGGTAGAGGACCCTGCAGAGCCCAACAGTGGCATTCAGAGGAAATGGATCCGACCAGACCTCCCCAGCCGCTGCAAGTGGAGCCTCGGAGCCTCACAGGCAGAGTCTCCTCATGTTCAAGTCCCCAGGTGAGTGATTAAAGACTCTGTGTGTTGTTTTCAGACTGAAAACCTTCATTTAGTTAAGAATAATATATTTACATTAAGCTAAAAGCCATGGCACCTTTTATTACACTCAAGGATGAGCATCTCCCAAAAAAATGTAACCTTGTCAACCGCAATGTGGACCTCAGAGCTGTGGTTGCGTTTTTCTTAATACATCATTTCCACTGTGTGTCTCTTGCAAAACAAACAATGACGCAGATTGAGGAGTGTCTCGGCAAGACTACCAAATACTTGCAATCATGAGAATATGATATAAATGTGGGTAGTTTCGGGAAGCAAAACACAATTAAAGTGATTGATGTTCCAAGTAATTAGTTCCAGCTTTCACAATGATATGGATGTTGCCTCAGTTGCTATTGTTCATTACCACAACACACAAAGCTAAATAGCTAGTCAACAAGAGCTATGGTTTGCTACTTCTCAGGAAAACACTGCCCTGAGTGTTTTAGCAAATAATTGCAAGTCACAAAGAGCTAGAACAGGTTCAAGACTGTTCAGCTGCAGCATAAAGCAGCCTATAGTGTGTGATTATTGTAATGCATTTTTGCTGACACACCTTTGTTTGCCCCCTTGACAGAAACATTACGCCTACCATTCTTCCTAACATCCTGCACAAAATTGGTGACACTCCCCTGGTGCGGATTAACAAGATCCCTAAAGCATTTGGACTCAAATGTGAACTATGTAAGACACATTCACAGATCCTCTCTCTCTGTTCTGCCCTAAAGTAGAATATTCATCACATATAGTCATGGCCAGAAATATTGGCACCCCTGCATTTCTGTCAGTTAATGCACCACTTCTTCCCGAAAATTGTTTAAATTACAAATGCTTTGGTATTCAAATGTTTATTTATTTTGTTTGCAATGGAACAACACAAAAAAATCCACCAAAAAAGCCAAATCTGATATTATTTTACACGGACAGGGTATCCGCGTTCCTTAAAAAGTCTTCAAAACTCTTAAATTCATGTGTCTAAATTAAGGCATTAAAAAGTATTACATTTATTAGAAATTCCTAATATGGTCTTAAATTCAGTACTCAATGGTCCTAAATTGTCGGGCCAGTTTTTTTTTTTTCGGGGCAGGACTTTGAGTAAAAGTTACGGCACGTCTTTGAGTAAAAGTGAGTGATTTCAGTGTCAGTCGCGCGCAGACTCCTTCCTTTCTTCCTCGCGTCCCACGCCTTTCAGTCAGCATGGGGAAATGCAAGTTTTGCGAGGGTTGGCTGGGGGACAGCCGGTTTAAAATCTGGCTTAAGCCTGTTGCCAATCCCGAGGAGGCCAGGTGCATACTTTGTAAGAGGGATTTCAAACTTGGCACCATGGGAATTAGAGCGGTCGAATCGCACATGCAGTGCGGTAAGCATAAAATCGCGGCAGAGAGCCAAAAACAAACACCGGGCATCTCTCAGTTCTGCGTGGGTCCAGCGCCAACGCACCACCAGCTAGCAACAACTGCCGCTAGCAGCACTGACCTAACACTAATCTTTGGCGGGACAGCAACATTAAAATCTGAGGTGTTATGGATCTTGCACACTGCGGTGAAACATCAATCCTATACCTCAAATGACGGGATTGGCGATCTTTTTCGCGTGATGTTTCCTGATTCTCAGGTTGCTAATACATTTTCCTGCGGAAAGGATAAAACAGCATATATTAAGAGACACAGATTAGCACCTCACATCCAAAACCTGCTCTTCGACCAAGTCAACGGGTCTCGGTATGTGTTAATGAAGTGTAATTTATTTTTACCCTCACCTCGGTTATTATGTTTTTACTGGTGTTGGTTTGTTTGTTTTGGAAGTCAAAGTTTTTGGATCTCTCAAGATTTTTGATAAGCTGTTTGGCAGAGTGGTGCTTATCAATTTGTTTATTAATAAACATACAAAAAGCAAACTTGACTGATTGTCATTGAGATAGTAGTACAGTGGGATCCCCAACCGATGCTTGTATTTATAGATTTTTTATTATTTTTTTCGGTCTTAAATTTCATTGAAGGTGGCATTAAAAAGGTCTTAAAAAGTCTTAAATTTGACTTGCTGAAACTTGCAGATACCCTGACAGAACTCCCAAAAATTTACTGGACAAAATAATTGGCATTTTTTCAAAATTGTAAGAAATACTTGTATTCTAAGCATGTGATGCTTCTTTAATTTGTAAATAAACTCACCTGTAGCAAGTAACAGGTGCTGGCAATATAGAAATCACAATTGCAGCCAGGGGCTTCACGGTGGGAGAGTGGTTAGTGCGTCTGCCTCACAATACGAAGTTCCTGCGGTCCTGGGTTCAAATCCAGGCTCGGGATCTTTCTGTGTGGAGTTTGCATGTTCTCCCCGTGAATGCGTGGGTTCCCTCCGGGTACTCCGGCTTCCTCCCACCTCCAAAGACATGCAACTGGGGATAGGTTGATTGGCAACACTAAATTGGCCCTAGTGTGTGAATGTGAGTGTGAATGTTGTCTGTCTATCTGTGTTGGCCCTGCGATGAGGTGGCGACTTGTCCAGGGTGTACCCCGCCTTCCGCCCGATTGTAGCTGAGATACGCGCCAGCGCCCCCCGCGACCCCGAAAGGGAATAAGCGGTAGAAAATGGATGGATGGATGGATTTGCAGCTAGTTAAAATGGAGAAAAGTTGACTAAACCTTTGTGTTGTGTGTCAGCATGGAGAAAAGAAAGAAGAGCAAAGAACTCTCAGAAAATTTGAGAACCACGATTGTGGAAAAGCATGGACAATCACAAGGTTACAAGTCCATCTCCAGATATATAAATATTCATGTGTCTTCTTTGCGCAATGTCATCAAGAAGTTTAAAGCCCAATGCACTGCAGCTAACCTCCCTGGACGTGGACGGAATGGAACAATTGATGAAAGACTGCAACAAAGGATTGTTAGACTTGTGGATAAGGAACCTGGATCCACTTCAAAAACTAATTCAAGCTGATCTGCAGACACAGGGTACAACAGTGTCAGCTCACACTGTCCGTCGCCATCTCAATAAAAAGGGACTATGGTTGGAGACCCAGGAGGACCCCGCTGCTAACAGAGAGGCATAAAAAAGCAAGACTGGAGTTTGCAAAAACTTACCGCAGGAAGCCAAAATCCTTCTGGGAGAACATCCTATAGACCAGGGGTGGGCATTACGTTGATCGCGATCGACTGGTCGATCTTGGAGGGTGTGTCAGTCGATCTCAAGCCAGGCATTAAAAAATATACATAAAAATGAGCAATCATCAATCATACCAAGACTTCACTTTCGTCAGTTGTTTGACATTCTCGGCACCCGAGGATCTTGTGAGAGGACGCTGGCTGCTGCGAGCTCATTTTTAAGAAAAAAAACACTAACAGGGCGGACGCAGAGAAACACATTTTATTTCTAGAGACTCCGTACCTACTGTCAAAACTCTAAAGACCGACTGCACAGTTCCTGTCTTCACCATAAAAGACCTGTTTCATCCTGCCTGTGCTAACAAAATAAGAGTCTCAGAAAGCTAGCGTGCACAAGCTAGCAAGCTACGGAGTTTGATGCCAATGTATTTCTCCACCGCCCTCAGCGACCGCTTTCTCACTTGCTTGCCCACCCGCACACTCCCTGACGTCACTCACCTGCTGCCAGACATTAAAGGGCCACACACATATGCTACTCTCATAACAAAGTGTTTAAAAACGAGTATGCAAGTTGGACAAATGAGATGCCAAATCCAACCACTTTCATGTGGTATTGGACAGAAAGGAGGACTTTTTTTTTCCTCCATTTGAAAATGCGGACGTTATCAGCACCACTGTCTAATTCCAATCAATGCAAGTCATCAGAATCAAATACACCAACTTATATTCTTCATGAAAGAAAGGAATCTATGTGTGTTAAACATGCTTGTATTATCATTAAACACCATTAACTTGTTAACAAAAATGTCTCTTTCATAAATAAATACATATAAATTATAAATAGGAATGAGGTAGATCTCCTCGACTTGGTCAATTGAAAAGTAGCTCGCCTGCAGAAAAAGTGTGAGCGCCCCTGCTGTAGACAGATGAGACTAAAGTGGAGCTTTTTGGTAAAGCCCGTCATCACATTGTTTACAGAAAAAAAAATGAGGCCTTCAAAGAAAAGAACACCATCCCTACAGTCAAACATGGTGGAGACTCACTGAGGTTTTGGGTTTGCTTTGCTGCTTCTGGTACGGGATGCCTTGACTGTGTGCATGGTATCATGAAATCTGAGGACTACCAAATAATTTTGGGGCATAATGTAGGGCCCAGAAAGCTGGGTCTCCGTCAGAGGTCATGGGTATTCCAGCAGGACAACAACCCAAAGCTGTTCAAAAAGCACACAACAATGACTTAAGACAAAGCGCTGGAGAGTTCTGAAGTGACCATTAATGAGTCCAGATCTAAATACCATAGAACATCTGTGGAGAGATTTAAAAACAGCAGTTGGAAGAAGTCACCCTTCAAATCTTAGAGACCTGAAGCAGTTTGCAAAAGAAGAGTGGTCCAAAATTCTGGTAGCAATTTGTAAGAAACTCATTGATGGTTACAGGAAGCGATTGATTTCAGTTATTTTTTCCAAAAGCTGTGCTACCAAATTTTAAGTAGAGGGTACCGATAATTTTTTCCAGTCCATTTTTGGAGTTCTGTGTAAAATAATATCAGGTTTGGCTTTTTTCTTTTTGTGTTGTTCCAATGCAAACAAAATAAATAAATGTTAAGAAGAAAGCATTTGTAATTTCAACTGTTTTCTGGTAGAAGTGGTTTATTTATCTGACAGAAATGCAGGTGTGCCAATATTTTTGGCCCTGACCGCATATATGAAGATAATAGTTTGACAAGTTTTTTCCCCCATGATTTAGTGGCCAAGTGCGAGTTCTTTAACGCCGGCGGCAGTGTCAAAGACAGGATCAGTCTGCGAATGGTGGAAGATGCGGAGAGAGCAGGGATCCTCAAGCCAGGGGACACCATTATCGAGCCCACTTCTGGAAACACCGGTAAGTACGTGAACATGTTTGTGCTCACAAGTGTGTTGCGTTGCTCTGACAAAAGGTATTTCAATGAGTTAGAAGCGGCAGGCTTGCAAAAGCTTTCTCGTGTATGTGTTTGCTTGGTGTTCAGGTATTGGATTGGCTCTGGCCGCAGCTGTGAAAGGCTACCGCTGCATCATCGTCATGCCAGAGAAAATGAGCATGGAGAAGGCAAGTTATCCTCTTTACTTTTGTCACTTTTTCACCGGAGATGTTTTTTATGCAATCATATAACACACAAAACAATTCAGGTGGATGTCCTGAGGGCACTTGGAGCCGAGATTGTCCGCACCCCTACTAGTGCTCGCTTCGATTCCCCAGAATCCCATGTGGGTGTTGCCTGGCGCCTGAAGAACGAGATCCCGAACTCTCACATCCTGGACCAGTACCGCAACCCGAGCAACCCTCTGGCTCACTACGACACCACAGCAGAAGAAATCCTGGAGCAGTGCGACGGTACAGGACACCACTGAGATGATAAACATCTAATTTCTCCTTTGCCTTTGCTAAACTCTGACAGCATATTGGGATCCCCAAGTTACATATTTGATCCCTCTCTCTGTGACAGGGAAACTGGACATGCTGGTGGCAGGAGCCGGCACTGGAGGAACCATCACAGGCATTGCTCGCAAACTAAAGGAACGTTGCCCCAACATCAAAGTAAGTTGTCACAAGAGATTAAGGTAGGCCTTTTATTTATGTAGGCGACAAAGTCACATAGTACCATTGCCTTCGCTTCCACCAAGGATTCTTAAAATCTTAAATTAAGATTAAGTTTCCATATGAGTTGGGAAATTGTTTTAGATGTAATTATAAACGGAATACTATGATTTGCAAATCCTTTTCAACCCATATTCAATTGAATGCACTACAAAGACAAGATATTTGTTGTTCAAACTCATAAACCTTTTTTTTTTTTTTTTGCAAAAAATACTTAATTTAGATTTTCATGGCTGCAACACGTGCCAAAATAGCTGGGAAAGGGCATCACCTTTTCTTTAAACATCACTCAATAAACGTTTGGGAACTGAGGAAACTAATTGTTGAAGCTTTGAAAGTGGAATTCTTCCCCATTCTTGTTTTATGTAGAGCTTCAATGGTTCAACAGTCCGGCGTCTCCGCTGTCGTATTTTACGCTTCATAATGCGCCACACATTTTCGATGGGAGACAGGTCTAGAATGCAGGCGGGCCAGGAAAAGTACCCGCACTCTTTTTTTTATTAAGCCACGCTGTTATAACACGTGGCTTGGCATTGTCTTGCTGAAATAATCAGGGGCGTCCATGATAACGCTGCTTGGATGACAACATATGTTGCTCCAAAACCTGTATTGACCATTCAGCATTAATGGTGCATTCACAGATGTGTAAGTTACCCATGCCTTGGGCACTAATGCACCCCCATCCCATCACAGATGCTGGCTTATAAACTTTGCGCCTAGAACAATCCGGATTGTTATTTTCCTCTTTGTTCCGGAGGACACCACGTCCACAGTTTCCAAATATAATTTGAAATGTGGACTCGTCAGACCACAGAACACTTTTCCACTTTGCATCAGTCCATCTTAGATGAGCTCTGGCCCAGCGAAGCCTAGGGCGTTTCTGGGTGTTGTTGATAAATGGGCTTTGCTCTGCAGAGTAGAGTTTTAACTTGCACTTACAGATGTAGCGACCAACTTTAGTTACTGACAGTGGTTTTATGAAGTGTTCCTGAGCCCATGTGGTGATATTGTTTACACATTGATGTCGGTTTTTGATGCAGTACCGCCCGAGGGGTCAAAGGTGAAGTGAAGTATATTTATATAGCGCTTTTTTCAAGTGACTCAAAGCGCTTTACATAGGGACACCCAATATCTAAGTTACATTTAAACCAGTGTGGGTGGCACTGGGAGCAGGTGGGTAAAGTGTCTTGCCCAAGGACACAACGGCAGTGACTAGGATGGCACAAGCGGGAATCAAACCTGCAACCCTCAAGTTGCTGGCACGGCCACTCTACCAATCGCTTACGTGCAGTGATTTCTCCAGATTCTCTGAACCTTTTGATGATTTTACGGACTGTAGATAGTAAAATTCCTAAAATTCCTTGCAATAGCTCGTTGAGAAATGTTGTTCTAAAACTGTTCGACAATTTGCTTACAAAGTGGTGACCCTCGCTCCATCCTTGTTTGTGAATTACTTAGCATTTCATTGAAGCTGCTTTTATACCCAATCATGGCACCCCCCTTTTCTCAATTAGCCTGCACACCTGTGGGATGTTCCAAATAAGTGTTTGATGAGCATTCCTCAACTTTATCAGTATTTATTGCCACCTTTCCAAACTTCATTGTCACGTGTTGCTGGCATCAAATTCTAAAGTTTATGATTATTTGCAAAAAAAAAAAGTTTATCAGTTTGAACATCAAATACGTTGTCTTTGTAGCATATTCAACTGAATATGGGTTGAAAATGATTTGCAAATCATTGTATTCAGTTTATATTTACATTTAACACAATTTCCCAACCTATATGGAAACGGGGTTTGTACATCGCTGTGTGCTGAGGGGGCAGTACATCTAAGAAGGACAGCTCCAGACTGGAGAAACTGATCAGCCGGGCCGGTTCTACGATCGGAATAAAACTGGACTTACTGGTGACGGTGGCAGAGAAGAGGACTGTGGAAAAACTATTGAGCATCCTGGATGATGCCAGTCACCCTCTGCATACCGTTATCAGTAGCCAGAGGAGCCTGTTTAGTGCTAGAACTGCTTCATCCCAAGTGCAGGACTAATTGACTAAAAAACTCCTTTGTCCCACACACCATTAGACTGTACAACTCCTCTCTGGGGCGGGGGGCGGGAAATACTAGGATGACAGGGGATGCAAAACAATAACAGTGCAATACTTTTTCGTAACATGGTCTCTACTGCCTAGTTTTTTCTTGCTTCCATTTATACACCCATTATTTACTTTTTACTTTTTAAATTTGATCTCCATTCTGTACATTGCTGCTAGAATTTGAATTTTCCCGAGGGAACTCTCCTGAAGGAATCAAAAAAGTACTATCTATCTATCCTATCTATGCTATCTATCCTATCTATCTTATTTATCTAAAATGAATATAAGCATGCAGCATTTAACAAACAGACTGATGCAATGTTGTCTATCTCTTCAAAGCATACAACTAGAGGGTTTCCCCTGATTGATTGTGGCACACTGCCACACCTTAAAAATGAAGTTTTTTTTTTTTTACATGAAGTGAAGTAAATTATATTTATATAGCGCTTTTCTCAAATGACACAAAGCGCTTTACATAGTGAAACCCACTATCTAAGTTACATTTAAACCAGTGTGGGTGGCACTGGGAGCAGGTGGGTAAAGTGTCTTGCCCAAGGACACAACGGCAGTGACTAGGATGGCAGAAGCGGGAATCGAACCAGCAACCCTCATGTTGCTGGCACGGCCACTCTACCAACCAAGCTATGCCGCCCCCCATTTGAAAACAAATGTAAGTATTGTATGAATGGGTATAGTTGATTAATGATTTCTATGGATGTTCTCATTCATCCAGGTCATTGTTTTCTTAGGGCATTCAATAGATCACAACTAGACTGTTCGTTTTTTTCTTAGAAGACGTTTCGCCACTCCAAGTAGGCTTCATTGGTTCATCCTCATATACTTTGATTGGTCAGATCTAGTTTTAAACTTAGATTGTTCAGATCTAGTCTCGCGACTGGTGCCAAAACCCCAAATATTCATACTCCAACACCGGGTGAGTGTTTCTGAGCAAGGATGGTTTCGCCCTATCGTAGTGAGCAAAACTGTTGAGATGCACACTATCAATCCTACTGTCAATTAGGGCTGGGCGATATGGCCTCTTTTTAATATCTCAATAGTTTTAGGCCATATGGCGATACACGTTATATATCTCGATATTTTGCCTTGGCCTTGAATGAACACTTGATGCATATAATCACAGCAGTATGATGATTCTATGTGCCTACATTAAAACATTCTTGTTCATACTGCATTAATATATACTGTATATGCTCATTTTAAACTTTCATGCAGAGAAGGAAATCAAAACAAAGCGAATTGACCAAAACTGTATTTATTAAACAGTTATTAAGCAATGGCACAAACGTTCATGTCATTTCCAAAACAGAAAGTGCAAGATTATCAGAGACATTTTAAGTGTCAAATAAAAATCAGCTGTATATTAGGAAATCAAATAGTGTGCATCCTTCGCTATGTGGTAGGTTACTACGGACGTTATTAAATTTTGTTGTTGACTATTTTTTTCATACGGTGTTGATCTGGAAATAGATAGTACTTTATTTATTCCGTCAGGAGAGTTCCTTCAGGAAAATTACAATTTTCAGCACAATCCCATTCAAGATCAGACAAACATTACAGGGAGACAGAACAGGATCGCTGCCGGGTCTGCCGGCTTCCAGCGCCCCTTACAAAAAAGATGAGATACAGGTAAACAAGGGAGGGGGAAATGGGAGAAAAAAATAGAAGATTAAAATAAAATAAAAATAAAAAAATCGGTCTTAGCCTAGGCCCTGGAGTGGGGGTGCAGACTGAGGCCAAGGGGGGAAAAAAACAAAAACAAAAAAAAAAAAAACAACTTATAGCCATAGTACACATCCCTCTTCCATGTGTGTAAGAGGGAAACATCAAACATCAAAGAACACAGAGGACATTAAAGCAGCAGAAATGTTTGCTTCGGCATTTTGATGGTGTGTGCGTGTGGCACCGAACGGAGATGTTGACACGCGGAGTAAGCACTCTTCATTCTCTAGCAGGTGACTTTTCAAATGATGCTACATATTAGCAGTAATACTACTTTTTATAGCAACGCTTTTACTGCATTATTGACTTATTATGGTTGTCTGTTTGACATAGTCCCACTTGAAGCCAAACCACTGCCAGACGATGGACCCCCTGTTTTTCTTGGGAATTACTTCTTCTTTCATTCGCACCTTCTTTCTCTCGTATTACCACTTGCACGGCTCTGCTTGCATCACAGCTAACGTTACCCACACTGCTACCCCTCTGCTCAGCGAGGGCGTATACGTATGTGACGTATGACGTGACGTATGTGTGCTTGCTGTCTGTGAGAAGAGCCCGCAGTTAAAAGCGATTGCGTGAGAACGTATACTCGAATATCACAATATAGTAATTTTCTATATCGCAGAGACAAACCCGCTATATATCGTTTGTATCGATATATCCCCCAGCCCTATTGTCAATGCTTAACGGCAGTTTTAAATGGAATATCCCCTTGTTAGTATTGAGGTTTTGAGTGGCAGAACAATCGCTCTGGATCGAACACATTATTTATGCACTATTGGCCATAAATAGTTTAAAAACATTCCAAATATACAAATATTCCTTTTATTTAGAAAAACGGGCCTGATCGACCGTAGAACAGAGTTATTTTGGTTAGTAAATGCATCTTTTGTTGAAGCTTGTGAAAACTACCCACATTTTGACATTACTACCGACCGTAACGTCTTAACTTTCGAACCTCCGTTTAGACATCTCTGTGTGGATTGGTGGGTACAGTGGCTGGGCCAGCAACTTGAGGGTTGCAGGTTCGATCCCCGCTGCCGCCATCCTAGTCACTGCCGTTGTGTCCTTTAGGCGAGACAATTTACCCACCTGCTCCCAGTGCCACCCACACTGGTTTAAATGTATATTTTAACAAGTATTTTTAATATTTTGGCCACTGCAACATATAGACAGTTTGGACAGGAGCACTGTGTTTGATTATAGAAAAATAAAACACTACTTTAATGAAGTGATTCTTTGGTGTACCCACTAGTGTTACACGTAGCACAGTTTTTAATCACTGCCATAATGTTTTGAGCTGAGAATTTATACATGTAAAGAACTAAGTCTGACAATAAAATCTGATGGCGAAATAAGGTTTGATAATTTACACATGTAAAGCATTGCGGCAAAATAAGGTTAGGCCATTGACCTCTAGTCTGAATTATGTTTTTGTCAGTAAAATTATAACACTCAACTGTAAAACCTAGTTTAATGACAGATAGAGTATGACTATGAAGATTAGATTAGATTAGATTAGATTAGATAGTACTTTATTTATTCCGTCAGGAGAGTTCCTTCAGGAAAATTACAATTTTCAGCACAATCCCATTCAAGATCAGACAAACATTACAGGGAGACAGAACAGGATCGCTGACGGGTCTGCCGGCTTCCAGCGCCCCTTACAAAAAAGATTACATACAGGTAAACAAGGGGGGGAAGAATAGAAGATTAAAATAAAATGAAAAAAATCGGTCTTAGCCTGGGCCCTGGAGTGGGGGTGCAGACTGAGGCGAAGGGAAAAAATAACAACAACTCATAGCCATAGTACACATACCTCTTACATGTGTGTAAGAGGGAAACATCAAACATCAAAGAACACAGAGGACATTAAAGACATTAAAGCAGCAGATACAACCAGACACTTCTACATACAGCTATGGATAAAAAGTAAAATAAACATATACACTGTGGTGGCCTCTGCGGTGTTCCACGCCATTGTCCGCTGGGGAGGAGGGAGCATGGCCAGAGACAGAAGCAGACCCAACAAAGCAACCAAGACAGCCGACTCCACTCTCGGCCAGTGTCCAGTCCGCATGGATGAGCGAGGATACGTCCAAAGTGACTGAGGTGTCCGACACCTGCTCACCCAGTCGAGACACCGCGAAGCCTCTCCGTCCCAGCGCTCAGTGCTAGCTCCGCAGCCCTGCCCCCTCATCCGCATCTCCTCCAGTCCCTCCAAACAGACTCTGGTGTGGCAGACACCCAGCAGCTGGTCTCCATGGCCAAAAGGCTCCCGGGAGGCAGATCCAGAAGTCCACAAAAAAAGCCCCACAGAGGTCACGAAAGTGCCACCCCTTGTCACACAGTCCCAAAGGGTCCCGGACCAAAATGCAAAAAAATATAATACCACATGAAAACAAGAGGGAAACACAAAAGGATGACACAAGAGCACAGAGCTCCTGCCTACAGCAGCCACTACAGCAGCGCCATCTTGGAAAAAAAAAAAGCAACACTAACCTGTATAATCTGGTCTGTAGATTGTAGGTGTGGACCCAGAAGGTTCTTGCCTCGCTGAGCCAGAGGAACTGAACAAGACGGACAAGACCCAGTATGAGGTGGAGGGCATCGGCTATGACTTTATCCCCACGGTGCTTGACAGATCAGTGAGTTCCACCACGCTTTTCTTCTTATCTTCTCCCTTGCTGGCTTCATTCATGGAAGCAACTTTGATCTTGTCAGGTTGTTGATACTTGGTATAAGTCCAACGACGAGGAGTCCTTCAACATGTCTCGTATGCTAATCCGGGACGAGGGCCTTCTGTGTGGTAAGTGCGTGCAGCTCCCAAGCGAAACCATAATCGGTGCTTGGAAGTACCAATAAATGTAATCTTATCTTGGCAGTGAAATTATTGTCTGTTAAACAGGAGGGAGCTCTGGCACCGCAATGGCAGCCGCTGTAAACGTTGCCAAAGAGTTGAAGGAAGGCCAGCGCTGTGTTGTCCTCCTGCCAGACTCGGTCCGAAATTACATGTAAGAGTTCAGCCCACACCCCTAACGGGTGGTAAAGTGTCTTTTGTGATTACCGGGAAATCTTTTGTATGTTCGTACTGTCATGTATCTGATAATGAAGGAACATAATGTTAGGTTTGTGTTATAAATATTTGGCCCGCAGTTGTTGTCAACTCAATTATAATTTTTTCTGCTAGGTCCAAATTCCTGAGTGACAAATGGATGGTACAGAAGGGCTTCCTGAGCGAGGAGGACCTCTTGGTGAAAAAACCCTGGTATGGAGAATGTCACCGTTTCATTATGAATTATATTTTCTGGAAATCAGATTTTTCACACTGTTGAATTTGGATTAATCATGATTATTCACGGATGGTACTTAGTGTGTGAATGTGAGTGTGAATGTTGTCTGTCTATCTGTGTTGGCCCTGCGATGAGGAGTCGACTTGTCCAGGGTGTACCCCGCCTTCCGCCCGATTGTAGCTGAGATAGGCGCCAGCGACCCCGAAAGGTTATAAGCGGTAGGAAATGGATGGATGGATGGTACAAAAGCCTAGCTTAACTTATTTGTGGTACTTTTGCTGACAACATACTCTCAGCCAGCGTTTGTTGTCCACTGCCCGTTGTTTGGTAGCCTGCAGGTTCCTCAAAAACATGTTTTGTTTATAGATGCCATTTTTTTTTTTTTTTTTTTTTTTATTGAGTCATGTATATCGGGTAAAAAAAAGAAGCAGATTTCCTTTGTTCCTTCTGCAAATAATGTTAGACAAGACACGTTGTCTCACTTAAGCCACAGCTTCATGTTATGATAATGAACACATGAGTGATAACCCGTCACAAGGATAGTGAATATTTAAAGGGGAGGCAAAAATTCTCCTTGTCGAGGGTCAAGTCAGTGCTTGTTTGCTATTGTTTCTTCCAAAATAGTATTTAATGTGTGGTGACTTACATGGTGGCAGTGCGGGGCACGCACAAAAACTAAATTGTCCAAGGCCGAAGAATTGCGTCATCGCAGGAACAGACTTCTTATTTACAAGCTACTATGGATTAGACTCGGTGCTGCTTAGCCAACTTTCCATAGCCACCTCTGGCTGGGTCGTAGTCCTGCCTGTATTCGTCTCTCACCTGTCCTCCAGACTTGCCACGACCATACTGTCGTCCTTCCTTAAAGCCAATGTCCCAGTCTGTCCTGATCATACGGTCATCGAGTCGTGTGCCATTGATGAAGCGCATAGCATGTTCTGCATCTGCCCTTGTGTAGTATTCGACAAAGCAAAAGCCGCAGGCCGTCTTCTTTACCTTATCCAGACCGATGATGATGCGCTTCACGTCTCCACTTTTAGAGAAGAGCTCATGTACCTGCTCCTCTGCGGTGTAGAAGGAAAGGTTCCCAACATACAAAGTATGACTCAATTCCAGGAGCTTCTCCTGTTCATGGCACATACCCTTGAAATGTTGGTCTCTGTAGTTGCTGAAATCGATGTAAGAATCACTATTTAGGGCATTTAGTTTCACAGACATGGTGGATTAAAAATAAAAGAGCACAAATGTTGTTCTAGTTCTTTCCTTGGCGTCTATGGTAAAGAGGTCCGTAGGACAACAAGGCCTATAGATGCCATTTTAAACTTATGATGCGGTAATATATGCAAATTACCTTGCTTTTTTCTAAAGTGCTGTCAGGGGTGGATTTTGAAGTGATTATTTGCAACAGTCAGCGTCGCCTCACTTATTTATGCAAATAGAACCATAGGGATGTACATCTCTTGTGTTGGACGATTCGATACACATCTCGATGCATGGGTTACGATGCGATTCAAAAACGATTTATTTATATATAAAAAAAAGAACGATTCGATGCGATTCGATTTAGTGTATGAACGATTCATTAAGATTCTATGCGGTGTATGATTCATTAAATTTAATTCGGCGTAGCGCAGTGGAAAAGTGGCCGTGCACAACCCGGGGGTCCCTGGTTCAATCTCCACCTAGTACCAACCTCGTCACGTCCGTTGTGTCCTGAGCAAGACACTTCACCCTTGCTCCTGATGGGTGCTGGTTAGCGCCTTGCATGGCAGCTCCCTCCATCAGTGTGTGAATGTGTGTGAATGGGTAAATGTGGAAGCAGTGTCAAAGCGCTTTGAGTACCTTGAAGGTAGAAAAGCGCTATACAAGTACAACCCATTTATCGTTTATTTATTAACATTTATTGATGGACACATTTTTTTTTACACCACAAAAGCACACCTTCCTGTGCATACACTCCTCACGTTGGAGGATAAATAGTTAGGCCCTTGGCACCAAGCGCTCAGACTAGATCTGTCCAAGCTAAGTCTATGAGCATTAACCGATAAACTACTCGGATGAGAGGCCAAACGTCTTCTAAGATAACTGATCAGTTGAATGCCATGAGAATACCAATAACCTAATGAATGAAAACAGCCATTGGCACATTCTTCTTCAAATATAAAAAAAAAGCACATATTATGAATGTGAGATGCTTCCAGTATTTTTTTAAACACACCATATATCCCCAAAGATGTTGGATAAAGTAAAAAGGCACAAACACTTCCATCCATCCATTTTCTACTGCTTATTCCCTTTTGGGGTGGCGGGGGGCGCTGGCGCCTATCTCAGCTACAATCGGGCGGAAGGCGGGGTACACCCTGGACAAGTCGCCACCTCATCGCAGGGCACAAACACTTGTCACATGTATTTCTTTTCCAAGAGTCATGTCAAGTCAGTGTCGCCACAGACGCCTACAGGTTCTAGCCAATGGCTTAACTGAAGGCGGGACTTGCGGGACAAGGATGGGAAGCAAGTGACGTGTGTTGTATAGTTAAAAGGGGAAAGGAAAGTTGTCGGAAAAAAGCGCGAGACACGGAAATGTAGCCCTCTGTACGAGAACGTTGCATTTTGTGAAACAAAGAAAGACAAACTGGTAATCTGTCTGTTCCGCTACTACTTGGAATGTTACAATATTGATGGACCGCACTGCATGGAGATGGTCCGCAGGTTTTTGACGTTACTTATCTTGTGGGTAATAATTTGGCGGATGGCCGTGACTCTCGCGTTGTTTTAAAGATTAACTGTCCACTGATTGCTAGTCTCGCATGGCACCCGGTCCTTGTATTCTCGTCTCTCTAGTTACATACTATAAGTCTGTGTTTTTCAACCACTGCGGCCGTGAAATACAGTCTGGTGTGCCGTGGGAGATTATGTAATTTCACTTAATTGGGTTAAAATATATTTTTTGCAAACCAGTGATTATAATCCGCAAATGTGCCGTTGTTGAGTGTCTGTGCTCTCTAGAGCTCAGAAGAGTAACTGTTAGGGGTGTGGGAAAAAATTTATTCGAATTTGATTCGCAATTCTCACGTTGTGCGATTCAGAATCGATTCTCATTTTTTTTAAAAATCGATTTTTTATTTTTTTATTTTTTTATCAATCCAACAAAACAATACACAACAATACCATAACAATGCAATCCAATTCCAAAACCAAACTTGACCCAGCAACACTCAAAACTGCAATAAACAGAGCAATTGAGAGAAGACACAAACACGACACAGAACAAACCAAAAGTAGTGAAACAAAAATGAATATTATCAACAACAGTATTAATATTAGTTATAATTTCAGCATAGCAGTGATTAAAAAGCCCTCATTGACATTATCATTAGACATTTATAAAAATAAAAAAAAGAACAATAGTGTCACAGTGGCTTACACTTGCATCGCATCTCATAAGTTTGACAACACACTGTGTCCAATATCTTCACAAAGATAAAATAAGTCATATTTTTGGTTCGTTTAATAGTTAAAACAAATTTACATTTTTGCAATCAGTTGATGAAACATTGTCCTTTACAATTATAAAAGCTTTTTACAAAAATCTACTACTCTGCTTGCATGTCAGCAGACTGGGGTAGATCCTGCTGAAATCCTATGTATTGAATGAACAGAGAATCCTTTTAAAAATAAACTGAAGGTGAGTGCCGCTAAGAAAAGGCATTGAAGCAAAACGAAACTAAAACTGGACTGGCTGCAAAGTAAACAAAAAAGGATGTTGGGCGACAGCAAAGACTTACAAGCACGTAGAGCAGATTGCGTCCACAAAGTACATCCGTACATGAAATGACAATCTACAATGTCCCCACAAAGAAGGATTGCGCCTGCACAATTTAAATAGTCTTGATTGCGAAAACAAAGTCGGTGCGGGGAATAGCATTCAAAGAAGACATGAAACTGCTACAGGAAAATACCAGCAAAATAGGAGCGGAAGACAAGAACTAAACACTACACATAGGAAAACACCAAAAAACTCAAAATAAGTTACGGCGTGATGTGACAGGTCGTGACAGTACACTTACTTTGAGACAAGAGCTATAGTGATGCATAGTTGGTTATGGTTTGGATTCATATCCAACAATTGCGAGAACGACTTTTATTTGTCAATATTGGCTGCTGAGTTAAATTTTTTTATGTTTTCTGCTGGTAGAGTGCCTCAGAATTTTTTCAATTAAAAAAATGTGCCTTGGGTCAGAAAAGGTTGAAAAACACTGCTATAAATAACATAGCAAAAAAAGTCACTCTTTTCCAAAGAACCCTGACTTTAGTGTTTTTAAAGAAAATAACTGTCAACTGATTCATAGTTTGGCGTGTTCACCAGTTTGTGTCTACACTCGATTAACCTAAAGATTCACAACTGAACCTTGTCAACTGTAACCGGTCATTCAGTCCCATCGGTTTATTGATAACAACCCTACCTACGCCACCTTTCTGGTAACCATCCGTGGTTAAAATAAAGGAGCACGTATGCTCCCAATCTGCCTCTATACTTTATCTTTCCAATATTTTCTCATTAATCACATGCGTTAACTCGTTAATTTTGACAGTCCTAATTTGAACATAACATTCCTACTAAGCCTGGGCGATATATCGGTATACACGATATATCGCAGGTTTGTCTCTGTGCAATATAGAAAATGACTATATCGTGATACTGCGATGAGGTGGCGACTTGTCCGGGGTGTACCCCGCCTTCCGCCCGATTGTAGCTAAGATAGGCACCAGCGTCCCTTGCGACCCCAAAGGGAATAAGCGGTAGAAAATGGATGGATGGATATATCTTGATATTCGACTATATGTTCTCACACAGTTGCTTTTAGCTGTGGGCATTACGCTACAGGCGTTTCCCCACTCTTTCTTGTCTCTCCTTCTCACAGAGACATAAATAAGCGCACCTTCTTACATACGTCATGTGTGCAACGTCACACGACCTCCCCGAGCAGAGAGGTAGCTACATGGGTAACATTAGCTGTGATGCTAACGGTGCGTTGCGAGTGGTAATATGAGAGAAAGAAGATGCGAATCTGGTAACAAATGAAGGAAGAATTAATTCCCAAAAGAAACACCACGGGATGCACCGTCCAGCGGTGGTTTGGCTTCAAGCGGGAAAATGTTGAACACAAAAAGTAGCATCACCGCTATTTGATTTCCTACTATGCAGCTCATTTTTATTTGACATTTATTGAAATAGATTGTGTGACATCATGCACAAAAGTGCACTTTACTTGTTTTAAACTATTGTAGTGGCGTTCTGTACAAAAAGTGCACCTTAATTTAGTGTTGTTTTGACATGTGATCTTAGTGACATCATGCACAAAAGTGCACTAATAGCTTGTTTTAAAATTTGTCTGACAATCTTGCACTTTCTGTTTTGAAATGACATGAATGTTTGTGCCACTGCTTAATTACTGTTGAATAAATACAGTTTTGCTAAATTGACTTAGTTGTAATTTCCCTCTCTGCATGAAAGTTTAAAATGAGCATATATTAATGCAGTATGAAGAAGAATGTTTTTTCAAGGCTAAGGCAAAATATTGCGATATATATCGTGTATCGTGATATGGCCCAAAAATATTGAGATATTAATAAAAGGCCATATCGCCCAGCCCTAATTCCTACACAAATGTTGTGGTCTTGTTGGTCAGGTGGTGGAATCTTAATGTGCAAAGTCTGAACCTGTCGGCGCCGCTCACTGTCCTGCCGACTGTCAGCTGCCAGAGGACGATTAAAATCCTCAAGGACAAGGGCTTCGACCAGGCACCTGTTGTGGACGAGTCAGGGTGAGTATTCTGGAAGAAAAATAAGAGAAGACTATGCCGTGTTTGTAATGCCACGTGTGCATGCAGGTTAATCCTGGGCATGGTGACTTTGGGAAACATGCTGGCCTCCATACTTGCCGGGAAAATCAAGCTGTCAGACCCAGTCAACAAAGTGCTCTACAAGCAGTTCAAACGGGTCAGATTAACATCTTGTGTTTGGTTGAGAGTCACCTAGATAGTTTTTTGTGAATTATAAACCAAGTTCTAGGTTATGTCGGTCTGTTTGAAACTTAGATTTTTTTACTTGATAGCATGTCTATTTTTTTGCCAAACTCCTCTAAAATATTCTCCCTGTTTTATGATTTTAGATCCGTCTGCTGGATAACTTGGGAAAGTTGTCCCGCATTTTGGAAACGGATCACTTTGCCTTGGTGATTCATGAGCAGATCCAATGTAAGTTGTCCAATCACTCTGGCGCCCACTACTGGAAGTATGGAAGAAGTACACTTGCCTCTTTTAGGTTCCCCTAGTAAACAAAGTAAAAGTAATTAGTCATTGATTTTTTTTTTTAGTAAGTACTTACTTTGCCATCAGGTTTATTTCTTATGTAGCATATGCTGTATTTACACATTTAAATACATAATGGGAAGAGTAGGCCTAAACCCTGCATTGTGATATTCATTGCAACCACTTGCAATAATGAATTATATCACAGTATATTAACTGCCGTATATATGGTAATATAGCCGTTTCGGAGCAGGTTTTATAGGCCTTAAGAAACTCTGTATTCATTGTGCAGAGCTGTATATTATATATTGAAATAATTGAAAGCTGAAATATTGAAAGCTGTATATTATATATTGAAATAAATCACATAAATTGGCGTGGCGCAGTGGTAGAGTGTCCGTGCGCAACCCGAGGGTCCCTGGTTCAATCCCCACCTAGTACCAACCTCGTCACATCCGTTGTGTCCTGAGCAAGACACTTCACCCTTGCTCCTGATGGGTGCTGGTTAGCGCCTTGCATGGCAGCTCCCTCCATCAGTGTGTGAATGTGTGTGAATGGGTAAATGTGGAAGTAGTGTCAAAGCGCTTTGAGTACCTTGAAGGTAGAAAAGCGCTATACAAGTACAACCCATTTATTTATTTATTTAAATACAAGAACATCATATTTGACTAATTCTGTTCAACAACTTGCAGCAAGTTTTATCCCAAGACCGCTACCGTGTAATGAAACGGAAGATTCACCCTCATCTTTTCACATGACACTGGCTAATCAAAACAAGATACATTAAATTATTAGCCATATGATCAATTCAAAAGTCCATTTATCCATCCATCTACCTTCTTCCGCTTATCTGAGGTCGGGTCACGGGGGCAGCAGCCTAAGTAAGGAAGGCCAGACTTCCCTCTCCCTAGCCACTTCGTCCAGCTCCTCCTGGGGTATCCAGAGGCTTTTCCAGGCAACGGGGAAGACCCAGGACACAAAAATACTTCATTGACATTATCATTAGACATTTATAAAAAAAAAAAAAAAGAACAATAGTGTCACAGTGGCTTGCACACTGTGTCCAATATTTTCACAAAGATAAAATAACTCATATTTTTGGTTCGTTTAATAGTTAAAACAAATTTACATTATTGCAATCAGTTGATAAAACATTGTCCTTTACAATTATAAAAGCTTTTTACAAAAATCTACTACTCTGCTTGCATTTCAGCAGACTGGGGTAGATCCTGCTGAAATCCCATGTATTGAATGAATAGAGAATCCTTTTAAATCGGGAAAAAATCGTTTTTGAATTGAGAATCGTATTGAATTGGAAAAAAAAAAATCGATTTTCAATCGAATCGTGACCCCAAGAATCGATATTGAATCGAATCGTGGGACACCCAAAAACTCGCAGCCCTAGTAACCGTGTAATACTCTTTCATATCAATAAGTGGCATCAGGTAGCTAATTGCTTTGTAGATGTCAGTAACATGGTTTGTCGTGATCACAATATGCGGGAAGCAGCATGCATGTAGGCAAAAATGTATCTAACACTTAAACCAAAAATAAACTAAAGGTGAGTTACGCTAGGAAAAGGCATTGAAGCAAAACAAAACTAAAACTGAACTGGCTGCAAAGTAAACAAAAAAGGATGTTGGGCGACAGCAAAGACTTACAAGCACGTAGAGCAGATTGCGTCCACAAAGTACATCTGTACATGACATGACAATCAACAATGTCCCCACAAAGAAGGATTGCGCCTGCACAACTTAAATAGTCTTGATTGCGAAAACAAAGTCGGTGCGGGGAATAGCATTCAAAGGAGACATTTCTTCAATAAAAAAGCATGCTGCGATATTATCAAAACTCATCTTACACTCAGTAAATCTATACATTAAAAATGATGAATTCCCACAAAGTTCTAAAACAGCTGTTGTGACACCAATTTTTAAATCTGGTGCAGCAGGTGAGGCATGCAATTATCGACCAATTTCAATTGTGCCTGCGATTTCAAGGTGACTGAACAATTGATGACCCGTTTAGAGGAAAATAATTTACTAAATCCTAAACAATTTGGATTCCGGCCCAAACATTCTACTGAAATGGCTGTGTGCCACTTCACCGAAATGATCAAACGTAGTTTGGACAAGGGTAAATATGTTGGAGCAGTATTTTTCGATTGGAAAAAAGCTCTCAATCACAAAAGTTTTCATGACAAAATAAAAACAATTTAATATATCAAAACAAACTATAAATTGGTTTAAATCATATCTTGAATTGCGAACACAATGTGTTCTAATAAATGGCGTAACATCGGATGTAATATATTGTGATCTGGGTGTGCCACAAGGATCTATTTTGGGCCCGCTGCTTTTCAGTATATATATTAATGACCTCCCCAATATTTGCACAAATACCATCTGCCAAATGTATGCAGATGATACAATCGTTTATGTGGCAGCCGACACTCCTCAACAGGCTTCAGATATATCAAACAGACTGCTTTCTGAAGTGTCAACATGGCTTCACAATAAGTTTAACACTAAATTATAACAAAACATTCTCAATGTGTTTGTCTTTGAAGACACAATCATTTGAAATTTAGGTCAACATTAATCAAAATAAAATAGAGCAGGCAAAGGAATTTCAATATTTGGGTGTTGTTTTGGACCTTAAGCTAAAATTTGATGGCCATATTCTAAAAATGACTAAGACCATAAAAAGAAATATAATCTGTTTCAGGTTTATTAGACCTCGTTTATCTGTTCAAGCTGCACAAGTTTACATGCATGCAATGGTTTTATCCCATATGTCTTATTGTGCCATGGTCTGGCGACAGGCCACGAGATGTTCTCATTATATAAACAAACACTAAAGGTATTTGACCAAAAAACAATGAAGCATCATCACTGCCTTATTACTGTCTATTGTTTAAATGTACGCCAGTGAAAATTAATTTCCCCAAAGGGGCCCAATAAATCTAAATCTAAAACCCATTCAGTCACGTGGAGAACATTCAGACTCCACACAGAAAGATCCCGAGCCCGGGATTGAACTCAGGACCTTCGTATTGTGAGGCACATGCACTAACCTCTCTTTCACTGTGCTGTAATGGTTCCATCAAAAAGGTTCTCTGTGGTAGCGGGGGGTGCATATTGTAGTGTCCCGGAAGAGTTAGTGCTGCAAGGGGTTGTGGGTATTTTTTCTGTTGTGTCTATGTTGTGTTACGGTGCGGATGTTCTCCCAAAATGTGTTGTCATTCTTGTTTGGTGTGGGTTCACAGTGCGGCACATATTTGTAACAGTGTTAAAGTTGTTTATACGGCCACCCTCAGTCTGACCTGTATGGCTGTTGAGCAAGTATGCTGGCATTCACTTAAGTGTGTGTAAAAGTCGCATATATTATATGACTTGGCTGGCACGCTGGTTGTATGGAGGAAAAGCGGACGTGACAACATATTGTAGACAAAGCTAAAGGCAGTGCCTTTAAGGCACGCCCCCAATATTGTTGTCCGGGTGGAAATTCGGGAGAATGGTTGGAAAATCGGGAGAGTTGGCAAGTATGAGTATTAGCAGCGAATGCAGTGTTACAGCGGCTCTGCCCCTGTATAGTACCGGCGGGCCAGCTCTAATGTTAATTTGATATTGCCTCAAGGGCCAGATGAAATTGGGCCCGCGGGCCAGAGTTTGACACCCATGTATTAATACATCACTAAGCTTTAGAACTTTGTTGTGAAAATCTCCTTCCGCGTCTGTGGGAACGCTGCCCACCCACACTGCTTGGGGGCTCGTCCAAGCTGCTGTGATTTACACTACCATAGTAACTAATTCGATGACTATAGTAACTAATTAGATTACCATAGTAACTGGTATATCATCCATAAGCGCAGATTCCAACCATTGAAATACTTTGTATAGTTCACGACTTACGGTCGTTAGAAAACATCACTGCACATCATAATGTCAGCTACACTTTCCATCTTAAAGAAATAAAAAAATTATTTGGGAATGCCCGGCGGGCCAGATTGAAAAGCTCAACGGGCCGCATGTGGCCCCCGGGTCTTAATTTGCCCAGGTATGCTCTAATGTCTCATCAGTGTGTGCGTGTGTTAAATTGCAGCTAAAATTATTTCAGCGGCGGCGTACGCCACCACCTGTGTAACTAAGTATAAATCCACTTCCTCCTCCTCTCATCTGTTCTATTTCCATTGCAGACTTGACAGACGGCTCTCCTAGTCAAAAGCAGATGGTCTTCGGGGTGGTAACTGCTGTCGACCTGCTCAACTTTGTCACGATGCGCGAGCGGAGGGAGCGTTCTTTCTCAGAATCCACGGAGGAGTTGTCAATGTGAAGGGCGCCATAGCACAATTGTACAGTTCCTGCAGCAACGTAACACACTCGGCTCTTCTCCATTAGTTAGTCGCAAGTATTATTTTTTTGTTAATATCCTTAAGGGTTTTGATTAAGATTCCTTTTTTCCATTTAATCATGTTTATGTTTCTGTGTATTATAAAGTTTGTTACACCGTTCATGTAACTGGGGATAGGGGCATTTACTCTCAAGCAATTCGCTGTTACAAAGTAAATCTGCTTGCTGTTAAACTTTTGTTTAATTAAAAAAAACCTTTACTATCATCTTCACAAATATTTTGGGTTTTTTTTCTTGCAGAATGAAGACACTTATGCCATGAGAGTCCAAAATCCAGATTTTGACGGGTTGGCATTTATTTTAGTTGATAAATATTACAAGTTACATTGTAAGTTGTCTGCTGCTTGTGCTTTGAGTATAAATAGTCAAATAAGATTGTGTAAAGGTTTTTTTCCTACTTTCAGCACAGTGCCAGTAATTTGAAGTGTTGGGAGGAAAATACTTTTTTTTCTGAATTTACTCAGCTTACTGTAATGAATGTGTATGTTTTAATAAAGGTTACAAACCGTATTTTATGCATATTGGTCATGAATTGTCCAAAATCTAGATGAGTACATTATTTGTGTTTTGTTATAATGTAAAAAGAAAGAAGCAAAAAAGTAATAACACTTGCTTTTACTTTCTTCCAGCAGGACAATCAAAGAGTAGAGAAAGCTACCGGATCAAGTTTAGACCACAACCCCATTTAGGGCTTGGAAATGTGATCAAGAGAAATATATATATATATATATATATATATATATATATATATATATATATATATATATATATATATATATATATATACATATATATATATATTTATTAGGGGTGTGGGAAAAAATCGGTTCGAATACGAATCGCGATTCTCACGTTGTGCGATTCAGAATCGATTCTCAGTTTTGGAAAAATCGATTTTTTTCCTTTAATTTTTATTTATTATTTTTTATTTTTATCATTCCAACAAACCACTACACAGCAATACCATAACAATGCAATCCAATTCCAAAACCAAACCTGACCCAGCAACACTCAGAACTGCAATAAACAGAGCAATTGAAATGAGACACAAACACGACACAGAACAAACCAAAAGTAGTGGAACAAAAATGAATATTATCAACAACAGTATCAATATTAGTTATAATTTCAGCATAGCAGTGATTAAAAAACCCTCATTGATATTATCATTAGACATTTATAAAAACAAACAAAGAACAATAGTGTCACAGTGGCTTACACTTGCATCGCATCTCATAAGATTGACAACACACTGCCCAATATTTTCACAAAGATAAAATAAGTCATATTTTTGGTTCGATTGATAATTAAAACAAATTTACATTATTGCAATTAGTTGATAAAACATTGTCCTTTACAATTATAAAAGCTGTTTTGAGAAAATCTACTACTCTGCTAGCATGTCAGCAGACTGGGGTAGATCCTGCTGAAATCCTATGTATTGAATGAATACAGAATCGTTTTGAATCGAGAATTGAATCGAAAAAAAAGATAAATTATTGAATCGTGACCCCAATCGTGGGACACCCAAAGATTCACAGCCCTAATATTTATATATACATACGTGTGTGTGTGTGTATATATATATATATATATATATATATATATATATATATATATATATATATTGTAGGGACGGCGTGGCAGAGTGGCTGTGCGCAACCTGAGGGTCCCTGGTTCAAATCCCCCCTAGTACCAACCTCGTCACGTCCATTGTGTCCTTGAGCAAGACACTTCACCCTTGCTCCTGATGGGTGCTGGTTAGCGCCTTGCATGGCAGCTCCCTCCATCAGTGTATGAATGTGTGTGTGAATGGGTAAATGTGGAAGTAGTGTCAAAGCGCTTTGAGTACCTTGAAGGTAGAAAAGCGCTATACAAGTACACCCCATTTATCATTTATATATATATATATATATATATATATATATATATATATATATATATATATATATACATATACATATATGTAAGTGGGAGAGTGGCCGTGCGCAACCCGAGGGTCCCTGGTTCAATTCCCACCTAGTACCAACCTCGTCACGTCCATTGTGTCCTGAGCAAGACACTTCACCCTTGCTCCTGATGGGTGCTGGTTGGCGCCTTGCATGGCAGCTCCCTCCATCAGTGTGTGAATGGGTAAATGTGGAAGTAATGTCAAAGCGCTTTGAGTACCTTGAAGGTAGAAAAGCGCTATACAACTACAACCCATTTATCATAATTTATTTATATATCGAATTGCATTCTGTTTTAGTTACTTTTGGGTTTAAAAACCCCTTGCGCTGTTTTGTACTGTTTTTGTACCTATTTTGATTATTATTTTTTCTCAATTATTGGTTAATGTTGCGATTTATAAATAAAGGTTTATTAAAAAAACAAAAAAACATGTACTCGTTTTATTATTATTTGATTGTATGAAAATGTTGAATATTATAAATAAAGGCTTTAAAAAGAAAAAAAAAACCTGAATTGGGACACAGCTATAGCTGTGGTTCTCAAATGGGGGTTCGCGTACCCCTGGGGGTACTTGAAGGTATCCCCAGGGGTACGTGAGATTTTTAAAAAATATTCTGAAAACAATTCAAACATTCTTTATAAATGTATTTATTAAATAATACTTCAACAAAATATGAATGTAAGATCTTAAACTGTGAAAAGAAATGCAACAATGCAATATTCAGTGTTGAGAGCTAGATTTTTTTGTGGACATATTCCATAAATATTGATGTTAAAGATTTTTTTTTTTTGGTGAATAAATTTTTAGAATTAAGTTCATGAATCCAGACGGATCTCTATTACAATCCCTAAAGAGGGCACTTTAAGTTGATGATTACTTCTATGTGTAGAAATCTTTATTTATAATTTAATCATTTATTTTTAATACTCACTTGTATACTCTAGCCTTTAAATAGACTCCCTTTTTAGACCAGTTGATCTGCCGTTTCTTTTCTTTTTCTCCTATGTCCCACTCTCCCTTGTGGAGGGGGTCCGGTCCGATCCGGTGGCCATGTACTGCTCGCCTAAGTATCGGCTGGGGACATCTCTGCGATGCTGATCCGCCTCTGCTTGGGATGGTTTCCTGCTGGCTCCGCTGTGAACGGGACTCTCGCTGCTATGCTGGATCCGCTTTGGACTGGACTCTTGCGACTGTGTTGGATCCATTATGGATTGAACTTTCACAGTATCATGTTAGACCCGCTCGACATCCATTGCTTTCCTCTCCAAGGTTCTCATAGTCATCATTGTCACCGACGTCCCACTGGGTGTGAGTTTTCCTTGCCCTTATGTGGGCCTACCGAGGATTTCGTAGTGGTTTGTGCAGCCCTTTGAGACACTAGTGATTTAGGGCTATATAAGTAAACATTGAATGATTGATTGATTATTTTTCAACACGTTTTTAGTCATTTTCATATCTTTTTTTCCAAATAATTCAAGAAATACCACTACAAATGAGCAATATGTTGTAATGTTATACAATTTAATAAATAAGAAACTGGTGACATAGTGCTGTATATTACTTATTTTTCTCTTTTTTTTCAACTAAAAATGTTTTGCTCTGATTGGGGGGTACTTGAATTAAAAAAATGTTCACTGAAAAAAGATTGTGAACCACTGAGCTATCGTGTCGTGCCAACATGGCCGCAGGGGGCGCTCTTTAAAGTCATCGGTCTCAATTTATTCAACGAAGGAAAAATGACGTCATTATGTCTGCAGCCTAGCAACAGAAAAGAAGGCGCAGCAAAGCGGAAACAAGCTAATGCTAAATT